>NC_139218.1:146176546-146799046 GCF_055691185.1 Crinia signifera | reverse complement strand
TACTTTGCAAAATGGGGTGACTTGTGGGGGGGTTCCACTGTATTGGTGCAACATAGCACCCACCATTCATTCCACCAAAATCTGTGCTGCAAAATCCAAAAAACACTCCTTCCCTTCTGAGTCCTGCCATGCACCCAACTGGTATTTTTTGGTCACATGTGAGGCATTGCCGTACTCGGGAGAAATTGGGGCACAGATTTTGGGGTGCTTTGTCTCCTTCATTCCTTGTGAAAATGAAATATTTTGAGCCAGAACTGCATGTTTGTGTAAAAAAATGTAATTTTCCATTTTCACATCCCAGTTGTACCAAAATTGGTGAAACCCCTGGGGGTTTGAAATGTACACTATACCCCTAGATGAATTCCCTGAGGGGTGTAGTTTGCAAAATTGGGTCACTTGTGGGGGGGTTCCACTGTATTGGTGCTTTGGGAGTCTTGCTAATGCAACATAGCACCCACCATTCATTCCACCAAAATCTGTGCTGCAAAATCCAAAAATCACTCCTTCCCTTCTGAGTCCTGCCATGCGCCCAACTGGTATTTTTTGGTCACATGTGAGGCATTGCCGTACTCGGGAGAAATTGGGGCACAGACTTTGGGGTGCTTTGTCTCCTTCATTCCTTGTGAAAATGAAAAATTTTGAGCCAGAACTGCATTTTTGTGTAAAAAAATGTAATTTTTCATTTTCACTGCCCAGTTGTATCAAAATTGGTGAAACCCCTGGGGGTTTGAAATGTACACTATACCCCTAGATGAATTCCCTGAGGGGTGTACTTTGCAAAATGGGGTGACTTGTGGGGGGGTTCCACTGTATTGGTGCAACATAGCACCCACCATTCATTCCCCCAAAATCTGTGCTGCAAAATCCAAAAAACACTCCTTCCCTTCTGAGTCCTGCCATGCACCCAACTGGTATTTTTTGGTCACATGTGAGGCATTGCCGTACTCGGGAGAAATCGGGGCACAGATTTTGGGGTGCTTTGTCTCCTTCATTCCTTGTGAAAATGAAAAATTTTGAGCCAGAACTGCATGTTTGTGTAAAAAAATGTAATTTTCCATTTTCACATCCCAGTTGTACCAAAATTGGTGAAACCCCTGGGGGTTTGAAATGTACACTATACCCCTAGATGAATTCCCTGAGGGGTGTAGATTGCAAAATGGGGTGACTTGTGGGGGAGGTTCCTAACTTTTAGCACTTATGGTGCCTAGAAACCTACATGGTGCCTAAAAAAAAATCTCATAAAAAGGAGGCTCCAAAATCAAGTAGGTGCTCCTTCTATTATGAAGCCTGTGGTTTGGTCAACGTGCACACTAGGGCCACATATAGGATATTTTTGAAAACAAAGGAATTGGGGGAATCAATTTTTAGTCACATTTCTCTAGTAAAATCTACTGTATTCGTTAGAAAAATGTATTAAAATTGAAACTCTGCAAAAAAAAAGAAATTTTGAAATTTCACCTACACTTTGTTTTAATTCCTGTGAAACACCTAAAGGGTTAACAAACTTCCAAAATGCTGTTTTGAATACTGTGAGGGGTGCAGTTTTTGAAATGGCATCATTTATGGGGGTGACTCACATACAAGTCCCTCAAAGTCACATCAGAACTGAACTGGTCCCTAAAAAAATCAGTGTTTGAAATTTTCTTGAAAATTTGAGAATTTGCTATTCATATTGTAAGCCTCCTAGTGTCCAAAAAAATTAAAAGGAAGTTGAAATAATGATGGAAACATAAAGTAGACATATGGTCTATGTTAGTTATTAACTATTTTGAGTGGTATGATTATTTGTCTCACAAGCAGAAAATTTAACATTTTGCATATTGCTAAATTTTCCATTTTTTCACGATATTTTGGTATTTTTCACAAAAAAACACAGACTGTATCGACCCAAATTTACCACTAACTTGAAGTACAATGTGTCACGAGAAAACAATCTCAAAATCACTAGGATAAGTAAAAGCAAAAAAAAGTTATCCCCACTTAAGTGAGACATGTCAGATTTGAAAAAAAGGGCTCTGTCATGAAGGCACAAACTGGCTCTGTCATGAAGGGGTTAATCAATGAGCTGAGGTGGAGTCTTAGCCAGTGGTACCATCAGGGGTGTGTAATGCACTTTAGGGTAGACAGCCAATCAGCTGCCAGATTCAATCTGTCAATCAAACACAGCAGCCAATCAGAGAGCTGGCCATTGATCAGCAGGCCCTTTATGACATCACAGACAGACCCACGGAACTCTCTGTGCTTGTCTGCTGGCTGGCTGTCAGTTGGGTGGGTGGGCGGCAGAGGGGGAGGATGTACGTCTCGTTTCTCCTGAAAATTGCGTTTTTTCTGCGTTTCCGGAAAAAGTCGCGATCCGACGCGCAAAAGTGGGGTATCGTAGAAATCGCCTTTTAAAGACGCACCTTTCTGGCCCCACAAAAATGGGCATTTCAAATTAGAAACAAGTCAAATGAACAAAATAGTGTGAATAAGTAAGTATTTCAGGGGTGAGTTAGCAGGTTATTGGGGTAGTAAGTCCTGATTTTTTTGGAGGTTGCAGTGACCACTACGCCATTCAAAATAGGCAGGCTTTAGCATAAGCAGTTAGGCCCCGTAGGATGATTTTAGCTAAAATGTGCCCCAAACACTCAAACCGGCTTGTATCTTGCAATGGAAAATATGGGAAACATGACTTAGACAGCAAATGATACACTGTATGCCATGTTTCCAAATTTTTATGCACAGTGGTTACAGCATGAAGCGAATGCATGTGAATATACAAAGGTGCATTGCATTAAACAAGTCCAATGAGCGTGAAAAAAATGGCCGGCCTGCCTGTTTTCATCCATCATTTGTTCTAAATTTATAATTAATCAATGAGCTGAGGTGGAGTCTTAGCCAGTGGTACCATCAGGGGTGTGTAATGCACTTTAGGGTAGACAGCCAATCAGCTGCCAGATTCAATCTGTCAATCAAACACAGCAGCCAATCAGAGAGCTGGCCATTGATCAGCAGGCCCTTTATGACATCACAGACAGACCCACGGAACTCTCTGTGCTTGTCTGCTGGCTGGCTGTCAGTTGGGTGGGTGGGCGGCAGAGGGGGAGGATGTACGTCTCGTTTCTCCTGAAAATTGCGGTTTTTCGGCGTTTCCGGAAAAAGTCGCGGTCCGACGCGCAAAAGTGGGGTATCGTAGAAATCGCCTTTTAAAGACGCACCTTTCTGGCCCCACAAAAATGGGCATTTCAAATTAGAAACAAGTCAAATGAACAAAATAGTGTGAATAAGTAAGTATTTCAGGGGTGAGTTAGCAGGTTATTGGGGTAGTAAGTCCTGATTTTTTTGGAGGTTGCAGTGACCACTACGCCATTCAAAATAGGCAGGCTTTAGCATAAGCAGTTAGGCCCCGTAGGATGATTTTAGCTAAAATGTTCCCCAAACACTCAAACCGGCTTGTATCTTGCAATGGAAAATATGGGAAACATGACTTAGACAGCAAATGATACACTGTATGCCATGTTTCCAAATTTTTATGCACAGTGGTTACAGCATGAAGCGAATGCATGTGAATATACAAAGGTGCATTGCATTAAACAAGTCCAATGAGCGTGAAAAAAATGGCCGGCCTGCCTGCTTTCATCCATCATTTGTTCTAAATTTATAATTAATCAATGAGCTGAGGTGGAGTCTTAGCCAGTGGTACCATCAGGGGTGTGTAATAAACTTTAGGGTAGACAGCCAATCAGCTGCCAGATTCAATCTGTCAATCAAACACAGCAGCCAATCAGAGAGCTGGCCATTGATCAGCAGGCCCTTTATGACATCACAGACAGACCCACGGAACTCTCTGTGCTTGTCTGCTGGCTGGCTGTCAGTTGGGTGGGCGGCAGAGGGGGAGGATGTACGTCTCGTTTCTCCTGAAAATTGCGGTTTTTCGGCGTTTCCGGAAAAAGTCACGGTCCGACGCGCAAAAGTGGGGTATCGTAGAAATCGCCTTTTATAGACGCACCTTTCTGGCCCCACAAAAATGGGCATTTCAAATTAGAAACAAGTCAAATGAACAAAATAGTGTGAATAAGTAAGTATTTCAGGGGTGAGTTAGCAGGTTATTGGGGTAGTAAGTCCTGATTTTTTTGGAGGTTGCAGTGACCACTACGCCATTCAAAATAGGCAGGCTTTAGCATAAGCAGTTAGGGCCCGTAGGATGATTTTAGCTAAAATGTGCCCCAAACACTCAAACCGGCTTGTATCTTGCAATGGAAAATATGGGAAACATGACTTAGACAGCAAATGATACACTGTATGCCATGTTTCCAAATTTTTATGCACAGTGGTTACAGCATGAAGCGAATGCATGTGAATATACAAAGGTGCATTGCATTAAACAAGTCCAATGAGCGTGAAAAAAATGTCCGGCCTGCCTGCTTTCATCCATCATTTGTTCTAAATTTATAATTAATCAATGAGCTGAGGTGGAGTCTTAGCCAGTGGTACCATCAGGGGTGTGTAATGCACTTTAGGGTAGACAGCCAATCAGCTGCCAGATTCAATCTGTCAATCAAACACAGCAGCCAAACAGAGAGCTGGCCATTGATCAGCAGGCCCTTTATGACATCACAGACAGACCCACGGAACTCTCTGTGCTTGTCTGCTGGCTGGCTGTCAGTTGGGTGGGTGGGCGGCAGAGGGGGAGGATGTACGTCTCGTTTCTCCTGAAAATTGCGGTTTTTCGGCGTTTCCGGAAAAAGTCGCGGTCCGACGCGCAAAAGTGGGGTATCGTAGAAATCGCCTTTTAAAGACGCACCTTTCTGGCCCCACAAAAATGGGCATTTCAAATTAGAAACAAGTCAAATGAACAAAATAGTGTGAATAAGTAAGTATTTCAGGGGTGAGTTAGCAGGTTATTGGGGTAGTAAGTCCTGATTTTTTTGGAGGTTGCAGTGACCACTACGCCATTCAAAATAGGCAGGCTTTAGCATAAGCAGTTAGGCCCCGTAGGATGATTTTAGCTAAAATGTTCCCCAAACACTCAAACCGGCTTGTATCTTGCAATGGAAAATATGGGAAACATGACTTAGACAGCAAATGATACACTGTATGCCATGTTTCCAAATTTTTATGCACAGTGGTTACAGCATGAAGCGAATGCATGTGAATATACAAAGGTGCATTGCATTAAACAAGTCCAATGAGCGTGAAAAAAATGGCCGGCCTGCCTGCTTTCATCCATCATTTGTTCTAAATTTATAATTAATCAATGAGCTGAGGTGGAGTCTTAGCCAGTGGTACCATCAGGGGTGTGTAATGCACTTTAGGGTAGACAGCCAATCAGCTGCCAGATTCAATCTGTCAATCAAACACAGCAGCCAATCAGAGAGCTGGCCATTGATCAGCAGGCCCTTTATGACATCACAGACAGACCCACGGAACTCTCTGTGCTTGTCTGCTGGCTGGCTGTCAGTTGGGTGGGTGGGCGGCAGAGGGGGAGGATGTACGTCTCGTTTCTCCTGAAAATTGCGGTTTTTCGGCGTTTCCGGAAAAAGTCACGGTCCGACGCGCAAAAGTGGGGTATCGTAGAAATCGCCTTTTATAGACGCACCTTTCTGGCCCCACAAAAATGGGCATTTCAAATTAGAAACAAGTCAAATGAACAAAATAGTGTGAATAAGTAAGTATTTCAGGGGTGAGTTAGCAGGTTATTGGGGTAGTAAGTCCTGATTTTTTTGGAGGTTGCAGTGACCACTACGCCATTCAAAATAGGCAGGCTTTAGCATAAGCAGTTAGGGCCCGTAGGATGATTTTAGCTAAAATGTGCCCCAAACACTCAAACCGGCTTGTATCTTGCAATGGAAAATATGGGAAACATGACTTAGACAGCAAATGATACACTGTATGCCATGTTTCCAAATTTTTATGCACAGTGGTTACAGCATGAAGCGAATGCATGTGAATATACAAAGGTGCATTGCATTAAACAAGTCCAATGAGCGTGAAAAAAATGTCCGGCCTGCCTGCTTTCATCCATCATTTGTTCTAAATTTATAATTAATCAATGAGCTGAGGTGGAGTCTTAGCCAGTGGTACCATCAGGGGTGTGTAATGCACTTTAGGGTAGACAGCCAATCAGCTGCCAGATTCAATCTGTCAATCAAACACAGCAGCCAAACAGAGAGCTGGCCATTGATCAGCAGGCCCTTTATGACATCACAGACAGACCCACGGAACTCTCTGTGCTTGTCTGCTGGCTGGCTGTCAGTTGGGTGGGTGGGCGGCAGAGGGGGAGGATGTACGTCTCGTTTCTCCTGAAAATTGCGGTTTTTCGGCGTTTCCGGAAAAAGTCGCGGTCCGACGCGCAAAAGTGGGGTATCGTAGAAATCGCCTTTTAAAGACGCACCTTTCTGGCCCCACAAAAATGGGCATTTCAAATTAGAAACAAGTCAAATGAACAAAATAGTGTGAATAAGTAAGTATTTCAGGGGTGAGTTAGCAGGTTATTGGGGTAGTAAGTCCTGATTTTTTTGGAGGTTGCAGTGACCACTACGCCATTCAAAATAGGCAGGCTTTGGCATAAGCAGTTAGGCCCCGTAGGATGATTTTAGCTAAAATGTGCCCCAAACACTCAAACCGGCTTGTATCTTGCAATGGAAAATATGGGAAACATGACTTAGACAGCAAATGATACACTGTATGCCATGTTTCCAAATTTTTATGCACAGTGGTTACAGCATGAAGCGAATGCATGTGAATATACAAAGGTGCATTGCATTAAACAAGTCCAATGAGCGTGAAAAAAATGGCCGGCCTGCCTGCTTTCATCCATCATTTGTTCTAAATTTATAATTAATCAATGAGCTGAGGTGGAGTCTTAGCCAGTGGTACCATCAGGGGTGTGTAATGCACTTTAGGGTAGACAGCCAATCAGCTGCCAGATTCAATCTGTCAATCAAACACAGCAGCCAATCAGAGAGCTGGCCATTGATCAGCAGGCCCTTTATGACATCACAGACAGACCCACGGAACTCTCTGTGCTTGTCTGCTGGCTGGCTGTCAGTTGGGTGGGTGGGCGGCAGAGGGGGAGGATGTACGTCTCGTTTCTCCTGAAAATTGCGGTTTTTCAGCGTTTCCGGAAAAAGTCGCGGTCCGACGCGCAAAAGTGGGGTATCGTAGAAATCGCCTTTTAAAGACGCACCTTTCTGGCCCCACAAAAATGGGCATTTCTAATTAGAAACAAGTCAAATGAACAAAATAGTGTGAAAAAGTAAGTATTTCAGGGGTGAGTTAGCAGGTTATTGGGGTAGTAAGTCCTGATTTTTTTGGAGGTTGCAGTGACCACTACGCCATTCAAAATAGGCAGGCTTTAGCATAAGCATTTAGGCCCCGTAGGATGATTTTAGCTAAAATGTGCCCCAAACACTCAAACCGGCTTGTATCTTGCAATGGAAAATATGGGAAACATGACTTAGACAGCAAATGATACACTGTATGCCATGTTTCCAAATTTTTATGCACAGTGGTTACAGCATGAAGTGAATGCATGTGAATATACACAGGTGCATTGCATTAAACAAGTCCAATGAGCGTGAAAAAAATGGCCGGCCTGCCTGCTTTCATCCATCATTTGTTCTAAATTTATAATTAATCAATGAGCTGAGGTGGAGTCTTAGCCAGTGGTACCATCAGGGGTGTGTAATGCACTTTAGGGTAGACAGCCAATCAGCTGCCAGATTCAATCTGTCATTCAAACACAGCAGCCAATCAGAGAGCTGGCCATTGATCAGCAGGCCCTTTATGACATCACAGACAGACCCATGGAACTCTCTGTGCTTGTCTGCTGGCTGGCTGTCAGTTGGGTGGGTGGGCGGCAGAGGGGGAGAATTTACGTCTCGTTTCTCCTGAAAATTGCGGTTTTTCGGCGTTTCCGGAAAAAGTCGCGGTCCGACGCGCAAAAGTGGGGTATCGTAGAAATCGCCTTTTAAAGACGCACCTTTCTGGCCCCACAAAAATGGGCATTTCAAATTAGAAACAAGTCAAATGAACAAAATAGTGTGAATAAGTAAGTATTTCAGGGGTGAGTTAGCAGGTTATTGGGGTAGTAAGTCCTGATTTTTTTGGAGGTTGCAGTGACCACTACGCCATTCAAAATAGGCAGGCTTTGGCATAAGCAGTTAGGCCCCGTAGGATGATTTTAGCTAAAATGTGCCCCAAACACTCAAACCGGCTTGTATCTTGCAATGGAAAATATGGGAAACATGACTTAGACAGCAAATGATACACTGTATGCCATGTTTCCAAATTTTTATGCACAGTGGTTACAGCATGAAGCGAATGCATGTGAATATACAAAGGTGCATTGCATTAAACAAGTCCAATGAGCGTGAAAAAAATGGCCGGCCTGCCTGCTTTCATCCATCATTTGTTCTAAATTTATAATTAATCAATGAGCTGAGGTGGAGTCTTTGCCAGTGGTACCATCAGGGGTGTGTAATGCACTTTAGGGTAGACAGCCAATCAGCTGCCAGATTCAATCTGTCAATCAAACACAGCAGCCAATCAGAGAGCTGGCCATTGATCAGCAGGCCCTTTATGACATCACAGACAGACCCACGGAACTCTCTGTGCTTGTCTGCTGGCTGGCTGTCAGTTGGGTGGGTGGGCGGCAGAGGGGGAGGATGTACGTCTCGTTTCTCCTGAAAATTGCGGTTTTTCAGCGTTTCCGGAAAAAAGTCGCGGTCCGACGCGCAAAAGTGGGGTATCGTAGAAATCGCCTTTTAAAGACGCACCTTTCTGGCCCCACAAAAATGGGCATTTCTAATTAGAAACAAGTCAAATGAACAAAATAGTGTGAATAAGTAAGTATTTCAGGGGTGAGTTAGCAGGTTATTGGGGTAGTAAGTCCTGATTTTTTTGGAGGTTGCAGTGACCACTACGCCATTCAAAATAGGCAGGCTTTAGCATAAGCATTTAGGCCCCGTAGGATGATTTTAGCTAAAATGTGCCCCAAACACTCAAACCGGCTTGTATCTTGCAATGGAAAATATGGGAAACATGACTTAGACAGCAAATGATACACTGTATGCCATGTTTCCAAATTTTTATGCACAGTGGTTACAGCATGAAGTGAATGCATGTGAATATACACAGGTGCATTGCATTAAACAAGTCCAATGAGCGTGAAAAAAATGGCCGGCCTGCCTGCTTTCATCCATCATTTGTTCTAAATTTATAATTAATCAATGAGCTGAGGTGGAGTCTTAGCCAGTGGTACCATCAGGGGTGTGTAATGCACTTTAGGGTAGACAGCCAATCAGCTGCCAGATTCAATCTGTCATTCAAACACAGCAGCCAATCAGAGAGCTGGCCATTGATCAGCAGGCCCTTTATGACATCACAGACAGACCCATGGAACTCTCTGTGCTTGTCTGCTGGCTGGCTGTCAGTTGGGTGGGTGGGCGGCAGAGGGGGAGGATGTACGTCTCGTTTCTCCTGAAAATTGCGGTTTTTCGGCGTTTCCGGAAAAAGTCGCGGTCCGACGCGCAAAAGTGGGGTATCGTAGAAATCGCCTTTTAAAGACGCACCTTTCTGGCCCCACAAAAATGGGCATTTCAAATTAGAAACAAGTCAAATGAACAAAATAGTGTGAATAAGTAAGTATTTCAGGGGTGAGTTAGCAGGTTATTGGGGTAGTAAGTCCTGATTTTTTTGGAGGTTGCAGTGACCACTACGCCATTCAAAATAGGCAGGCTTTAGCATAAGCAGTTAGGCCCCGTAGGATAATTTTAGCTAAAATGTGCCCCAAACACTCAAACCGGCTTGTATCTTGCAATGGAAAATATGGGAAACATGACTTAGACAGCAAATGATACACTGTATGCCATGTTTCCAAATTTTTATGCACAGTGGTTACAGCATGAAGCGAATGCATGTGAATATACAAAGGTGCATTGCATTAAACAAGTCTAATGAGCGTGAAAAAAATGGCCGGCCTGCCTGCTTTCATCCATCATTTGTTCTAAATTTATAATTAATCAATGAGCTGAGGTGGAGTCTTAGCCAGTGGTACCATCAGGGGTGTGTAATGCACTTTAGGGTAGACAGCCAATCAGCTGCCAGATTCAATCTGTCAATCAAACACAGCAGCCAATCAGAGAGCTGGCCATTGATCAGCAGGCCCTTTATGACATCACAGACAGACCCACGGAACTCTCTGTGCTTGTCTGCTGGCTGGCTGTCAGTTGGGTGGGTGGGCGGCAGAGGGGGAGGATGTACGTCTCGTTTCTCCTGAAAATTGCGGTTTTTCGGCGTATCCGGAAAAAGTCACGGTCCGACGCGCAAAAGTGGGGTATCGTAGAAATCGCCTTTTATAGACGCACCTTTCTGGCCCCACAAAAATGGGCATTTCAAATTAGAAACAAGTCAAATGAACAAAATAGTGTGAATAAGTAAGTATTTCAGGGGTGAGTTAGCAGGTTATTGGGGTAGTAAGTCCTGATTTTTTTGGAGGTTGCAGTGACCACTACGCCATTCAAAATAGGCAGGCTTTAGCATAAGCAGTTAGGGCCCGTAGGATGATTTTAGCTAAAATGTGCCCCAAACACTCAAACCGGCTTGTATCTTGCAATGGAAAATATGGGAAACATGACTTAGACAGCAAATGATACACTGTATGCCATGTTTCCAAATTTTTATGCACAGTGGTTACAGCATGAAGTGAATGCATGTGAATATACAAAGGTGCATTGCATTAAACAAGTCCAATGAGCGTGAAAAAAATGTCCGGCCTGCCTGCTTTCATCCATCATTTGTTCTAAATTTATAATTAATCAATGAGCTGAGGTGGAGTCTTAGCCAGTGGTACCATCAGGGGTGTGTAATGCACTTTAGGGTAGACAGCCAATCAGCTGCCAGATTCAATCTGTCAATCAAACACAGCAGCCAATCAGAGAGCTGGCCATTGATCAGCAGGCCCTTTATGACATCACAGACAGACCCACGGAACTCTCTGTGCTTGTCTGCTGGCTGGCTGTCAGTTGGGTGGGTGGGCGGCAGAGGGGGAGGATGTACGTCTCGTTTCTCCTGAAAATTGAGGTTTTTCGGCGTTTCCGGAAAAAGTCGCGGTCCGACGCGCAAAAGTGGGGTATCGTAGAAATCGCCTTTTAAAGACGCACCTTTCTGGCCCCACAAAAATGGGCATTTCAAATTAGAAACAAGTCAAATGAACAAAATAGTGTGAATAAGTAAGTATTTCAGGGGTGAGTTAGCAGGTTATTGGGGTAGTAAGTCCTGATTTTTTTGGAGGTTGCAGTGACCACTACGCCATTCAAAATAGGCAGGCTTTGGCATAAGCAGTTAGGCCCCGTAGGATGATTTTAGCTAAAATGTGCCCCAAACACTCAAACCGGCTTGTATCTTGCAATGGAAAATATGGGAAACATGACTTAGACAGCAAATGATACACTGTATGCCATGTTTCCAAATTTTTATGCACAGTGGTTACAGCATGAAGCGAATGCATGTGAATATACAAAGGTGCATTGCATTTAACAAGTCCAATGAGCGTGAAAAAAATGTCCGGCCTGCCTGCTTTCATCCATCATTTGTTCTAAATTTATAATTAATCAATGAGCTGAGGTGGAGTCTTAGCCAGTGGTACCATCAGGGGTGTGTAATGCACTTTAGGGTAGACAGCCAATCAGCTGCCAGATTCAATCTGTCAATCAAACACAGCAGCCGATCAGAGAGCTGGCCATTGATCAGCAGGCCCTTTAAGACATCACAGACAGACCCACGGAACTCTCTGTGCTTGTCTGCTGGCTGGCTGTCAGTTGGGTGGGTGGGCGGCAGAGGGGGAGGATGTACGTCTCGTTTCTCCTGAAAATTGCGGTTTTTCAGCGTTTCCGGAAAAAGTCGCGGTCCGACGCGCAAAAGTGGGGTATCGTAGAAATCGCCTTTTAAAGACGCACCTTTCTGGCCCCACAAAAATGGGCATTTCAAATTAGAAACAAGTCAAATGAACAAAATAGTGTGAATAAGTAAGTATTTCAGGGGTGAGTTAGCAGGTTATTGGGGTAGTAAGTCCTGATTTTTTTGGAGGTTGCAGTGACCACTACGCCATTCAAAATAGGCAGGCTTTAGCATAAGCATTTAGGCCCCGTAGGATGATTTTAGCTAAAATGTGCCCCAAACACTCAAACCGGCTTGTATCTTGCAATGGAAAATATGGGAAACATGACTTAGACAGCAAATGATACACTGTATGCCATGTTTCCAAATTTTTATGCACAGTGGTTACAGCATGAAGTGAATGCATGTGAATATACACAGGTGCATTGCATTAAACAAGTCCAATGAGCGTGAAAAAAATGTCCGGCCTGCCTGCTTTCATCCATCATTTGTTCTAAATTTATAATTAATCAATGAGCTGAGGTGGAGTCTTAGCCAGTGGTACCATCAGGGGTGTGTAATGCACTTTAGGGTAGACAGCCAATCAGCTGCCAGATTCAATCTGTCATTCAAACACAGCAGCCAATCAGAGAGCTGGCCATTGATCAGCAGGCCCTTTATGACATCACAGACAGACCCATGGAACTCTCTGTGCTTGTCTGCTGGCTGGCTGTCAGTTGGGTGGGTGGGCGGCAGAGGGGGAGGATGTACGTCTCGTTTCTCCTGAAAATTGCGGTTTTTCGGCGTTTCCGGAAAAAGTCGCGGTCCGACGCGCAAAAGTGGGGTATCGTAGAAATCGCCTTTTAAAGACGCACCTTTCTGGCCCCACAAAAATGGGCATTTCAAATTAGAAACAAGTCAAATGAACAAAATAGTGTGAATAAGTAAGTATTTCAGGGGTGAGTTAGCAGGTTATTGGGGTAGTAAGTCCTGATTTTTTTGGAGGTTGCAGTGACCACTACGCCATTCAAAATAGGCAGGCTTTAGCATAAGCATTTAGGCCCCGTAGGATGATTTTAGCTAAAATGTGCCCCAAACACTCAAACCGGCTTGTATCTTGCAATGGAAAATATGGGAAACATGACTTAGACAGCAAATGATACACTGTATGCCATGTTTCCAAATTTTTATGCACAGTGGTTACAGCATGAAGTGAATGCATGTGAATATACACAGGTGCATTGCATTAAACAAGTCCAATGAGCGTGAAAAAAATGGCCGGCCTGCCTGCTTTCATCCATCATTTGTTCTAAATTTATAATTAATCAATGAGCTGAGGTGGAGTCTTAGCCAGTGGTACCATCAGGGGTGTGTAATGCACTTTAGGGTAGACAGCCAATCAGCTGCCAGATTCAATCTGTCAATCAAACACAGCAGCCAATTAGAGAGCTGGCCATTGATCAGCAGGCCCTTTATGACATCACAGACAGACCCACGGAACTCTCTGTGCTTGTCTGCTGGCTGGCTGTCAGTTGGGTGGGTGGGCGGCAGAGGGGGAGGATGTACGTCTCGTTTCTCCTGAAAATTGCGGTTTTTCGGCGTTTCCGGAAAAAGTCGCGGTCCGACGCGCAAAAGTGGGGTATCGTAGAAATCGCCTTTTAAAGACGCACCTTTCTGGCCCCACAAAAATGGGCATTTCAAATTAGAAACAAGTCAAATGAACAAAATAGTGTGAATAAGTAAGTATTTCAGGGGTGATTTAGCAGGTTATTGGGGTAGAAAGTCCAGATTTTTTTGGAGGTTGCAGTGACCACTACGCCGTTCAAAATAGGCAGGCTTTAGCATAAGCAGTTAGGCCCCGTAGGATGATTTTAGCTAAAATGTGCCCCAAACACTCAAACCGGCTTGTATCTTGCAATGGAAAATATGGGAAACATGACTTAGACAGCAAATGATACACTGTATGCCATGTTTCCAAATTTTTATGCACAGTGGTTACAGCATGAAGTGAATGCATGTGAATATACACAGGTGCATTGCATTAAACAAGTCCAATGAGCGTGAAAAAAATGGCCGGCCTGCCTGCTTTCATCCATCATTTGTTCTAAATTTATAATTAATCAATGAGCTGAGGTGGAGTCTTAGCCAGTGGTACCATCAGGGGTGTGTAATGCACTTTAGGGTAGACAGCCAATCAGCTGCCAGATTCAATCTGTCAATCAAACACAGCAGCCAATCAGAGAGCTGGCCATTGATCAGCAGGCCCTTTATGACATCACAGACAGACCCACGGAACTCTCTGTGCTTGTCTGCTGGCTGGCTGTCAGTTGGGTGGGTGGGCGGCAGAGGGGGTGGATGTACGTCTCGTTTCTCCTGAAAATTGCGGTTTTTCGGCGTTTCCGGAAAAAGTCGCGGTCCGACGCGCAAAAGTGGGGTATCGTAGAAATCGCCTTTTAAAGACGCACCTTTCTGGCCCCACAAAAATGGGCATTTCAAATTAGAAACAAGTCAAATGAACAAAATAGTGTGAATAAGTAAGTATTTCAGGGGTGAGTTAGCAGGTTATTGGGGTAGTAAGTCCTGATTTTTTTGGAGGTTGCAGTGACCACTACGCCATTCAAAATAGGCAGGCTTTAGCATAAGCAGTTAGGCCCCGTAGGATGATTTTAGCTAAAATGTGCCCCAAACACTCAAACCGGCTTGTATCTTGCAATGGAAAATATGGGAAACATGACTTAGACAGCAAATGATACACTGTATGCCATGTTTCCAAATTTTTATGCACAGTGGTTACAGCATGAAGCGAATGCATGTGAATATACAAAGGTGCATTGCATTAAACAAGTCCAATGAGCGTGAAAAAAATGGCCGGCCTGCCTGCTTTCATCCATCATTTGTTCTAAATTTATAATTAATCAATGAGCTGAGGTGGAGTCTTAGCCAGTGGTACCATCAGGGGTGTGTAATGCACTTTAGGGTAGACAGCCAATCAGCTGCCAGATTCAATCTGTCAATCAAACACAGCAGCCAATCAGAGAGCTGGCCATTGATCAGCAGGCCCTTTATGACATCACAGACAGACCCACGGAACTCTCTGTGCTTGTCTGCTGGCTGGCTGTCAGTTGGGTGGGTGGGCGGCAGAGGGGGAGGATGTACGTCTCGTTTCTCCTGAAAATTGCGGTTTTTCGGCGTTTCCGGAAAAAGTCGCGGTCCGACGCGCAAAAGTGGGGTATCGTAGAAATCGCCTTTTAAAGACGCACCTTTCTGGCCCCACAAAAATGGGCATTTCAAATTAGAAACAAGTCAAATGAACAAAATAGTGTGAATAAGTAAGTATTTCAGGGGTGAGTTAGCAGGTTATTGGGGTAGTAAGTCCTGATTTTTTTGGAGGTTGCATTGACCACTACGCCATTCAAAATAGGCAGGCTTTGGCATAAGCAGTTAGGCCCCGTAGGATGATTTTAGCTAAAATGTGCCCCAAACACTCAAACCGGCTTGTATCTTGCAATGGAAAATATGGGAAACATGACTTAGACAGCAAATGATACACTGTATGCCATGTTTCCAAATTTTTATGCACAGTGGTTACAGCATGAAGCGAATGCATGTGAATATACAAAGGTGCATTGCATTAAACAAGTCCAATGAGCGTGAAAAAAATGGCCGGCCTGCCTGCTTTCATCCATCATTTGTTCTAAATTTATAATTAATCAATGAGCTGAGGTGGAGTCTTAGCCAGTGGTACCATCAGGGGTGTGTAATGCACTTTAGGGTAGACAGCCAATCAGCTGCCAGATTCAATCTGTCAATCAAACACAGCAGCCAATCAGAGAGCTGGCCATTGATCAGCAGGCCCTTTATGACATCACAGACAGACCCACGGAACTCTCTGTGCTTGTCTGCTGGCTGGCTGTCAGTTGGGTGGGTGGGCGGCAGAGGGGGAGGATGTACGTCTCGTTTCTCCTGAAAATTGCGGTTTTTCGGCGTTTCCGGAAAAAGTCGCGGTCCGACGCGCAAAAGTGGGGTATCGTAGAAATCGCCTTTTAAAGACGCACCTTTCTGGCCCCACAAAAATGGGCATTTCAAATTAGAAACAAGTCAAATGAACAAAATAGTGTGAATAAGTAAGTATTTCAGGGGTGAGTTAGCAGGTTATTGGGGTAGTAAGTCCTGATTTTTTTGGAGGTTGCAGTGACCACTACGCCATTCAAAATAGGCAGGCTTTAGCATAAGCATTTAGGCCCCGTAGGATGATTTTAGCTAAAATGTGCCCCAAACACTCAAACCGGCTTGTATCTTGCAATGGAAAATATGGGAAACATGACTTAGACAGCAAATGATACACTGTATGCCATGTTTCCAAATTTTTATGCACAGTGGTTACAGCATGAAGTGAATGCATGTGAATATACACAGGTGCATTGCATTAAACAAGTCCAATGAGCGTGAAAAAAATGGCCGGCCTGCCTGCTTTCATCCATCATTTGTTCTAAATTTATAATTAATCAATGAGCTGAGGTGGAGTCTTAGCCAGTGGTACCATCAGGGGTGTGTAATGCACTTTAGGGTAGACAGCCAATCAGCTGCCAGATTCAATCTGTCAATCAAACACAGCAGCCAATCAGAGAGCTGGCCATTGATCAGCAGGCCCTTTATGACATCACAGACAGACCCACGGAACTCTCTGTGCTTGTCTGCTGGCTGGCTGTCAGTTGGGTGGGTGGGCGGCAGAGGGGGAGGATGTACGTCTCGTTTCTCCTGAAAATTGCGGTTTTTCGGCGTTTCCGGAAAAAGTCGCGGTCCGACGCGCAAAAGTGGGGTATCGTAGAAATCGCCTTTTAAAGACGCACCTTTCTGGCCCCACAAAAATGGGCATTTCAAATTAGAAACAAGTCAAATGAACAAAATAGTGTGAATAAGTAAGTATTTCAGGGGTGAGTTAGCAGGTTATTGGGGTAGTAAGTCCTGATTTTTTTGGAGGTTGCAGTGACCACTACGCCATTCAAAATAGGCAGGCTTTAGCATAAGCAGTTAGGCCCCGTAGGATGATTTTAGCTAAAATGTGCCCCAAACACTCAAACCGGCTTGTATCTTGCAATGGAAAATATGGGAAACATGACTTAGACAGCAAATGATACACTGTATGCCATGTTTCCAAATTTTTATGCACAGTGGTTACAGCATGAAGTGAATGCATGTGAATATACACAGGTGCATTGCATTAAACAAGTCCAATGAGCGTGAAAAAAATGGCCGGCCTGCCTGCTTTCATCCATCATTTGTTCTAAATTTATAATTAATCAATGAGCTGAGGTGGAGTCTTAGCCAGTGGTACCATCAGGGGTGTGTAATGCACTTTAGGGTAGACAGCCAATCAGCTGCCAGATTCAATCTGTCAATCAAACACAGCAGCCAATCAGAGAGCTGGCCATTGATCAGCAGGCCCTTTATGACATCACAGACAGACCCACGGAACTCTCTGTGCTTGTCTGCTGGCTGGCTGTCAGTTGGGTGGGTGGGCGGCAGAGGGGGAGGATGTACGTCTCGTTTCTCCTGAAAATTGCGTTTTTTCTGCGTTTCCGGAAAAAGTCGCGGTCCGACGCGCAAAAGTGGGGTATCGTAGAAATCGCCTTTTAAAGACGCACCTTTCTGGCCCCACAAAAATGGGCATTTCAAATTAGAAACAAGTCAAATGAACAAAATAGTGTGAATAAGTAAGTATTTCAGGGGTGAGTTAGCAGGTTATTGGGGTAGTAAGTCCTGATTTTTTTGGAGGTTGCAGTGACCACTACGCCATTCAAAATAGGCAGGCTTTGGCATAAGCAGTTAGGCCCCGTAGGATGATTTTAGCTAAAATGTGCCCCAAACACTCAAACCGGCTTGTATCTTGCAATGGAAAATATGGGAAACATGACTTAGACAGCAAATGATACACTGTATGCCATGTTTCCAAATTTTTATGCACAGTGGTTACAGCATGAAGCGAATGCATGTGAATATACAAAGGTGCATTGCATTAAACAAGTCCAATGAGCGTGAAAAAAATGGCCGGCCTGCCTGCTTTCATCCATCATTTGTTCTAAATTTATAATTAATCAATGAGCTGAGGTGGAGTCTTAGCCAGTGGTACCATCAGGGGTGTGTAATGCACTTTAGGGTAGACAGCCAATCAGCTGCCAGATTCAATCTGTCAATCAAACACAGCAGCCAATCAGAGAGCTGGCCATTGATCAGCAGGCCCTTTATGACATCACAGACAGACCCACGGAACTCTCTGTGCTTGTCTGCTGGCTGGCTGTCAGTTGGGTGGGTGGGCGGCAGAGGGGGAGGATGTACGTCTCGTTTCTCCTGAAAATTGCGGTTTTTCGGCGTTTCCGGAAAAAGTCGCGGTCCGACGCGCAAAAGTGGGGTATCGTAGAAATCGCCTTTTAAAGACGCACCTTTCTGGCCCCACAAAAATGGGCATTTCAAATTAGAAACAAGTCAAATGAACAAAATAGTGTGAATAAGTAAGTATTTCAGGGGTGAGTTAGCAGGTTATTGGGGTAGTAAGTCCTGATTTTTTTGGAGGTTGCAGTGACCACTACGCCATTCAAAATAGGCAGGCTTTGGCATAAGCAGTTAGGCCCCGTAGGATGATTTTAGCTAAAATGTGCCCCAAACACTCAAACCGGCTTGTATCTTGCAATGGAAAATATGGGAAACATGACTTAGACAGCAAATGATACACTGTATGCCATGTTTCCAAATTTTTATGCACAGTGGTTACAGCATGAAGCGAATGCATGTGAATATACAAAGGTGCATTGCATTAAACAAGTCCAATGAGCGTGAAAAAAATGGCCGGCCTGCCTGCTTTCATCCATCATTTGTTCTAAATTTATAATTAATCAATGAGCTGAGGTGGAGTCTTAGCCAGTGGTACCATCAGGGGTGTGTAATGCACTTTAGGGTAGACAGCCAATCAGCTGCCAGATTCAATCTGTCAATCAAACACAGCAGCCAATCAGAGAGCTGGCCATTGATCAGCAGGCCCTTTATGACATCACAGACAGACCCACGGAACTCTCTGTGCTTGTCTGCTGGCTGGCTGTCAGTTGGGTGGGCGGCAGAGGGGGAGGATGTACGTCTCGTTTCTCCTGAAAATTGCGGTTTTTCAGCGTTTCCGGAAAAAGTCGCGGTCCGACGCGCAAAAGTGGGGTATCGTAGAAATCGCCTTTTAAAGACGCACCTTTCTGGCCCCACAAAAATGGGCATTTCAAATTAGAAACAAGTCAAATGAACAAAATAGTGTGAATAAGTAAGTATTTCAGGGGTGAGTTAGCAGGTTATTGGGGTAGTAAGTCCTGATTTTTTTGGAGGTTGCAGTGACCACTACGCCATTCAAAATAGGCAGGCTTTAGCATAAGCATTTAGGCCCCGTAGGATGATTTTAGCTAAAATGTGCCCCAAACACTCAAACCGGCTTGTATCTTGCAATGGAAAATATGGGAAACATGACTTAGACAGCAAATGATACACTGTATGCCATGTTTCCAAATTTTTATGCACAGTGGTTACAGCATGAAGCGAATGCATGTGAATATACAAAGGTGCATTGCATTAAACAAGTCCAATGAGCGTGAAAAAAATGGCCGGCCTGCCTGCTTTCATCCATCATTTGTTCTAAATTTATAATTAATCAATGAGCTGAGGTGGAGTCTTAGCCAGTGGTACCATCAGGGGTGTGTAATGCACTTTAGGGTAGACAGCCAATCAGCTGCCAGATTCAATCTGTCAATCAAACACAGCAGCCAATCAGAGAGCTGGCCATTGATCAGCAGGCCCTTTATGACATCACAGACAGACCCACGGAACTCTCTGTGCTTGTCTGCTGGCTGGCTGTCAGTTGGGTGGGTGGGCGGCAGAGGGGGAGGATGTACGTCTCGTTTCTCCTGAAAATTGCGTTTTTTCTGCGTTTCCGGAAAAAGTCGCGGTCCGACGCGCAAAAGTGGGGTATCGTAGAAATCGCCTTTTAAAGACGCACCTTTCTGGCCCCACAAAAATGGGCATTTCAAATTAGAAACAAGTCAAATGAACAAAATAGTGTGAATAAGTAAGTATTTCAGGGGTGAGTTAGCAGGTTATTGGGGTAGTAAGTCCTGATTTTTTTGGAGGTTGCAGTGACCACTACGCCATTCAAAATAGGCAGGCTTTGGCATAAGCAGTTAGGCCCCGTAGGATGATTTTAGCTAAAATGTGCCCCAAACACTCAAACCGGCTTGTATCTTGCAATGGAAAATATGGGAAACATGACTTAGACAGCAAATGATACACTGTATGCCATGTTTCCAAATTTTTATGCACAGTGGTTACAGCATGAAGCGAATGCATGTGAATATACAAAGGTGCATTGCATTAAACAAGTCCAATGAGCGTGAAAAAAATGGCCGGCCTGCCTGCTTTCATCCATCATTTGTTCTAAATTTATAATTAATCAATGAGCTGAGGTGGAGTCTTAGCCAGTGGTACCATCAGGGGTGTGTAATGCACTTTAGGGTAGACAGCCAATCAGCTGCCAGATTCAATCTGTCAATCAAACACAGCAGCCAATCAGAGAGCTGGCCATTGATCAGCAGGCCCTTTATGACATCACAGACAGACCCACGGAACTCTCTGTGCTTGTCTGCTGGCTGGCTGTCAGTTGGGTGGGTGGGCGGCAGAGGGGGAGGATGTACGTCTCGTTTCTCCTGAAAATTGCGGTTTTTCGGCGTTTCCGGAAAAAGTCGCGGTCCGACGCGCAAAAGTGGGGTATCGTAGAAATCGCCTTTTAAAGACGCACCTTTCTGGCCCCACAAAAATGGGCATTTCAAATTAGAAACAAGTCAAATGAACAAAATAGTGTGAATAAGTAAGTATTTCAGGGGTGAGTTAGCAGGTTATTGGGGTAGTAAGTCCTGATTTTTTTGGAGGTTGCAGTGACCACTACGCCATTCAAAATAGGCAGGCTTTGGCATAAGCAGTTAGGCCCCGTAGGATGATTTTAGCTAAAATGTGCCCCAAACACTCAAACCGGCTTGTATCTTGCAATGGAAAATATGGGAAACATGACTTAGACAGCAAATGATACACTGTATGCCATGTTTCCAAATTTTTATGCACAGTGGTTACAGCATGAAGCGAATGCATGTGAATATACAAAGGTGCATTGCATTAAACAAGTCCAATGAGCGTGAAAAAAATGGCCGGCCTGCCTGCTTTCATCCATCATTTGTTCTAAATTTATAATTAATCAATGAGCTGAGGTGGAGTCTTAGCCAGTGGTACCATCAGGGGTGTGTAATGCACTTTAGGGTAGACAGCCAATCAGCTGCCAGATTCAATCTGTCAATCAAACACAGCAGCCAATCAGAGAGCTGGCCATTGATCAGCAGGCCCTTTATGACATCACAGACAGACCCACGGAACTCTCTGTGCTTGTCTGCTGGCTGGCTGTCAGTTGGGTGGGCGGCAGAGGGGGAGGATGTACGTCTCGTTTCTCCTGAAAATTGCGGTTTTTCAGCGTTTCCGGAAAAAGTCGCGGTCCGACGCGCAAAAGTGGGGTATCGTAGAAATCGCCTTTTAAAGACGCACCTTTCTGGCCCCACAAAAATGGGCATTTCAAATTAGAAACAAGTCAAATGAACAAAATAGTGTGAATAAGTAAGTATTTCAGGGGTGAGTTAGCAGGTTATTGGGGTAGTAAGTCCTGATTTTTTTGGAGGTTGCAGTGACCACTACGCCATTCAAAATAGGCAGGCTTTAGCATAAGCATTTAGGCCCCGTAGGATGATTTTAGCTAAAATGTGCCCCAAACACTCAAACCGGCTTGTATCTTGCAATGGAAAATATGGGAAACATGACTTAGACAGCAAATGATACACTGTATGCCATGTTTCCAAATTTTTATGCACAGTGGTTACAGCATGAAGCGAATGCATGTGAATATACAAAGGTGCATTGCATTAAACAAGTCCAATGAGCGTGAAAAAAATGGCCGGCCTGCCTGCTTTCATCCATCATTTGTTCTAAATTTATAATTAATCAATGAGCTGAGGTGGAGTCTTAGCCAGTGGTACCATCAGGGGTGTGTAATGCACTTTAGGGTAGACAGCCAATCAGCTGCCAGATTCAATCTGTCAATCAAACACAGCAGCCAATCAGAGAGCTGGCCATTGATCAGCAGGCCCTTTATGACATCACAGACAGACCCACGGAACTCTCTGTGCTTGTCTGCTGGCTGGCTGTCAGTTGGGTGGGTGGGCGGCAGAGGGGGAGGATGTACGTCTCGTTTCTCCTGAAAATTGCGGTTTTTCGGCGTTTCCGGAAAAAGTCGCGGTCCGACGCGCAAAAGTGGGGTATCGTAGAAATCGCCTTTTAAAGACGCACCTTTCTGGCCCCACAAAAATGGGCATTTCAAATTAGAAACAAGTCAAATGAACAAAATAGTGTGAATAAGTAAGTATTTCAGGGGTGAGTTAGCAGGTTATTGGGGTAGTAAGTCCTGATTTTTTTGGAGGTTGCAGTGACCACTACGCCATTCAAAATAGGCAGGCTTTAGCATAAGCATTTAGGCCCCGTAGGATGATTTTAGCTAAAATGTGCCCCAAACACTCAAACCGGCTTGTATCTTGCAATGGAAAATATGGGAAACATGACTTAGACAGCAAATGATACACTGTATGCCATGTTTCCAAATTTTTATGCACAGTGGTTACAGCATGAAGTGAATGCATGTGAATATACACAGGTGCATTGCATTAAACAAGTCCAATGAGCGTGAAAAAAATGGCCGGCCTGCCTGCTTTCATCCATCATTTGTTCTAAATTTATAATTAATCAATGAGCTGAGGTGGAGTCTTAGCCAGTGGTACCATCAGGGGTGTGTAATGCACTTTAGGGTAGACAGCCAATCAGCTGCCAGATTCAATCTGTCAATCAAACACAGCAGCCAATCAGAGAGCTGGCCATTGATCAGCAGGCCCTTTATGACATCACAGACAGACCCACGGAACTCTCTGTGCTTGTCTGCTGGCTGGCTGTCAGTTGGGTGGGTGGGCGGCAGAGGGGGAGGATGTACGTCTCGTTTCTCCTGAAAATTGCGGTTTTTCGGCGTTTCCGGAAAAAGTCGCGGTCCGACGCGCAAAAGTGGGGTATCGTAGAAATCGCCTTTTAAAGACGCACCTTTCTGGCCCCACAAAAATGGGCATTTCAAATTAGAAACAAGTCAAATGAACAAAATAGTGTGAATAAGTAAGTATTTCAGGGGTGAGTTAGCAGGTTATTGGGGTAGTAAGTCCTGATTTTTTTGGAGGTTGCAGTGACCACTACGCCATTCAAAATAGGCAGGCTTTAGCATAAGCAGTTAGGCCCCGTAGGATGATTTTAGCTAAAATGTGCCCCAAACACTCAAACCGGCTTGTATCTTGCAATGGAAAATATGGGAAACATGACTTAGACAGCAAATGATACACTGTATGCCATGTTTCCAAATTTTTATGCACAGTGGTTACAGCATGAAGCGAATGCATGTGAATATACAAAGGTGCATTGCATTAAACAAGTCCAATGAGCGTGAAAAAAATGGCCGGCCTGCCTGTTTTCATCCATCATTTGTTCTAAATTTATAATTAATCAATGAGCTGAGGTGGAGTCTTAGCCAGTGGTACCATCAGAGGTGTGTAATGCACTTTAGGGTAGACAGCCAATCAGCTGCCAGATTCAATCTGTCAATCAAACACAGCAGCCAATCAGAGAGCTGGCCATTGATCAGCAGGCCCTTTATGACATCACAGACAGACCCACGGAACTCTCTGTGCTTGTCTGCTGGCTGGCTGTCAGTTGGGTGGGTGGGCGGCAGAGGGGGAGGATGTACGTCTCGTTTCTCCTGAAAATTGCGGTTTTTCGGCGTTTCCGGAAAAAGTCGCGGTCCGACGCGCAAAAGTGGGGTATCGTAGAAATCGCCTTTTAAAGACGCACCTTTCTGGCCCCACAAAAATGGGCATTTCAAATTAGAAACAAGTCAAATGAACAAAATAGTGTGAATAAGTAAGTATTTCAGGGGTGAGTTAGCAGGTTATTGGGGTAGTAAGTCCTGATTTTTTTGGAGGTTGCATTGACCACTACGCCATTCAAAATAGGCAGGCTTTGGCATAAGCAGTTAGGCCCCGTAGGATGATTTTAGCTAAAATGTTCCCCAAACACTCAAACCGGCTTGTATCTTGCAATGGAAAATATGGGAAACATGACTTAGACAGCAAATGATACACTGTATGCCATGTTTCCAAATTTTTATGCACAGTGGTTACAGCATGAAGCGAATGCATGTGAATATACAAAGGTGCATTGCATTAAACAAGTCCAATGAGCGTGAAAAAAATGGCCGGCCTGCCTGCTTTCATCCATCATTTGTTCTAAATTTATAATTAATCAATGAGCTGAGGTGGAGTCTTAGCCAGTGGTACCATCAGGGGTGTGTAATGCACTTTAGGGTAGACAGCCAATCAGCTGCCAGATTCAATCTGTCAATCAAACACAGCAGCCAATCAGAGAGCTGGCCATTGATCAGCAGGCCCTTTATGACATCACAGACAGACCCACGGAACTCTCTGTGCTTGTCTGCTGGCTGGCTGTCAGTTGGGTGGGTGGGCGGCAGAGGGGGAGGATGTACGTCTCGTTTCTCCTGAAAATTGCGGTTTTTCGGCGTTTCCGGAAAAAGTCACGGTCCGACGCGCAAAAGTGGGGTATCGTAGAAATCGCCTTTTATAGACGCACCTTTCTGGCCCCACAAAAATGGGCATTTCAAATTAGAAACAAGTCAAATGAACAAAATAGTGTGAATAAGTAAGTATTTCAGGGGTGAGTTAGCAGGTTATTGGGGTAGTAAGTCCTGATTTTTTTGGAGGTTGCAGTGACCACTACGCCATTCAAAATAGGCAGGCTTTAGCATAAGCAGTTAGGGCCCGTAGGATGATTTTAGCTAAAATGTGCCCCAAACACTCAAACCGGCTTGTATCTTGCAATGGAAAATATGGGAAACATGACTTAGACAGCAAATGATACACTGTATGCCATGTTTCCAAATTTTTATGCACAGTGGTTACAGCATGAAGCGAATGCATGTGAATATACAAAGGTGCATTGCATTAAACAAGTCCAATGAGCGTGAAAAAAATGTCCGGCCTGCCTGCTTTCATCCATCATTTGTTCTAAATTTATAATTAATCAATGAGCTGAGGTGGAGTCTTAGCCAGTGGTACCATCAGGGGTGTGTAATGCACTTTAGGGTAGACAGCCAATCAGCTGCCAGATTCAATCTGTCAATCAAACACAGCAGCCAAACAGAGAGCTGGCCATTGATCAGCAGGCCCTTTATGACATCACAGACAGACCCACGGAACTCTCTGTGCTTGTCTGCTGGCTGGCTGTCAGTTGGGTGGGTGGGCGGCAGAGGGGGAGGATGTACGTCTCGTTTCTCCTGAAAATTGCGGTTTTTCGGCGTTTCCGGAAAAAGTCGCGGTCCGACGCGCAAAAGTGGGGTATCGTAGAAATCGCCTTTTAAAGACGCACCTTTCTGGCCCCACAAAAATGGGCATTTCAAATTAGAAACAAGTCAAATGAACAAAATAGTGTGAATAAGTAAGTATTTCAGGGGTGAGTTAGCAGGTTATTGGGGTAGTAAGTCCTGATTTTTTTGGAGGTTGCTGTGACCACTACGCCATTCAAAATAGGCAGGCTTTGGCATAAGCAGTTAGGCCCCGTAGGATGATTTTAGCTAAAATGTGCCCCAAACACTCAAACCGGCTTGTATCTTGCAATGGAAAATATGGGAAACATGACTTAGACAGCAAATGATACACTGTATGCCATGTTTCCAAATTTTTATGCACAGTGGTTACAGCATGAAGCGAATGCATGTGAATATACAAAGGTGCATTGCATTAAACAAGTCCAATGAGCGTGAAAAAAATGGCCGGCCTGCCTGCTTTCATCCATCATTTGTTCTAAATTTATAATTAATCAATGAGCTGAGGTGGAGTCTTAGCCAGTGGTACCATCAGGGGTGTGTAATGCACTTTAGGGTAGACAGCCAATCAGCTGCCAGATTCAATCTGTCAATCAAACACAGCAGCCAATCAGAGAGCTGGCCATTGATCAGCAGGCCCTTTATGACATCACAGACAGACCCACGGAACTCTCTGTGCTTGTCTGCTGGCTGGCTGTCAGTTGGGTGGGTGGGCGGCAGAGGGGGAGGATGTACGTCTCGTTTCTCCTGAAAATTGCGGTTTTTCAGCGTTTCCGGAAAAAGTCGCGGTCCGACGCGCAAAAGTGGGGTATCGTAGAAATCGCCTTTTAAAGACGCACCTTTCTGGCCCCACAAAAATGGGCATTTCTAATTAGAAACAAGTCAAATTAACAAAATAGTGTGAATAAGTAAGTATTTCAGGGGTGAGTTAGCAGGTTATTGGGGTAGTAAGTCCTGATTTTTTTGGAGGTTGCAGTGACCACTACGCCATTCAAAATAGGCAGGCTTTAGCATAAGCATTTAGGCCCCGTAGGATGATTTTAGCTAAAATGTGCCCCAAACACTCAAACCGGCTTGTATCTTGCAATGGAAAATATGGGAAACATGACTTAGGCCCTTATTCTGGTTGGTGCGGCCAGAGCCGCACACGGGGCTCCGGCCGCACAAACCAATCCCCGCCCACCCTACGGATCGCCACGGCCGTCCGTACACGGACGGCTGGCGATCCGCATAAAAATGGTGGAGGCGTACGCCTCCACCATGGTGGGAGCTGCCCCCTGCATTCGATGGTCGTCGACCATCGAAGGCAGGTCCGCACGCCCCGGCAGCTCCCGCAAGCTGAGACCACACGGACAATCGTCCGTGTGGTAGCTTGTATGGGGGCTGAAAGCTGACATCCGGCGACGTCAGCTTTCCGCCCCCATGAGTTGCGTCATGCCCTCATTACCATGCATACGCCCCGCGTTTGCATGGGAACGCCCATGAAACGCGGGGCGTACACATAGGGAAATGAGGGCATGAAGCCTCTCACGCCCCTATACGCCCCCTTTGCGGCGGACGAAATACGTCTGCGGCGAAGGGGGCTGCACATGCGCAGATTGACCTCTGCGCATGTGCAGAGTAAAAACATCGGCGGTACGGCCGCACGCGGGCCGTACCGTCCGAATTAGAATAAGGGCCTTAGACAGCAAATGATACACTGTATGCCATGTTTCCAAATTTTTATGCACAGTGGTTACAGCATGAAGTGAATGCATGTGAATATACACAGGTGCATTGCATTAAACAAGTCCAATGAGCGTGAAAAAAATGGCCGGCCTGCCTGCTTTCATCCATCATTTGTTCTAAATTTATAATTAATCAATGAGCTGAGGTGGAGTCTTAGCCAGTGGTACCATCAGGGGTGTGTAATGCACTTTAGGGTAGACAGCCAATCAGCTGCCAGATTCAATCTGTCATTCAAACACAGCAGCCAATCAGAGAGCTGGCCATTGATCAGCAGGCCCTTTATGACATCACAGACAGACCCATGGAACTCTCTGTGCTTGTCTGCTGGCTGGCTGTCAGTTGGGTGGGTGGGCGGCAGAGGGGGAGGATGTACGTCTCGTTTCTCCTGAAAATTGCGGTTTTTCGGCGTTTCCGGAAAAAGTCGCGGTCCGACGCGCAAAAGTGGGGTATCGTAGAAATCGCCTTTTAAAGACGCACCGTTCTGGCCCCACAAAAATGGGCATTTCAAATTAGAAACAAGTCAAATGAACAAAATAGTGTGAATAAGTAAGTATTTCAGGGGTGAGTTAGCAGGTTTTTGGGGTAGTAAGTCCTGATTTTTTTGGAGGTTGCAGTGACCACTACGCCATTCAAAATAGGCAGGCTTTAGCATAAGCAGTTAGGCCCCGTAGGATGATTTTAGCTAAAATGTGCCCCAAACACTCAAACCGGCTTGTATCTTGCAATGGAAAATATGGGAAACATGACTTAGACAGCAAATGATACACTGTATGCCATGTTTCCAAATTTTTATGCACAGTGGTTACAGCATGAAGCGAATGCATGTGAATATACAAAGGTGCATTGCATTAAACAAGTCTAATGAGCGTGAAAAAAATGGCCGGCCTGCCTGCTTTCATCCATCATTTGTTCTAAATTTATAATTAATCAATGAGCTGAGGTGGAGTCTTAGCCAGTGGTACCATCAGGGGTGTGTAATGCACTTTAGGGTAGACAGCCAATCAGCTGCCAGATTCAATCTGTCAATCAAACACAGCAGCCAATCAGAGAGCTGGCCATTGATCAGCAGGCCCTTTATGACATCACAGACAGACCCACGGAACTCTCTGTGCTTGTCTGCTGGCTGGCTGTCAGTTGGGTGGGTGGGCGGCAGAGGGGGAGGATGTACGTCTCGTTTCTCCTGAAAATTGCGGTTTTTCGGCGTATCCGGAAAAAGTCACGGTCCGACGCGCAAAAGTGGGGTATCGTAGAAATCGCCTTTTATAGACGCACCTTTCTGGCCCCACAAAAATGGGCATTTCAAATTAGAAACAAGTCAAATGAACAAAATAGTGTGAATAAGTAAGTATTTCAGGGGTGAGTTAGCAGGTTATTGGGGTAGTAAGTCCTGATTTTTTTGGAGGTTGCAGTGACCACTACGCCATTCAAAATAGGCAGGCTTTAGCATAAGCAGTTAGGGCCCGTAGGATGATTTTAGCTAAAATGTGCCCCAAACACTCAAACCGGCTTGTATCTTGCAATGGAAAATATGGGAAACATGACTTAGACAGCAAATGATACACTGTATGCCATGTTTCCAAATTTTTATGCACAGTGGTTACAGCATGAAGCGAATGCATGTGAATATACAAAGGTGCATTGCATTAAACAAGTCCAATGAGCGTGAAAAAAATGTCCGGCCTGCCTGCTTTCATCCATCATTTGTTCTAAATTTATAATTAATCAATGAGCTGAGGTGGAGTCTTAGCCAGTGGTACCATCAGGGGTGTGTAATGCACTTTAGGGTAGACAGCCAATCAGCTGCCAGATTCAATCTGTCAATCAAACACAGCAGCCAATCAGAGAGCTGGCCATTGATCAGCAGGCCCTTTATGACATCACAGACAGACCCACGGAACTCTCTGTGCTTGTCTGCTGGCTGGCTGTCAGTTGGGTGGGTGGGCGGCAGAGGGGGAGGATGTACGTCTCGTTTCTCCTGAAAATTGCGGTTTTTCGGCGTATCCGGAAAAAGTCACGGTCCGACGCGCAAAAGTGGGGTATCGTAGAAATCGCCTTTTATAGACGCACCTTTCTGGCCCCACAAAAATGGGCATTTCAAATTAGAAACAAGTCAAATGAACAAAATAGTGTGAATAAGTAAGTATTTCAGGGGTGAGTTAGCAGGTTATTGGGGTAGTAAGTCCTGATTTTTTTGGAGGTTGCAGTGACCACTACGCCATTCAAAATAGTCAGGCTTTGGCATAAGCAGTTAGGCCCCGTAGGATGATTTTAGCTAAAATGTGCCCCAAACACTCAAACCGGCTTGTATCTTGCAATGGAAAATATGGGAAACATGACTTAGACAGCAAATGATACACTGTATGCCATGTTTCCAAATTTTTATGCACAGTGGTTACAGCATGAAGCGAATGCATGTGAATATACAAAGGTGCATTGCATTTAACAAGTCCAATGAGCGTGAAAAAAATGGCCGGCCTGCCTGCTTTCATCCATCATTTGTTCTAAATTTATAATTAATCAATGAGCTGAGGTGGAGTCTTAGCCAGTGGTACCATCAGGGGTGTGTAATGCACTTTAGGGTAGACAGCCAATCAGCTGCCAGATTCAATCTGTCAATCAAACACAGCAGCCAATCAGAGAGCTGGCCATTGATCAGCAGGCCCTTTATGACATCACAGACAGACCCACGGAACTCTCTGTGCTTGTCTGCTGGCTGGCTGTCAGTTGGGTGGGTGGGCGGCAGAGGGGGAGGATGTACGTCTCGTTTCTCCTGAAAATTGCGGTTTTTCGGCGTTTCCGGAAAAAGTCGCGGTCCGACGCGCAAAAGTGGGGTATCGTAGAAATCGCCTTTTAAAGACGCACCTTTCTGGCCCCACAAAAATGGGCATTTCAAATTAGAAACAAGTCAAATGAACAAAATAGTGTGAATAAGTAAGTATTTCAGGGGTGAGTTAGCAGGTTATTGGGGTAGTAAGTCCTGATTTTTTTGGAGGTTGCAGTGACCACTACGCCATTCAAAATAGGCAGGCTTTAGCATAAGCATTTAGGCCCCGTAGGATGATTTTAGCTAAAATGTGCCCCAAACACTCAAACCGGCTTGTATCTTGCAATGGAAAATATGGGAAACATGACTTAGACAGCAAATGATACACTGTATGCCATGTTTCCAAATTTTTATGCACAGTGGTTACAGCATGAAGTGAATGCATGTGAATATACACAGGTGCATTGCATTAAACAAGTCCAATGAGCGTGAAAAAAATGGCCGGCCTGCCTGCTTTCATCCATCATTTGTTCTAAATTTATAATTAATCAATGAGCTGAGGTGGAGTCTTAGCCAGTGGTACCATCAGGGGTGTGTAATGCACTTTAGGGTAGACAGCCAATCAGCTGCCAGATTCAATCTGTCAATCAAACACAGCAGCCAATCAGAGAGCTGGCCATTGATCAGCAGGCCCTTTATGACATCACAGACAGACCCACGGAACTCTCTGTGCTTGTCTGCTGGCTGGCTGTCAGTTGGGTGGGTGGGCGGCAGAGGGGGAGGATGTACGTCTCGTTTCTCCTGAAAATTGCGGTTTTTCGGCGTTTCCGGAAAAAGTCGCGGTCCGACGCGCAAAAGTGGGGTATCGTAGAAATCGCCTTTTAAAGACGCACCTTTCTGGCCCCACAAAAATGGGCATTTCAAATTAGAAACAAGTCAAATGAACAAAATAGTGTGAATAAGTAAGTATTTCAGGGGTGATTTAGCAGGTTATTGGGGTAGAAAGTCCAGATTTTTTTGGAGGTTGCAGTGACCACTACGCCGTTCAAAATAGGCAGGCTTTAGCATAAGCAGTTAGGCCCCGTAGGATGATTTTAGCTAAAATGTGCCCCAAACACTCAAACCGGCTTGTATCTTGCAATGGAAAATATGGGAAACATGACTTAGGCCCTTATTCTGGTTGGTGCGGCCAGAGCCGCACACGGGGCTCCGGCCGCACAAACCAATCCCCGCCCACCCTACGGATCGCCACGGCCGTCCGTACACGGACGGCTGGCGATCCGCATAAAAATGGTGGAGGCGTACGCCTCCACCATGGTGGGAGCTGCCCCCTGCATTCGATGGTCGTCGACCATCGAAGGCAGGTCCGCACGCCCCGGCAGCTCCCGCAAGCTGAGACCACACGGACAATCGTCCGTGTGGTAGCTTGTATGGGGGCTGAAAGCTGACATCCGGCGACGTCAGCTTTCCGCCCCCATGAGTTGCGTCATGCCCTCATTACCATGCATACGCCCCGCGTTTGCATGGGAACGCCCATGAAACGCGGGGCGTACACATAGGGAAATGAGGGCATGAAGCCTCTCACGCCCCTATACGCCCCCTTTGCGGCGGACGAAATACGTCTGCGGCGAAGGGGGCTGCACATGCGCAGATTGACCTCTGCGCATGTGCAGAGTAAAAACATCGGCGGTACGGCCGCACGCGGGCCGTACCGTCCGAATTAGAATAAGGGCCTTAGACAGCAAATGATACACTGTATGCCATGTTTCCAAATTTTTATGCACAGTGGTTACAGCATGAAGTGAATGCATGTGAATATACACAGGTGCATTGCATTAAACAAGTCCAATGAGCGTGAAAAAAATGGCCGGCCTGCCTGCTTTCATCCATCATTTGTTCTAAATTTATAATTAATCAATGAGCTGAGGTGGAGTCTTAGCCAGTGGTACCATCAGGGGTGTGTAATGCACTTTAGGGTAGACAGCCAATCAGCTGCCAGATTCAATCTGTCATTCAAACACAGCAGCCAATCAGAGAGCTGGCCATTGATCAGCAGGCCCTTTATGACATCACAGACAGACCCATGGAACTCTCTGTGCTTGTCTGCTGGCTGGCTGTCAGTTGGGTGGGTGGGCGGCAGAGGGGGAGGATGTACGTCTCGTTTCTCCTGAAAATTGCGGTTTTTCGGCGTTTCCGGAAAAAGTCGCGGTCCGACGCGCAAAAGTGGGGTATCGTAGAAATCGCCTTTTAAAGACGCACCGTTCTGGCCCCACAAAAATGGGCATTTCAAATTAGAAACAAGTCAAATGAACAAAATAGTGTGAATAAGTAAGTATTTCAGGGGTGAGTTAGCAGGTTTTTGGGGTAGTAAGTCCTGATTTTTTTGGAGGTTGCAGTGACCACTACGCCATTCAAAATAGGCAGGCTTTAGCATAAGCAGTTAGGCCCCGTAGGATGATTTTAGCTAAAATGTGCCCCAAACACTCAAACCGGCTTGTATCTTGCAATGGAAAATATGGGAAACATGACTTAGACAGCAAATGATACACTGTATGCCATGTTTCCAAATTTTTATGCACAGTGGTTACAGCATGAAGCGAATGCATGTGAATATACAAAGGTGCATTGCATTAAACAAGTCTAATGAGCGTGAAAAAAATGGCCGGCCTGCCTGCTTTCATCCATCATTTGTTCTAAATTTATAATTAATCAATGAGCTGAGGTGGAGTCTTAGCCAGTGGTACCATCAGGGGTGTGTAATGCACTTTAGGGTAGACAGCCAATCAGCTGCCAGATTCAATCTGTCAATCAAACACAGCAGCCAATCAGAGAGCTGGCCATTGATCAGCAGGCCCTTTATGACATCACAGACAGACCCACGGAACTCTCTGTGCTTGTCTGCTGGCTGGCTGTCAGTTGGGTGGGTGGGCGGCAGAGGGGGAGGATGTACGTCTCGTTTCTCCTGAAAATTGCGGTTTTTCGGCGTATCCGGAAAAAGTCACGGTCCGACGCGCAAAAGTGGGGTATCGTAGAAATCGCCTTTTATAGACGCACCTTTCTGGCCCCACAAAAATGGGCATTTCAAATTAGAAACAAGTCAAATGAACAAAATAGTGTGAATAAGTAAGTATTTCAGGGGTGAGTTAGCAGGTTATTGGGGTAGTAAGTCCTGATTTTTTTGGAGGTTGCAGTGACCACTACGCCATTCAAAATAGGCAGGCTTTAGCATAAGCAGTTAGGGCCCGTAGGATGATTTTAGCTAAAATGTGCCCCAAACACTCAAACCGGCTTGTATCTTGCAATGGAAAATATGGGAAACATGACTTAGACAGCAAATGATACACTGTATGCCATGTTTCCAAATTTTTATGCACAGTGGTTACAGCATGAAGCGAATGCATGTGAATATACAAAGGTGCATTGCATTAAACAAGTCCAATGAGCGTGAAAAAAATGTCCGGCCTGCCTGCTTTCATCCATCATTTGTTCTAAATTTATAATTAATCAATGAGCTGAGGTGGAGTCTTAGCCAGTGGTACCATCAGGGGTGTGTAATGCACTTTAGGGTAGACAGCCAATCAGCTGCCAGATTCAATCTGTCAATCAAACACAGCAGCCAATCAGAGAGCTGGCCATTGATCAGCAGGCCCTTTATGACATCACAGACAGACCCACGGAACTCTCTGTGCTTGTCTGCTGGCTGGCTGTCAGTTGGGTGGGTGGGCGGCAGAGGGGGAGGATGTACGTCTCGTTTCTCCTGAAAATTGCGGTTTTTCGGCGTATCCGGAAAAAGTCACGGTCCGACGCGCAAAAGTGGGGTATCGTAGAAATCGCCTTTTATAGACGCACCTTTCTGGCCCCACAAAAATGGGCATTTCAAATTAGAAACAAGTCAAATGAACAAAATAGTGTGAATAAGTAAGTATTTCAGGGGTGAGTTAGCAGGTTATTGGGGTAGTAAGTCCTGATTTTTTTGGAGGTTGCAGTGACCACTACGCCATTCAAAATAGTCAGGCTTTGGCATAAGCAGTTAGGCCCCGTAGGATGATTTTAGCTAAAATGTGCCCCAAACACTCAAACCGGCTTGTATCTTGCAATGGAAAATATGGGAAACATGACTTAGACAGCAAATGATACACTGTATGCCATGTTTCCAAATTTTTATGCACAGTGGTTACAGCATGAAGCGAATGCATGTGAATATACAAAGGTGCATTGCATTTAACAAGTCCAATGAGCGTGAAAAAAATGGCCGGCCTGCCTGCTTTCATCCATCATTTGTTCTAAATTTATAATTAATCAATGAGCTGAGGTGGAGTCTTAGCCAGTGGTACCATCAGGGGTGTGTAATGCACTTTAGGGTAGACAGCCAATCAGCTGCCAGATTCAATCTGTCAATCAAACACAGCAGCCGATCAGAGAGCTGGCCATTGATCAGCAGGCCCTTTAAGACATCACAGACAGACCCACGGAACTCTCTGTGCTTGTCTGCTGGCTGGCTGTCAGTTGGGTGGGTGGGCGGCAGAGGGGGAGGATGTACGTCTCGTTTCTCCTGAAAATTGCGGTTTTTCAGCGTTTCCGGAAAAAGTCGCGGTCCGACGCGCAAAAGTGGGGTATCGTAGAAATCGCCTTTTAAAGACGCACCTTTCTGGCACCACAAAAATGGGCATTTCAAATTAGAAACAAGTCAAATGAACAAAATAGTGTGAATAAGTAAGTATTTCAGGGGTGAGTTAGCAGGTTATTGGGGTAGTAAGTCCTGATTTTTTTGGAGGTTGCAGTGACCACTACGCCATTCAAAATAGGCAGGCTTTAGCATAAGCATTTAGGCCCCGTAGGATGATTTTAGCTAAAATGTGCCCCAAACACTCAAACCGGCTTGTATCTTGCAATGGAAAATATGGGAAACATGACTTAGACAGCAAATGATACACTGTATGCCATGTTTCCAAATTTTTATGCACAGTGGTTACAGCATGAAGTGAATGCATGTGAATATACACAGGTGCATTGCATTAAACAAGTCCAATGAGCGTGAAAAAAATGTCCGGCCTGCCTGCTTTCATCCATCATTTGTTCTAAATTTATAATTAATCAATGAGCTGAGGTGGAGTCTTAGCCAGTGGTACCATCAGGGGTGTGTAATGCACTTTAGGGTAGACAGCCAATCAGCTGCCAGATTCAATCTGTCATTCAAACACAGCAGCCAATCAGAGAGCTGGCCATTGATCAGCAGGCCCTTTATGACATCACAGACAGACCCATGGAACTCTCTGTGCTTGTCTGCTGGCTGGCTGTCAGTTGGGTGGGTGGGCGGCAGAGGGGGAGGATGTACGTCTCGTTTCTCCTGAAAATTGCGGTTTTTCGGCGTTTCCGGAAAAAGTCGCGGTCCGACGCGCAAAAGTGGGGTATTGTAGAAATCGCCTTTTAAAGACGCACCTTTCTGGCCCCACAAAAATGGGCATTTCAAATTAGAAACAAGTCAAATGAACAAAATAGTGTGAATAAGTAAGTATTTCAGGGGTGAGTTAGCAGGTTATTGGGGTAGTAAGTCCTGATTTTTTTGGAGGTTGCAGTGACCACTACGCCATTCAAAATAGGCAGGCTTTAGCATAAGCATTTAGGCCCCGTAGGATGATTTTAGCTAAAATGTGCCCCAAACACTCAAACCGGCTTGTATCTTGCAATGGAAAATATGGGAAACATGACTTAGACAGCAAATGATACACTGTATGCCATGTTTCCAAATTTTTATGCACAGTGGTTACAGCATGAAGTGAATGCATGTGAATATACACAGGTGCATTGCATTAAACAAGTCCAATGAGCGTGAAAAAAATGGCCGGCCTGCCTGCTTTCATCCATCATTTGTTCTAAATTTATAATTAATCAATGAGCTGAGGTGGAGTCTTAGCCAGTGGTACCATCAGGGGTGTGTAATGCACTTTAGGGTAGACAGCCAATCAGCTGCCAGATTCAATCTGTCAATCAAACACAGCAGCCAATCAGAGAGCTGGCCATTGATCAGCAGGCCCTTTATGACATCACAGACAGACCCACGGAACTCTCTGTGCTTGTCTGCTGGCTGGCTGTCAGTTGGGTGGGTGGGCGGCAGAGGGGGAGGATGTACGTCTCGTTTCTCCTGAAAATTGCGGTTTTTCGGCGTTTCCGGAAAAAGTCGCGGTCCGACGCGCAAAAGTGGGGTATCGTAGAAATCGCCTTTTAAAGACGCACCTTTCTGGCCCCACAAAAATGGGCATTTCAAATTAGAAACAAGTCAAATGAACAAAATAGTGTGAATAAGTAAGTATTTCAGGGGTGATTTAGCAGGTTATTGGGGTAGTAAGTCCTGATTTTTTTGGAGGTTGCAGTGACCACTACGCCGTTCAAAATAGGCAGGCTTTAGCATAAGCAGTTAGGCCCCGTAGGATGATTTTAGCTAAAATGTGCCCCAAACACTCAAACCGGCTTGTATCTTGCAATGGAAAATATGGGAAACATGACTTAGACAGCAAATGATACACTGTATGCCATGTTTCCAAATTTTTATGCACAGTGGTTACAGCATGAAGTGAATGCATGTGAATATACACAGGTGCATTGCATTAAACAAGTCCAATGAGCGTGAAAAAAATGGCCGGCCTGCCTGCTTTCATCCATCATTTGTTCTAAATTTATAATTAATCAATGAGCTGAGGTGGAGTCTTAGCCAGTGGTACCATCAGGGGTGTGTAATGCACTTTAGGGTAGACAGCCAATCAGCTGCCAGATTCAATCTGTCAATCAAACACAGCAGCCAATCAGAGAGCTGGCCATTGATCAGCAGGCCCTTTATGACATCACAGACAGACCCACGGAACTCTCTGTGCTTGTCTGCTGGCTGGCTGTCAGTTGGGTGGGTGGGCGGCAGAGGGGGTGGATGTACGTCTCGTTTCTCCTGAAAATTGCGGTTTTTCGGCGTTTCCGGAAAAAGTCGCGGTCCGACGCGCAAAAGTGGGGTATCGTAGAAATCGCCTTTTAAAGACGCACCTTTCTGGCCCCACAAAAATGGGCATTTCAAATTAGAAACAAGTCAAATGAACAAAATAGTGTGAATAAGTAAGTATTTCAGGGGTGAGTTAGCAGGTTATTGGGGTAGTAAGTCCTGATTTTTTTGGAGGTTGCAGTGACCACTACGCCATTCAAAATAGGCAGGCTTTAGCATAAGCAGTTAGGCCCCGTAGGATGATTTTAGCTAAAATGTGCCCCAAACACTCAAACCGGCTTGTATCTTGCAATGGAAAATATGGGAAACATGACTTAGACAGCAAATGATACACTGTATGCCATGTTTCCAAATTTTTATGCACAGTGGTTACAGCATGAAGCGAATGCATGTGAATATACAAAGGTGCATTGCATTAAACAAGTCCAATGAGCGTGAAAAAAATGGCCGGCCTGCCTGCTTTCATCCATCATTTGTTCTAAATTTATAATTAATCAATGAGCTGAGGTGGAGTCTTAGCCAGTGGTACCATCAGGGGTGTGTAATGCACTTTAGGGTAGACAGCCAATCAGCTGCCAGATTCAATCTGTCAATCAAACACAGCAGCCAATCAGAGAGCTGGCCATTGATCAGCAGGCCCTTTATGACATCACAGACAGACCCACGGAACTCTCTGTGCTTGTCTGGTGGCTGGCTGTCAGTTGGGTGGGTGGGCGGCAGAGGGGGAGGATGTACGTCTCGTTTCTCCTGAAAATTGCGGTTTTTCGGCGTTTCCGGAAAAAGTCGCGGTCCGACGCGCAAAAGTGGGGTATCGTAGAAATCGCCTTTTAAAGACGCACCTTTCTGGCCCCACAAAAATGGGCATTTCAAATTAGAAACAAGTCAAATGAACAAAATAGTGTGAATAAGTAAGTATTTCAGGGGTGAGTTAGCAGGTTATTGGGGTAGTAAGTCCTGATTTTTTTGGAGGTTGCATTGACCACTACGCCATTCAAAATAGGCAGGCTTTGGCATAAGCAGTTAGGCCCCGTAGGATGATTTTAGCTAAAATGTGCCCCAAACACTCAAACCGGCTTGTATCTTGCAATGGAAAATATGGGAAACATGACTTAGACAGCAAATGATACACTGTATGCCATGTTTCCAAATTTTTATGCACAGTGGTTACAGCATGAAGCGAATGCATGTGAATATACAAAGGTGCATTGCATTTAACAAGTCCAATGAGCGTGAAAAAAATGGCCGGCCTGCCTGCTTTCATCCATCATTTGTTCTAAATTTATAATTAATCAATGAGCTGAGGTGGAGTCTTAGCCAGTGGTACCATCAGGGGTGTGTAATGCACTTTAGGGTAGACAGCCAATCAGCTGCCAGATTCAATCTGTCAATCAAACACAGCAGCCGATCAGAGAGCTGGCCATTGATCAGCAGGCCCTTTAAGACATCACAGACAGACCCACGGAACTCTCTGTGCTTGTCTGCTGGCTGGCTGTCAGTTGGGTGGGTGGGCGGCAGAGGGGGAGGATGTACGTCTCGTTTCTCCTGAAAATTGCGGTTTTTCAGCGTTTCCGGAAAAAGTCGCGGTCCGACGCGCAAAAGTGGGGTATCGTAGAAATCGCCTTTTAAAGACGCACCTTTCTGGCCCCACAAAAATGGGCATTTCAAATTAGAAACAAGTCAAATGAACAAAATAGTGTGAATAAGTAAGTATTTCAGGGGTGAGTTAGCAGGTTATTGGGGTAGTAAGTCCTGATTTTTTTGGAGGTTGCAGTGACCACTACGCCATTCAAAATAGGCAGGCTTTAGCATAAGCATTTAGGCCCCGTAGGATGATTTTAGCTAAAATGTGCCCCAAACACTCAAACCGGCTTGTATCTTGCAATGGAAAATATGGGAAACATGACTTAGACAGCAAATGATACACTGTATGCCATGTTTCCAAATTTTTATGCACAGTGGTTACAGCATGAAGTGAATGCATGTGAATATACACAGGTGCATTGCATTAAACAAGTCCAATGAGCGTGAAAAAAATGTCCGGCCTGCCTGCTTTCATCCATCATTTGTTCTAAATTTATAATTAATCAATGAGCTGAGGTGGAGTCTTAGCCAGTGGTACCATCAGGGGTGTGTAATGCACTTTAGGGTAGACAGCCAATCAGCTGCCAGATTCAATCTGTCATTCAAACACAGCAGCCAATCAGAGAGCTGGCCATTGATCAGCAGGCCCTTTATGACATCACAGACAGACCCATGGAACTCTCTGTGCTTGTCTGCTGGCTGGCTGTCAGTTGGGTGGGTGGGCGGCAGAGGGGGAGGATGTACGTCTCGTTTCTCCTGAAAATTGCGGTTTTTCGGCGTTTCCGGAAAAAGTCGCGGTCCGACGCGCAAAAGTGGGGTATTGTAGAAATCGCCTTTTAAAGACGCACCTTTCTGGCCCCACAAAAATGGGCATTTCAAATTAGAAACAAGTCAAATGAACAAAATAGTGTGAATAAGTAAGTATTTCAGGGGTGAGTTAGCAGGTTATTGGGGTAGTAAGTCCTGATTTTTTTGGAGGTTGCAGTGACCACTACGCCATTCAAAATAGGCAGGCTTTAGCATAAGCATTTAGGCCCCGTAGGATGATTTTAGCTAAAATGTGCCCCAAACACTCAAACCGGCTTGTATCTTGCAATGGAAAATATGGGAAACATGACTTAGACAGCAAATGATACACTGTATGCCATGTTTCCAAATTTTTATGCACAGTGGTTACAGCATGAAGTGAATGCATGTGAATATACACAGGTGCATTGCATTAAACAAGTCCAATGAGCGTGAAAAAAATGGCCGGCCTGCCTGCTTTCATCCATCATTTGTTCTAAATTTATAATTAATCAATGAGCTGAGGTGGAGTCTTAGCCAGTGGTACCATCAGGGGTGTGTAATGCACTTTAGGGTAGACAGCCAATCAGCTGCCAGATTCAATCTGTCAATCAAACACAGCAGCCAATCAGAGAGCTGGCCATTGATCAGCAGGCCCTTTATGACATCACAGACAGACCCACGGAACTCTCTGTGCTTGTCTGCTGGCTGGCTGTCAGTTGGGTGGGTGGGCGGCAGAGGGGGAGGATGTACGTCTCGTTTCTCCTGAAAATTGCGGTTTTTCGGCGTTTCCGGAAAAAGTCGCGGTCCGACGCGCAAAAGTGGGGTATCGTAGAAATCGCCTTTTAAAGACGCACCTTTCTGGCCCCACAAAAATGGGCATTTCAAATTAGAAACAAGTCAAATGAACAAAATAGTGTGAATAAGTAAGTATTTCAGGGGTGATTTAGCAGGTTATTGGGGTAGTAAGTCCTGATTTTTTTGGAGGTTGCAGTGACCACTACGCCGTTCAAAATAGGCAGGCTTTAGCATAAGCAGTTAGGCCCCGTAGGATGATTTTAGCTAAAATGTGCCCCAAACACTCAAACCGGCTTGTATCTTGCAATGGAAAATATGGGAAACATGACTTAGACAGCAAATGATACACTGTATGCCATGTTTCCAAATTTTTATGCACAGTGGTTACAGCATGAAGTGAATGCATGTGAATATACACAGGTGCATTGCATTAAACAAGTCCAATGAGCGTGAAAAAAATGGCCGGCCTGCCTGCTTTCATCCATCATTTGTTCTAAATTTATAATTAATCAATGAGCTGAGGTGGAGTCTTAGCCAGTGGTACCATCAGGGGTGTGTAATGCACTTTAGGGTAGACAGCCAATCAGCTGCCAGATTCAATCTGTCAATCAAACACAGCAGCCAATCAGAGAGCTGGCCATTGATCAGCAGGCCCTTTATGACATCACAGACAGACCCACGGAACTCTCTGTGCTTGTCTGCTGGCTGGCTGTCAGTTGGGTGGGTGGGCGGCAGAGGGGGTGGATGTACGTCTCGTTTCTCCTGAAAATTGCGGTTTTTCGGCGTTTCCGGAAAAAGTCGCGGTCCGACGCGCAAAAGTGGGGTATCGTAGAAATCGCCTTTTAAAGACGCACCTTTCTGGCCCCACAAAAATGGGCATTTCAAATTAGAAACAAGTCAAATGAACAAAATAGTGTGAATAAGTAAGTATTTCAGGGGTGAGTTAGCAGGTTATTGGGGTAGTAAGTCCTGATTTTTTTGGAGGTTGCAGTGACCACTACGCCATTCAAAATAGGCAGGCTTTAGCATAAGCAGTTAGGCCCCGTAGGATGATTTTAGCTAAAATGTGCCCCAAACACTCAAACCGGCTTGTATCTTGCAATGGAAAATATGGGAAACATGACTTAGACAGCAAATGATACACTGTATGCCATGTTTCCAAATTTTTATGCACAGTGGTTACAGCATGAAGCGAATGCATGTGAATATACAAAGGTGCATTGCATTAAACAAGTCCAATGAGCGTGAAAAAAATGGCCGGCCTGCCTGCTTTCATTCATCATTTGTTCTAAATTTATAATTAATCAATGAGCTGAGGTGGAGTCTTAGCCAGTGGTACCATCAGGGGTGTGTAATGCACTTTAGGGTAGACAGCCAATCAGCTGCCAGATTCAATCTGTCAATCAAACACAGCAGCCAATCAGAGAGCTGGCCATTGATCAGCAGGCCCTTTATGACATCACAGACAGACCCACGGAACTCTCTGTGCTTGTCTGGTGGCTGGCTGTCAGTTGGGTGGGTGGGCGGCAGAGGGGGAGGATGTACGTCTCGTTTCTCCTGAAAATTGCGGTTTTTCGGCGTTTCCGGAAAAAGTCGCGGTCCGACGCGCAAAAGTGGGGTATCGTAGAAATCGCCTTTTAAAGACGCACCTTTCTGGCCCCACAAAAATGGGCATTTCAAATTAGAAACAAGTCAAATGAACAAAATAGTGTGAATAAGTAAGTATTTCAGGGGTGAGTTAGCAGGTTATTGGGGTAGTAAGTCCTGATTTTTTTGGAGGTTGCATTGACCACTACGCCATTCAAAATAGGCAGGCTTTGGCATAAGCAGTTAGGCCCCGTAGGATGATTTTAGCTAAAATGTGCCCCAAACACTCAAACCGGCTTGTATCTTGCAATGGAAAATATGGGAAACATGACTTAGACAGCAAATGATACACTGTATGCCATGTTTCCAAATTTTTATGCACAGTGGTTACAGCATGAAGCGAATGCATGTGAATATACAAAGGTGCATTGCATTAAACAAGTCCAATGAGCGTGAAAAAAATGGCCGGCCTGCCTGCTTTCATCCATCATTTGTTCTAAATTTATAATTAATCAATGAGCTGAGGTGGAGTCTTAGCCAGTGGTACCATCAGGGGTGTGTAATGCACTTTAGGGAAGACAGCCAATCAGCTGCCAGATTCAATCTGTCAATCAAACACAGCAGCCAATCAGAGAGCTGGCCATTGATCAGCAGGCCCTTTATGACATCACAGACAGACCCACGGAACTCTCTGTGCTTGTCTGCTGGCTGGCTGTCAGTTGGGTGGGTGGGCGGCAGAGGGGGAGGATGTACGTCTCGTTTCTCCTGAAAATTGCGGTTTTTCAGCGTTTCCGGAAAAAGTCGCGGTCCGACGCGCAAAAGTGGGGTATCGTAGAAATCGCCTTTTAAAGACGCACCTTTCTGGCCCCACAAAAATGGGCATTTCAAATTAGAAACAAGTCAAATGAACAAAATAGTGTGAATAAGTAAGTATTTCAGGGGTGAGTTAGCAGGTTATTGGGGTAGTAAGTCCTGATTTTTTTGGAGGTTGCAGTGACCACTACGCCATTCAAAATAGGCAGGCTTTAGCATAAGCATTTAGGCCCCGTAGGATGATTTTAGCTAAAATGTGCCCCAAACACTCAAACCGGCTTATATCTTGCAATGGAAAATATGGGAAACATGACTTAGACAGCAAATGATACACTGTATGCCATGTTTCCAAATTTTTATGCACAGTGGTTACAGCATGAAGTGAATGCATGTGAATATACACAGGTGCATTGCATTAAACAAGTCCAATGAGCGTGAAAAAAATGGCCGGCCTGCCTGCTTTCATCCATCATTTGTTCTAAATTTATAATTAATCAATGAGCTGAGGTGGAGTCTTAGCCAGTGGTACCATCAGGGGTGTGTAATGCACTTTAGGGTAGACAGCCAATCAGCTGCCAGATTCAATCTGTCAATCAAACACAGCAGCCAATCAGAGAGCTGGCCATTGATCAGCAGGCCCTTTATGACATCACAGACAGACCCACGGAACTCTCTGTGCTTGTCTGCTGGCTGGCTGTCAGTTGGGTGGGTGGGCGGCAGAGGGGGAGGATGTACGTCTCGTTTCTCCTGAAAATTGCGGTTTTTCGGCGTTTCCGGAAAAAGTCGCGGTCCGACGCGCAAAAGTGGGGTATCGTAGAAATCGCCTTTTAAAGACGCACCTTTCTGGCCCCACAAAAATGGGCATTTCAAATTAGAAACAAGTCAAATGAACAAAATAGTGTGAATAAGTAAGTATTTCAGGGGTGAGTTAGCAGGTTATTGGGGTAGTAAGTCCTGATTTTTTTGGAGGTTGCAGTGACCACTACGCCATTCAAAATAGGCAGGCTTTAGCATAAGCAGTTAGGCCCCGTAGGATGATTTTAGCTAAAATGTGCCCCAAACACTCAAACCGGCTTGTATCTTGCAATGGAAAATATGGGAAACATGACTTAGACAGCAAATGATACACTGTATGCCATGTTTCCAAATTTTTATGCACAGTGGTTACAGCATGAAGTGAATGCATGTGAATATACACAGGTGCATTGCATTAAACAAGTCCAATGAGCGTGAAAAAAATGGCCGGCCTGCCTGCTTTCATCCATCATTTGTTCTAAATTTATAATTAATCAATGAGCTGAGGTGGAGTCTTAGCCAGTGGTACCATCAGGGGTGTGTAATGCACTTTAGGGTAGACAGCCAATCAGCTGCCAGATTCAATCTGTCAATCAAACACAGCAGCCAATCAGAGAGCTGGCCATTGATCAGCAGGCCCTTTATGACATCACAGACAGACCCACGGAACTCTCTGTGCTTGTCTGCTGGCTGGCTGTCAGTTGGGTGGGTGGGCGGCAGAGGGGGAGGATGTACGTCTCGTTTCTCCTGAAAATTGCGTTTTTTCTGCGTTTCCGGAAAAAGTCGCGGTCCGACGCGCAAAAGTGGGGTATCGTAGAAATCGCCTTTTAAAGACGCACCTTTCTGGCCCCACAAAAATGGGCATTTCAAATTAGAAACAAGTCAAATGAACAAAATAGTGTGAATAAGTAAGTATTTCAGGGGTGAGTTAGCAGGTTATTGGGGTAGTAAGTCCTGATTTTTTTGGAGGTTGCAGTGACCACTACGCCATTCAAAATAGGCAGGCTTTGGCATAAGCAGTTAGGCCCCGTAGGATGATTTTAGCTAAAATGTGCCCCAAACACTCAAACCGGCTTGTATCTTGCAATGGAAAATATGGGAAACATGACTTAGACAGCAAATGATACACTGTATGCCATGTTTCCAAATTTTTATGCACAGTGGTTACAGCATGAAGCGAATGCATGTGAATATACAAAGGTGCATTGCATTAAACAAGTCCAATGAGCGTGAAAAAAATGGCCGGCCTGCCTGCTTTCATCCATCATTTGTTCTAAATTTATAATTAATCAATGAGCTGAGGTGGAGTCTTAGCCAGTGGTACCATCAGGGGTGTATAATGCACTTTAGGGTAGACAGCCAATCAGCTGCCAGATTCAATCTGTCAATCAAACACAGCAGCCAATCAGAGAGCTGGCCATTGATCAGCAGGCCCTTTATGACATCACAGACAGACCCACGGAACTCTCTGTGCTTGTCTGCTGGCTGGCTGTCAGTTGGGTGGGTGGGCGGCAGAGGGGGAGGATGTACGTCTCGTTTCTCCTGAAAATTGCGGTTTTTCGGCGTTTCCGGAAAAAGTCGCGGTCCGACGCGCAAAAGTGGGGTATCGTAGAAATCGCCTTTTAAAGACGCACCTTTCTGGCCCCACAAAAATGGGCATTTCAAATTAGAAACAAGTCAAATGAACAAAATAGTGTGAATAAGTAAGTATTTCAGGGGTGAGTTAGCAGGTTATTGGGGTAGTAAGTCCTGATTTTTTTGGAGGTTGCAGTGACCACTACGCCATTCAAAATAGGCAGGCTTTAGCATAAGCAGTTAGGCCCCGTAGGATGATTTTAGCTAAAATGTGCCCCAAACACTCAAACCGGCTTGTATCTTGCAATGGAAAATATGGGAAACATGACTTAGACAGCAAATGATACACTGTATGCCATGTTTCCAAATTTTTATGCACAGTGGTTACAGCATGAAGTGAATGCATGTGAATATACACAGGTGCATTGCATTAAACAAGTCCAATGAGCGTGAAAAAAATGGCCGGCCTGCCTGCTTTCATCCATCATTTGTTCTAAATTTATAATTAATCAATGAGCTGAGGTGGAGTCTTAGCCAGTGGTACCATCAGGGGTGTGTAATGCACTTTAGGGTAGACAGCCAATCAGCTGCCAGATTCAATCTGTCAATCAAACACAGCAGCCAATCAGAGAGCTGGCCATTGATCAGCAGGCCCTTTATGACATCACAGACAGACCCACGGAACTCTCTGTGCTTGTCTGCTGGCTGGCTGTCAGTTGGGTGGGTGGGCGGCAGAGGGGGTGGATGTACGTCTCGTTTCTCCTGAAAATTGCGGTTTTTCGGCGTTTCCGGAAAAAGTCGCGGTCCGACGCGCAAAAGTGGGGTATCGTAGAAATCGCCTTTTAAAGACGCACCTTTCTGGCCCCACAAAAATGGGCATTTCAAATTAGAAACAAGTCAAATGAACAAAATAGTGTGAATAAGTAAGTATTTCAGGGGTGAGTTAGCAGGTTATTGGGGTAGTAAGTCCTGATTTTTTTGGAGGTTGCAGTGACCACTACGCCATTCAAAATAGGCAGGCTTTAGCATAAGCAGTTAGGCCCCGTAGGATGATTTTAGCTAAAATGTGCCCCAAACACTCAAACCGGCTTGTATCTTGCAATGGAAAATATGGGAAACATGACTTAGACAGCAAATGATACACTGTATGCCATGTTTCCAAATTTTTATGCACAGTGGTTACAGCATGAAGCGAATGCATGTGAATATACAAAGGTGCATTGCATTAAACAAGTCCAATGAGCGTGAAAAAAATGGCCGGCCTGCCTGCTTTCATCCATCATTTGTTCTAAATTTATAATTAATCAATGAGCTGAGGTGGAGTCTTAGCCAGTGGTACCATCAGAGGTGTGTAATGCACTTTAGGGTAGACAGCCAATCAGCTGCCAGATTCAATCTGTCAATCAAACACAGCAGCCAATCAGAGAGCTGGCCATTGATCAGCAGGCCCTTTATGACATCACAGACAGACCCACGGAACTCTCTGTGCTTGTCTGCTGGCTGGCTGTCAGTTGGGTGGGTGGGCGGCAGAGGGGGAGGATGTACGTCTCGTTTCTCCTGAAAATTGCGGTTTTTCGGCGTTTCCGGAAAAAGTCGCGGTCCGACGCGCAAAAGTGGGGTATCGTAGAAATCGCCTTTTAAAGACGCACCTTTCTGGCCCCACAAAAATGGGCATTTCAAATTAGAAACAAGTCAAATGAACAAAATAGTGTGAATAAGTAAGTATTTCAGGGGTGAGTTAGCAGGTTATTGGGGTAGTAAGTCCTGATTTTTTTGGAGGTTGCATTGACCACTACGCCATTCAAAATAGGCAGGCTTTGGCATAAGCAGTTAGGCCCCGTAGGATGATTTTAGCTAAAATGTGCCCCAAACACTCAAACCGGCTTGTATCTTGCAATGGAAAATATGGGAAACATGACTTAGACAGCAAATGATACACTGTATGCCATGTTTCCAAATTTTTATGCACAGTGGTTACAGCATGAAGCGAATGCATGTGAATATACAAAGGTGCATTGCATTAAACAAGTCCAATGAGCGTGAAAAAAATGGCCGGCCTGCCTGCTTTCATCCATCATTTGTTCTAAATTTATAATTAATCAATGAGCTGAGGTGGAGTCTTAGCCAGTGGTACCATCAGGGGTGTGTAATGCACTTTAGGGTAGACAGCCAATCAGCTGCCAGATTCAATCTGTCAATCAAACACAGCAGCCAATCAGAGAGCTGGCCATTGATCAGCAGGCCCTTTATGACATCACAGACAGACCCACGGAACTCTCTGTGCTTGTCTGCTGGCTGGCTGTCAGTTGGGTGGGTGGGAGGCAGAGGGGGAGGATGTACGTCTCGTTTCTCCTGAAAATTGCGGTTTTTCAGCGTTTCCGGAAAAAGTCGCGGTCCGACGCGCAAAAGTGGGGTATCGTAGAAATCGCCTTTTAAAGACGCACCTTTCTGGCCCCACAAAAATGGGCATTTCAAATTAGAAACAAGTCAAATGAACAAAATAGTGTGAATAAGTAAGTATTTCAGGGGTGAGTTAGCAGGTTATTGGGGTAGTAAGTCCTGATTTTTTTGGAGGTTGCAGTGACCACTACGCCATTCAAAATAGGCAGGCTTTAGCATAAGCATTTAGGCCCCGTAGGATGATTTTAGCTAAAATGTGCCCCAAACACTCAAACCGGCTTGTATCTTGCAATGAAAAATATGGGAAACATGACTTAGACAGCAAATGATACACTGTATGCCATGTTTCCAAATTTTTATGCACAGTGGTTACAGCATGAAGTGAATGCATGTGAATATACACAGGTGCATTGCATTAAACAAGTCCAATGAGCGTGAAAAAAATGGCCGGCCTGCCTGCTTTCATCCATCATTTGTTCTAAATTTATAATTAATCAATGAGCTGAGGTGGAGTCTTAGCCAGTGGTACCATCAGGGGTGTGTAATGCACTTTAGGGTAGACAGCCAATCAGCTGCCAGATTCAATCTGTCAATCAAACACAGCAGCCAATCAGAGAGCTGGCCATTGATCAGCAGGCCCTTTATGACATCACAGACAGACCCACGGAACTCTCTGTGCTTGTCTGCTGGCTGGCTGTCAGTTGGGTGGGTGGGCGGCAGAGGGGGAGGATGTACGTCTCGTTTCTCCTGAAAATTGCGGTTTTTCGGCGTTTCCGGAAAAAGTCGCGGTCCGACGCGCAAAAGTGGGGTATCGTAGAAATCGCCTTTTAAAGACGCACCTTTCTGGCCCCACAAAAATGGGCATTTCAAATTAGAAACAAGTCAAATGAACAAAATAGTGTGAATAAGTAAGTATTTCAGGGGTGAGTTAGCAGGTTATTGGGGTAGTAAGTCCTGATTTTTTTGGAGGTTGCAGTGACCACTACGCCATTCAAAATAGGCAGGCTTTAGCATAAGCAGTTAGGCCCCGTAGGATGATTTTAGCTAAAATGTGCCCCAAACACTCAAACCGGCTTGTATCTTGCAATGGAAAATATGGGAAACATGACTTAGACAGAAAATGATACACTGTATGCCATGTTTTCAAATTTTTATGCACAGTGGTTACAGCATGAAGTGAATGCATGTGAATATACACAGGTGCATTGCATTAAACAAGTCCAATGAGCGTGAAAAAAATGGCCGGCCTGCCTGCTTTCATCCATCATTTGTTCTAAATTTATAATTAATCAATGAGCTGAGGTGGAGTCTTAGCCAGTGGTACCATCAGGGGTGTGTAATGCACTTTAGGGTAGACAGCCAATCAGCTGCCAGATTCAATCTGTCAATCAAACACAGCAGCCAATCAGAGAGCTGGCCATTGATCAGCAGGCCCTTTATGACATCACAGACAGACCCACGGAACTCTCTGTGCTTGTCTGCTGGCTGGCTGTCAGTTGGGTGGGTGGGCGGCAGAGGGGGAGGATGTACGTCTCGTTTCTCCTGAAAATTGCGGTTTTTCGGCGTTTCCGGAAAAAGTCGCGGTCCGACGCGCAAAAGTGGGGTATCGTAGAAATCGCCTTTTAAAGACGCACCTTTCTGGCCCCACAAAAATGGGCATTTCAAATTAGAAACAAGTCAAATGAACAAAATAGTGTGAATAAGTAAGTATTTCAGGGGTGAGTTAGCAGGTTATTGGGGTAGTAAGTCCTGATTTTTTTGGAGGTTGCAGTGACCACTACGCCATTCAAAATAGGCAGGCTTTGGCATAAGCAGTTAGGCCCCGTAGGATGATTTTAGCTAAAATGTGCCCCAAACACTCAAACCGGCTTGTATCTTGCAATGGAAAATATGGGAAACATGACTTAGACAGCAAATGATACACTGTATGCCATGTTTCCAAATTTTTATGCACAGTGGTTACAGCATGAAGCGAATGCATGTGAATATACAAAGGTGCATTGCATTAAACAAGTCCAATGAGCGTGAAAAAAATGACCGGCCTGCCTGCTTTCATCCATCATTTGTTCTAAATTTATAATTAATCAATGAGCTGAGGTGGAGTCTTAGCCAGTGGTACCATCAGGGGTGTGTAATGCACTTTAGGGTAGACAGCCAATCAGCTGCCAGATTCAATCTGTCAATCAAACACAGCAGCCAATCAGAGAGCTGGCCATTGATCAGCAGGCCCTTTATGACATCACAGACAGACCCACGGAACTCTCTGTGCTTGTCTGCTGGCTGGCTGTCAGTTGGGTGGGTGGGCGGCAGAGGGGGAGGATGTACGTCTCGTTTCTCCTGAAAATTGCGGTTTTTCGGCGTTTCCGGAAAAAGTCGCGGTCCGACGCGCAAAAGTGGGGTATCGTAGAAATCGCCTTTTAAAGACGCACCTTTCTGGCCCCACAAAAATGGGCATTTCAAATTAGAAACAAGTCAAATGAACAAAATAGTGTGAATAAGTAAGTATTTCAGGGGTGAGTTAGCAGGTTATTGGGGTAGTAAGTCCTGATTTTTTTGGAGGTTGCAGTGACCACTACGCCATTCAAAATAGGCAGGCTTTGGCATAAGCAGTTAGGCCCCGTAGGATGATTTTAGCTAAAATGTGCCCCAAACACTCAAACCGGCTTGTATCTTGCAATGGAAAATATGGGAAACATGACTTAGACAGCAAATGATACACTGTATGCCATGTTTCCAAATTTTTATGCACAGTGGTTACAGCATGAAGCGAATGCATGTGAATATACAAAGGTGCATTGCATTAAACAAGTCCAATGAGCGTGAAAAAAATGGCCGGCCTGCCTGCTTTCATCCATCATTTGTTCTAAATTTATAATTAATCAATGAGCTGAGGTGGAGTCTTAGCCAGTGGTACCATCAGGGGTGTGTAATGCACTTTAGGGTAGACAGCCAATCAGCTGCCAGATTCAATCTGTCAATCAAACACAGCAGCCAATCAGAGAGCTGGCCATTGATCAGCAGGCCCTTTATGACATCACAGACAGACCCACGGAACTCTCTGTGCTTGTCTGCTGGCTGGCTGTCAGTTGGGTGGGCGGCAGAGGGGGAGGATGTACGTCTCGTTTCTCCTGAAAATTGCGGTTTTTCAGCGTTTCCGGAAAAAGTCGCGGTCCGACGCGCAAAAGTGGGGTATCGTAGAAATCGCCTTTTAAAGACGCACCTTTCTGGCCCCACAAAAATGGGCATTTCAAATTAGAAACAAGTCAAATGAACAAAATAGTGTGAATAAGTAAGTATTTCAGGGGTGAGTTAGCAGGTTATTGGGGTAGTAAGTCCTGATTTTTTTGGAGGTTGCAGTGACCACTACGCCATTCAAAATAGGCAGGCTTTAGCATAAGCATTTAGGCCCCGTAGGATGATTTTAGCTAAAATGTGCCCCAAACACTCAAACCGGCTTGTATCTTGCAATGGAAAATATGGGAAACATGACTTAGACAGCAAATGATACACTGTATGCCATGTTTCCAAATTTTTATGCACAGTGGTTACAGCATGAAGCGAATGCATGTGAATATACAAAGGTGCATTGCATTAAACAAGTCCAATGAGCGTGAAAAAAATGGCCGGCCTGCCTGCTTTCATCCATCATTTGTTCTAAATTTATAATTAATCAATGAGCTGAGGTGGAGTCTTAGCCAGTGGTACCATCAGGGGTGTGTAATGCACTTTAGGGTAGACAGCCAATCAGCTGCCAGATTCAATCTGTCAATCAAACACAGCAGCCAATCAGAGAGCTGGCCATTGATCAGCAGGCCCTTTATGACATCACAGACAGACCCACGGAACTCTCTGTGCTTGTCTGCTGGCTGGCTGTCAGTTGGGTGGGTGGGCGGCAGAGGGGGAGGATGTACGTCTCGTTTCTCCTGAAAATTGCGGTTTTTCGGCGTTTCCGGAAAAAGTCGCGGTCCGACGCGCAAAAGTGGGGTATCGTAGAAATCGCCTTTTAAAGACGCACCTTTCTGGCCCCACAAAAATGGGCATTTCAAATTAGAAACAAGTCAAATGAACAAAATAGTGTGAATAAGTAAGTATTTCAGGGGTGAGTTAGCAGGTTATTGGGGTAGTAAGTCCTGATTTTTTTGGAGGTTGCAGTGACCACTACGCCATTCAAAATAGGCAGGCTTTAGCATAAGCAGTTAGGCCCCGTAGGATGATTTTAGCTAAAATGTGCCCCAAACACTCAAACCGGCTTGTATCTTGCAATGGAAAATATGGGAAACATGACTTAGACAGCAAATGATACACTGTATGCCATGTTTCCAAATTTTTATGCACAGTGGTTACAGCATGAAGTGAATGCATGTGAATATACACAGGTGCATTGCATTAAACAAGTCCAATGAGCGTGAAAAAAATGGCCGGCCTGCCTGCTTTCATCCATCATTTGTTCTAAATTTATAATTAATCAATGAGCTGAGGTGGAGTCTTAGCCAGTGGTACCATCAGGGGTGTGTAATGCACTTTAGGGTAGACAGCCAATCAGCTGCCAGATTCAATCTGTCAATCAAACACAGCAGCCAATCAGAGAGCTGGCCATTGATCAGCAGGCCCTTTATGACATCACAGACAGACCCACGGAACTCTCTGTGCTTGTCTGCTGGCTGGCTGTCAGTTGGGTGGGTGGGCGGCAGAGGGGGTGGATGTACGTCTCGTTTCTCCTGAAAATTGCGGTTTTTCGGCGTTTCCGGAAAAAGTCGCGGTCCGACGCGCAAAAGTGGGGTATCGTAGAAATCGCCTTTTAAAGACGCACCTTTCTGGCCCCACAAAAATGGGCATTTCAAATTAGAAACAAGTCAAATGAACAAAATAGTGTGAATAAGTAAGTATTTCAGGGGTGAGTTAGCAGGTTATTGGGGTAGTAAGTCCTGATTTTTTTGGAGGTTGCAGTGACCACTACGCCATTCAAAATAGGCAGGCTTTAGCATAAGCAGTTAGGCCCCGTAGGATGATTTTAGCTAAAATGTGCCCCAAACACTCAAACCGGCTTGTATCTTGCAATGGAAAATATGGGAAACATGACTTAGACAGCAAATGATACACTGTATGCCATGTTTCCAAATTTTTATGCACAGTGGTTACAGCATGAAGCGAATGCATGTGAATATACAAAGGTGCATTGCATTAAACAAGTCCAATGAGCGTGAAAAAAATGGCCGGCCTGCCTGCTTTCATCCATCATTTGTTCTAAATTTATAATTAATCAATGAGCTGAGGTGGAGTCTTAGCCAGTGGTACCATCAGAGGTGTGTAATGCACTTTAGGGTAGACAGCCAATCAGCTGCCAGATTCAATCTGTCAATCAAACACAGCAGCCAATCAGAGAGCTGGCCATTGATCAGCAGGCCCTTTATGACATCACAGACAGACCCACGGAACTCTCTGTGCTTGTCTGCTGGCTGGCTGTCAGTTGGGTGGGTGGGCGGCAGAGGGGGAAGATGTACGTCTCGTTTCTCCTGAAAATTGCGGTTTTTCGTCGTTTCCGGAAAAAGTCGCGGTCCGACGCGCAAAAGTGGGGTATCGTAGAAATCGCCTTTTAAAGACGCACCTTTCTGGCCCCACAAAAATGGGCATTTCAAATTAGAAACAAGTCAAATGAACAAAATAGTGTGAATAAGTAAGTATTTCAGGGGTGAGTTAGCAGGTTATTGGGGTAGTAAGTCCTGATTTTTTTGGAGGTTGCAGTGACCACTACGCCATTCAAAATAGGCAGGCTTTAGCATAAGCAGTTAGGCCCCGTAGGATGATTTTAGCTAAAATGTGCCCCAAACACTCAAACCGGCTTGTATCTTGCAATGGAAAATATGGGAAACATGACTTAGACAGAAAATGATACACTGTATGCCATGTTTTCAAATTTTTATGCACAGTGGTTACAGCATGAAGTGAATGCATGTGAATATACACAGGTGCATTGCATTAAACAAGTCCAATGAGCGTGAAAAAAATGGCCGGCCTGCCTGCTTTCATCCATCATTTGTTCTAAATTTATAATTAATCAATGAGCTGAGGTGGAGTCTTAGCCAGTGGTACCATCAGGGGTGTGTAATGCACTTTAGGGTAGACAGCCAATCAGCTGCCAGATTCAATCTGACAATCAAACACAGCAGCCAATCAGAGAGCTGGCCATTGATCAGCAGGCCCTTTATGACATCACAGACAGACCCACGGAACTCTCTGTGCTTGTCTGCTGGCTGGCTGTCAGTTGGGTGGGTGGGCGGCAGAGGGGGAGGATGTACGTCTCGTTTCTCCTGAAAATTGCGGTTTTTCGGCGTTTCCGGAAAAAGTCGCGGTCCGACGCGCAAAAGTGGGGTATCGTAGAAATCGCCTTTTAAAGACGCACCTTTCTGGCCCCACAAAAATGGGCATTTCAAATTAGAAACAAGTCAAATGAACAAAATAGTGTGAATAAGTAAGTATTTCAGGGGTGAGTTAGCAGGTTATTGGGGTAGTAAGTCCTGATTTTTTTGGAGGTTGCAGTGACCACTACGCCATTCAAAATAGGCAGGCTTTGGCATAAGCAGTTAGGCCCCGTAGGATGATTTTAGCTAAAATGTGCCCCAAACACTCAAACCGGCTTGTATCTTGCAATGGAAAATATGGGAAACATGACTTAGACAGCAAATGATACACTGTATGCCATGTTTCCAAATTTTTATGCACAGTGGTTACAGCATGAAGCGAATGCATGTGAATATACAAAGGTGCATTGCATTAAACAAGTCCAATGAGCGTGAAAAAAATGACCGGCCTGCCTGCTTTCATCCATCATTTGTTCTAAATTTATAATTAATCAATGAGCTGAGGTGGAGTCTTAGCCAGTGGTACCATCAGGGGTGTGTAATGCACTTTAGGGTAGACAGCCAATCAGCTGCCAGATTCAATCTGTCAATCAAACACAGCAGCCAATCAGAGAGCTGGCCATTGATCAGCAGGCCCTTTATGACATCACAGACAGACCCACGGAACTCTCTGTGCTTGTCTGCTGGCTGGCTGTCAGTTGGGTGGGTGGGCGGCAGAGGGGGAGGATGTACGTCTCGTTTCTCCTGAAAATTGCGGTTTTTCGGCGTTTCCGGAAAAAGTCGCGGTCCGACGCGCAAAAGTGGGGTATCGTAGAAATCGCCTTTTAAAGACGCACCTTTCTGGCCCCACAAAAATGGGCATTTCAAATTAGAAACAAGTCAAATGAACAAAATAGTGTGAATAAGTAAGTATTTCAGGGGTGAGTTAGCAGGTTATTGGGGTAGTAAGTCCTGATTTTTTTGGAGGTTGCAGTGACCACTACGCCATTCAAAATAGGCAGGCTTTGGCATAAGCAGTTAGGCCCCGTAGGATGATTTTAGCTAAAATGTGCCCCAAACACTCAAACCGGCTTGTATCTTGCAATGGAAAATATGGGAAACATGACTTAGACAGCAAATGATACACTGTATGCCATGTTTCCAAATTTTTATGCACAGTGGTTACAGCATGAAGCGAATGCATGTGAATATACAAAGGTGCATTGCATTAAACAAGTCCAATGAGCGTGAAAAAAATGGCCGGCCTGCCTGCTTTCATCCATCATTTGTTCTAAATTTATAATTAATCAATGAGCTGAGGTGGAGTCTTAGCCAGTGGTACCATCAGGGGTGTGTAATGCACTTTAGGGTAGACAGCCAATCAGCTGCCAGATTCAATCTGTCAATCAAACACAGCAGCCAATCAGAGAGCTGGCCATTGATCAGCAGGCCCTTTATGACATCACAGACAGACCCACGGAACTCTCTGTGCTTGTCTGCTGGCTGGCTGTCAGTTGGGTGGGCGGCAGAGGGGGAGGATGTACGTCTCGTTTCTCCTGAAAATTGCGGTTTTTCAGCGTTTCCGGAAAAAGTCGCGGTCCGACGCGCAAAAGTGGGGTATCGTAGAAATCGCCTTTTAAAGACGCACCTTTCTGGCCCCACAAAAATGGGCATTTCAAATTAGAAACAAGTCAAATGAACAAAATAGTGTGAATAAGTAAGTATTTCAGGGGTGAGTTAGCAGGTTATTGGGGTAGTAAGTCCTGATTTTTTTGGAGGTTGCAGTGACCACTACGCCATTCAAAATAGGCAGGCTTTAGCATAAGCATTTAGGCCCCGTAGGATGATTTTAGCTAAAATGTGCCCCAAACACTCAAACCGGCTTGTATCTTGCAATGGAAAATATGGGAAACATGACTTAGACAGCAAATGATACACTGTATGCCATGTTTCCAAATTTTTATGCACAGTGGTTACAGCATGAAGCGAATGCATGTGAATATACAAAGGTGCATTGCATTAAACAAGTCCAATGAGCGTGAAAAAAATGGCCGGCCTGCCTGCTTTCATCCATCATTTGTTCTAAATTTATAATTAATCAATGAGCTGAGGTGGAGTCTTAGCCAGTGGTACCATCAGGGGTGTGTAATGCACTTTAGGGTAGACAGCCAATCAGCTGCCAGATTCAATCTGTCAATCAAACACAGCAGCCAATCAGAGAGCTGGCCATTGATCAGCAGGCCCTTTATGACATCACAGACAGACCCACGGAACTCTCTGTGCTTGTCTGCTGGCTGGCTGTCAGTTGGGTGGGTGGGCGGCAGAGGGGGAGGATGTACGTCTCGTTTCTCCTGAAAATTGCGGTTTTTCGGCGTTTCCGGAAAAAGTCGCGGTCCGACGCGCAAAAGTGGGGTATCGTAGAAATCGCCTTTTAAAGACGCACCTTTCTGGCCCCACAAAAATGGGCATTTCAAATTAGAAACAAGTCAAATGAACAAAATAGTGTGAATAAGTAAGTATTTCAGGGGTGAGTTAGCAGGTTATTGGGGTAGTAAGTCCTGATTTTTTTGGAGGTTGCAGTGACCACTACGCCATTCAAAATAGGCAGGCTTTAGCATAAGCAGTTAGGCCCCGTAGGATGATTTTAGCTAAAATGTGCCCCAAACACTCAAACCGGCTTGTATCTTGCAATGGAAAATATGGGAAACATGACTTAGACAGCAAATGATACACTGTATGCCATGTTTCCAAATTTTTATGCACAGTGGTTACAGCATGAAGTGAATGCATGTGAATATACACAGGTGCATTGCATTAAACAAGTCCAATGAGCGTGAAAAAAATGGCCGGCCTGCCTGCTTTCATCCATCATTTGTTCTAAATTTATAATTAATCAATGAGCTGAGGTGGAGTCTTAGCCAGTGGTACCATCAGGGGTGTGTAATGCACTTTAGGGTAGACAGCCAATCAGCTGCCAGATTCAATCTGTCAATCAAACACAGCAGCCAATCAGAGAGCTGGCCATTGATCAGCAGGCCCTTTATGACATCACAGACAGACCCACGGAACTCTCTGTGCTTGTCTGCTGGCTGGCTGGCTGTCAGTTGGGTGGGTGGGTGGGCGGCAGAGGGGGTGGATGTACGTCTCGTTTCTCCTGAAAATTGCGGTTTTTCGGCGTTTCCGGAAAAAGTCGCGGTCCGACGCGCAAAAGTGGGGTATCGTAGAAATCGCCTTTTAAAGACGCACCTTTCTGGCCCCACAAAAATGGGCATTTCAAATTAGAAACAAGTCAAATGAACAAAATAGTGTGAATAAGTAAGTATTTCAGGGGTGAGTTAGCAGGTTATTGGGGTAGTAAGTCCTGATTTTTTTGGAGGTTGCAGTGACCACTACGCCATTCAAAATAGGCAGGCTTTAGCATAAGCAGTTAGGCCCCGTAGGATGATTTTAGCTAAAATGTGCCCCAAACACTCAAACCGGCTTGTATCTTGCAATGGAAAATATGGGAAACATGACTTAGACAGCAAATGATACACTGTATGCCATGTTTCCAAATTTTTATGCACAGTGGTTACAGCATGAAGCGAATGCATGTGAATATACAAAGGTGCATTGCATTAAACAAGTCCAATGAGCGTGAAAAAAATGGCCGGCCTGCCTGCTTTCATCCATCATTTGTTCTAAATTTATAATTAATCAATGAGCTGAGGTGGAGTCTTAGCCAGTGGTACCATCAGAGGTGTGTAATGCACTTTAGGGTAGACAGCCAATCAGCTGCCAGATTCAATCTGTCAATCAAACACAGCAGCCAATCAGAGAGCTGGCCATTGATCAGCAGGCCCTTTATGACATCACAGACAGACCCACGGAACTCTCTGTGCTTGTCTGCTGGCTGGCTGTCAGTTGGGTGGGTGGGCGGCAGAGGGGGAGGATGTACGTCTCGTTTCTCCTGAAAATTGCGGTTTTTCGGCGTTTCCGGAAAAAGTCGCGGTCCGACGCGCAAAAGTGGGGTATCGTAGAAATCGCCTTTTAAAGACGCACCTTTCTGGCCCCACAAAAATGGGCATTTCAAATTAGAAACCAGTCAAATGAACAAAATAGTGTGAATAAGTAAGTATTTCAGGGGTGAGTTAGCAGGTTATTGGGGTAGTAAGTCCTGATTTTTTTGGAGGTTGCATTGACCACTACGCCATTCAAAATAGGCAGGCTTTGGCATAAGCAGTTAGGCCCCGTAGGATGATTTTAGCTAAAATGTGCCCCAAACACTCAAACCGGCTTGTATCTTGCAATGGAAAATATGGGAAACATGACTTAGACAGCAAATGATACACTGTATGCCATGTTTCCAAATTTTTATGCACAGTGGTTACAGCATGAAGCGAATGCATGTGAATATACAAAGGTGCATTGCATTAAACAAGTCCAATGAGCGTGAAAAAAATGGCCGGCCTGCCTGCTTTCATCCATCATTTGTTCTAAATTTATAATTAATCAATGAGCTGAGGTGGAGTCTTAGCCAGTGGTACCATCAGGGGTGTGTAATGCACTTTAGGGTAGACAGCCAATCAGCTGCCAGATTCAATCTGTCAATCAAACACAGCAGCCAATCAGAGAGCTGGCCATTGATCAGCAGGCCCTTTATGACATCACAGACAGACCCACGGAACTCTCTGTGCTTGTCTGCTGGCTGGCTGTCAGTTGGGTGGGTGGGCGGCAGAGGGGGAGGATGTACGTCTCGTTTCTCCTGAAAATTGCGGTTTTTCGGCGTTTCCGGAAAAAGTCGCGGTCCGACGCGCAAAAGTGGGGTATCGTAGAAATCGCCTTTTAAAGACGCACCTTTCTGGCCCCACAAAAATGGGCATTTCAAATTAGAAACAAGTCAAATGAACAAAATAGTGTGAATAAGTAAGTATTTCAGGGGTGAGTTAGCAGGTTATTGGGGTAGTAAGTCCTGATTTTTTTGGAGGTTGCATTGACCACTACGCCATTCAAAATAGGCAGGCTTTGGCATAAGCATTTAGGCCCCGTAGGATGATTTTAGCTAAAATGTGCCCCAAACACTCAAACCGGCTTGTATCTTGAATTGGAAAATATGGGAAACATGACTTAGACAGCAAATGATACACTGTATGCCATGTTTCCAAATTTTTATGCACAGTGGTTACAGCATGAAGCGAATGCATGTGAATATACAAAGGTGCATTGCATTAAACAAGTCCAATGAGCGTGAAAAAAATGGCCGGCCTGCCTGCTTTCATCCATCATTTGTTCTAAATTTATAATTAATCAATGAGCTGAGGTGGAGTCTTAGCCAGTGGTACCATCAGGGGTGTGTAATGCACTTTAGGGTAGACAGCCAATCAGCTGCCAGATTCAATCTGTCAATCAAACACAGCAGCCAATCAGAGAGCTGGCCATTGATCAGCAGGCCCTTTATGACATCACAGACAGACCCACGGAACTCTCTGTGCTTGTCTGCTGGCTGGCTGTCAGTTGGGTGGGTGGGCGGCAGAGGGGGAGGATGTACGTCTCGTTTCTCCTGAAAATTGCGGTTTTTCAGCGTTTCCGGAAAAAGTCGCGGTCCGACGCGCAAAAGTGGGGTATCGTAGAAATCGCCTTTTAAAGACGCACCTTTCTGGCCCCACAAAAATGGGCATTTCAAATTAGAAACAAGTCAAATGAACAAAATAGTGTGAATAAGTAAGTATTTCAGGGGTGAGTTAGCAGGTTATTGGGGTAGTAAGTCCTGATTTTTTTGGAGGTTGCATTGACCACTACGCCATTCAAAATAGGCAGGCTTTGGCATAAGCAGTTAGGCCCCGTAGGATGATTTTAGCTAAAATGTGCCCCAAACACTCAAACCGGCTTGTATCTTGCAATGGAAAATATGGGAAACATGACTTAGACAGCAAATGATACACTGTATGCCATGTTTCCAAATTTTTATGCACAGTGGTTACAGCATGAAGCGAATGCATGTGAATATACAAAGGTGCATTGCATTAAACAAGTCCAATGAGCGTGAAAAAAATGGCCGGCCTGCCTGCTTTCATCCATCATTTGTTCTAAATTTATAATTAATCAATGAGCTGAGGTGGAGTCTTAGCCAGTGGTACCATCAGGGGTGTGTAATGCACTTTAGGGTAGACAGCCAATCAGCTGCCAGATTCAATCTGTCAATCAAACACAGCAGCCAATCAGAGAGCTGGCCATTGATCAGCAGGCCCTTTATGACATCACAGACAGACCCACGGAACTCTCTGTGCTTGTCTGCTGGCTGGCTGTCAGTTGGGTGGGTGGGCGGCAGAGGGGGAGGATGTACGTCTCGTTTCTCCTGAAAATTGCGGTTTTTCGGCGTTTCCGGAAAAAGTCGCGGTCCGACGCGCAAAAGTGGGGTATCGTAGAAATCGCCTTTTAAAGACGCACCTTTCTGGCCCCACAAAAATGGGCATTTCAAATTAGAAACAAGTCAAATGAACAAAATAGTGTGAATAAGTAAGTATTTCAGGGGTGAGTTAGCAGGTTATTGGGGTAGTAAGTCCTGATTTTTTTGGAGGTTGCAGTGACCACTACGCCATTCAAAATAGGCAGGCTTTGGCATAAGCAGTTAGGCCCCGTAGGATGATTTTAGCTAAAATGTGCCCCAAACACTCAAACCGGCTTGTATCTTGCAATGGAAAATATGGGAAACATGACTTAGACAGCAAATGATACACTGTATGCCATGTTTCCAAATTTTTATGCACAGTGGTTACAGCATGAAGCGAATGCATGTGAATATACAAAGGTGCATTGCATTAAACAAGTCCAATGAGCGTGAAAAAAATGACCGGCCTGCCTGCTTTCATCCATCATTTGTTCTAAATTTATAATTAATCAATGAGCTGAGGTGGAGTCTTAGCCAGTGGTACCATCAGGGGTGTGTAATGCACTTTAGGGTAGACAGCCAATCAGCTGCCAGATTCAATCTGTCAATCAAACACAGCAGCCAATCAGAGAGCTGGCCATTGATAAGCAGGCCCTTTATGACATCACAGACAGACCCACGGAACTCTCTGTGCTTGTCTGCTGGCTGGCTGTCAGTTGGGTGGGTGGGCGGCAGAGGGGGAGGATGTACGTCTCGTTTCTCCTGAAAATTGCGGTTTTTCGGCGTTTCCGGAAAAAGTCGCGGTCCGACGCGCAAAAGTGGGGTATCGTAGAAATCGCCTTTTAAAGACGCACCTTTCTGGCCCCACAAAAATGGGCATTTCAAATTAGAAACAAGTCAAATGAACAAAATTGTGTGAATAAGTAAGTATTTCAGGGGTGAGTTAGCAGGTTATTGGGGTAGTAAGTCCTGATTTTTTTGGAGGTTGCAGTGACCACTACGCCATTCAAAATAGGCAGGCTTTAGCATAAGCAGTTAGGCCCCGTAGGATGATTTTAGCTAAAATGTGCCCCAAACACTCAAACCGGCTTGTATCTTGCAATGGAAAATATGGGAAACATGACTTAGACAGAAAATGATACACTGTATGCCATGTTTTCAAATTTTTATGCACAGTGGTTACAGCATGAAGTGAATGCATGTGAATATACACAGGTGCATTGCATTAAACAAGTCCAATGAGCGTGAAAAAAATGGCCGGCCTGCCTGCTTTCATCCATCATTTGTTCTAAATTTATAATTAATCAATGAGCTGAGGTGGAGTCTTAGCCAGTGGTACCATCAGGGGTGTGTAATGCACTTTAGGGTAGACAGCCAATCAGCTGCCAGATTCAATCTGACAATCAAACACAGCAGCCAATCAGAGAGCTGGCCATTGATCAGCAGGCCCTTTATGACATCACAGACAGACCCACGGAACTCTCTGTGCTTGTCTGCTGGCTGGCTGTCAGTTGGGTGGGTGGGCGGCAGAGGGGGAGGATGTACGTCTCGTTTCTCCTGAAAATTGCGGTTTTTCGGCGTTTCCGGAAAAAGTCGCGGTCCGACGCGCAAAAGTGGGGTATCGTAGAAATCGCCTTTTAAAGACGCACCTTTCTGGCCCCACAAAAATGGGCATTTCAAATTAGAAACAAGTCAAATGAACAAAATAGTGTGAATAAGTAAGTATTTCAGGGGTGAGTTAGCAGGTTATTGGGGTAGTAAGTCCTGATTTTTTTGGAGGTTGCAGTGACCACTACGCCATTCAAAATAGGCAGGCTTTGGCATAAGCAGTTAGGCCCCGTAGGATGATTTTAGCTAAAATGTGCCCCAAACACTCAAACCGGCTTGTATCTTGCAATGGAAAATATGGGAAACATGACTTAGACAGCAAATGATACACTGTATGCCATGTTTCCAAATTTTTATGCACAGTGGTTACAGCATGAAGCGAATGCATGTGAATATACAAAGGTGCATTGCATTAAACAAGTCCAATGAGCGTGAAAAAAATGACCGGCCTGCCTGCTTTCATCCATCATTTGTTCTAAATTTATAATTAATCAATGAGCTGAGGTGGAGTCTTAGCCAGTGGTACCATCAGGGGTGTGTAATGCACTTTAGGGTAGACAGCCAATCAGCTGCCAGATTCAATCTGTCAATCAAACACAGCAGCCAATCAGAGAGCTGGCCATTGATCAGCAGGCCCTTTATGACATCACAGACAGACCCACGGAACTCTCTGTGCTTGTCTGCTGGCTGGCTGTCAGTTGGGTGGGTGGGCGGCAGAGGGGGAGGATGTACGTCTCGTTTCTCCTGAAAATTGCGGTTTTTCGGCGTTTCCGGAAAAAGTCGCGGTCCGACGCGCAAAAGTGGGGTATCGTAGAAATCGCCTTTTAAAGACGCACCTTTCTGGCCCCACAAAAATGGGCATTTCAAATTAGAAACAAGTCAAATGAACAAAATAGTGTGAATAAGTAAGTATTTCAGGGGTGAGTTAGCAGGTTATTGGGGTAGTAAGTCCTGATTTTTTTGGAGGTTGCAGTGACCACTACGCCATTCAAAATAGGCAGGCTTTGGCATAAGCAGTTAGGCCCCGTAGGATGATTTTAGCTAAAATGTGCCCCAAACACTCAAACCGGCTTGTATCTTGCAATGGAAAATATGGGAAACATGACTTAGACAGCAAATGATACACTGTATGCCATGTTTCCAAATTTTTATGCACAGTGGTTACAGCATGAAGCGAATGCATGTGAATATACAAAGGTGCATTGCATTAAACAAGTCCAATGAGCGTGAAAAAAATGGCCGGCCTGCCTGCTTTCATCCATCATTTGTTCTAAATTTATAATTAATCAATGAGCTGAGGTGGAGTCTTAGCCAGTGGTACCATCAGGGGTGTGTAATGCACTTTAGGGTAGACAGCCAATCAGCTGCCAGATTCAATCTGTCAATCAAACACAGCAGCCAATCAGAGAGCTGGCCATTGATCAGCAGGCCCTTTATGACATCACAGACAGACCCACGGAACTCTCTGTGCTTGTCTGCTGGCTGGCTGTCAGTTGGGTGGGCGGCAGAGGGGGAGGATGTACGTCTCGTTTCTCCTGAAAATTGCGGTTTTTCAGCGTTTCCGGAAAAAGTCGCGGTCCGACGCGCAAAAGTGGGGTATCGTAGAAATCGCCTTTTAAAGACGCACCTTTCTGGCCCCACAAAAATGGGCATTTCAAATTAGAAACAAGTCAAATGAACAAAATAGTGTGAATAAGTAAGTATTTCAGGGGTGAGTTAGCAGGTTATTGGGGTAGTAAGTCCTGATTTTTTTGGAGGTTGCAGTGACCACTACGCCATTCAAAATAGGCAGGCTTTAGCATAAGCATTTAGGCCCCGTAGGATGATTTTAGCTAAAATGTGCCCCAAACACTCAAACCGGCTTGTATCTTGCAATGGAAAATATGGGAAACATGACTTAGACAGCAAATGATACACTGTATGCCATGTTTCCAAATTTTTATGCACAGTGGTTACAGCATGAAGCGAATGCATGTGAATATACAAAGGTGCATTGCATTAAACAAGTCCAATGAGCGTGAAAAAAATGGCCGGCCTGCCTGCTTTCATCCATCATTTGTTCTAAATTTATAATTAATCAATGAGCTGAGGTGGAGTCTTAGCCAGTGGTACCATCAGGGGTGTGTAATGCACTTTAGGGTAGACAGCCAATCAGCTGCCAGATTCAATCTGTCAATCAAACACAGCAGCCAATCAGAGAGCTGGCCATTGATCAGCAGGCCCTTTATGACATCACAGACAGACCCACGGAACTCTCTGTGCTTGTCTGCTGGCTGGCTGTCAGTTGGGTGGGTGGGCGGCAGAGGGGGAGGATGTACGTCTCGTTTCTCCTGAAAATTGCGGTTTTTCGGCGTTTCCGGAAAAAGTCGCGGTCCGACGCGCAAAAGTGGGGTATCGTAGAAATCGCCTTTTAAAGACGCACCTTTCTGGCCCCACAAAAATGGGCATTTCAAATTAGAAACAAGTCAAATGAACAAAATAGTGTGAATAAGTAAGTATTTCAGGGGTGAGTTAGCAGGTTATTGGGGTAGTAAGTCCTGATTTTTTTGGAGGTTGCAGTGACCACTACGCCATTCAAAATAGGCAGGCTTTAGCATAAGCAGTTAGGCCCCGTAGGATGATTTTAGCTAAAATGTGCCCCAAACACTCAAACCGGCTTGTATCTTGCAATGGAAAATATGGGAAACATGACTTAGACAGCAAATGATACACTGTATGCCATGTTTCCAAATTTTTATGCACAGTGGTTACAGCATGAAGTGAATGCATGTGAATATACACAGGTGCATTGCATTAAACAAGTCCAATGAGCGTGAAAAAAATGGCCGGCCTGCCTGCTTTCATCCATCATTTGTTCTAAATTTATAATTAATCAATGAGCTGAGGTGGAGTCTTAGCCAGTGGTACCATCAGGGGTGTGTAATGCACTTTAGGGTAGACAGCCAATCAGCTGCCAGATTCAATCTGTCAATCAAACACAGCAGCCAATCAGAGAGCTGGCCATTGATCAGCAGGCCCTTTATGACATCACAGACAGACCCACGGAACTCTCTGTGCTTGTCTGCTGGCTGGCTGTCAGTTGGGTGGGTGGGTGGGCGGCAGAGGGGGTGGATGTACGTCTCGTTTCTCCTGAAAATTGCGGTTTTTCGGCGTTTCCGGAAAAAGTCGCGGTCCGACGCGCAAAAGTGGGGTATCGTAGAAATCGCCTTTTAAAGACGCACCTTTCTGGCCCCACAAAAATGGGCATTTCAAATTAGAAACAAGTCAAATGAACAAAATAGTGTGAATAAGTAAGTATTTCAGGGGTGAGTTAGCAGGTTATTGGGGTAGTAAGTCCTGATTTTTTTGGAGGTTGCAGTGACCACTACGCCATTCAAAATAGGCAGGCTTTAGCATAAGCAGTTAGGCCCCGTAGGATGATTTTAGCTAAAATGTGCCCCAAACACTCAAACCGGCTTGTATCTTGCAATGGAAAATATGGGAAACATGACTTAGACAGCAAATGATACACTGTATGCCATGTTTCCAAATTTTTATGCACAGTGGTTACAGCATGAAGCGAATGCATGTGAATATACAAAGGTGCATTGCATTAAACAAGTCCAATGAGCGTGAAAAAAATGGCCGGCCTGCCTGCTTTCATCCATCATTTGTTCTAAATTTATAATTAATCAATGAGCTGAGGTGGAGTCTTAGCCAGTGGTACCATCAGAGGTGTGTAATGCACTTTAGGGTAGACAGCCAATCAGCTGCCAGATTCAATCTGTCAATCAAACACAGCAGCCAATCAGAGAGCTGGCCATTGATCAGCAGGCCCTTTATGACATCACAGACAGACCCACGGAACTCTCTGTGCTTGTCTGCTGGCTGGCTGTCAGTTGGGTGGGTGGGCGGCAGAGGGGGAGGATGTACGTCTCGTTTCTCCTGAAAATTGCGGTTTTTCGGCGTTTCCGGAAAAAGTCGCGGTCCGACGCGCAAAAGTGGGGTATCGTAGAAATCGCCTTTTAAAGACGCACCTTTCTGGCCCCACAAAAATGGGCATTTCAAATTAGAAACCAGTCAAATGAACAAAATAGTGTGAATAAGTAAGTATTTCAGGGGTGAGTTAGCAGGTTATTGGGGTAGTAAGTCCTGATTTTTTTGGAGGTTGCATTGACCACTACGCCATTCAAAATAGGCAGGCTTTGGCATAAGCAGTTAGGCCCCGTAGGATGATTTTAGCTAAAATGTGCCCCAAACACTCAAACCGGCTTGTATCTTGCAATGGAAAATATGGGAAACATGACTTAGACAGCAAATGATACACTGTATGCCATGTTTCCAAATTTTTATGCACAGTGGTTACAGCATGAAGCGAATGCATGTGAATATACAAAGGTGCATTGCATTAAACAAGTCCAATGAGCGTGAAAAAAATGGCCGGCCTGCCTGCTTTCATCCATCATTTGTTCTAAATTTATAATTAATCAATGAGCTGAGGTGGAGTCTTAGCCAGTGGTACCATCAGGGGTGTGTAATGCACTTTAGGGTAGACAGCCAATCAGCTGCCAGATTCAATCTGTCAATCAAACACAGCAGCCAATCAGAGAGCTGGCCATTGATCAGCAGGCCCTTTATGACATCACAGACAGACCCACGGAACTCTCTGTGCTTGTCTGCTGGCTGGCTGTCAGTTGGGTGGGTGGGCGGCAGAGGGGGAGGATGTACGTCTCGTTTCTCCTGAAAATTGCGGTTTTTCGGCGTTTCCGGAAAAAGTCGCGGTCCGACGCGCAAAAGTGGGGTATCGTAGAAATCGCCTTTTAAAGACGCACCTTTCTGGCCCCACAAAAATGGGCATTTCAAATTAGAAACAAGTCAAATGAACAAAATAGTGTGAATAAGTAAGTATTTCAGGGGTGAGTTAGCAGGTTATTGGGGTAGTAAGTCCTGATTTTTTTGGAGGTTGCATTGACCACTACGCCATTCAAAATAGGCAGGCTTTGGCATAAGCATTTAGGCCCCGTAGGATGATTTTAGCTAAAATGTGCCCCAAACACTCAAACCGGCTTGTATCTTGAATTGGAAAATATGGGAAACATGACTTAGACAGCAAATGATACACTGTATGCCATGTTTCCAAATTTTTATGCACAGTGGTTACAGCATGAAGCGAATGCATGTGAATATACAAAGGTGCATTGCATTAAACAAGTCCAATGAGCGTGAAAAAAATGGCCGGCCTGCCTGCTTTCATCCATCATTTGTTCTAAATTTATAATTAATCAATGAGCTGAGGTGGAGTCTTAGCCAGTGGTACCATCAGGGGTGTGTAATGCACTTTAGGGTAGACAGCCAATCAGCTGCCAGATTCAATCTGTCAATCAAACACAGCAGCCAATCAGAGAGCTGGCCATTGATCAGCAGGCCCTTTATGACATCACAGACAGACCCACGGAACTCTCTGTGCTTGTCTGCTGGCTGGCTGTCAGTTGGGTGGGTGGGCGGCAGAGGGGGAGGATGTACGTCTCGTTTCTCCTGAAAATTGCGGTTTTTCAGCGTTTCCGGAAAAAGTCGCGGTCCGACGCGCAAAAGTGGGGTATCGTAGAAATCGCCTTTTAAAGACGCACCTTTCTGGCCCCACAAAAATGGGCATTTCAAATTAGAAACAAGTCAAATGAACAAAATAGTGTGAATAAGTAAGTATTTCAGGGGTGAGTTAGCAGGTTATTGGGGTAGTAAGTCCTGATTTTTTTGGAGGTTGCATTGACCACTACGCCATTCAAAATAGGCAGGCTTTGGCATAAGCAGTTAGGCCCCGTAGGATGATTTTAGCTAAAATGTGCCCCAAACACTCAAACCGGCTTGTATCTTGCAATGGAAAATATGGGAAACATGACTTAGACAGCAAATGATACACTGTATGCCATGTTTCCAAATTTTTATGCACAGTGGTTACAGCATGAAGCGAATGCATGTGAATATACAAAGGTGCATTGCATTAAACAAGTCCAATGAGCGTGAAAAAAATGGCCGGCCTGCCTGCTTTCATCCATCATTTGTTCTAAATTTATAATTAATCAATGAGCTGAGGTGGAGTCTTAGCCAGTGGTACCATCAGGGGTGTGTAATGCACTTTAGGGTAGACAGCCAATCAGCTGCCAGATTCAATCTGTCAATCAAACACAGCAGCCAATCAGAGAGCTGGCCATTGATCAGCAGGCCCTTTATGACATCACAGACAGACCCACGGAACTCTCTGTGCTTGTCTGCTGGCTGGCTGTCAGTTGGGTGGGTGGGCGGCAGAGGGGGAGGATGTACGTCTCGTTTCTCCTGAAAATTGCGGTTTTTCGGCGTTTCCGGAAAAAGTCGCGGTCCGACGCGCAAAAGTGGGGTATCGTAGAAATCGCCTTTTAAAGACGCACCTTTCTGGCCCCACAAAAATGGGCATTTCAAATTAGAAACAAGTCAAATGAACAAAATAGTGTGAATAAGTAAGTATTTCAGGGGTGAGTTAGCAGGTTATTGGGGTAGTAAGTCCTGATTTTTTTGGAGGTTGCAGTGACCACTACGCCATTCAAAATAGGCAGGCTTTGGCATAAGCAGTTAGGCCCCGTAGGATGATTTTAGCTAAAATGTGCCCCAAACACTCAAACCGGCTTGTATCTTGCAATGGAAAATATGGGAAACATGACTTAGACAGCAAATGATACACTGTATGCCATGTTTCCAAATTTTTATGCACAGTGGTTACAGCATGAAGCGAATGCATGTGAATATACAAAGGTGCATTGCATTAAACAAGTCCAATGAGCGTGAAAAAAATGACCGGCCTGCCTGCTTTCATCCATCATTTGTTCTAAATTTATAATTAATCAATGAGCTGAGGTGGAGTCTTAGCCAGTGGTACCATCAGGGGTGTGTAATGCACTTTAGGGTAGACAGCCAATCAGCTGCCAGATTCAATCTGTCAATCAAACACAGCAGCCAATCAGAGAGCTGGCCATTGATAAGCAGGCCCTTTATGACATCACAGACAGACCCACGGAACTCTCTGTGCTTGTCTGCTGGCTGGCTGTCAGTTGGGTGGGTGGGCGGCAGAGGGGGAGGATGTACGTCTCGTTTCTCCTGAAAATTGCGGTTTTTCGGCGTTTCCGGAAAAAGTCGCGGTCCGACGCGCAAAAGTGGGGTATCGTAGAAATCGCCTTTTAAAGACGCACCTTTCTGGCCCCACAAAAATGGGCATTTCAAATTAGAAACAAGTCAAATGAACAAAATTGTGTGAATAAGTAAGTATTTCAGGGGTGAGTTAGCAGGTTATTGGGGTAGTAAGTCCTGATTTTTTTGGAGGTTGCAGTGACCACTACGCCATTCAAAATAGGCAGGCTTTAGCATAAGCAGTTAGGCCCCGTAGGATGATTTTAGCTAAAATGTGCCCCAAACACTCAAACCGGCTTGTATCTTGCAATGGAAAATATGGGAAACATGACTTAGACAGCAAATGATACACTGTATGCCATGTTTCCAAATTTTTATGCACAGTGGTTACAGCATGAAGCGAATGCATGTGAATATACAAAGGTGCATTGCATTAAACAAGTCCAATGAGCGTGAAAAAAATGGCCGGCCTGCCTGCTTTCATCCATCATTTGTTCTAAATTTATAATTAATCAATGAGCTGAGGTGGAGTCTTAGCCAGTGGTACCATCAGAGGTGTGTAATGCACTTTAGGGTAGACAGCCAATCAGCTGCCAGATTCAATCTGTCAATCAAACACAGCAGCCAATCAGAGAGCTGGCCATTGATCAGCAGGCCCTTTATGACATCACAGACAGACCCACGGAACTCTCTGTGCTTGTCTGCTGGCTGGCTGTCAGTTGGGTGGGTGGGCGGCAGAGGGGGAGGATGTACGTCTCGTTTCTCCTGAAAATTGCGGTTTTTCGGCGTTTCCGGAAAAAGTCGCGGTCCGACGCGCAAAAGTGGGGTATCGTAGAAATCGCCTTTTAAAGACGCACCTTTCTGGCCCCACAAAAATGGGCATTTCAAATTAGAAACCAGTCAAATGAACAAAATAGTGTGAATAAGTAAGTATTTCAGGGGTGAGTTAGCAGGTTATTGGGGTAGTAAGTCCTGATTTTTTTGGAGGTTGCATTGACCACTACGCCATTCAAAATAGGCAGGCTTTGGCATAAGCAGTTAGGCCCCGTAGGATGATTTTAGCTAAAATGTGCCCCAAACACTCAAACCGGCTTGTATCTTGCAATGGAAAATATGGGAAACATGACTTAGACAGCAAATGATACACTGTATGCCATGTTTCCAAATTTTTATGCACAGTGGTTACAGCATGAAGCGAATGCATGTGAATATACAAAGGTGCATTGCATTAAACAAGTCCAATGAGCGTGAAAAAAATGGCCGGCCTGCCTGCTTTCATCCATCATTTGTTCTAAATTTATAATTAATCAATGAGCTGAGGTGGAGTCTTAGCCAGTGGTACCATCAGGGGTGTGTAATGCACTTTAGGGTAGACAGCCAATCAGCTGCCAGATTCAATCTGTCAATCAAACACAGCAGCCAATCAGAGAGCTGGCCATTGATCAGCAGGCCCTTTATGACATCACAGACAGACCCACGGAACTCTCTGTGCTTGTCTGCTGGCTGGCTGTCAGTTGGGTGGGCGGCAGAGGGGGAGGATGTACGTCTCGTTTCTCCTGAAAATTGCGGTTTTTCAGCGTTTCCGGAAAAAGTCGCGGTCCGACGCGCAAAAGTGGGGTATCGTAGAAATCGCCTTTTAAAGACGCACCTTTCTGGCCCCACAAAAATGGGCATTTCAAATTAGAAACAAGTCAAATGAACAAAATAGTGTGAATAAGTAAGTATTTCAGGGGTGAGTTAGCAGGTTATTGGGGTAGTAAGTCCTGATTTTTTTGGAGGTTGCAGTGACCACTACGCCATTCAAAATAGGCAGGCTTTAGCATAAGCATTTAGGCCCCGTAGGATGATTTTAGCTAAAATGTGCCCCAAACACTCAAACCGGCTTGTATCTTGCAATGGAAAATATGGGAAACATGACTTAGACAGCAAATGATACACTGTATGCCATGTTTCCAAATTTTTATGCACAGTGGTTACAGCATGAAGCGAATGCATGTGAATATACAAAGGTGCATTGCATTAAACAAGTCCAATGAGCGTGAAAAAAATGGCCGGCCTGCCTGCTTTCATCCATCATTTGTTCTAAATTTATAATTAATCAATGAGCTGAGGTGGAGTCTTAGCCAGTGGTACCATCAGGGGTGTGTAATGCACTTTAGGGTAGACAGCCAATCAGCTGCCAGATTCAATCTGTCAATCAAACACAGCAGCCAATCAGAGAGCTGGCCATTGATCAGCAGGCCCTTTATGACATCACAGACAGACCCACGGAACTCTCTGTGCTTGTCTGCTGGCTGGCTGTCAGTTGGGTGGGTGGGCGGCAGAGGGGGAGGATGTACGTCTCGTTTCTCCTGAAAATTGCGGTTTTTCGGCGTTTCCGGAAAAAGTCGCGGTCCGACGCGCAAAAGTGGGGTATCGTAGAAATCGCCTTTTAAAGACGCACCTTTCTGGCCCCACAAAAATGGGCATTTCAAATTAGAAACAAGTCAAATGAACAAAATAGTGTGAATAAGTAAGTATTTCAGGGGTGAGTTAGCAGGTTATTGGGGTAGTAAGTCCTGATTTTTTTGGAGGTTGCAGTGACCACTACGCCATTCAAAATAGGCAGGCTTTAGCATAAGCAGTTAGGCCCCGTAGGATGATTTTAGCTAAAATGTGCCCCAAACACTCAAACCGGCTTGTATCTTGCAATGGAAAATATGGGAAACATGACTTAGACAGCAAATGATACACTGTATGCCATGTTTCCAAATTTTTATGCACAGTGGTTACAGCATGAAGCGAATGCATGTGAATATACAAAGGTGCATTGCATTAAACAAGTCCAATGAGCGTGAAAAAAATGGCCGGCCTGCCTGCTTTCATCCATCATTTGTTCTAAATTTATAATTAATCAATGAGCTGAGGTGGAGTCTTAGCCAGTGGTACCATCAGGGGTGTGTAATGCACTTTAGGGTAGACAGCCAATCAGCTGCCAGATTCAATCTGTCAATCAAACACAGCAGCCAATCAGAGAGCTGGCCATTGATCAGCAGGCCCTTTATGACATCACAGACAGACCCACGGAACTCTCTGTGCTTGTCTGCTGGCTGGCTGTCAGTTGGGTGGGCGGCAGAGGGGGAGGATGTACGTCTCGTTTCTCCTGAAAATTGCGGTTTTTCAGCGTTTCCGGAAAAAGTCGCGGTCCGACGCGCAAAAGTGGGGTATCGTAGAAATCGCCTTTTAAAGACGCACCTTTCTGGCCCCACAAAAATGGGCATTTCAAATTAGAAACAAGTCAAATGAACAAAATAGTGTGAATAAGTAAGTATTTCAGGGGTGAGTTAGCAGGTTATTGGGGTAGTAAGTCCTGATTTTTTTGGAGGTTGCAGTGACCACTACGCCATTCAAAATAGGCAGGCTTTAGCATAAGCATTTAGGCCCCGTAGGATGATTTTAGCTAAAATGTGCCCCAAACACTCAAACCGGCTTGTATCTTGCAATGGAAAATATGGGAAACATGACTTAGACAGCAAATGATACACTGTATGCCATGTTTCCAAATTTTTATGCACAGTGGTTACAGCATGAAGCGAATGCATGTGAATATACAAAGGTGCATTGCATTAAACAAGTCCAATGAGCGTGAAAAAAATGGCCGGCCTGCCTGCTTTCATCCATCATTTGTTCTAAATTTATAATTAATCAATGAGCTGAGGTGGAGTCTTAGCCAGTGGTACCATCAGGGGTGTGTAATGCACTTTAGGGTAGACAGCCAATCAGCTGCCAGATTCAATCTGTCAATCAAACACAGCAGCCAATCAGAGAGCTGGCCATTGATCAGCAGGCCCTTTATGACATCACAGACAGACCCACGGAACTCTCTGTGCTTGTCTGCTGGCTGGCTGTCAGTTGGGTGGGTGGGCGGCAGAGGGGGAGGATGTACGTCTCGTTTCTCCTGAAAATTGCGGTTTTTCGGCGTTTCCGGAAAAAGTCGCGGTCCGACGCGCAAAAGTGGGGTATCGTAGAAATCGCCTTTTAAAGACGCACCTTTCTGGCCCCACAAAAATGGGCATTTCAAATTAGAAACAAGTCAAATGAACAAAATAGTGTGAATAAGTAAGTATTTCAGGGGTGAGTTAGCAGGTTATTGGGGTAGTAAGTCCTGATTTTTTTGGAGGTTGCAGTGACCACTACGCCATTCAAAATAGGCAGGCTTTAGCATAAGCAGTTAGGCCCCGTAGGATGATTTTAGCTAAAATGTGCCCCAAACACTCAAACCGGCTTGTATCTTGCAATGGAAAATATGGGAAACATGACTTAGACAGCAAATGATACACTGTATGCCATGTTTCCAAATTTTTATGCACAGTGGTTACAGCATGAAGTGAATGCATGTGAATATACACAGGTGCATTGCATTAAACAAGTCCAATGAGCGTGAAAAAAATGGCCGGCCTGCCTGCTTTCATCCATCATTTGTTCTAAATTTATAATTAATCAATGAGCTGAGGTGGAGTCTTAGCCAGTGGTACCATCAGGGGTGTGTAATGCACTTTAGGGTAGACAGCCAATCAGCTGCCAGATTCAATCTGTCAATCAAACACAGCAGCCAATCAGAGAGCTGGCCATTGATCAGCAGGCCCTTTATGACATCACAGACAGACCCACGGAACTCTCTGTGCTTGTCTGCTGGCTGGCTGTCAGTTGGGTGGGTGGGTGGGCGGCAGAGGGGGTGGATGTACGTCTCGTTTCTCCTGAAAATTGCGGTTTTTCGGCGTTTCCGGAAAAAGTCGCGGTCCGACGCGCAAAAGTGGGGTATCGTAGAAATCGCCTTTTAAAGACGCACCTTTCTGGCCCCACAAAAATGGGCATTTCAAATTAGAAACAAGTCAAATGAACAAAATAGTGTGAATAAGTAAGTATTTCAGGGGTGAGTTAGCAGGTTATTGGGGTAGTAAGTCCTGATTTTTTTGGAGGTTGCAGTGACCACTACGCCATTCAAAATAGGCAGGCTTTAGCATAAGCAGTTAGGCCCCGTAGGATGATTTTAGCTAAAATGTGCCCCAAACACTCAAACCGGCTTGTATCTTGCAATGGAAAATATGGGAAACATGACTTAGACAGCAAATGATACACTGTATGCCATGTTTCCAAATTTTTATGCACAGTGGTTACAGCATGAAGCGAATGCATGTGAATATACAAAGGTGCATTGCATTAAACAAGTCCAATGAGCGTGAAAAAAATGGCCGGCCTGCCTGCTTTCATCCATCATTTGTTCTAAATTTATAATTAATCAATGAGCTGAGGTGGAGTCTTAGCCAGTGGTACCATCAGAGGTGTGTAATGCACTTTAGGGTAGACAGCCAATCAGCTGCCAGATTCAATCTGTCAATCAAACACAGCAGCCAATCAGAGAGCTGGCCATTGATCAGCAGGCCCTTTATGACATCACAGACAGACCCACGGAACTCTCTGTGCTTGTCTGCTGGCTGGCTGTCAGTTGGGTGGGTGGGCGGCAGAGGGGGAGGATGTACGTCTCGTTTCTCCTGAAAATTGCGGTTTTTCGGCGTTTCCGGAAAAAGTCGCGGTCCGACGCGCAAAAGTGGGGTATCGTAGAAATCGCCTTTTAAAGACGCACCTTTCTGGCCCCACAAAAATGGGCATTTCAAATTAGAAACCAGTCAAATGAACAAAATAGTGTGAATAAGTAAGTATTTCAGGGGTGAGTTAGCAGGTTATTGGGGTAGTAAGTCCTGATTTTTTTGGAGGTTGCATTGACCACTACGCCATTCAAAATAGGCAGGCTTTGGCATAAGCAGTTAGGCCCCGTAGGATGATTTTAGCTAAAATGTGCCCCAAACACTCAAACCGGCTTGTATCTTGCAATGGAAAATATGGGAAACATGACTTAGACAGCAAATGATACACTGTATGCCATGTTTCCAAATTTTTATGCACAGTGGTTACAGCATGAAGCGAATGCATGTGAATATACAAAGGTGCATTGCATTAAACAAGTCCAATGAGCGTGAAAAAAATGGCCGGCCTGCCTGCTTTCATCCATCATTTGTTCTAAATTTATAATTAATCAATGAGCTGAGGTGGAGTCTTAGCCAGTGGTACCATCAGGGGTGTGTAATGCACTTTAGGGTAGACAGCCAATCAGCTGCCAGATTCAATCTGTCAATCAAACACAGCAGCCAATCAGAGAGCTGGCCATTGATCAGCAGGCCCTTTATGACATCACAGACAGACCCACGGAACTCTCTGTGCTTGTCTGCTGGCTGGCTGTCAGTTGGGTGGGTGGGCGGCAGAGGGGGAGGATGTACGTCTCGTTTCTCCTGAAAATTGCGGTTTTTCGGCGTTTCCGGAAAAAGTCGCGGTCCGACGCGCAAAAGTGGGGTATCGTAGAAATCGCCTTTTAAAGACGCACCTTTCTGGCCCCACAAAAATGGGCATTTCAAATTAGAAACAAGTCAAATGAACAAAATAGTGTGAATAAGTAAGTATTTCAGGGGTGAGTTAGCAGGTTATTGGGGTAGTAAGTCCTGATTTTTTTGGAGGTTGCATTGACCACTACGCCATTCAAAATAGGCAGGCTTTGGCATAAGCATTTAGGCCCCGTAGGATGATTTTAGCTAAAATGTGCCCCAAACACTCAAACCGGCTTGTATCTTGAATTGGAAAATATGGGAAACATGACTTAGACAGCAAATGATACACTGTATGCCATGTTTCCAAATTTTTATGCACAGTGGTTACAGCATGAAGCGAATGCATGTGAATATACAAAGGTGCATTGCATTAAACAAGTCCAATGAGCGTGAAAAAAATGGCCGGCCTGCCTGCTTTCATCCATCATTTGTTCTAAATTTATAATTAATCAATGAGCTGAGGTGGAGTCTTAGCCAGTGGTACCATCAGGGGTGTGTAATGCACTTTAGGGTAGACAGCCAATCAGCTGCCAGATTCAATCTGTCAATCAAACACAGCAGCCAATCAGAGAGCTGGCCATTGATCAGCAGGCCCTTTATGACATCACAGACAGACCCACGGAACTCTCTGTGCTTGTCTGCTGGCTGGCTGTCAGTTGGGTGGGTGGGCGGCAGAGGGGGAGGATGTACGTCTCGTTTCTCCTGAAAATTGCGGTTTTTCAGCGTTTCCGGAAAAAGTCGCGGTCCGACGCGCAAAAGTGGGGTATCGTAGAAATCGCCTTTTAAAGACGCACCTTTCTGGCCCCACAAAAATGGGCATTTCAAATTAGAAACAAGTCAAATGAACAAAATAGTGTGAATAAGTAAGTATTTCAGGGGTGAGTTAGCAGGTTATTGGGGTAGTAAGTCCTGATTTTTTTGGAGGTTGCATTGACCACTACGCCATTCAAAATAGGCAGGCTTTGGCATAAGCAGTTAGGCCCCGTAGGATGATTTTAGCTAAAATGTGCCCCAAACACTCAAACCGGCTTGTATCTTGCAATGGAAAATATGGGAAACATGACTTAGACAGCAAATGATACACTGTATGCCATGTTTCCAAATTTTTATGCACAGTGGTTACAGCATGAAGCGAATGCATGTGAATATACAAAGGTGCATTGCATTAAACAAGTCCAATGAGCGTGAAAAAAATGGCCGGCCTGCCTGCTTTCATCCATCATTTGTTCTAAATTTATAATTAATCAATGAGCTGAGGTGGAGTCTTAGCCAGTGGTACCATCAGGGGTGTGTAATGCACTTTAGGGTAGACAGCCAATCAGCTGCCAGATTCAATCTGTCAATCAAACACAGCAGCCAATCAGAGAGCTGGCCATTGATCAGCAGGCCCTTTATGACATCACAGACAGACCCACGGAACTCTCTGTGCTTGTCTGCTGGCTGGCTGTCAGTTGGGTGGGTGGGCGGCAGAGGGGGAGGATGTACGTCTCGTTTCTCCTGAAAATTGCGGTTTTTCGGCGTTTCCGGAAAAAGTCGCGGTCCGACGCGCAAAAGTGGGGTATCGTAGAAATCGCCTTTTAAAGACGCACCTTTCTGGCCCCACAAAAATGGGCATTTCAAATTAGAAACAAGTCAAATGAACAAAATAGTGTGAATAAGTAAGTATTTCAGGGGTGAGTTAGCAGGTTATTGGGGTAGTAAGTCCTGATTTTTTTGGAGGTTGCAGTGACCACTACGCCATTCAAAATAGGCAGGCTTTGGCATAAGCAGTTAGGCCCCGTAGGATGATTTTAGCTAAAATGTGCCCCAAACACTCAAACCGGCTTGTATCTTGCAATGGAAAATATGGGAAACATGACTTAGACAGCAAATGATACACTGTATGCCATGTTTCCAAATTTTTATGCACAGTGGTTACAGCATGAAGCGAATGCATGTGAATATACAAAGGTGCATTGCATTAAACAAGTCCAATGAGCGTGAAAAAAATGACCGGCCTGCCTGCTTTCATCCATCATTTGTTCTAAATTTATAATTAATCAATGAGCTGAGGTGGAGTCTTAGCCAGTGGTACCATCAGGGGTGTGTAATGCACTTTAGGGTAGACAGCCAATCAGCTGCCAGATTCAATCTGTCAATCAAACACAGCAGCCAATCAGAGAGCTGGCCATTGATAAGCAGGCCCTTTATGACATCACAGACAGACCCACGGAACTCTCTGTGCTTGTCTGCTGGCTGGCTGTCAGTTGGGTGGGTGGGCGGCAGAGGGGGAGGATGTACGTCTCGTTTCTCCTGAAAATTGCGGTTTTTCGGCGTTTCCGGAAAAAGTCGCGGTCCGACGCGCAAAAGTGGGGTATCGTAGAAATCGCCTTTTAAAGACGCACCTTTCTGGCCCCACAAAAATGGGCATTTCAAATTAGAAACAAGTCAAATGAACAAAATAGTGTGAATAAGTAAGTATTTCAGGGGTGAGTTAGCAGGTTATTGGGGTAGTAAGTCCTGATTTTTTTGGAGGTTGCAGTGACCACTACGCCATTCAAAATAGGCAGGCTTTGGCATAAGCAGTTAGGCCCCGTAGGATGATTTTAGCTAAAATGTGCCCCAAACACTCAAACCGGCTTGTATCTTGCAATGGAAAATATGGGAAACATGACTTAGACAGCAAATGATACACTGTATGCCATGTTTCCAAATTTTTATGCACAGTGGTTACAGCATGAAGCGAATGCATGTGAATATACAAAGGTGCATTGCATTAAACAAGTCCAATGAGCGTGAAAAAAATGACCGGCCTGCCTGCTTTCATCCATCATTTGTTCTAAATTTATAATTAATCAATGAGCTGAGGTGGAGTCTTAGCCAGTGGTACCATCAGGGGTGTGTAATGCACTTTAGGGTAGACAGCCAATCAGCTGCCAGATTCAATCTGTCAATCAAACACAGCAGCCAATCAGAGAGCTGGCCATTGATAAGCAGGCCCTTTATGACATCACAGACAGACCCACGGAACTCTCTGTGCTTGTCTGCTGGCTGGCTGTCAGTTGGGTGGGTGGGCGGCAGAGGGGGAGGATGTACGTCTCGTTTCTCCTGAAAATTGCGGTTTTTCGGCGTTTCCGGAAAAAGTCGCGGTCCGACGCGCAAAAGTGGGGTATCGTAGAAATCGCCTTTTAAAGACGCACCTTTCTGGCCCCACAAAAATGGGCATTTCAAATTAGAAACAAGTCAAATGAACAAAATAGTGTGAATAAGTAAGTATTTCAGGGGTGAGTTAGCAGGTTATTGGGGTAGTAAGTCCTGATTTTTTTGGAGGTTGCAGTGACCACTACGCCATTCAAAATAGGCAGGCTTTGGCATAAGCAGTTAGGCCCCGTAGGATGATTTTAGCTAAAATGTGCCCCAAACACTCAAACCGGCTTGTATCTTGCAATGGAAAATATGGGAAACATGACTTAGACAGCAAATGATACACTGTATGCCATGTTTCCAAATTTTTATGCACAGTGGTTACAGCATGAAGCGAATGCATGTGAATATACAAAGGTGCATTGCATTAAACAAGTCCAATGAGCGTGAAAAAAATGGCCGGCCTGCCTGCTTTCATCCATCATTTGTTCTAAATTTATAATTAATCAATGAGCTGAGGTGGAGTCTTAGCCAGTGGTACCATCAGGGGTGTGTAATGCACTTTAGGGTAGACAGCCAATCAGCTGCCAGATTCAATCTGTCAATCAAACACAGCAGCCAATCAGAGAGCTGGCCATTGATCAGCAGGCCCTTTATGACATCACAGACAGACCCACGGAACTCTCTGTGCTTGTCTGCTGGTTGGCTGTCAGTTGGGTGGGTGGGCGGCAGAGGGGGAGGATGTACGTCTCGTTTCTCCTGAAAATTGCGGTTTTTCAGCGTTTCCGGAAAAAGTCGCGGTCCGACGCGCAAAAGTGGGGTATCGTAGAAATCGCCTTTTAAAGACGCACCTTTCTGGCCCCACAAAAATGGGCATTTCAAATTAGAAACAAGTCAAATGAACAAAATAGTGTGAATAAGTAAGTATTTCAGGGGTGAGTTAGCAGGTTATTGGGGTAGTAAGTCCTGATTTTTTTGGAGGTTGCATTGACCACTACGCCATTCAAAATAGGCAGGCTTTGGCATAAGCAGTTAGGCCCCGTAGGATGATTTTAGCTAAAATGTGCCCCAAACACTCAAACCGGCTTGTATCTTGCAATGGAAAATATGGGAAACATGACTTAGACAGCAAATGATACACTGTATGCCATGTTTCCAAATTTTTATGCACAGTGGTTACAGCATGAAGCGAATGCATGTGAATATACAAAGGTGCATTGCATTAAACAAGTCCAATGAGCGTGAAAAAAATGGCCGGCCTGCCTGCTTTCATCCATCATTTGTTCTAAATTTATAATTAATCAATGAGCTGAGGTGGAGTCTTAGCCAGTGGTACCATCAGGGGTGTGTAATGCACTTTAGGGTAGACAGCCAATCAGCTGCCAGATTCAATCTGTCAATCAAACACAGCAGCCAATCAGAGAGCTGGCCATTGATCAGCAGGCCCTTTATGACATCACAGACAGACCCACGGAACTCTCTGTGCTTGTCTGCTGGCTGGCTGTCAGTTGGGTGGGTGGGCGGCAGAGGGGGAGGATGTACGTCTCGTCTCTCCTGAAAATTGCGGTTTTTCAGCGTTTCCGGAAAAAGTCGCGGTCCGACGCGCAAAAGTGGGGTATCGTAGAAATCGCCTTTTAAAGACGCACCTTTCTGGCCCCACAAAAATGGGCATTTCAAATTAGAAACAAGTCAAATGAACAAAATAGTGTGAATAAGTAAGTATTTCAGGGGTGAGTTAGCAGGTTATTGGGGTAGTAAGTCCTGATTTTTTTGGAGGTTGCAGTGACCACTACGCCATTCAAAATAGGCAGGCTTTAGCATAAGCATTTAGGCCCCGTAGGATGATTTTAGCTAAAATGTGCCCCAAACACTCAAACCGGCTTGTATCTTGCAATGGAAAATATGGGAAACATGACTTAGACAGCAAATGATACACTGTATGCCATGTTTCCAAATTTTTATGCACAGTGGTTACAGCATGAAGTGAATGCATGTGAATATACACAGGTGCATTGCATTAAACAAGTCCAATGAGCGTGAAAAAAATGGCCGGCCTGCCTGCTTTCATCCATCATTTGTTCTAAATTTATAATTAATCAATGAGCTGAGGTGGAGTCTTAGCCAGTGGTACCATCAGTGGTGTGTAATGCACTTTAGGGTAGACAGCCAATCAGCTGCCAGATTCAATCTGTCAATCAAACACAGCAGCCAATCAGAGAGCTGGCCATTGATCAGCAGGCCCTTTATGACATCACAGACAGACCCACGGAACTCTCTGTGCTTGTCTGCTGGCTGGCTGTCAGTTGGGTGGGTGGGCGGCAGAGGGGGAGGATGTACGTCTCGTTTCTCCTGAAAATTGCGTTTTTTCGGCGTTTCCGGAAAAAGTCGCGGTCCGACGCGCAAAAGTGGGGTATCGTAGAAATCGCCTTTTAAAGACGCACCTTTCTGGCCCCACAAAAATGGGCATTTCAAATTAGAAACAAGTCAAATGAACAAAATAGTGTGAATAAGTAAGTATTTCAGGGGTGAGTTAGCAGGTTATTGGGGTAGTAAGTCCTGATTTTTTTGGAGGTTGCAGTGACCACTACGCCATTCAAAATAGGCAGGCTTTAGCATAAGCAGTTAGGCCCCGTAGGATGATTTTAGCTAAAATGTGCCCCAAACACTCAAACCGGCTTGTATCTTGCAATGGAAAATATGGGAAACATGACTTAGACAGCAAATGATACACTGTATGCCATGTTTCCAAATTTTTATGCACAGTGGTTACAGCATGAAGTGAATGCATGTGAATATACACAGGTGCATTGCATTAAACAAGTCCAATGAGCGTGAAAAAAATGGCCGGCCTGCCTGCTTTCATCCATCATTTGTTCTAAATTTATAATTAATCAATGAGCTGAGGTGGAGTCTTAGCCAGTGGTACCATCAGGGGTGTGTAATGCACTTTAGGGTAGACAGCCAATCAGCTGCCAGATTCAATCTGTCAATCAAACACAGCAGCCAATCAGAGAGCTGGCCATTGATCAGCAGGCCCTTTATGACATCACAGACAGACCCACGGAACTCTCTGTGCTTGTCTGCTGGCTGGCTGTCAGTTGGGTGGGTGGGCGGCAGAGGGGGAGGATGTACGTCTCGTTTCTCCTGAAAATTGCGTTTTTTCGGCGTTTCCGGAAAAAGTCGCGGTCCAACGCGCAAAAGTGGGGTATCGTAGAAATCGCCTTTTAAAGACGCACCTTTCTGGCCCCACAAAAATGGGCATTTCAAATTAGAAACAAGTCAAATGAACAAAATAGTGTGAATAAGTAAGTATTTCAGGGGTGAGTTAGCAGGTTATTGGGGTAGTAAGTCCTGATTTTTTTGGAGGTTGCAGTGACCACTACGCCATTCAAAATAGGCAGGCTTTAGCATAAGCAGTTAGGCCCCGTAGGATGATTTTAGCTAAAATGTGCCCCAAACACTCAAACCGGCTTGTATCTTGCAATGGAAAATATGGGAAACATGACTTAGACAGCAAATGATACACTGTATGCCATGTTTCCAAATTTTTATGCACAGTGGTTACAGCATGAAGCGAATGCATGTGAATATACAAAGGTGCATTGCATTAAACAAGTCCAATGAGCGTGAAAAAAATGGCTGGCCTGCCTGCTTTCATCCATCATTTGTTCTAAATTTATAATTAATCAATGAGCTGAGGTGGAGTCTTAGCCAGTGGTACCATCAGGGGTGTGTAATGCACTTTAGGGTAGACAGCCAATCAGCTGCCAGATTCAATCTGTCAATCAAACACAGCAGCCAATCAGAGAGCTGGCCATTGATCAGCAGGCCCTTTATGACATCACAGACAGACCCACGGAACTCTCTGTGCTTGTCTGCTGGCTGGCTGTCAGTTGGGTGGGTGGGCGGCAGAGGGGGAGGATGTACGTCTCGTTTCTCCTGAAAATTGCGGTTTTTCGGCGTTTCCGGAAAAAGTCGCGGTCCGACGCGCAAAAGTAGGGTATCGTAGAAATCGCCTTTTAAAGACGCACCTTTCTGGCCCCACAAAAATGGGCATTTCAAATTAGAAACAAGTCAAATGAACAAAATAGTGTGAATAAGTAAGTATTTCAGGGGTGAGTTAGCAGGTTATTGGGGTAGTAAGTCCTGATTTTTTTGGAGGTTGCATTGACCACTACGCCATTCAAAATAGGCAGGCTTTGGCATAAGCAGTTAGGCCCCGTAGGATGATTTTAGCTAAAATGTGCCCCAAACACTCAAACCGGCTTGTATCTTGCAATGGAAAATATGGGAAACATGACTTAGACAGCAAATGATACACTGTATGCCATGTTTCCAAATTTTTATGCACAGTGGTTACAGCATGAAGCGAATGCATGTGAATATACAAAGGTGCATTGCATTAAACAAGTCCAATGAGCGTGAAAAAAATGGCCGGCCTGCCTGCTTTCATCCATCATTTGTTCTAAATTTATAATTAATCAATGAGCTGAGGTGGAGTCTTAGCCAGTGGTACCATCAGGGGTGTGTAATGCACTTTAGGGTAGACAGCCAATCAGCTGCCAGATTCAATCTGTCAATCAAACACAGCAGCCAATCAGAGAGCTGGCCATTGATCAGCAGGCCCTTTATGACATCACAGACAGACCCACGGAACTCTCTGTGCTTGTCTGCTGGCTGGCTGTCAGTTGGGTGGGTGGGCGGCAGAGGGGGAGGATGTACGTCTCGTTTCTCCTGAAAATTGCGGTTTTTCGGCGTTTCCGGAAAAAGTCGCGGTCCGACGCGCAAAAGTGGGGTATCGTAGAAATCGCCTTTTAAAGACGCACCTTTCTGGCCCCACAAAAATGGGCATTTCAAATTAGAAACAAGTCAAATGAACAAAATAGTGTGAATAAGTAAGTATTTCAGGGGTGAGTTAGCAGGTTATTGGGGTAGTAAGTCCTGATTTTTTTGGAGGTTGCAGTGACCACTACGCCATTCAAAATAGGCAGGCTTTAGCATAAGCATTTAGGCCCCGTAGGATGATTTTAGCTAAAATGTGCCCCAAACACTCAAACCGGCTTGTATCTTGCAATGGAAAATATGGGAAACATGACTTAGACAGCAAATGATACACTGTATGCCATGTTTCCAAATTTTTATGCACAGTGGTTACAGCATGAAGTGAATGCATGTGAATATACACAGGTGCATTGCATTAAACAAGTCCAATGAGCGTGAAAAAAATGGCCGGCCTGCCTGCTTTCATCCATCATTTGTTCTAAATTTATAATTAATCAATGAGCTGAGGTGGAGTCTTAGCCAGTGGTACCATCAGGGGTGTGTAATGCACTTTAGGGTAGACAGCCAATCAGCTGCCAGATTCAATCTGTCAATCAAACACAGCAGCCAATCAGAGAGCTGGCCATTGATCAGCAGGCCCTTTATGACATCACAGACAGACCCACGGAACTCTCTGTGCTTGTCTGCTGGCTGGCTGTCAGTTGGGTGGGTGGGCGGCAGAGGGGGAGGATGTACGTCTCGTTTCTCCTGAAAATTGCGGTTTTTCGGCGTTTCCGGAAAAAGTCGCGGTCCGACGCGCAAAAGTGGGGTATCGTAGAAATCGCCTTTTAAAGACGCACCCTTCTGGCCCCACAAAAATGGGCATTTCAAATTAGAAACAAGTCAAATGAACAAAATAGTGTGAATAAGTAAGTATTTCAGGGGTGAGTTAGCAGGTTATTGGGGTAGTAAGTCCTGATTTTTTTGGAGGTTGCATTGACCACTACGCCATTCAAAATAGGCAGGCTTTGGCATAAGCAGTTAGGCCCCGTAGGATGATTTTAGCTAAAATGTGCCCCAAACACTCAAACCGGCTTGTATCTTGCAATGGAAAATATGGGAAACATGACTTAGACAGCAAATGATACACTGTATGCCATGTTTCCAAATTTTTATGCACAGTGGTTACAGCATGAAGCGAATGCATGTGAATATACAAAGGTGCATTGCCTTAAACAAGTCCAATGAGCGTGAAAAAAATGGCCGGCCTGCCTGCTTTCATCCATCATTTGTTCTAAATCTATAATTAATCAATGAGCTGAGGTGGAGTCTTAGCCAGTGGTACCATCAGGGGTGTGTAATGCACTTTAGGGTAGACAGCCAAATCTGTCAATCAAACACAGCAGCCAATCAGAGAGCTGGCCATTGATCAGCAGGTCCTTTATGACATCACAGACAGACCCACGGAACTCTCTGTGCTTGTCTGCTGGCTGGCTGTCAGTTGGGTGGGTGGGCGGCAGAGGGGGAGGATGTACGTCTAGTTTCTCCTGAAAATTGCGGTTTTTCGGCGTTTCCGGAAAAAGTCGCGGTCCGACGCGCAAAAGTGGGGTATCGTAGAAATCGCCTTTTAAAGACGCACCTTTTTGGCCCCACAAAAATGGGCATTTCAAATTAGAAACAAGTCAAATGAACAAAATAGTGTGAATAAGTAAGTATTTCAGGGGTGAGTTAGCAGGTTATTGGGGTAGTAAGTCCTGATTTTTTTGGAGGTTGCAGTGACCACTACGACATTCAAAATAGGCAGGCTTTGGCATAAGCAGTTAGGTCCCGTAGGATGATTTTAGCTAAAATGTGCCCCAAACACTCAAACCGGCTTGTATCTTGCAATGGAAAATATGGGAAACATGACTTAGACAGCAAATGATACACTGTATGCCATGTTTCCAAATTTTTATGCACAGTGGTTACAGCATGAAGCGAATGCATGTGAATATACAAAGGTGCATTGCATTAAACAAGTCCAATAAGCGTGAAAAAAATGGCTGGCCTGCCTGCTTTCATCCATCATTTGTTCTAAATTTATAATTAATCAATGAGCTGAGGTGGAGTCTTAGCCAGTGGTACCATCAGGGGTGTGTAATGCACTTTAGGGTAGACAGCCAATCAGCTGCCAGATTCAATCTGTCAATCAAACACAGCAGCCAATCAGAGAGCTGGCCATTGATCAGCAGGCCCTTTATGACATCACAGACAGACCCACGGAACTCTCTGTGCTTGTCTGCTGGCTGGCTGTCAGTTGGGTGGGTGGGCGGCAGAGGGGGAGGATGTACGTCTCGTTTCTCCTGAAAATTGCGTTTTTTCGGCGTTTCCGGAAAAAGTCGCGGTCCGACGCGCAAAAGTGGGGTATCGTAGAAATCGCCTTTTAAAGACGCACCTTTCTGGCCCCACAAAAATGGGCATTTCAAATTAGAAACAAGTCAAATGAACAAAATAGTGTGAATAAGTAAGTATTTCAGGGGTGAGTTAGTAGGTTATTGGGGTAGTAAGTCCTGATTTTTTTGGAGGTTGCAGTGACCACTACGCCATTCAAAATAGGCAGGCTTTAGCATAAGCAGTTAGGCCCCGTAGGATGATTTTAGCTAAAATGTGCCCCAAACACTCAAACCGGCTTGTATCTTGCAATGGAAAATATGGGAAACATGACTTAGACAGCAAATGATACACTGTATGCCATGTTTCCAAATTTTTATGCACAGTGGTTACAGCATGAAGTGAATGCATGTGAATATACACAGGTGCATTGCATTAAACAAGTCCAATGAGCGTGAAAAAAATGGCCGGCCTGCCTGCTTTCATCCATCATTTGTTCTAAATTTATAATTAATCAATGAGCTGAGGTGGAGTCTTAGCCAGTGGTACCATCAGGGGTGTGTAATGCACTTTAGGGTAGACAGCCAATCAGCTGCCAGATTCAATCTGTCAATCAAACACAGCAGCCAATCAGAGAGCTGGCCATTGATCAGCAGGCCCTTTATGACATCACAGACAGACCCACGGAACTCTCTGTGCTTGTCTGCTGGCTGGCTGTCAGTTGGGTGGGTGGGCGGCAGAGGGGGAGGATGTACGTCTCGTTTCTCCTGAAAATTGCGGTTTTTCGGCGTTTCCGGAAAAAGTCGCGGTCCGACGCGCAAAAGTGGGGTATCGTAGAAATCGCCTTTTAAAGACGCACCTTTCTGGCCCCACAAAAATGGGCATTTCAAATTAGAAACAAGTCAAATGAACAAAATAGTGTGAATAAGTAAGTATTTCAGGGGTGAGTTAGCAGGTTATTGGGGTAGTAAGTCCTGATTTTTTTGGAGGTTGCAGTGACCACTACGCCATTCAAAATAGGCAGGCTTTAGCATAAGCAGTTAGGCCCCGTAGGATGATTTTAGCTAAAATGTGCCCCAAACACTCAAACCGGCTTGTATCTTGCAATGGAAAATATGGGAAACATGACTTAGACAGCAAATGATACACTGTATGCCATGTTTCCAAATTTTTATGCACAGTGGTTACAGCATGAAGTGAATGCATGTGAATATACACAGGTGCATTGCATTAAACAAGTCCAATGAGCGTGAAAAAAATGGCCGGCCTGCCTGCTTTCATCCATCATTTGTTCTAAATTTATAATTAATCAATGAGCTGAGGTGGAGTCTTAGCCAGTGGTACCATCAGGGGTGTGTAATGCACTTTAGGGTAGACAGCCAATCAGCTGCCAGATTCAATCTGTCAATCAAACACAGCAGCCAATCAGAGAGCTGGCCATTGATCAGCAGGCCCTTTATGACATCACAGACAGACCCACGGAACTCTCTGTGCTTGTCTGCTGGCTGGCTGTCAGTTGGGTGGGTGGGCGGCAGAGGGGGAGGATGTACGTCTCGTTTCTCCTGAAAATTGCGGTTTTTCGGCGTTTCCGGAAAAAGTCGCGGTCCGACGCGCAAAAGTGGGGTATCGTAGAAATCGCCTTTTAAAGACGCACCTTTCTGGCCCCACAAAAATGGGCATTTCAAATTAGAAACAAGTCAAATGAACAAAATAGTGTGAATAAGTAAGTATTTCAGGGGTGAGTTAGCAGGTTATTGGGGTAGTAAGTCCTGATTTTTTTGGAGGTTGCAGTGACCACTACGCCATTCAAAATAGGCAGGCTTTAGCATAAGCAGTTAGGCCCCGTAGGATGATTTTAGCTAAAATGTGCCCCAAACACTCAAACCGGCTTGTATCTTGCAATGGAAAATATGGGAAACATGACTTAGACAGCAAATGATACACTGTATGCCATGTTTCCAAATTTTTATGCACAGTGGTTACAGCATGAAGCGAATGCATGTGAATATACAAAGGTGCATTGCATTAAACAAGTCCAATGAGCGTGAAAAAAATGGCCGGCCTGCCTGCTTTCATCCATCATTTGTTCTAAATTTATAATTAATCAATGAGCTGAGGTGGAGTCTTAGCCAGTGGTACCATCAGGGGTGTGTAATGCACTTTAGGGTAGACAGCCAATCAGCTGCCAGATTCAATCTGTCAATCAAACACAGCAGCCAATCAGAGAGCTGGCCATTGATCAGCAGGCCCTTTATGACATCACAGACAGACCCACGGAACTCTCTGTGCTTGTCTGCTGGCTGGCTGTCAGTTGGGTGGGTGGGCGGCAGAGGGGGAGGATGTACGTCTCGTTTCTCCTGAAAATTGCGTTTTTTCGGCGTTTCCGGAAAAAGTCGCGGTCCGACGCGCAAAAGTGGGGTATCGTAGAAATCGCCTTTTAAAGACGCACCTTTCTGGCCCCACAAAAATGGGCATTTCAAATTAGAAACAAGTCAAATGAACAAAATAGTGTGAATAAGTAAGTATTTCAGGGGTGAGTTAGTAGGTTATTGGGGTAGTAAGTCCTGATTTTTTTGGAGGTTGCAGTGACCACTACGCCATTCAAAATAGGCAGGCTTTAGCATAAGCAGTTAGGCCCCGTAGGATGATTTTAGCTAAAATGTGCCCCAAACACTCAAACCGGCTTGTATCTTGCAATGGAAAATATGGGAAACATGACTTAGACAGCAAATGATACACTGTATGCCATGTTTCCAAATTTTTATGCACAGTGGTTACAGCATGAAGTGAATGCATGTGAATATACACAGGTGCATTGCATTAAACAAGTCCAATGAGCGTGAAAAAAATGGCCGGCCTGCCTGCTTTCATCCATCATTTGTTCTAAATTTATAATTAATCAATGAGCTGAGGTGGAGTCTTAGCCAGTGGTACCATCAGGGGTGTGTAATGCACTTTAGGGTAGACAGCCAATCAGCTGCCAGATTCAATCTGTCAATCAAACACAGCAGCCAATCAGAGAGCTGGCCATTGATCAGCAGGCCCTTTATGACATCACAGACAGACCCACGGAACTCTCTGTGCTTGTCTGCTGGCTGGCTGTCAGTTGGGTGGGTGGGCGGCAGAGGGGGAGGATGTACGTCTCGTTTCTCCTGAAAATTGCGGTTTTTCGGCGTTTCCGGAAAAAGTCGCGGTCCGACGCGCAAAAGTGGGGTATCGTAGAAATCGCCTTTTAAAGACGCACCTTTCTGGCCCCACAAAAATGGGCATTTCAAATTAGAAACAAGTCAAATGAACAAAATAGTGTGAATAAGTAAGTATTTCAGGGGTGAGTTAGCAGGTTATTGGGGTAGTAAGTCCTGATTTTTTTGGAGGTTGCAGTGACCACTACGCCATTCAAAATAGGCAGGCTTTAGCATAAGCAGTTAGGCCCCGTAGGATGATTTTAGCTAAAATGTGCCCCAAACACTCAAACCGGCTTGTATCTTGCAATGGAAAATATGGGAAACATGACTTAGACAGCAAATGATACACTGTATGCCATGTTTCCAAATTTTTATGCACAGTGGTTACAGCATGAAGCGAATGCATGTGAATATACAAAGGTGCATTGCATTAAACAAGTCCAATGAGCGTGAAAAAAATGGCCGGCCTGCCTGCTTTCATCCATCATTTGTTCTAAATTTATAATTAATCAATGAGCTGAGGTGGAGTCTTAGCCAGTGGTACCATCAGGGGTGTGTAATGCACTTTAGGGTAGACAGCCAATCAGCTGCCAGATTCAATCTGTCAATCAAACACAGCAGCCAATCAGAGAGCTGGCCATTGATCAGCAGGCCCTTTATGACATCACAGACAGACCCACGGAACTCTCTGTGCTTGTCTGCTGGCTGGCTGTCAGTTGGGTGGGTGGGCGGCAGAGGGGGAGGATGTACGTCTCGTTTCTCCTGAAAATTGCGGTTTTTCGGCGTTTCCGGAAAAAGTCGCGGTCCGACGCGCAAAAGTAGGGTATCGTAGAAATCGCCTTTTAAAGACGCACCTTTCTGGCCCCACAAAAATGGGCATTTCAAATTAGAAACAAGTCAAATGAACAAAATAGTGTGAATAAGTAAGTATTTCAGGGGTGAGTTAGCAGGTTATTGGGGTAGTAAGTCCTGATTTTTTTGGAGGTTGCATTGACCACTACGCCATTCAAAATAGGCAGGCTTTGGCATAAGCAGTTAGGCCCCGTAGGATGATTTTAGCTAAAATGTGCCCCAAACACTCAAACCGGCTTGTATCTTGCAATGGAAAATATGGGAAACATGACTTAGACAGCAAATGATACACTGTATGCCATGTTTCCAAATTTTTATGCACAGTGGTTACAGCATGAAGCGAATGCATGTGAATATACAAAGGTGCATTGCATTAAACAAGTCCAATGAGCGTGAAAAAAATGGCCGGCCTGCCTGCTTTCATCCATCATTTGTTCTAAATTTATAATTAATCAATGAGCTGAGGTGGAGTCTTAGCCAGTGGTACCATCAGGGGTGTGTAATGCACTTTAGGGTAGACAGCCAATCAGCTGCCAGATTCAATCTGTCAATCAAACACAGCAGCCAATCAGAGAGCTGGCCATTGATCAGCAGGCCCTTTATGACATCACAGACAGACCCACGGAACTCTCTGTGCTTGTCTGCTGGCTGGCTGTCAGTTGGGTGGGTGGGCGGCAGAGGGGGAGGATGTACGTCTCGTTTCTCCTGAAAATTGCGGTTTTTCGGCGTTTCCGGAAAAAGTCGCGGTCCGACGCGCAAAAGTGGGGTATCGTAGAAATCGCCTTTTAAAGACGCACCTTTCTGGCCCCACAAAAATGGGCATTTCAAATTAGAAACAAGTCAAATGAACAAAATAGTGTGAATAAGTAAGTATTTCAGGGGTGAGTTAGCAGGTTATTGGGGTAGTAAGTCCTGATTTTTTTGGAGGTTGCAGTGACCACTACGCCATTCAAAATAGGCAGGCTTTAGCATAAGCATTTAGGCCCCGTAGGATGATTTTAGCTAAAATGTGCCCCAAACACTCAAACCGGCTTGTATCTTGCAATGGAAAATATGGGAAACATGACTTAGACTGCAAATGATACACTGTATGCCATGTTTCCAAATTTTTATGCACAGTGGTTACAGCATGAAGTGAATGCATGTGAATATACACAGGTGCATTGCATTAAACAAGTCCAATGAGCGTGAAAAAAATGGCCGGCCTGCCTGCTTTCATCCATCATTTGTTCTAAATTTATAATTAATCAATGAGCTGAGGTGGAGTCTTAGCCAGTGGTACCATCAGGGGTGTGTAATGCACTTTAGGGTAGACAGCCAATCAGCTGCCAGATTCAATCTGTCAATCAAACACAGCAGCCAATCAGAGAGCTGGCCATTGATCAGCAGGCCCTTTATGACATCACAGACAGACCCACGGAACTCTCTGTGCTTGTCTGCTGGCTGGCTGTCAGTTGGGTGGGTGGGCGGCAGAGGGGGAGGATGTACGTCTCGTTTCTCCTGAAAATTGCGGTTTTTCGGCGTTTCCGGAAAAAGTCGCGGTCCGACGCGCAAAAGTGGGGTATCGTAGAAATCGCCTTTTAAAGACGCACCTTTCTGGCCCCACAAAAATGGGCATTTCAAATTAGAAACAAGTCAAATGAACAAAATAGTGTGAATAAGTAAGTATTTCAGGGGTGAGTTAGCAGGTTATTGGGGTAGTAAGTCCTGATTTTTTTGGAGGTTGCATTGACCACTACGCCATTCAAAATAGGCAGGCTTTGGCATAAGCAGTTAGGCCCCGTAGGATGATTTTAGCTAAAATGTGCCCCAAACACTCAAACCGGCTTGTATCTTGCAATGGAAAATATGGGAAACATGACTTAGACAGCAAATGATACACTGTATGCCATGTTTCCAAATTTTTATGCACAGTGGTTACAGCATGAAGCGAATGCATGTGAATATACAAAGGTGCATTGCCTTAAACAAGTCCAATGAGCGTGAAAAAAATGGCCGGCCTGCCTGCTTTCATCCATCATTTGTTCTAAATCTATAATTAATCAATGAGCTGAGGTGGAGTCTTAGCCAGTGGTACCATCAGGGGTGTGTAATGCACTTTAGGGTAGACAGCCAAATCTGTCAATCAAACACAGCAGCCAATCAGAGAGCTGGCCATTGATCAGCAGGCCCTTTATGACATCACAGACAGACCCACGGAACTCTCTGTGCTTGTCTGCTGGCTGGCTGTCAGTTGGGTGGGTGGGCGGCAGAGGGGGAGGATGTACGTCTAGTTTCTCCTGAAAATTGCGGTTTTTCGGCGTTTCCGGAAAAAGTCGCGGTCCGACGCGCAAAAGTGGGGTATCGTAGAAATCGCCTTTTAAAGACGCACCTTTTTGGCCCCACAAAAATGGGCATTTCAAATTAGAAACAAGTCAAATGAACAAAATAGTGTGAATAAGTAAGTATTTCAGGGGTGAGTTAGCAGGTTATTGGGGTAGTAAGTCCTGATTTTTTTGGAGGTTGCAGTGACCACTACGACATTCAAAATAGGCAGGCTTTGGCATAAGCAGTTAGGTCCCGTAGGATGATTTTAGCTAAAATGTGCCCCAAACACTCAAACCGGCTTGTATCTTGCAATGGAAAATATGGGAAACATGACTTAGACAGCAAATGATACACTGTATGCCATGTTTCCAAATTTTTATGCACAGTGGTTACAGCATGAAGCGAATGCATGTGAATATACAAAGGTGCATTGCATTAAACAAGTCCAATAAGCGTGAAAAAAATGGCTGGCCTGCCTGCTTTCATCCATCATTTGTTCTAAATTTATAATTAATCAATGAGCTGAGGTGGAGTCTTAGCCAGTGGTACCATCAGGGGTGTGTAATGCACTTTAGGGTAGACAGCCAATCAGCTGCCAGATTCAATCTGTCAATCAAACACAGCAGCCAATCAGAGAGCTGGCCATTGATCAGCAGGCCCTTTATGACATCACAGACAGACCCACGGAACTCTCTGTGCTTGTCTGCTGGCTGGCTGTCAGTTGGGTGGGTGGGCGGCAGAGGGGGAGGATGTACGTCTTGTTTCTCCTGAAAATTGCGATTTTTCGGCGTTTCCGGAAAAAGTCGCGGTCCGACGCGCAAAAGTGGGGTATCGTAGAAATCGCCTTTTAAAGACGCACCTTTCTGGCCCCACAAAAATGGGCATTTCAAATTAGAAACAAGTCAAATGAACAAAATAGTGTGAATAAGTAAGTATTTCAGGGGTGAGTTAGCAGGTTATTGGGGTAGTAAGTCCTGATTTTTTTGGAGGTTGCAGTGACCACTACGCCATTCAAAATAGGCAGGCTTTAGCATAAGCAGTTAGGCCCCGTAGGATGATTTTAGCTAAAATGTGCCCCAAACACTCAAACCGGCTTGTATCTTGCAATGGAAAATATGGGAAACATGACTTAGACAGCAAATGATACACTGTATGCCATGTTTCCAAATTTTTATGCACAGTGGTTACAGCATGAAGTGAATGCATGTGAATATACACAGGTGCATTGCATTAAACAAGTCCAATGAGCGTGAAAAAAATGGCCGGCCTGCCTGCTTTCATCCATCATTTGTTCTAAATTTATAATTAATCAATGAGCTGAGGTGGAGTCTTAGCCAGTGGTACCATCAGGGGTGTGTAATGCACTTTAGGGTAGACAGCCAATCAGCTGCCAGATTCAATCTGTCAATCAAACACAGCAGCCAATCAGAGAGCTGGCCATTGATCAGCAGGCCCTTTATGACATCACAGACAGACCCACGGAACTCTCTGTGCTTGTCTGCTGGCTGGCTGTCAGTTGGGAGGGTGGGCGGCAGAGGGGGAGGATGTACGTCTCGTTTCTCCTGAAAATTGCGGTTTTTCGGCGTTTCCGGAAAAAGTCGCGGTCCGACGCGCAAAAGTGGGGTATCGTAGAAATCGCCTTTTAAAGACGCACCTTTCTGGCCCCACAAAAATGGGCATTTCAAATTAGAAACAAGTCAAATGAACAAAATAGTGTGAATAAGTAAGTATTTCAGGGGTGAGTTAGCAGGTTATTGGGGTAGTAAGTCCTGATTTTTTTGGAGGTTGCAGTGACCACTACGCCATTCAAAAAAGGCAGGCTTTAGCATAAGCAGTTAGGCCCCGTAGGATGATTTTAGCTAAAATTTGCCCCAAACACTCAAACCGGCTTGTATCTTGCAATGGAAAATATGGGAAACATGACTTAGACAGCAAATGATACACTGTATGCCATGTTTCCAAATTTTTATGCACAGTGGTTACAGCATGAAGTGAATGCATGTGAATATACACAGGTGCATTGCATTAAACAAGTCCAATGAGCGTGAAAAAAATGGCCGGCCTGCCTGCTTTCATCCATCATTTGTTCTAAATTTATAATTAATCAATGAGCTGAGGTGGAGTCTTAGCCAGTGGTACCATCAGGGGTGTGTAATGCACTTTAGGGTAGACAGCCAATCAGCTGCCAGATTCAATCTGTCAATCAAACACAGCAGCCAATCAGAGAGCTGGCCATTGATCAGCAGGCCCTTTATGACATCACAGACAGACCCACGGAACTCTCTGTGCTTGTCTGCTGGCTGGCTGTCAGTTGGGTGGGTGGGCGGCAGAGGGGGTGGATGTACGTCTCGTTTCTCCTGAAAATTGCGGTTTTTCGGCGTTTCCGGAAAAAGTCGCGGTCCGACGCGCAAAAGTGGGGTATCGTAGAAATCGCCTTTTAAAGACGCACCTTTCTGGCCCCACAAAAATGGGCATTTCAAATTAGAAACAAGTCAAATGAACAAAATAGTGTGAATAAGTAAGTATTTCAGGGGTGAGTTAGCAGGTTATTGGGGTAGTAAGTCCTGATTTTTTTGGAGGTTGCAGTGACCACTACGCCATTCAAAATAGGCAGGCTTTAGCATAAGCATTTAGGCCCCGTAGGATGATTTTAGCTAAAATGTGCCCCAAACACTCAAACCGGCTTGTATCTTGCAATGGAAAATATGGGAAACATGACTTAGACAGCAAATGATACACTGTATGCCATGTTTCCAAATTTTTATGCACAGTGGTTACAGCATGAAGTGAATGCATTTGACTATACACAGGTGCATTGCATTAAACAAGTCCAATGAGCGTGAAAAAAATGGCCGGCCTGCCTGCTTTCATCCATCATTTGTTCTAAATTTATAATTAATCAATGAGCTGAGGTGGAGTCTTAGCCAGTGGTACCATCAGGGGTGTGTAATGCACTTTAGGGTAGACAGCCAATCAGCTGCCAGATTCAATCTGTCAATCAAACACAGCAGCCAATCAGAGAGCTGGCCATTGATCAGCAGGCCCTTTATGACATCACAGACAGACCCACGGAACTCTCTGTGCTTGTCTGCTGGCTGGCTGTCAGTTAGGTGGGTGGGCGGCAGAGGGGGAGGATGTACGTCTTGTTTCTCCTGAAAATTGCGATTTTTCGGCGTTTCCGGAAAAAGTCGCGGTCCGACGCGCAAAAGTAGGGTATCGTAGAAATCGCCTTTTAAAGACGCACCTTTCTGGCCCCACAAAAATGGGCATTTCAAATTAGAAACAAGTCAAATGAACAAAATAGTGTGAATAAGTAAGTATTTCAGGGGTGAGTTAGCAGGTTATTGGGGTAGTAAGTCCTGATTTTTTTGGAGGTTGCAGTGACCACTACGCCATTCAAAATAGGCAGGCTTTAGCATAAGCAGTTAGGCCCCGTAGGATGATTTTAGCTAAAATGTGCCCCAAACACTCAAACCGGCTTGTATCTTGCAATGGAAAATATGGGAAACATGACTTAGACAGCAAATGATACACTGTATGCCATGTTTCCAAATTTTTATGCACAGTGGTTACAGCATGAAGTGAATGCATGTGAATATACACAGGTGCATTGCATTAAACAAGTCCAATGAGCGTGAAAAAAATGGCCGGCCTGCCTGCTTTCATCCATCATTTGTTCTAAATTTATAATTAATCAATGAGCTGAGGTGGAGTCTTAGCCAGTGGTACCATCAGGGGTGTGTAATGCACTTTAGGGTAGACAGCCAATCAGCTGCCAGATTCAATCTGTCAATCAAACACAGCAGCCAATCAGAGAGCTGGCCATTGATCAGCAGGCCCTTTATGACATCACAGACAGACCCACGGAACTCTCTGTGCTTGTCTGCTGGCTGGCTGTCAGTTGGGTGGGTGGGCGGCAGAGGGGGAGGATGTACGTCTCGTTTCTCCTGAAAATTGCGGTTTTTCTGCGTTTCCGGAAAAAGTCGCGGTCCGACGCGCAAAAGTGGGGTATCGTAGAAATCGCCTTTTAAAGACGCACCTTTCTGGCCCCACAAAAATGGGCATTTCAAATTAGAAACAAGTCAAATGAACAAAATAGTGTGAATAAGTAAGTATTTCAGGGGTGAGTTAGCAGGTTATTGGGGTAGTAAGTCCTGATTTTTTTGGAGGTTGCATTGACCACTACGCCATTCAAAATAGGCAGGCTTTGGCATAAGCAGTTAGGCCCCGTAGGATGATTTTAGCTAAAATGTGCCCCAAACACTCAAACCGGCTTGTATCTTGCAATGGAAAATATGGGAAACATGACTTAGACAGCAAATGATACACTGTATGCCATGTTTCCAAATTTTTATGCACAGTGGTTACAGCATGAAGTGAATGCATGTGAATATACACAGGTGCATTGCATTAAACAAGTCCAATGAGCGTGAAAAAAATGGCCGGCCTGCCTGCTTTCATCCATCATTTGTTCTAAATTTATAATTAATCAATGAGCTGAGGTGGAGTCTTAGCCAGTGGTACCATCAGGGGTGTGTAATGCACTTTAGGGTAGACAGCCAATCAGCTGCCAGATTCAATCTGTCAATCAAACACAGCAGCCAATCAGAGAGCTGGCCATTGATCAGCAGGCCCTTTATGACATCACAGACAGACCCACGGAACTCTCTGTGCTTGTCTGCTGGCTGGCTGTCAGTTGGGTGGGTGGGCGGCAGAGGGGGTGGATGTACGTCTCGTTTCTCCTGAAAATTGCGGTTTTTCGGCGTTTCCGGAAAAAGTCGCGGTCCGACGCGCAAAAGTGGGGTATCGTAGAAATCGCCTTTTAAAGACGCACCTTTCTGGCCCCACAAAAATGGGCATTTCAAATTAGAAACAAGTCAAATGAACAAAATAGTGTGAATAAGTAAGTATTTCAGGGGTGAGTTAGCAGGTTATTGGGGTAGTAAGTCCTGATTTTTTTGGAGGTTGCAGTGACCACTACGCCATTCAAAATAGGCAGGCTTTGGCATAAGCAGTTAGGCCCCGTAGGATGATTTTAGCTAAAATGTGCCCCAAACACTCAAACCGGCTTGTATCTTGCAATGGAAAATATGGGAAACATGACTTAGACAGCAAATGATACACTGTATGCCATGTTTCCAAATTTTTATGCACAGTGGTTACAGCATGAAGCGAATGCATGTGAATATACAAAGGTGCATTGCATTAAACAAGTCCAATGAGCGTGAAAAAAATGGCCGGCCTGCCTGCTTTCATCCATCATTTGTTCTAAATTTATAATTAATCAATGAGCTGAGGTGGAGTCTTAGCCAGTGGTACCATCAGGGGTGTGTAATGCACTTTAGGGTAGACAGCCAATCAGCTGCCAGATTCAATCTGTCAATCAAACACAGCAGCCAATCAGAGAGCTGGCCATTGATCAGCAGGCCCTTTATGACATCACAGACAGACCCACGGAACTCTCTGTGCTTGTCTGCTGGCTGGCTGTCAGTTGGGTGGGTGGGCGGCAGAGGGGGAGGATGTACGTCTCGTTTCTCCTGAAAATTGTGGTTTTTCAGCGTTTCCGGAAAAAGTCACGGTCCGACGCGCAAAAGTGGGGTATCGTAGAAATCGCCTTTTAAAGACGCACCTTTCTTGCCCCACAAAAATGGGCATTTCAAATTAGAAACAAGTCAAATGAACAAAATAGTGTGAATAAGTAAGTATTTCAGGGGTGAGTTAGCAGGTTATTGGGGTAGTAAGTCCTGATTTTTTTGGAGGTTGCAGTGACCACTACGCCATTCAAAATAGGCAGGCTTTAGCATAAGCATTTAGGCCCCGTAGGATGATTTTAGCTAAAATGTGCCCCAAACACTCAAACCGGCTTGTATCTCGCAATGGAAAATATGGGAAACATGACTTAGACAGCAAATGATACACTGTATGCCATGTTTCCAAATTTTTATGCACAGTGGTTACAGCATGAAGCGAATGCATTTGACTATACACAGGTGCATTGCATTAAACAAGTCCAATGAGCGTGAAAAAAATGGCCGGCCTGCCTGCTTTCATCCATCATTTGTTCTAAATTTATAATTAATCAATGAGCTGAGGTGGAGTCTTAGCCAGTGGTACCATCAGGGGTGTGTAATGCACTTTAGGGTAGACAGCCAATCAGCTGCCAGATTCAATCTGTCAATCAAACACAGCAGCCAATCAGAGAGCTGGCCATTGATCAGCAGGCCCTTTATGACATCACAGACAGACCCACGGAACTCTCTGTGCTTGTCTGCTGGCTGGCTGTCAGTTGGGTGGGTGGGCGGCAGAGGGGGTGGATGTACGTCTCGTTTCTCCTGAAAATTGCGGTTTTTCGGCGTTTCCGGAAAAAGTCGCGGTCCGACGCGCAAAAGTGGGGTATCGTAGAAATCGCCTTTTAAAGACGCACCTTTCTGGCCCCACAAAAATGGGCATTTCAAATTAGAAACAAGTCAAATGAACAAAATAGTGTGAATAAGTAAGTATTTCAGGGGTGAGTTAGCAGGTTATTGGGGTAGTAAGTCCTGATTTTTTTGGAGGTTGCAGTGACCACTACGCCATTCAAAATAGGCAGGCTTTAGCATAAGCAGTTAGGCCCCGTAGGATGATTTTAGCTAAAATGTGCCCCAAACACTCAAACCGGCTTGTATCTTGCAATGGAAAATATGGGAAACATGACTTAGACAGCAAATGATACACTGTATGCCATGTTTCCAAATTTTTATGCACAGTGGTTACAGCATGAAGCGAATGCATGTGAATATACAAAGGTGCATTGCATTAAACAAGTCCAATGAGCGTGAAAAAAATGGACGGCCTGCCTGCTTTCATCCATCATTTGTTCTAAATTTATAATTAATCAATGAGCTGAGGTGGAGTCTTAGCCAGTGGTACCATCAGGGGTGTGTAATGCACTTTAGGGTAGACAGCCAATCAGCTGCCAGATTCAATCTGTCAATCAAACACAGCAGCCAATCAGAGAGCTGGCCATTGATCAGCAGGCCCTTTATGACATCACAGACAGACCCACGGAACTCTCTGTGCTTGTCTGCTGGCTGGCTGTCAGTTGGGTGGGTGGGCGGCAGAGGGGGAGGATGTACGTCTCGTTTCTCCTGAAAATTGCGGTTTTTCAGCGTTTCCGGAAAAAGTCACGGTCCGACGCGCAAAAGTGGGGTATCGTAGAAATCGCCTTTTAAAGACGCACCTTTCTGGCCCCACAAAAATGGGCATTTCAAATTAGAAACAAGTCAAATGAACAAAATAGTGTGAATAAGTAAGTATTTCAGGGGTGAGTTAGCAGGTTATTGGGGTAGTAAGTCCTGATTTTTTTGGAGGTTGCAGTGACCACTACGCCATTCAAAATAGGCAGGCTTTAGCATAAGCATTTAGGCCCCGTAGGATGATTTTAGCTAAAATGTGCCCCAAACACTCAAACCGGCTTGTATCTTGCAATGGAAAATATGGGAAACATGACTTAGACAGCAAATGATACACTGTATGCCATGTTTCCAAATTTGTATGCACAGTGGTTACAGCATGAAGTGAATGCATTTGACTATACACAGGTGCATTGCATTAAACAAGTCCAATGAGCGTGAAAAAAATGGCCGGCCTGCCTGCTTTCATCCATCATTTGTTCTAAATTTATAATTAATCAATGAGCTGAGGTGGAGTCTTAGCCAGTGGTACCATCAGGGGTGTGTAATGCACTTTAGGGTAGACAGCCAATCAGCTGCCAGATTCAATCTGTCAATCAAACACAGCAGCCAATCAGAGAGCTGGCCATTGATCAGCAGGCCCTTTATGACATCACAGACAGACCCACGGAACTCTCTGTGCTTGTCTGCTGGCTGGCTGTCAGTTGGGTGGGTGGGCGGCAGAGGGGGAGGATGTACGTCTTGTTTCTCCTGAAAATTGCGATTTTTCGGCGTTTCCGGAAAAAGTCGCGGTCCGACGCGCAAAAGTGGGGTATCGTAGAAATCGCCTTTTAAAGACGCACCTTTCTGGCCCCACAAAAATGGGCATTTCAAATTAGAAACAAGTCAAATGAACAAAATAGTGTGAATAAGTAAGTATTTCAGGGGTGAGTTAGCAGGTTATTGGGGTAGTAAGTCCTGATTTTTTTGGAGGTTGCAGTGACCACTACGCCATTCAAAATAGGCAGGCTTTAGCATAAGCAGTTAGGCCCCGTAGGATGATTTTAGCTAAAATGTGCCCCAAACACTCAAACCGGCTTGTATCTTGCAATGGAAAATATGGGAAACATGACTTAGACAGCAAATGATACACTGTATGCCATGTTTCCAAATTTTTATGCACAGTGGTTACAGCATGAAGTGAATGCATGTGAATATACAAAGGTGCATTGCATTAAACAAGTCCAATGAGCGTGAAAAAAATGGCCGGCCTGCCTGCTTTCATCCATCATTTGTTCTAAATTTATAATTAATCAATGAGCTGAGGTGGAGTCTTAGCCAGTGGTACCATCAGGGGTGTGTAATGCACTTTAGGGTAGATAGCCAATCAGCTGCCAGATTCAATCTGTCAATCAAACACAGCAGCCAATCAGAGAGCTGGCCATTGATCAGCAGGCCCTTTATGACATCACAGACAGACCCACGGAACTCTCTGTGCTTGTCTGCTGGCTGGCTGTCAGTTGGGTGGGTGGGCGGCAGAGGGGGAGGATGTACGTCTTGTTTCTCCTGAAAATTGCGATTTTTCGGCGTTTCCGGAAAAAGTCGCGGTCCGACGCGCAAAAGTGGGGTATCGTAGAAATCGCCTTTTAAAGACGCACCTTTCTGGCCCCACAAAAATGGGCATTTCAAATTAGAAACAAGTCAAATGAACAAAATAGTGTGAATAAGTAAGTATTTCAGGGGTGAGTTAGCAGGTTATTGGGGTAGTAAGTCCTGATTTTTTTTGAGGTTGCAGTGACCACTACGCCATTCAAAATAGGCATTCTTTAGCATAAGCATTTAGGCCCCGTAGGATGATTTTAGCTAAAATGTGCCCCAAACACTCAAACCGGCTTGTATCTTGCAATGGAAAATATGGGAAACATGACTTAGACAGCAAATGATACACTGTATGCCATGTTTCCAAATTTTTATGCACAGTGGTTACAGCATGAAGTGAATGCATTTGACTATACACAGGTGCATTGCATTAAACAAGTCCAATGAGCGTGAAAAAAATGGCCGGCCTGCCTGCTTTCATCCATCATTTGTTCTAAATTTATAATTAATCAATGAGCTGAGGTGGAGTCTTAGCCAGTGGTACCATCAGGGGTGTGTAATGCACTTTAGGGTAGACAGCCAATCAGCTGCCAGATTCAATCTGTCAATCAAACACAGCAGCCAATCAGAGAGCTGGCCATTGATCAGCAGGCCCTTTATGACATCACAGACAGACCCACGGAACTCTCTGTGCTTGTCTGCTGGCTGGCTGTCAGTTGGGTGGGTGGGCGGCAGAGGGGGAGGATGTACGTCTTGTTTCTCCTGAAAATTGCGATTTTTCGGCGTTTCCGGAAAAAGTCGCGGTCCGACGCGCAAAAGTGGGGTATCGTAGAAATCGCCTTTTAAAGACGCACCTTTCTGGCCCCACAAAAATGGGCATTTCAAATTAGAAACAAGTCAAATGAACAAAATAGTGTGAATAAGTAAGTATTTCAGGGGTGAGTTAGCAGGTTATTGGGGTAGTAAGTCCTGATTTTTTTGGAGGTTGCAGTGACCACTACGCCATTCAAAATAGGCAGGCTTTAGCATAAGCAGTTAGGCCCCGTAGGATGATTTTAGCTAAAATGTGCCCCAAACACTCAAACCGGCTTGTATCTTGCAATGGAAAATATGGGAAACATGACTTAGACAGCAAATGATACACTGTATGCCATGTTTCCAAATTTGTATGCACAGTGGTTACAGCATGAAGTGAATGCATGTGAATATACAAAGGTGCATTGCATTAAACAAGTCCAATGAGCGTGAAAAAAATGGCCGGCCTGCCTGCTTTCATCCATCATTTGTTCTAAATTTATAATTAATCAATGAGCTGAGGTGGAGTCTTAGCCAGTGGTACCATCAGGGGTGTGTAATGCACTTTAGGGTAGACAGTCAATCAGCTGCCAGATTCAATCTGTCAATCAAACACAGCAGCCAATCAGAGAGCTGGCCATTGATCAGCAGGCCCTTTATGACATCACAGACAGACCCATGGAACTCTCTGTGCTTGTCTGCTGGCTGGCTGTCAGTTGGGTGGGTGGGCGGCAGAGGGGGAGGATGTACGTCTCGTTTCTCCTGAAAATTGCGTTTTTTCTGCGTTTCCGGAAAAAGTCGCGGTCCGACGCGCAAAAGTGGGGTATCGTAGAAATCGCCTTTTAAAGACGCACCTTTCTGGCCCCACAAAAATGGGCATTTCAAATTAGAAACAAGTCAAATGAACAAAATAGTGTGAATAAGTAAGTATTTCAGGGGTGAGTTAGCAGGTTATTGGGGTAGTAAGTCCTGATTTTTTTGGAGGTTGCAGTGACCACTACGCCATTCAAAATAGGCAGGCTTTAGCATAAGCAGTTAGGCCCCGTAGGATGATTTTAGCTAAAATGTGCCCCAAACACTCAAACCGGCTTGTATCTTGCAATGGAAAATATGGGAAACATGACTTAGACAGCAAATGATACACTGTATGCCATGTTTCCAAATTTTTATGCACAGTGGTTACAGCATGAAGCGAATGCATGTGAATATACAAAGGTGCATTGCATTAAACAAGTCCAATGAGCGTGAAAAAAATGGCCGGCCTGCCTGTTTTCATCCATCATTTGTTCTAAATTTATAATTAATCAATGAGCTGAGGTGGAGTCTTAGCCAGTGGTACCATCAGGGGTGTGTAATGCACTTTAGGGTAGACAGCCAATCAGCTGCCAGATTCAATCTGTCAATCAAACACAGCAGCCAATCAGAGAGCTGGCCATTGATCAGCAGGCCCTTTATGACATCACAGACAGACCCACGGAACTCTCTGTGCTTGTCTGCTGGCTGGCTGTCAGTTGGGTGGGTGGGCGGCAGAGGGGGAGGATGTACGTCTCGTTTCTCCTGAAAATTGCGGTTTTTCGGCGTTTCCGGAAAAAGTCGCGGTCCGACGCGCAAAAGTGGGGTATCGTAGAAATCGCCTTTTAAAGACGCACCTTTCTGGCCCCACAAAAATGGGCATTTCAAATTAGAAACAAGTCAAATGAACAAAATAGTGTGAATAAGTAAGTATTTCAGGGGTGAGTTAGCAGGTTATTGGGGTAGTAAGTCCTGATTTTTTTGGAGGTTGCAGTGACCACTACGCCATTCAAAATAGGCAGGCTTTAGCATAAGCAGTTAGGCCCCGTAGGATGATTTTAGCTAAAATGTTCCCCAAACACTCAAACCGGCTTGTATCTTGCAATGGAAAATATGGGAAACATGACTTAGACAGCAAATGATACACTGTATGCCATGTTTCCAAATTTTTATGCACAGTGGTTACAGCATGAAGCGAATGCATGTGAATATACAAAGGTGCATTGCATTAAACAAGTCCAATGAGCGTGAAAAAAATGGCCGGCCTGCCTGCTTTCATCCATCATTTGTTCTAAATTTATAATTAATCAATGAGCTGAGGTGGAGTCTTAGCCAGTGGTACCATCAGGGGTGTGTAATGCACTTTAGGGTAGACAGCCAATCAGCTGCCAGATTCAATCTGTCAATCAAACACAGCAGCCAATCAGAGAGCTGGCCATTGATCAGCAGGCCCTTTATGACATCACAGACAGACCCACGGAACTCTCTGTGCTTGTCTGCTGGCTGGCTGTCAGTTGGGTGGGTGGGCGGCAGAGGGGGAGGATGTACGTCTCGTTTCTCCTGAAAATTGCGGTTTTTCGGCGTTTCCGGAAAAAGTCACGGTCCGACGCGCAAAGTGGGGTATCGTAGAAATCGCCTTTTATAGACGCACCTTTCTGGCCCCACAAAAATGGGCATTTCAAATTAGAAACAAGTCAAATGAACAAAATAGTGTGAATAAGTAAGTATTTCAGGGGTGAGTTAGCAGGTTATTGGGGTAGTAAGTCCTGATTTTTTTGGAGGTTGCAGTGACCACTACGCCATTCAAAATAGGCAGGCTTTAGCATAAGCATTTAGGCCCCGTAGGATGATTTTAGCTAAAATGTGCCCCAAACACTCAAACCGGCTTGTATCTTGCAATGGAAAATATGGGAAACATGATTTAGACAGCAAATGATACACTGTATGCCATGTTTCCAAATTTTTATGCACAGTGGTTACAGCATGAAGTGAATGCATGTGAATATACACAGGTGCATTGCATTAAACAAGTCCAATGAGCGTGAAAAAAATGGCCGGCCTGCCTGCTTTCATCCATCATTTGTTCTAAATTTATAATTAATCAATGAGCTGAGGTGGAGTCTTAGCCAGTGGTACCATCAGGGGTGTGTAATGCACTTTAGGGTAGACAGCCAATCAGCTGCCAGATTCAATCTGTCATTCAAACACAGCAGCCAATCAGAGAGCTGGCCATTGATCAGCAGGCCCTTTATGACATCACAGACAGACCCATGGAACTCTCTGTGCTTGTCTGCTGGCTGGCTGTCAGTTGGGTGGGTGGGCGGCAGAGGGGGAGGATGTACGTCTCGTTTCTCCTGAAAATTGCGGTTTTTCGGCGTTTCCGGAAAAAGTCGCGGTCCGACGCGCAAAAGTGGAGTATCGTAGAAATCGCCTTTTAAAGACGCACCTTTCTGGCCCCACAAAAATGGGCATTTCAAATTAGAAACAAGTCAAATGAACAAAATAGTGTGAATAAGTAAGTATTTCAGGGGTGAGTTAGCAGGTTATTGGGGTAGTAAGTCCTGATTTTTTTGGAGGTTGCAGTGACCACTACGCCATTCAAAATAGGCAGGCTTTAGCATAAGCAGTTAGGCCCCGTAGGATGATTTTAGCTAAAATGTGCCCCAAACACTCAAACCGGCTTGTATCTTGCAATGGAAAATATGGGAAACATGACTTAGACAGCAAATGATACACTGTATGCCATGTTTCCAAATTTTTATGCACAGTGGTTATAGCATGAAGCGAATGCATGTGAATATACAAAGGTGCATTGCATTAAACAAGTCCAATGAGCATGAAAAAAATGGCCGGCCTGCCTGTTTTCATCCATCATTTGTTCTAAATTTATAATTAATCAATGAGCTGAGGTGGAGTCTTAGCCAGTGGTACCATCAGGGGTGTGTAATGCACTTTAGGGTAGACAGCCAATCAGCTGCCAGATTCAATCTGTCAATCAAACACAGCAGCCAATCAGAGAGCTGGCCATTGATCAGCAGGCCCTTTATGACATCACAGACAGACCCACGGAACTCTCTGTGCTTGTCTGCTGGCTGGCTGTCAGTTGGGTGGGTGGGCGGCAGAGGGGGAGGATGTACTGTACGTCTCGTTTCTCCTGAAAATTGCGGTTTTTCTGCGTTTCCGGAAAAAGACGCGGTCCGACGCGCAAAAGTGGGGTATCGTAGAAATCGCCTTTTAAAGACGCACCTTTCTGGCCCTACAAAAATGGGCATTTCAAATTAGAAACAAGTCAAATGAACAAAATAGTGTGAATAAGTAAGTATTTCAGGGGTGAGTTAGCAGGTTATTGGGGTAGTAAGTCCTGATTTTTTTGGAGGTTGCAGTGACCACTACGCCATTCAAAATAGGCAGGCTTTAGCATAAGCAGTTAGGCCCCGTAGGATGATTTTAGCTAAAATGTTCCCCAAACACTCAAACCGGCTTGTATCTTGCAATGGAAAATATGGGAAACATGACTTAGACAGCAAATGATACACTGTATGCCATGTTTCCAAATTTTTATGCACAGTGGTTACAGCATGAAGCGAATGCATGTGAATATACAAAGGTGCATTGCATTAAACAAGTCCAATGAGCGTGAAAAAAATGGCCGGCCTGCCTGCTTTCATCCATCATTTGTTCTAAATTTATAATTAATCAATGAGCTGAGGTGGAGTCTTAGCCAGTGGTACCATCAGGGGTGTGTAATGCACTTTAGGGTAGACAGCCAATCAGCTGCCAGATTCAATCTGTCAATCAAACACAGCAGCCAATCAGAGAGCTGGCCATTGATCAGCAGGCCCTTTATGACATCACAGACAGACCCACGGAACTCTCTGTGCTTGTCTGCTGGCTGGCTGTCAGTTGGGTGGGTGGGCGGCAGAGGGGGAGGATGTACGTCTCGTTTCTCCTGAAAATTGCGGTTTTTCGGCGTTTCCGGAAAAAGTCGCGGTCCGACGCGCAAAAGTGGAGTATCGTAGAAATCGCCTTTTAAAGACGCACCTTTCTGGCCCCACAAAAATGGGCATTTCAAATTAGAAACAAGTCAAATGAACAAAATAGTGTGAATAAGTAAGTATTTCAGGGGTGAGTTAGCAGGTTATTGGGGTAGTAAGTCCTGATTTTTTTGGAGGTTGCAGTGACCACTACGCCATTCAAAATAGGCAGGCTTTAGCATAAGCAGTTAGGCCCCGTAGGATGATTTTAGCTAAAATGTGCCCCAAACACTCAAACCGGCTTGTATCTTGCAATGGAAAATATGGGAAACATGACTTAGACAGCAAATGATACACTGTATGCCATGTTTCCAAATTTTTATGCACAGTGGTTACAGCATGAAGCGAATGCATGTGAATATACAAAGGTGCATTGCATTAAACAAGTCCAATGAGCATGAAAAAAATGGCCGGCCTGCCTGTTTTCATCCATCATTTGTTCTAAATTTATAATTAATCAATGAGCTGAGGTGGAGTCTTAGCCAGTGGTACCATCAGGGGTGTGTAATGCACTTTAGGGTAGACAGCCAATCAGCTGCCAGATTCAATCTGTCAATCAAACACAGCAGCCAATCAGAGAGCTGGCCATTGATCAGCAGGCCCTTTATGACATCACAGACAGACCCACGGAACTCTCTGTGCTTGTCTGCTGGCTGGCTGTCAGTTGGGTGGGTGGGCGGCAGAGGGGGAGGATGTACTGTACGTCTCGTTTCTCCTGAAAATTGCGGTTTTTCGGCGTTTCCGGAAAAAGACGCGGTCCGACGCGCAAAAGTGGGGTATCGTAGAAATCGCCTTTTAAAGACGCACCTTTCTGGCCCCACAAAAATGGGCATTTCAAATTAGAAACAAGTCAAATGAACAAAATAGTGTGAATAAGTAAGTATTTCAGGGGTGAGTTAGCAGGTTATTGGGGTAGTAAGTCCTGATTTTTTTGGAGGTTGCAGTGACCACTACGCCATTCAAAATAGGCAGGCTTTAGCATAAGCAGTTAGGCCCCGTAGGATGATTTTAGCTAAAATGTTCCCCAAACACTCAAACCGGCTTGTATCTTGCAATGGAAAATATGGGAAACATGACTTAGACAGCAAATGATACACTGTATGCCATGTTTCCAAATTTTTATGCACAGTGGTTACAGCATGAAGCGAATGCATGTGAATATACAAAGGTGCATTGCATTAAACAAGTCCAATGAGCGTGAAAAAAATGGCCGGCCTGCCTGCTTTCATCCATCATTTGTTCTAAATTTATAATTAATCAATGAGCTGAGGTGGAGTCTTAGCCAGTGGTACCATCAGGGGTGTGTAATGCACTTTAGGGTAGACAGCCAATCAGCTGCCAGATTCAATCTGTCAATCAAACACAGCAGCCAATCAGAGAGCTGGCCATTGATCAGCAGGCCCTTTATGACATCACAGACAGACCCACGGAACTCTCTGTGCTTGTCTGCTGGCTGGCTGTCAGTTGGGTGGGTGGGCGGCAGAGGGGGAGGATGTACGTCTCGTTTCTCCTGAAAATTGCGGTTTTTCGGCGTTTCCGGAAAAAGTCACGGTCCGACGCGCAAAAGTGGGGTATCGTAGAAATCGCCTTTTATAGACGCACCTTTCTGGCCCCACAAAAATGGGCATTTCAAATTAGAAACAAGTCAAATGAACAAAATAGTGTGAATAAGTAAGTATTTCAGGGGTGAGTTAGCAGGTTATTGGGGTAGTAAGTCCTGATTTTTTTGGAGGTTGCAGTGACCACTACGCCATTCAAAATAGGCAGGCTTTAGCATAAGCATTTAGGCCCCGTAGGATGATTTTAGCTAAAATGTGCCCCAAACACTCAAACCGCCTTGTATCTTGCAATGGAAAATATGGGAAACATGACTTAGACAGCAAATGATACACTGTATGCCATGTTTCCAAATTTTTATGCACAGTGGTTACAGCATGAAGTGAATGCATGTGAATATACACAGGTGCATTGCATTAAACAAGTCCAATGAGCGTGAAAAAAATGGCCGGCCTGCCTGCTTTCATCCATCATTTGTTCTAAATTTATAATTAATCAATGAGCTGAGGTGGAGTCTTAGCCAGTGGTACCATCAGGGGTGTGTAATGCACTTTAGGGTAGACAGCCAATCAGCTGCCAGATTCAATCTGTCATTCAAACACAGCAGCCAATCAGAGAGCTGGCCATTGATCAGCAGGCCCTTTATGACATCACAGACAGACCCATGGAACTCTCTGTGCTTGTCTGCTGGCTGGCTGTCAGTTGGGTGGGTGGGCGGCAGAGGGGGAGGATGTACGTCTCGTTTCTCCTGAAAATTGCGGTTTTTCGGCGTTTCCGGAAAAAGTCGCGGTCCGACGCGCAAAAGTGGAGTATCGTAGAAATCGCCTTTTAAAGACGCACCTTTCTGGCCCCACAAAAATGGGCATTTCAAATTAGAAACAAGTCAAATGAACAAAATAGTGTGAATAAGTAAGTATTTCAGGGGTGAGTTAGCAGGTTATTGGGGTAGTAAGTCCTGATTTTTTTGGAGGTTGCAGTGACCACTACGCCATTCAAAATAGGCAGGCTTTAGCATAAGCAGTTAGGCCCCGTAGGATGATTTTAGCTAAAATGTGCCCCAAACACTCAAACCGGCTTGTATCTTGCAATGGAAAATATGGGAAACATGACTTAGACAGCAAATGATACACTGTATGCCATGTTTCCAAATTTTTATGCACAGTGGTTACAGCATGAAGCGAATGCATGTGAATATACAAAGGTGCATTGCATTAAACAAGTCCAATGAGCATGAAAAAAATGGCCGGCCTGCCTGTTTTCATCCATCATTTGTTCTAAATTTATAATTAATCAATGAGCTGAGGTGGAGTCTTAGCCAGTGGTACCATCAGGGGTGTGTAATGCACTTTAGGGTAGACAGCCAATCAGCTGCCAGATTCAATCTGTCAATCAAACACAGCAGCCAATCAGAGAGCTGGCCATTGATCAGCAGGCCCTTTATGACATCACAGACAGACCCACGGAACTCTCTGTGCTTGTCTGCTGGCTGGCTGTCAGTTGGGTGGGTGGGCGGCAGAGGGGGAGGATGTACTGTACGTCTCGTTTCTCCTGAAAATTGCGGTTTTTCGGCGTTTCCGGAAAAAGACGCGGTCCGACGCGCAAAAGTGGGGTATCGTAGAAATCGCCTTTTAAAGACGCACCTTTCTGGCCCCACAAAAATGGGCATTTCAAATTAGAAACAAGTCAAATGAACAAAATAGTGTGAATAAGTAAGTATTTCAGGGGTGAGTTAGCAGGTTATTGGGGTAGTAAGTCCTGATTTTTTTGGAGGTTGCAGTGACCACTACGCCATTCAAAATAGGCAGGCTTTAGCATAAGCAGTTAGGCCCCGTAGGATGATTTTAGCTAAAATGTTCCCCAAACACTCAAACCGGCTTGTATCTTGCAATGGAAAATATGGGAAACATGACTTAGACAGCAAATGATGCACTGTATGCCATGTTTCCAAATTTTTATGCACAGTGGTTACAGCATGAAGCGAATGCATGTGAATATACAAAGGTGCATTGCATTAAACAAGTCCAATGAGCGTGAAAAAAATGGCCGGCCTGCCTGCTTTCATCCATCATTTGTTCTAAATTTATAATTAATCAATGAGCTGAGGTGGAGTCTTAGCCAGTGGTACCATCAGGGGTGTGTAATGCACTTTAGGGTAGACAGCCAATCAGCTGCCAGATTCAATCTGTCAATCAAACACAGCAGCCAATCAGAGAGCTGGCCATTGATCAGCAGGCCCTTTATGACATCACAGACAGACCCACGGAACTCTCTGTGCTTGTCTGCTGGCTGGCTGTCAGTTGGGTGGGTGGGCGGCAGAGGGGGAGGATGTACGTCTCGTTTCTCCTGAAAATTGCGGTTTTTCGGCGTTTCCGGAAAAAGTCACGGTCCGACGCGCAAAAGTGGGGTATCGTAGAAATCGCCTTTTATAGACGCACCTTTCTGGCCCCACAAAAATGGGCATTTCAAATTAGAAACAAGTCAAATGAACAAAATAGTGTGAATAAGTAAGTATTTCAGGGGTGAGTTAGCAGGTTATTGGGGTAGTAAGTCCTGATTTTTTTGGAGGTTGCAGTGACCACTACGCCATTCAAAATAGGCAGGCTTTAGCATAAGCAGTTAGGGCCCGTAGGATGATTTTAGCTAAAATGTGCCCCAAACACTCAAACCGGCTTGTATCTTGCAATGGAAAATATGGGAAACATGACTTAGACAGCAAATGATACACTGTATGCCATGTTTCCAAATTTTTATGCACAGTGGTTACAGCATGAAGCGAATGCATGTGAATATACAAAGGTGCATTGCATTAAACAAGTCCAATGAGCGTGAAAAAAATGGCCGGCCTGCCTGCTTTCATCCATCATTTGTTCTAAATTTATAATTAATCAATGAGCTGAGGTGGAGTCTTAGCCAGTGGTACCATCAGGGGTGTGTAATGCACTTTAGGGTAGACAGCCAATCAGCTGCCAGATTCAATCTGTCAATCAAACACAGCAGCCAATCAGAGAGCTGGCCATTGATCAGCAGGCCCTTTATGACATCACAGACAGACCCACGGAACTCTCTGTGCTTGTCTGCTGGCTGGCTGTCAGTTGGGTGGGTGGGCGGCAGAGGGGGAGGATGTACGTCTCGTTTCTCCTGAAAATTGCGGTTTTTCGGCGTTTCCGGAAAAAGTCACGGTCCGACGCGCAAAAGTGGGGTATCGTAGAAATCGCCTTTTATAGACGCACCTTTCTGGCCCCACAAAAATGGGCATTTCAAATTAGAAACAAGTCAAATGAACAAAATAGTGTGAATAAGTAAGTATTTCAGGGGTGAGTTAGCAGGTTATTGGGGTAGTAAGTCCTGATTTTTTTGGAGGTTGCAGTGACCACTACGCCATTCAAAATAGGCAGGCTTTAGCATAAGCATTTAGGCCCCGTAGGATGATTTTAGCTAAAATGTGCCCCAAACACTCAAACCGCCTTGTATCTTGCAATGGAAAATATGGGAAACATGACTTAGACAGCAAATGATACACTGTATGCCATGTTTCCAAATTTTTATGCACAGTGGTTACAGCATGAAGTGAATGCATGTGAATATACACAGGTGCATTGCATTAAACAAGTCCAATGAGCGTGAAAAAAATGGCCGGCCTGCCTGCTTTCATCCATCATTTGTTCTAAATTTATAATTAATCAATGAGCTGAGGTGGAGTCTTAGCCAGTGGTACCATCAGGGGTGTGTAATGCACTTTAGGGTAGACAGCCAATCAGCTGCCAGATTCAATCTGTCATTCAAACACAGCAGCCAATCAGAGAGCTGGCCATTGATCAGCAGGCCCTTTATGACATCACAGACAGACCCATGGAACTCTCTGTGCTTGTCTGCTGGCTGGCTGTCAGTTGGGTGGGTGGGCGGCAGAGGGGGAGGATGTACGTCTCGTTTCTCCTGAAAATTGCGGTTTTTCGGCGTTTCCGGAAAAAGTCGCGGTCCGACGCGCAAAAGTGGAGTATCGTAGAAATCGCCTTTTAAAGACGCACCTTTCTGGCCCCACAAAAATGGGCATTTCAAATTAGAAACAAGTCAAATGAACAAAATAGTGTGAATAAGTAAGTATTTCAGGGGTGAGTTAGCAGGTTATTGGGGTAGTAAGTCCTGATTTTTTTGGAGGTTGCAGTGACCACTACGCCATTCAAAATAGGCAGGCTTTAGCATAAGCAGTTAGGCCCCGTAGGATGATTTTAGCTAAAATGTGCCCCAAACACTCAAACCGGCTTGTATCTTGCAATGGAAAATATGGGAAACATGACTTAGACAGCAAATGATACACTGTATGCCATGTTTCCAAATTTTTATGCACAGTGGTTACAGCATGAAGCGAATGCATGTGAATATACAAAGGTGCATTGCATTAAACAAGTCCAATGAGCATGAAAAAAATGGCCGGCCTGCCTGTTTTCATCCATCATTTGTTCTAAATTTATAATTAATCAATGAGCTGAGGTGGAGTCTTAGCCAGTGGTACCATCAGGGGTGTGTAATGCACTTTAGGGTAGACAGCCAATCAGCTGCCAGATTCAATCTGTCAATCAAACACAGCAGCCAATCAGAGAGCTGGCCATTGATCAGCAGGCCCTTTATGACATCACAGACAGACCCACGGAACTCTCTGTGCTTGTCTGCTGGCTGGCTGTCAGTTGGGTGGGTGGGCGGCAGAGGGGGAGGATGTACTGTACGTCTCGTTTCTCCTGAAAATTGCGGTTTTTCGGCGTTTCCGGAAAAAGACGCGGTCCGACGCGCAAAAGTGGGGTATCGTAGAAATCGCCTTTTAAAGACGCACCTTTCTGGCCCCACAAAAATGGGCATTTCAAATTAGAAACAAGTCAAATGAACAAAATAGTGTGAATAAGTAAGTATTTCAGGGGTGAGTTAGCAGGTTATTGGGGTAGTAAGTCCTGATTTTTTTGGAGGTTGCAGTGACCACTACGCCATTCAAAATAGGCAGGCTTTAGCATAAGCAGTTAGGCCCCGTAGGATGATTTTAGCTAAAATGTTCCCCAAACACTCAAACCGGCTTGTATCTTGCAATGGAAAATATGGGAAACATGACTTAGACAGCAAATGATGCACTGTATGCCATGTTTCCAAATTTTTATGCACAGTGGTTACAGCATGAAGCGAATGCATGTGAATATACAAAGGTGCATTGCATTAAACAAGTCCAATGAGCGTGAAAAAAATGGCCGGCCTGCCTGCTTTCATCCATCATTTGTTCTAAATTTATAATTAATCAATGAGCTGAGGTGGAGTCTTAGCCAGTGGTACCATCAGGGGTGTGTAATGCACTTTAGGGTAGACAGCCAATCAGCTGCCAGATTCAATCTGTCAATCAAACACAGCAGCCAATCAGAGAGCTGGCCATTGATCAGCAGGCCCTTTATGACATCACAGACAGACCCACGGAACTCTCTGTGCTTGTCTGCTGGCTGGCTGTCAGTTGGGTGGGTGGGCGGCAGAGGGGGAGGATGTACGTCTCGTTTCTCCTGAAAATTGCGGTTTTTCGGCGTTTCCGGAAAAAGTCACGGTCCGACGCGCAAAAGTGGGGTATCGTAGAAATCGCCTTTTATAGACGCACCTTTCTGGCCCCACAAAAATGGGCATTTCAAATTAGAAACAAGTCAAATGAACAAAATAGTGTGAATAAGTAAGTATTTCAGGGGTGAGTTAGCAGGTTATTGGGGTAGTAAGTCCTGATTTTTTTGGAGGTTGCAGTGACCACTACGCCATTCAAAATAGGCAGGCTTTAGCATAAGCAGTTAGGGCCCGTAGGATGATTTTAGCTAAAATGTGCCCCAAACACTCAAACCGGCTTGTATCTTGCAATGGAAAATATGGGAAACATGACTTAGACAGCAAATGATACACTGTATGCCATGTTTCCAAATTTTTATGCACAGTGGTTACAGCATGAAGCGAATGCATGTGAATATACAAAGGTGCATTGCATTAAACAAGTCCAATGAGCGTGAAAAAAATGTCCGGCCTGCCTGCTTTCATCCATCATTTGTTCTAAATTTATAATTAATCAATGAGCTGAGGTGGAGTCTTAGCCAGTGGTACCATCAGGGGTGTGTAATGCACTTTAGGGTAGACAGCCAATCAGCTGCCTGATTCAATCTGTCAATCAAACACAGCAGCCAATCAGAGAGCTGGCCATTGATCAGCAGGCCCTTTATGACATCACAGACAGACCCACGGAACTCTCTGTGCTTGTCTGCTGGCTGGCTGTCAGTTGGGTGGGTGGGCGGCAGAGGGGGAGGATGTACGTCTCGTTTCTCCTGAAAATTGCGGTTTTTTGGCGTTTCCGGAAAAAGTCGCGGTCCGACGCGCAAAAGTGGGGTATCGTAGAAATCGCCTTTTAAAGACGCACCTTTCTGGCCCCACAAAAATGGGCATTTCAAATTAGAAACAAGTCAAATGAACAAAATAGTGTGAATAAGTAAGTATTTCAGGGGTGAGTTAGCAGGTTATTGGGGTAGTAAGTCCTGATTTTTTTGGAGGATGCAGTGACCACTACGCCATTCAAAATAGGCAGGCTTTGGCATAAGCAGTTAGGCCCCGTAGGATGATTTTAGCTAAAATGTGCCCCAAACACTCAAACCGGCTTGTATCTTGCATTGGAAAATATGGGAAACATGACTTAGACAGCAAATGATACACTGTATGCCATGTTTCCAAATTTTTATGCACAGTGGTTACAGCATGAAGCGAATGCATGTGAATATACAAAGGTGCATTGCATTAAACAAGTCCAATGAGCGTGAAAAAATTGGCCGGCCTGCCTGCTTTCATCCATCATTTGTTCTAAATTTATAATTAATCAATGAGCTGAGGTGGAGTCTTAGCCAGTGGTACCATCAGGGGTGTGTAATGCACTTTAGGGTAGACAGCCAATCAGCTGCCAGATTCAATCTGTCAATCAAACACAGCAGCCAATCAGAGAGCTGGCCATTGATCAGCAGGCCCTTTATGACATCACAGACAGACCCACGGAACTCTCTGTGCTTGTCTGCTGGCTGGCTGTCAGTTGGGTGGGTGGGCGGCAGAGGGGGAGGATGTACGTCTCGTTTCTCCTGAAAATTGCGGTTTTTCAGCGTTTCCGGAAAAAGTCGCGGTCCGACGCGCAAAAGTGGGGTATCGTAGAAATCGCCTTTTAAAGACGCACCTTTCTGGCCCCACAAAAATGGGCATTTCAAATTAGAAACAAGTCAAATGAACAAAATAGTGTGAATAAGTAAGTATTTCAGGGGTGAGTTAGCAGGTTATTGGGGTAGTAAGTCCTGATTTTTTTGGAGGTTGCAGTGACCACTACGCCATTCAAAATAGGCAGGCTTTAGCATAAGCATTTAGGCCCCGTAGGATGATTTTAGCTAAAATGTGCCCCAAACACTCAAACCGGCTTGTATCTTGCAATGGAAAATATGGGAAACATGACTTAGACAGCAAATGATACACTGTATGCCATGTTTCCAAATTTTTATGCACAGTGGTTACAGCATGAAGTGAATGCATGTGAATATACACAGGTGCATTGCATTAAACAAGTCCAATGAGCGTGAAAAAAATGGCCGGCCTGCCTGCTTTCATCTATCATTTGTTCTAAATTTATAATTAATCAATGAGCTGAGGTGGAGTCTTAGCCAGTGGTACCATCAGGGGTGTGTAATGCACTTTAGGGTAGACAGCCAATCAGCTGCCAGATTCAATCTGTCATTCAAACACAGCAGCCAATCAGAGAGCTGGCCATTGATCAGCAGGCCCTTTATGACATCACAGACAGACCCATGGAACTCTCTGTGCTTGTCTGCTAGCTGGCTGTCAGTTGGGTGGGTGGGAGGCAGAGGGGGAGGATGTACGTCTCGTTTCTCCTGAAAATTGCGGTTTTTCGGCGTTTCCGGAAAAAGTCGCGGTACGACGCGCAAAAGTGGGGTATCGTAGAAATCGCCTTTTAAAGACGCACCTTTCTGGCCCCACAAAAATGGGCATTTCAAATTAGAAATAAGTCAAATGAACAAAATAGTGTGAATAAGTAAGTATTTCAGGGGTGAGTTAGCAGGTTATTGGGGTAGTAAGTCCTGATTTTTTTGGAGGTTGCAGTGACCACTACGCCATTCAAAATAGGCAGGCTTTAGCATAAGCAGTTAGGCCCCGTAGGATGATTTTAGCTAAAATGTGCCCCAAACACTCAAACCGGCTTGTATCTTGCAATGGAAAATATGGGAAACATGACTTAGACAGCAAATGATACACTGTATGCCATGTTTCCAAATTTTTATGCACAGTGGTTACAGCATGAAGCGAATGCATGTGAATATACAAAGGTGCATTGCATTAAACAAGTCCAATGAGCGTGAAAAAAATGGCCGGCCTGCCTGCTTTCATCCATCATTTGTTCTAAATTTATAATTAATCAATGAGCTGAGGTGGAGTCTTAGCCAGTGGTACCATCAGGGGTGTGTAATGCACTTTAGGGTAGACAGCCAATCAGCTGCCAGATTCAATCTGTCAATCAAACACAGCAGCCAATCAGAGAGCTGGCCATTGATCAGCAGGCCCTTTATGACATCACAGACAGACCCACGGAACTCTCTGTGCTTGTCTGCTGGCTGGCTGTCAGTTGGGTGGGTGGGCGGCAGAGGGGGAGGATGTACGTCTCGTTTCTCCTGAAAATTGCGTTTTTTCTGCGTTTCCGGAAAAAGTCGCGGTCCGACGCGCAAAAGTGGGGTATCGTAGAAATCGCCTTTTAAAGACGCACCTTTCTGGCCCCACAAAAATGGGCATTTCAAATTAGAAACAAGTCAAATGAACAAAATAGTGTGAATAAGTAAGTATTTCAGGGGTGAGTTAGCAGGTTATTGGGGTAGTAAGTCCTGATTTTTTTGGAGGTTGCAGTGACCACTACGCCATTCAAAATAGGCAGGCTTTAGCATAAGCAGTTAGGGCCCGTAGGATGATTTTAGCTAAAATGTGCCCCAAACACTCAAACCGGCTTGTATCTTGCAATGGAAAATATGGGAAACATGACTTAGACAGCAAATGATACACTGTATGCCATGTTTCCAAATTTTTATGCACAGTGGTTACAGCATGAAGCGAATGCATGTGAATATACAAAGGTGCATTGCATTAAACAAGTCCAATGAGCGTGAAAACAATGTCCGGCCTGCCTGCTTTCATCCATCATTTGTTCTAAATTTATAATTAATCAATGAGCTGAGGTGGAGTCTTAGCCAGTGGTACCATCAGGGGTGTGTAATGCACTTTAGGGTAGACAGCCAATCAGCTGCCAGATTCAATCTGTCAATCAAACACAGCAGCCAATCAGAGAGCTGGCCATTGATCAGCAGGCCCTTTATGACATCACAGACAGACCCACGGAACTCTCTGTGCTTGTCTGCTGGCTGGCTGTCAGTTGGGTGGGTGGGCGGCAGAGGGGGAGGATGTACGTCTCGTTTCTCCTGAAAATTGCGGTTTTTCGGCGTTTCCGGAAAAAGTCGCGGTCCGACGCGCAAAAGTGGGGTATCGTAGAAATCGCCTTTTAAAGACGCACCTTTCTGGCCCCACAAAAATGGGCATTTCAAATTAGAAACAAGTCAAATGAACAAAATAGTGTGAATAAGTAAGTATTTCAGGGGTGAGTTAGCAGGTTATTGGGGTAGTAAGTCCTGATTTTTTTGGAGGTTGCAGTGACCACTACGCCATTCAAAATAGGCAGGCTTTGGCATAAGCAGTTAGGCCCCGTAGGATGATTTTAGCTAAAATGTGCCCCAAACACTCAAACCGGCTTGTATCTTGCAATGGAAAATATGGGAAACATGACTTAGACAGCAAATGATACACTGTATGCCATGTTTCCAAATTTTTATGCACAGTGGTTACAGCATGAAGCGAATGCATGTGAATATACAAAGGTGCATTGCATTAAACAAGTCCAATGAGCGTGAAAAAAATGGCCGGCCTGCCTGCTTTCATCCATCATTTGTTCTAAATTTATAATTAATCAATGAGCTGAGGTGGAGTCTTAGCCAGTGGTACCATCAGGGGTGTGTAATGCACTTTAGGGTAGACAGCCAATCAGCTGCCAGATTCAATCTGTCAATCAAACACAGCAGCCAATCAGAGAGCTGGCCATTGATCAGCAGGCCCTTTATGACATCACAGACAGACCCACGGAACTCTCTGTGCTTGTCTGCTGGCTGGCTGTCAGTTGGGTGGGTAAGCGGCAGAGGGGGAGGATGTACGTCTCGTTTCTCCTGAAAATTGCGGTTTTTCAGCGTTTCCGGAAAAAGTCGCGGTCCGACGCGCAAAAGTGGGGTATCGTAGAAATCGCCTTTTAAAGACGCACCTTTCTGGCCCCACAAAAATGGGCATTTCAAATTAGAAACAAGTCAAATGAACAAAATAGTGTGAATAAGTAAGTATTTCAGGGGTGAGTTAGCAGGTTATTGGGGTAGTAAGTCCTGATTTTTTTGGAGGTTGCAGTGACCACTACGCCATTCAAAATAGGCAGGCTTTAGCATAAGCATTTAGGCCCCGTAGGATGATTTTAGCTAAAATGTGCCCCAAACACTCAAACCGGCTTGTATCTTGCAATGGAAAATATGGGAAACATGACTTAGACAGCAAATGATACACTGTATGCCATGTTTCCAAATTTTTATGCACAGTGGTTACAGCATGAAGCGAATGCATGTGAATATACAAAGGTGCATTGCATTAAACAAGTCCAATGAGCGTGAAAAAAATGGCCGGCCTGCCTGCTTTCATCCATCATTTGTTCTAAATTTATAATTAATCAATGAGCTGAGGTGGAGTCTTAGCCAGTGGTACCATCAGGGGTGTGTAATGCACTTTAGGGTAGACAGCCAATCAGCTGCCAGATTCAATCTGTCAATCAAACACAGCAGCCAATCAGAGAGCTGGCCATTGATCAGCAGGCCCTTTATGACATCACAGACAGACCCACGGAACTCTCTGTGCTTGTCTGCTGGCTGGCTGTCAGTTGGGTGGGTAAGCGGCAGAGGGGGAGGATGTACGTCTCGTTTCTCCTGAAAATTGCGGTTTTTCAGCGTTTCCGGAAAAAGTCGCGGTCCGACGCGCAAAAGTGGGGTATCGTAGAAATCGCCTTTTAAAGACGCACCTTTCTGGCCCCACAAAAATGGGCATTTCAAATTAGAAACAAGTCAAATGAACAAAATAGTGTGAATAAGTAAGTATTTCAGGGGTGAGTTAGCAGGTTATTGGGGTAGTAAGTCCTGATTTTTTTGGAGGTTGCAGTGACCACTACGCCATTCAAAATAGGCAGGCTTTAGCATAAGCATTTAGGCCCCGTAGGATGATTTTAGCTAAAATGTGCCCCAAACACTCAAACCGGCTTGTATCTTGCAATGGAAAATATGGGAAACATGACTTAGACAGCAAATGATACACTGTATGCCATGTTTCCAAATTTTTATGCACAGTGGTTACAGCATGAAGTGAATGCATGTGAATATACACAGGTGCATTGCATTAAACAAGTCCAATGAGCGTGAAAAAAATGGCCGGCCTGCCTGCTTTCATCCATCATTTGTTCTAAATTTATAATTAATCAATGAGCTGAGGTGGAGTCTTAGCCAGTGGTACCATCAGGGGTGTGTAATGCACTTTAGGGTAGACAGCCAATCAGCTGCCAGATTCAATCTGTCATTCAAACACAGCAGCCAATCAGAGAGCTGGCCATTGATCAGCAGGCCCTTTATGACATCACAGACAGACCCATGGAACTCTCTGTGCTTGTCTGCTGGCTGGCTGTCAGTTGGGTGGGTGGGCGGCAGAGGGGGAGGATGTACGTCTCGTTTCTCCTGAAAATTGCGGTTTTTTGGCGTTTCCGGAAAAAGTCGCGGTCCGACGCGCAAAAGTGGGGTATCGTAGAAATCGCCTTTTAAAGACGCACCTTTCTGGCCCCACAAAAATGGGCATTTCAAATTAGAAACAAGTCAAATGAACAAAATAGTGTGAATAAGTAAGTATTTCAGGGGTGAGTTAGCAGGTTATTGGGGTAGTAAGTCCTGATTTTTTTGGAGGTTGCAGTGACCACTACGCCATTCAAAATAGGCAGGCTTTAGCATAAGCAGTTAGGCCCCGTAGGATGATTTTAGCTAAAATGTGCCCCAAACACTCAAACCGGCTTGTATCTTGCAATGGAAAATATGGGAAACATGACTTAGACAGCAAATGATACACTGTATGCCATGTTTCCAAATTTTTATGCACAGTGGTTACAGCATGAAGCGAATGCATGTGAATATACAAAGGTGCATTGCATTAAACAAGTCTAATGAGCGTGAAAAAAATGGCCGGCCTGCCTGCTTTCATCCATCATTTGTTCTAAATTTATAATTAATCAATGAGCTGAGGTGGAGTCTTAGCCAGTGGTACCATCAGGGGTGTGTAATGCACTTTAGGGTAGACAGCCAATCAGCTGCCAGATTCAATCTGTCAATCAAACACAGCAGCCAATCAGAGAGCTGGCCATTGATCAGCAGGCCCTTTATGACATCACAGACAGACCCACGGAACTCTCTGTGCTTGTCTGCTGGCTGGCTGTCAGTTGGGTGGGTGGGCGGCAGAGGGGGAGGATGTACGTCTCGTTTCTCCTGAAAATTGCGTTTTTTCTGCGTTTCCGGAAAAAGTCGCGGTCCGACGCGCAAAAGTGGGGTATCGTAGAAATCGCCTTTTAAAGACGCACCTTTCTGGCCCCACAAAAATGGGCATTTCAAATTAGAAACAAGTCAAATGAACAAAATAGTGTGAATAAGTAAGTATTTCAGGGGTGAGTTAGCAGGTTATTGGGGTAGTAAGTCCTGATTTTTTTGGAGGTTGCAGTGACCACTACGCCATTCAAAATAGGCAGGCTTTAGCATAAGCAGTTAGGCCCCGTAGGATGATTTTAGCTAAAATGTGCCCCAAACACTCAAACCGGCTTGTATCTTGCAATGGAAAATATGGGAAACATGACTTAGACAGCAAATGATACACTGTATGCCATGTTTCCAAATTTTTATGCACAGTGGTTACAGCATGAAGCGAATGCATGTGAATATACAAAGGTGCATTGCATTAAACAAGTCTAATGAGCGTGAAAAAAATGGCCGGCCTGCCTGCTTTCATCCATCATTTGTTCTAAATTTATAATTAATCAATGAGCTGAGGTGGAGTCTTAGCCAGTGGTACCATCAGGGGTGTGTAATGCACTTTAGGGTAGACAGCCAATCAGCTGCCAGATTCAATCTGTCAATCAAACACAGCAGCCAATCAGAGAGCTGGCCATTGATCAGCAGGCCCTTTATGACATCACAGACAGACCCACGGAACTCTCTGTGCTTGTCTGCTGGCTGGCTGTCAGTTGGGTGGGTGGGCGGCAGAGGGGGAGGATGTACGTCTCGTTTCTCCTGAAAATTGCGTTTTTTCTGCGTTTCCGGAAAAAGTCGCGGTCCGACGCGCAAAAGTGGGGTATCGTAGAAATCGCCTTTTAAAGGCGCACCTTTCTGGCCCCACAAAAATGGGCATTTCAAATTAGAAACAAGTCAAATGAACAAAATAGTGTGAATAAGTAAGTATTTCAGGGGTGAGTTAGCAGGTTATTGGGGTAGTAAGTCCTGATTTTTTTGGAGGTTGCAGTGACCACTACGCCATTCAAAATAGGCAGGCTTTAGCATAAGCAGTTAGGCCCCGTAGGATGATTTTAGCTAAAATGTGCCCCAAACACTCAAACTGGCTTGTATCTTGCAATGGAAAATATGGGAAACATGACTTAGACAGCAAATGATACACTGTATGCCATGTTTCCAAATTTTTATGCACAGTGGTTACAGCATGAAGCGAATGCATGTGAATATACAAAGGTGCATTGCATTAAACAAGTCCAATGAGCGTGAAAAAAATGGCCGGCCTGCCTGTTTTCATCCATCATTTGTTCTAAATTTATAATTAATCAATGAGCTGAGGTGGAGTCTTAGCCAGTGGTACCATCAGGGGTGTGTAATGCACTTTAGGGTAGACAGCCAATCAGCTGCCAGATTCAATCTGTCAATCAAACACAGCAGCCAATCAGAGAGCTGGCCATTGATCAGCAGGCCCTTTATGACATCACAGACAGACCCACGGAACTCTCTGTGCTTGTCTGCTGGCTGGCTGTCAGTTGGGTGGGTGGGCGGCAGAGGGGGAGGATGTACGTCTCGTTTCTCCTGAAAATTGCGGTTTTTCAGCGTTTCCGGAAAAAGTCGCGGTCCGACGCGCAAAAGTGGGGTATCGTAGAAATCGCCTTTTAAAGACGCACCTTTCTGGCCCCACAAAAATGGGCATTTCAAATTAGAAACAAGTCAAATGAACAAAATAGTGTGAATAAGTAAGTATTTCAGGGGTGAGTTAGCAGGTTATTGGGGTAGTAAGTCCTGATTTTTTTGGAGGTTGCAGTGACCACTACGCCATTCAAAATAGGCAGGCTTTAGCATAAGCATTTAGGCCCCGTAGGATGATTTTAGCTAAAATGTGCCCCAAACACTCAAACCGGCTTGTATCTTGCAATGGAAAATATGGGAAACATGACTTAGACAGCAAATGATACACTGTATGCCATGTTTCCAAATTTTTATGCACAGTGGTTACAGCATGAAGTGAATGCATGTGAATATACACAGGTGCATTGCATTAAACAAGTCCAATGAGCGTGAAAAAAATGGCCGGCCTGCCTGCTTTCATCCATCATTTGTTCTAAATTTATAATTATTCAATGAGCTGAGGTGGAGTCTTAGCCAGTGGTACCATCAGGGGTGTGTAATGCACTTTAGGGTAGACAGCCAATCAGCTGCCAGATTCAATCTGTCATTCAAACACAGCAGCCAATCAGAGAGCTGGCCATTGATCAGCAGGCCCTTTATGACATCACAGACAGACCCACGGAACTCTCTGTGCTTGTCTGCTGGCTGGCTGTCAGTTGGGTGGGTGGGCGGCAGAGGGGGAGGATGTACGTCTCGTTTCTCCTGAAAATTGCGGTTTTTCGGCGTTTCCGGAAAAAAGTCGCGGTCCGACGCGCAAAAGTGGGGTATCATAGAAATCGCCTTTTAAAGACGCACATTTCTGGCTCCACAAAAATGGGCATTTCAAATTAGAAACAAGTCAAATGAACAAAATAGTGTGAATAAGTAAGTATTTCAGGGGTGAGTTAGCAGGTTATTGGGGTAGTAAGTCCTGATTTTTTTGGAGGTTGCAGTGACCACTACGCCATTCAAAATAGGCAGGCTTTAGCATAAGCAGTTAGGCCCCGTAGGATGATTTTAGCTAAAATGTGCCCCAAACACTCAAACCGGCTTGTATCTTGCAATGGAAAATATGGGAAACATGACTTAGACAGCAAATGATACACTGTATGCCATGTTTCCAAATTTTTATGCACAGTGGTTACAGCATGAAGCGAATGCATGTGAATATACAAAGGTGCATTGCATTAAACAAGTCTAATGAGCGTGAAAAAAATGGCCGGCCTGCCTGCTTTCATCCATCATTTGTTCTAAATTTATAATTAATCAATGAGCTGAGGTGGAGTCTTAGCCAGTGGTACCATCAGGGGTGTGTAATGCACTTTAGGGTAGACAGCCAATCAGCTGCCAGATTCAATCTGTCAATCAAACACAGCAGCCAATCAGAGAGCTGGCCATTGATCAGCAGGCCCTTTATGACATCACAGACAGACCCACGGAACTCTCTGTGCTTGTCTGCTGGCTGGCTGTCAGTTGGGTGGGTGGGCGGCAGAGGGGGAGGATGTACGTCTCGTTTCTCCTGAAAATTGCGTTTTTTCTGCGTTTCCGGAAAAAGTCGCGGTCCGACGCGCAAAAGTGGGGTATCGTAGAAATCGCCTTTTAAAGACGCACCTTTCTGGCCCCACAAAAATGGGCATTTCAAATTAGAAACAAGTCAAATGAACAAAATAGTGTGAATAAGTAAGTATTTCAGGGGTGAGTTAGCAGGTTATTGGGGTAGTAAGTCCTGATTTTTTTGGAGGTTGCAGTGACCACTACGCCATTCAAAATAGGCAGGCTTTAGCATAAGCAGTTAGGCCCCGTAGGATGATTTTAGCTAAAATGTGCCCCAAACACTCAAACCGGCTTGTATCTTGCAATGGAAAATATGGGAAACATGACTTAGACAGCAAATGATACACTGTATGCCATGTTTCCAAATTTTTATGCACAGTGGTTACAGCATGAAGCGAATGCATGTGAATATACAAAGGTGCATTGCATTAAACAAGTCTAATGAGCGTGAAAAAAATGGCCGGCCTGCCTGCTTTCATCCATCATTTGTTCTAAATTTATAATTAATCAATGAGCTGAGGTGGAGTCTTAGCCAGTGGTACCATCAGGGGTGTGTAATGCACTTTAGGGTAGACAGCCAATCAGCTGCCAGATTCAATCTGTCAATCAAACACAGCAGCCAATCAGAGAGCTGGCCATTGATCAGCAGGCCCTTTATGACATCACAGACAGACCCACGGAACTCTCTGTGCTTGTCTGCTGGCTGGCTGTCAGTTGGGTGGGTGGGCGGCAGAGGGGGAGGATGTACGTCTCGTTTCTCCTGAAAATTGCGTTTTTTCTGCGTTTCCGGAAAAAGTCGCGGTCCGACGCGCAAAAGTGGGGTATCGTAGAAATCGCCTTTTAAAGGCGCACCTTTCTGGCCCCACAAAAATGGGCATTTCAAATTAGAAACAAGTCAAATGAACAAAATAGTGTGAATAAGTAAGTATTTCAGGGGTGAGTTAGCAGGTTATTGGGGTAGTAAGTCCTGATTTTTTTGGAGGTTGCAGTGACCACTACGCCATTCAAAATAGGCAGGCTTTAGCATAAGCAGTTAGGCCCCGTAGGATGATTTTAGCTAAAATGTGCCCCAAACACTCAAACTGGCTTGTATCTTGCAATGGAAAATATGGGAAACATGACTTAGACAGCAAATGATACACTGTATGCCATGTTTCCAAATTTTTATGCACAGTGGTTACAGCATGAAGCGAATGCATGTGAATATACAAAGGTGCATTGCATTAAACAAGTCCAATGAGCGTGAAAAAAATGGCCGGCCTGCCTGTTTTCATCCATCATTTGTTCTAAATTTATAATTAATCAATGAGCTGAGGTGGAGTCTTAGCCAGTGGTACCATCAGGGGTGTGTAATGCACTTTAGGGTAGACAGCCAATCAGCTGCCAGATTCAATCTGTCAATCAAACACAGCAGCCAATCAGAGAGCTGGCCATTGATCAGCAGGCCCTTTATGACATCACAGACAGACCCACGGAACTCTCTGTGCTTGTCTGCTGGCTGGCTGTCAGTTGGGTGGGTGGGCGGCAGAGGGGGAGGATGTACGTCTCGTTTCTCCTGAAAATTTCGGTTTTTCAGCGTTTCCGGAAAAAGTCGCGGTCCGACGCGCAAAAGTGGGGTATCGTAGAAATCGCCTTTTAAAGACGCACCTTTCTGGCCCCACAAAAATGGGCATTTCAAATTAGAAACAAGTCAAATGAACAAAATAGTGTGAATAAGTAAGTATTTCAGGGGTGAGTTAGCAGGTTATTGGGGTAGTAAGTCCTGATTTTTTTGGAGGTTGCAGTGACCACTACGCCATTCAAAATAGGCAGGCTTTAGCATAAGCATTTAGGCCCCGTAGGATGATTTTAGCTAAAATGTGCCCCAAACACTCAAACCGGCTTGTATCTTGCAATGGAAAATATGGGAAACATGACTTAGACAGCAAATGATACACTGTATGCCATGTTTCCAAATTTTTATGCACAGTGGTTACAGCATGAAGTGAATGCATGTGAATATACACAGGTGCATTGCATTAAACAAGTCCAATGAGCGTGAAAAAAATGGCCGGCCTGCCTGCTTTCATCCATCATTTGTTCTAAATTTATAATTATTCAATGAGCTGAGGTGGAGTCTTAGCCAGTGGTACCATCAGGGGTGTGTAATGCACTTTAGGGTAGACAGCCAATCAGCTGCCAGATTCAATCTGTCATTCAAACACAGCAGCCAATCAGAGAGCTGGCCATTGATCAGCAGGCCCTTTATGACATCACAGACAGACCCACGGAACTCTCTGTGCTTGTCTGCTGGCTGGCTGTCAGTTGGGTGGGTGGGCGGCAGAGGGGGAGGATGTACGTCTCGTTTCTCCTGAAAATTGCGGTTTTTCGGCGTTTCCGGAAAAAAGTCGCGGTCCGACGCGCAAAAGTGGGGTATCATAGAAATCGCCTTTTAAAGACGCACATTTCTGGCTCCACAAAAATGGGCATTTCAAATTAGAAACAAGTCAAATGAACAAAATAGTGTGAATAAGTAAGTATTTCAGGGGTGAGTTAGCAGGTTATTGGGGTAGTAAGTCCTGATTTTTTTGGAGGTTGCAGTGACCACTACGCCATTCAAAATAGGCAGGCTTTAGCATAAGCAGTTAGGCCCCGTAGGATGATTTTAGCTAAAATGTGCCCCAAACACTCAAACCGGCTTGTATCTTGCAATGGAAAATATGGGAAACATGACTTAGACAGCAAATGATACACTGTATGCCATGTTTCCAAATTTTTATGCACAGTGGTTACAGCATGAAGCGAATGCATGTGAATATACAAAGGTGCATTGCATTAAACAAGTCTAATGAGCGTGAAAAAAATGGCCGGCCTGCCTGCTTTCATCCATCATTTGTTCTAAATTTATAATTAATCAATGAGCTGAGGTGGAGTCTTAGCCAGTGGTACCATCAGGGGTGTGTAATGCACTTTAGGGTAGACAGCCAATCAGCTGCCAGATTCAATCTGTCAATCAAACACAGCAGCCAATCAGAGAGCTGGCCATTGATCAGCAGGCCCTTTATGACATCACAGACAGACCCACGGAACTCTCTGTGCTTGTCTGCTGGCTGGCTGTCAGTTGGGTGGGTGGGCGGCAGAGGGGGAGGATGTACGTCTCGTTTCTCCTGAAAATTGCGGTTTTTCGGCGTTTCCGGAAAAAGTCGCGGTCCGACGCGCAAAAGTGGGGTATCGTAGAAATCGCCTTTTAAAGACGCACCTTTCTGGCCCCACAAAAATGGGCATTTCAAATTAGAAACAAGTCAAATGAACAAAATAGTGTGAATAAGTAAGTATTTCAGGGGTGAGTTAGCAGGTTATTGGGGTAGTAAGTCCTGATTTTTTTGGAGGTTGCAGTGACCACTACGCCATTCAAAATAGGCAGGCTTTAGCATAAGCAGTTAGGCCCCGTAGGATGATTTTAGCTAAAATGTTCCCCAAACACTCAAACCGGCTTGTATCTTGCAATGGAAAATATGGGAAACATGACTTAGACAGCAAATGATACACTGTATGCCATGTTTCCAAATTTTTATGCACAGTGGTTACAGCATGAAGCGAATGCATGTGAATATACAAAGGTGCATTGCATTAAACAAGTCCAATGAGCGTGAAAAAAATGGCCGGCCTGCCTGCTTTCATCCATCATTTGTTCTAAATTTATAATTAATCAATGAGCTGAGGTGGAGTCTTAGCCAGTGGTACCATCAGGGGTGTGTAATGCACTTTAGGGTAGACAGCCAATCAGCTGCCAGATTCAATCTGTCAATCAAACACAGCAGCCAATCAGAGAGCTGGCCATTGATCAGCAGGCCCTTTATGACATCACAGACAGACCCACGGAACTCTCTGTGCTTGTCTGCTGGCTGGCTGTCAGTTGGGTGGGTGGGCGGCAGAGGGGGAGGATGTACGTCTCGTTTCTCCTGAAAATTGCGGTTTTTCGGCGTTTCCGGAAAAAGTCGCGGTCCGACGCGCAAAAGTGGGGTATCGTAGAAATCGCCTTTTATAGACGCACCTTTCTGGCCCCACAAAAATGGGCATTTCAAATTAGAAACAAGTCAAATGAACAAAATAGTGTGAATAAGTAAGTATTTCAGGGGTGAGTTAGCAGGTTATTGGGGTAGTAAGTCCTGATTTTTTTGGAGGTTGCAGTGACCACTACGCCATTCAAAATAGGCAGGCTTTAGCATAAGCAGTTAGGGCCCGTAGGATGATTTTAGCTAAAATGTGCCCCAAACACTCAAACCGGCTTGTATCTTGCAATGGAAAATATGGGAAACATGACTTAGAAAGCAAATGATACACTGTATGCCATGTTTCCAAATTTTTATGCACAGTGGTTACAGCATGAAGCGAATGCATGTGAATATACAAAGGTGCATTGCATTAAACAAGTCCAATGAGCGTGAAAAAAATGTCCGGCCTGCCTGCTTTCATCCATCATTTGTTCTAAATTTATAATTAATCAATGAGCTGAGGTGGAGTCTTAGCCAGTGGTACCATCAGGGGTGTGTAATGCACTTTAGGGTAGACAGCCAATCAGCTGCCAGATTCAATCTGTCAATCAAACACAGCAGCCAAACAGAGAGCTGGCCATTGATCAGCAGGCCCTTTATGACATCACAGACAGACCCACGGAACTCTCTGTGCTTGTCTGCTGGCTGGCTGTCAGTTGGGTGGGTGGGCGGCAGAGGGGGAGGATGTACGTCTCGTTTCTCCTGAAAATTGCGGTTTTTCGGCGTTTCCGGAAAAAGTCGCGGTCCGACGCGCAAAAGTGGGGTATCGTAGAAATCGCCTTTTAAAGACGCACCTTTCTGGCCCCACAAAAATGGGCATTTCAAATTAGAAACAAGTCAAATGAACAAAATAGTGTGAATAAGTAAGTATTTCAGGGGTGAGTTAGCAGGTTATTGGGGTAGTAAGTCCTGATTTTTTTGGAGGTTGCAGTGACCACTACGCCATTCAAAATAGGCAGGCTTTGGCATAAGCAGTTAGGCCCCGTAGGATGATTTTAGCTAAAATGTTCCCCAAACACTCAAACCGGCTTGTATCTTGCAATGGAAAATATGGGAAACATGACTTAGACATCAAATGATACACTGTATGCCATGTTTCCAAATTTTTATGCACAGTGGTTACAGCATGAAGCGAATGCATGTGAATATACAAAGGTGCATTGCATTAAACAAGTCCAATGAGCGTGAAAAAAATGGCCGGCCTGCCTGCTTTCATCCATCATTTGTTCTAAATTTATAATTAATCAATGAGCTGAGGTGGAGTCTTAGCCAGTGGTACCATCAGGGGTGTGTAATGCACTTTAGGGTAGACAGCCAATCAGCTGCCAGATTCAATCTGTCAATCAAACACAGCAGCCAATCAGAGAGCTGGCCATTGATCAGCAGGCCCTTTATGACATCACAGACAGACCCACGGAACTCTCTGTGCTTGTCTGCTGGCTGGCTGTCAGTTGGGTGGGTGGGCGGCAGAGGGGGAGGATGTACGTCTCGTTTCTCCTGAAAATTGCGGTTTTTCAGCGTTTCCGGAAAAAGTCGCGGTCCGACGCGCAAAAGTGGGGTATCGTAGAAATCGCCTTTTAAAGACGCACCTTTCTGGCCCCACAAAAATGGGCATTTCAAATTAGAAACAAGTCAAATGAACAAAATAGTGTGAATAAGTAAGTATTTCAGGGGTGAGTTAGCAGGTTATTGGGGTAGTAAGTCCTGATTTTTTTGGAGGTTGCAGTGACCACTACGCCATTCAAAATAGGCAGGCTTTAGCATAAGCAGTTAGGCCCCGTAGGATGATTTTAGCTAAAATGTGCCCCAAACACTCAAACCGGCTTGTATCTTGCAATGGAAAATATGGGAAACATGACTTAGACAGCAAATGATACACTGTATGCCATGTTTCCAAATTTTTATGCACAGTGGTTACAGCATGAAGCGAATGCATGTGAATATACAAAGGTGCATTGCATTAAACAAGTCCAATGAGCGTGAAAAAAATGGCCGGCCTGCCTGCTTTCATCCATCATTTGTTCTAAATTTATAATTAATCAATGAGCTGAGGTGGAGTCTTAGCCAGTGGTACCATCAGGGGTGTGTAATGCACTTTAGGGTAGACAGCCAATCAGCTGCCAGATTCAATCTGTCAATCAAACACAGCAGCCAATCAGAGAGCTGGCCATTGATCAGCAGGCCCTTTATGACATCACAGACAGACCCACGGAACTCTCTGTGCTTGTCTGCTGGCTGGCTGTCAGTTGGGTGGGTGGGCGGCAGAGGGGGAGAATGTACGTCTCGTTTCTCCTGAAAATTGCGGTTTTTCAGCGTTTCCGGAAAAAGTCGCGGTCCGACGCGCAAAAGTGGGGTATCGTAGAAATCGCCTTTTAAAGACGCACCTTTCTGGCCCCACAAAAATGGGCATTTCAAATTAGAAACAAGTCAAATGAACAAAATAGTGTGAATAAGTAAGTATTTCAGGGGTGAGTTAGCAGGTTATTGGGGTAGTAAGTCCTGATTTTTTTGGAGGTTGCAGTGACCACTACGCCATTCAAAATAGGCAGGCTTTAGCATAAGCAGTTAGGCCCCGTAGGATGATTTTAGCTAAAATGTGCCCCAAACACTCAAACCGGCTTGTATCTTGCAATGGAAAATATGGGAAACATGACTTAGACAGCAAATGATACACTGTATGCCATGTTTCCAAATTTTTATGCACAGTGGTTACAGCATGAAGCGAATGCATGTGAATATACAAAGGTGCATTGCATTAAACAAGTCCAATGAGCGTGAAAAAAATGGCCGGCCTGCCTGTTTTCATCCATCATTTGTTCTAAATTTATAATTAATCAATGAGCTGAGGTGGAGTCTTAGCCAGTGGTACCATCAGGGGTGTGTAATGCACTTTAGGGTAGACAGCCAATCAGCTGCCAGATTCAATCTGTCAATCAAACACAGCAGCCAATCAGAGAGCTGGCCATTGATCAGCAGGCCCTTTATGACATCACAGACAGACCCACGGAACTCTCTGTGCTTGTCTGCTGGCTGGCTGTCAGTTGGGTGGGTGGGCGGCAGAGGGGGAGGATGTACGTCTCGTTTCTCCTGAAAATTGCGGTTTTTCGGCGTTTCCGGAAAAAGTCGCGGTCCGACGCGCAAAAGTGGGGTATCGTAGAAATCGCCTTTTAAAGACGCACCTTTCTGGCCCCACAAAAATGGGCATTTCAAATTAGAAACAAGTCAAATGAACAAAATAGTGTGAATAAGTAAGTATTTCAGGGGTGAGTTAGCAGGTTATTGGGGTAGTAAGTCCTGATTTTTTTGGAGGTTGCAGTGACCACTACGCCATTCAAAATAGGCAGGCTTTAGCATAAGCAGTTAGGCCCCGTAGGATGATTTTAGCTAAAATGTTCCCCAAACACTCAAACCGGCTTGTATCTTGCAATGGAAAATATGGGAAACATGACTTAGACAGCAAATGATACACTGTATGCCATGTTTCCAAATTTTTATGCACAGTGGTTACAGCATGAAGCGAATGCATGTGAATATACAAAGGTGCATTGCATTAAACAAGTCCAATGAGCGTGAAAAAAATGGCCGGCCTGCCTGCTTTCATCCATCATTTGTTCTAAATTTATAATTAATCAATGAGCTGAGGTGGAGTCTTAGCCAGTGGTACCATCAGGGGTGTGTAATGCACTTTAGGGTAGACAGCCAATCAGCTGCCAGATTCAATCTGTCAATCAAACACAGCAGCCAATCAGAGAGCTGGCCATTGATCAGCAGGCCCTTTATGACATCACAGACAGACCCACGGAACTCTCTGTGCTTGTCTGCTGGCTGGCTGTCAGTTGGGTGGGTGGGCGGCAGAGGGGGAGGATGTACGTCTCGTTTCTCCTGAAAATTGCGGTTTTTCGGCGTTTCCGGAAAAAGTCACGGTCCGACGCGCAAAAGTGGGGTATCGTAGAAATCGCCTTTTATAGACGCACCTTTCTGGCCCCACAAAAATGGGCATTTCAAATTAGAAACAAGTCAAATGAACAAAATAGTGTGAATAAGTAAGTATTTCAGGGGTGAGTTAGCAGGTTATTGGGGTAGTAAGTCCTGATTTTTTTGGAGGTTGCAGTGACCACTACGCCATTCAAAATAGGCAGGCTTTAGCATAAGCAGTTAGGGCCCGTAGGATGATTTTAGCTAAAATGTGCCCCAAACACTCAAACCGGCTTGTATCTTGCAATGGAAAATATGGGAAACATGACTTAGACAGCAAATGATACACTGTATGCCATGTTTCCAAATTTTTATGCACAGTGGTTACAGCATGAAGCGAATGCATGTGAATATACAAAGGTGCATTGCATTAAACAAGTCCAATGAGCGTGAAAAAAATGTCCGGCCTGCCTGCTTTCATCCATCATTTGTTCTAAATTTATAATTAATCAATGAGCTGAGGTGGAGTCTTAGCCAGTGGTACCATCAGGGGTGTGTAATGCACTTTAGGGTAGACAGCCAATCAGCTGCCAGATTCAATCTGTCAATCAAACACAGCAGCCAATCAGAGAGCTGGCCATTGATCAGCAGGCCCTTTATGACATCACAGACAGACCCACGGAACTCTCTGTGCTTGTCTGCTGGCTGGCTGTCAGTTGGGTGGGTGGGCGGCAGAGGGGGAGGATGTACGTCTCGTTTCTCCTGAAAATTGCGGTTTTTCGGCGTTTCCGGAAAAAGTCGCGGTCCGACGCGCAAAAGTGGGGTATCGTAGAAATCGCCTTTTAAAGACGCACCTTTCTGGCCCCACAAAAATGGGCATTTCAAATTAGAAACAAGTCAAATGAACAAAATAGTGTGAATAAGTAAGTATTTCAGGGGTGAGTTAGCAGGTTATTGGGGTAGTAAGTCCTGATTTTTTTGGAGGTTGCAGTGACCACTACGCCATTCAAAATAGGCAGGCTTTGGCATAAGCAGTTAGGCCCCGTAGGATGATTTTAGCTAAAATGTGCCCCAAACACTCAAACCGGCTTGTATCTTGCAATGGAAAATATGGTAAACATGACTTAGACAGCAAATGATACACTGTATGCCATGTTTCCAAATTTTTATGCACAGTGGTTACAGCATGAAGCGAATGCATGTGAATATACAAAGGTGCATTGCATTAAACAAGTCCAATGAGCGTGAAAAAAATGGCCGGCCTGCCTGCTTTCATCCATCATTTGTTCTAAATTTATAATTAATCAATGAGCTGAGGTGGAGTCTTAGCCAGTGGTACCATCAGGGGTGTGTAATGCACTTTAGGGTAGACAGCCAATCAGCTGCCAGATTCAATCTGTCAATCAAACACAGCAGCCAATCAGAGAGCTGGCCATTGATCAGCAGGCCCTTTATGACATCACAGACAGACCCACGGAACTCTCTGTGCTTGTCTGCTGGCTGGCTGTCAGTTGGGTGGGTGGGCGGCAGAGGGGGAGGATGTACGTCTCGTTTCTCCTGAAAATTGCGTTTTTTCAGCGTTTCCGGAAAAAGTCGCGGTCCGACGCGCAAAAGTGGGGTATCGTAGAAATCGCCTTTTAAAGACGCACCTTTCTGGCCCCACAAAAATGGGCATTTCTAATTAGAAACAAGTCAAATGAACAAAATAGTGTGAATAAGTAAGTATTTCAGGGGTGAGTTAGCAGGTTATTGGGGTAGTAAGTCCTGATTTTTTTGGAGGTTGCAGTGACCACTACGCCATTCAAAATAGGCAGGCTTTAGCATAAGCATTTAGGCCCCGTAGGATGATTTTAGCTAAAATGTGCCCCAAACACTCAAACCGGCTTGTATCTTGCAATGGAAAATATGGGAAACATGACTTAGACAGCAAATGATACACTGTATGCCATGTTTCCAAATTTTTATGCACAGTGGTTACAGCATGAAGTGAATGCATGTGAATATACACAGGTGCATTGCATTAAACAAGTCCAATGAGCGTGAAAAAAATGGCCGGCCTGCCTGCTTTCATCCATCATTTGTTCTAAATTTATAATTAATCAATGAGCTGAGGTGGAGTCTTAGCCAGTGGTACCATCAGGGGTGTGTAATGCACTTTAGGGTAGACAGCCAATCAGCTGCCAGATTCAATCTGTCATTCAAACACAGCAGCCAATCAGAGAGCTGGCCATTGATCAGCAGGCCCTTTATGACATCACAGACAGACCCATGGAACTCTCTGTGCTTGTCTGCTGGCTGGCTGTCAGTTGGGTGGGTGGGCGGCAGAGGGGGAGGATGTACGTCTCGTTTCTCCTGAAAATTGCGGTTTTTCGGCGTTTCCGGAAAAAGTCGCGGTCCGACGCGCAAAAGTGGGGTATCGTAGAAATCGCCTTTTAAAGACGCACCTTTCTGGCCCCACAAAAATGGGCATTTCAAATTAGAAACAAGTCAAATGAACAAAATAGTGTGAATAAGTAAGTATTTCAGGGGTGAGTTAGCAGGTTATTGGGGTAGTAAGTCCTGATTTTTTTGGAGGTTGCAGTGACCACTACGCCATTCAAAATAGGCAGGCTTTAGCATAAGCAGTTAGGCCCCGTAGGATGATTTTAGCTAAAATGTGCCCCAAACACTCAAACCGGCTTGTATCTTGCAATGGAAAATATGGGAAACATGACTTAGACAGCAAATGATACACTGTATGCCATGTTTCCAAATTTTTATGCACAGTGGTTACAGCATGAAGCGAATGCATGTGAATATACAAAGGTGCATTGCATTAAACAAGTCCAATGAGCGTGAAAAAAATGGCCGGCCTGCCTGTTTTCATCCATCATTTGTTCTAAATTTATAATTAATCAATGAGCTGAGGTGGAGTCTTAGCCAGTGGTACCATCAGGGGTGTGTAATGCACTTTAGGGTAGACAGCCAATCAGCTGCCAGATTCAATCTGTCAATCAAACACAGCAGCCAATCAGAGAGCTGGCCATTGATCAGCAGGCCCTTTATGACATCACAGACAGACCCACGGAACTCTCTGTGCTTGTCTGCTGGCTGGCTGTCAGTTGGGTGGGTGGGCGGCAGAGGGGGAGGATGTACGTCTCGTTTCTCCTGAAAATTGCGGTTTTTCTGCGTTTCCGGAAAAAGTCGCGGTCCGACGCGCAAAAGTGGGGTATCGTAGAAATCGCCTTTTAAAGACGCACCTTTCTGGCCCCACAAAAATGGGCATTTCAAATTAGAAACAAGTCAAATGAACAAAATAGTGTGAATAAGTAAGTATTTCAGGGGTGAGTTAGCAGGTTATTGGGGTAGTAAGTCCTGATTTTTTTGGAGGTTGCAGTGACCACTACGCCATTCAAAATAGGCAGGCTTTAGCATAAGCAGTTAGGCCCCGTAGGATGATTTTAGCTAAAATGTTCCCCAAACACTCAAACCGGCTTGTATCTTGCAATGGAAAATATGGGAAACATGACTTAGACAGCAAATGATACACTGTATGCCATGTTTCCAAATTTTTATGCACAGTGGTTACAGCATGAAGCGAATGCATGTGAATATACAAAGGTGCATTGCATTAAACAAGTCCAATGAGCGTGAAAAAAATGGCCGGCCTGCCTGCTTTCATCCATCATTTGTTCTAAATTTATAATTAATCAATGAGCTGAGGTGGAGTCTTAGCCAGTGGTACCATCAGGGGTGTGTAATGCATTTTAGGGTAGACAGCCAATCAGCTGCCAGATTCAATCTGTCAATCAAACACAGCAGCCAATCAGAGAGCTGGCCATTGATCAGCAGGCCCTTTATGACATCACAGACAGACCCACGGAACTCTCTGTGCTTGTCTGCTGGCTGGCTGTCAGTTGGGTGGGTGGGCGGCAGAGGGGGAGGATGTACGTCTCGTTTCTCCTGAAAATTGCGGTTTTTCGGCGTTTCCGGAAAAAGTCACGGTCCGACGCGCAAAAGTGGGGTATCGTAGAAATCGCCTTTTATAGACGCACCTTTCTGGCCCCACAAAAATGGGCATTTCAAATTAGAAACAAGTCAAATGAACAAAATAGTGTGAATAAGTAAGTATTTCAGGGGTGAGTTAGCAGGTTATTGGGGTAGTAAGTCCTGATTTTTTTGGAGGTTGCAGTGACCACTACGCCATTCAAAATAGGCAGGCTTTAGCATAAGCAGTTAGGGCCCGTAGGATGATTTTAGCTAAAATGTGCCCCAAACACTCAAACCGGCTTGTATCTTGCAATGGAAAATATGGGAAACATGACTTAGACAGCAAATGATACACTGTATGCCATGTTTCCAAATTTTTATGCACAGTGGTTACAGCATGAAGCGAATGCATGTGAATATACAAAGGTGCATTGCATTAAACAAGTCCAATGAGCGTGAAAAAAATGTCCGGCCTGCCTGCTTTCATCCATCATTTGTTCTAAATTTATAATTAATCAATGAGCTGAGGTGGAGTCTTAGCCAGTGGTACCATCAGGGGTGTGTAATGCACTTTAGGGTAGACAGCCAATCAGCTGCCAGATTCAATCTGTCAATCAAACACAGCAGCCAAACAGAGAGCTGGCCATTGATCAGCAGGCCCTTTATGACATCACAGACAGACCCACGGAACTCTCTGTGCTTGTCTGCTGGCTGGCTGTCAGTTGGGTGGGTGGGCGGCAGAGGGGGAGGATGTACGTCTCGTTTCTCCTGAAAATTGCGGTTTTTCGGCGTTTCCGGAAAAAGTCGCGGTCCGACGCGCAAAAGTGGGGTATCGTAGAAATCGCCTTTTAAAGACGCACCTTTCTGGCCCCACAAAAATGGGCATTTCAAATTAGAAACAAGTCAAATGAACAAAATAGTGTGAATAAGTAAGTATTTCAGGGGTGAGTTAGCAGGTTATTGGGGTAGTAAGTCCTGATTTTTTTGGAGGTTGCAGTGACCACTACGCCATTCAAAATAGGCAGGCTTTGGCATAAGCAGTTAGGCCCCGTAGGATGATTTTAGCTAAAATGTGCCCCAAACACTCAAACCGGCTTGTATCTTGCAATGGAAAATATGGGAAACATGACTTAGACAGCAAATGATACACTGTATGCCATGTTTCCAAATTTTTATGCACAGTGGTTACAGCATGAAGCGAATGCATGTGAATATACAAAGGTGCATTGCATTAAACAAGTCCAATGAGCGTGAAAAAAATGGCCGGCCTGCCTGCTTTCATCCATCATTTGTTCTAAATTTATAATTAATCAATGAGCTGAGGTGGAGTCTTAGCCAGTGGTACCATCAGGGGTGTGTAATGCACTTTAGGGTAGACAGCCAATCAGCTGCCAGATTCAATCTGTCAATCAAACACAGCAGCCAATCAGAGAGCTGGCCATTGATCAGCAGGCCCTTTATGACATCACAGACAGACCCACGGAACTCTCTGTGCTTGTCTGCTGGCTGGCTGTCAGTTGGGTGGGTGGGCGGCAGAGGGGGAGGATGTACGTCTCGTTTCTCCTGAAAATTGCGGTTTTTCAGCGTTTCCGGAAAAAGTCGCGGTCCGACGCGCAAAAGTGGGGTATCGTAGAAATCGCCTTTTAAAGACGCACCTTTCTGGCCCCACAAAAATGGGCATTTCTAATTAGAAACAAGTCAAATGAACAAAATAGTGTGAATAAGTAAGTATTTCAGGGGTGAGTTAGCAGGTTATTGGGGTAGTAAGTCCTGATTTTTTTGGAGGTTGCAGTGACCACTACGCCATTCAAAATAGGCAGGCTTTAGCATAAGCATTTAGGCCCCGTAGGATGATTTTAGCTAAAATGTGCCCCAAACACTCAAACCGGCTTGTATCTTGCAATGGAAAATATGGGAAACATGACTTAGACAGCAAATGATACACTGTATGCCATGTTTCCAAATTTTTATGCACAGTGGTTACAGCATGAAGTGAATGCATGTGAATATACACAGGTGCATTGCATTAAACAAGTCCAATGAGCGTGAAAAAAATGGCCGGCCTGCCTGCTTTCATCCATCATTTGTTCTAAATTTATAATTAATCAATGAGCTGAGGTGGAGTCTTAGCCAGTGGTACCATCAGGGGTGTGTAATGCACTTTAGGGTAGACAGCCAATCAGCTGCCAGATTCAATCTGTCAATCAAACACAGCAGCCAATCAGAGAGCTGGCCATTGATCAGCAGGCCCTTTATGACATCACAGACAGACCCACGGAACTCTCTGTGCTTGTCTGCTGGCTGGCTGTCAGTTGGGTGGGTGGGCGGCAGAGGGGGAGGATGTACGTCTCGTTTCTCCTGAAAATTGCGGTTTTTCGGCGTTTCCGGAAAAAGTCGCGGTCCGACGCGCAAAAGTGGGGTATCGTAGAAATCGCCTTTTAAAGACGCACCTTTCTGGCCCCACAAAAATGGGCATTTCAAATTAGAAACAAGTCAAATGAACAAAATAGTGTGAATAAGTAAGTATTTCAGGGGTGATTTAGCAGGTTATTGGGGTAGTAAGTCCTGATTTTTTTGGAGGTTGCAGTGACCACTACGCCGTTCAAAATAGGCAGGCTTTAGCATATGCAGTTAGGCCCCGTAGGATGATTTTAGCTAAAATGTGCCCCAAACACTCAAACCGGCTTGTATCTTGCAATGGAAAATATGGGAAACATGACTTAGACAGCAAATGATACACTGTATGCCATGTTTCCAAATTTTTATGCACAGTGGTTACAGCATGAAGTGAATGCATGTGAATATACACAGGTGCATTGCATTAAACAAGTCCAATGAGCGTGAAAAAAATGGCCGGCCTGCCTGCTTTCATCCATCATTTGTTCTAAATTTATAATTAATCAATGAGCTGAGGTGGAGTCTTAGCCAGTGGTACCATCAGGGGTGTGTAATGCACTTTAGGGTAGACAGCCAATCAGCTGCCAGATTCAATCTGTCAATCAAACACAGCAGCCAATCAGAGAGCTGGCCATTGATCAGCAGGCCCTTTATGACATCACAGACAGACCCACGGAACTCTCTGTGCTTGTCTGCTGGCTGGCTGTCAGTTGGGTGGGTGGGCGGCAGAGGGGGTGGATGTACGTCTCGTTTCTCCTGAAAATTGCGGTTTTTCGGCGTTTCCGGAAAAAGTCGCGGTCCGACGCGCAAAAGTGGGGTATCGTAGAAATCGCCTTTTAAAGACGCACCTTTCTGGCCCCACAAAAATGGGCATTTCAAATTAGAAACAAGTCAAATGAACAAAATAGTGTGAATAAGTAAGTATTTCAGGGGTGAGTTAGCAGGTTATTGGGGTAGTAAGTCCTGATTTTTTTGGAGGTTGCAGTGACCACTACGCCATTCAAAATAGGCAGGCTTTAGCATAAGCAGTTAGGCCCCGTAGGATGATTTTAGCTAAAATGTGCCCCAAACACTCAAACCGGCTTGTATCTTGCAATGGAAAATATGGGAAACATGACTTAGACAGCAAATGATACACTGTATGCCATGTTTCCAAATTTTTATGCACAGTGGTTACAGCATGAAGCGAATGCATGTGAATATACAAAGGTGCATTGCATTAAACAAGTCCAATGAGCGTGAAAAAAATGGCCGGCCTGCCTGCTTTCATCCATCATTTGTTCTAAATTTATAATTAATCAATGAGCTGAGGTGGAGTCTTAGCCAGTGGTACCATCAGGGGTGTGTAATGCACTTTAGGGTAGACAGCCAATCAGCTGCCAGATTCAATCTGTCAATCAAACACAGCAGCCAATCAGAGAGCTGGCCATTGATCAGCAGGCCCTTTATGACATCACAGACAGACCCACGGAACTCTCTGTGCTTGTCTGCTGGCTGGCTGTCAGTTGGGTGGGTGGGCGGCAGAGGGGGAGGATGTACGTCTCGTTTCTCCTGAAAATTGCGGTTTTTCGGCGTTTCCGGAAAAAGTCGCGGTCCGACGCGCAAAAGTGGGGTATCGTAGAAATCGCCTTTTAAAGACGCACCTTTCTGGCCCCACAAAAATGGGCATTTCAAATTAGAAACAAGTCAAATGAACAAAATAGTGTGAATAAGTAAGTATTTCAGGGGTGAGTTAGCAGGTTATTGGGGTAGTAAGTCCTGATTTTTTTGGAGGTTGCAGTGACCACTACGCCATTCAAAATAGGCAGGCTTTAGCATAAGCAGTTAGGCCCCGTAGGATGATTTTAGCTAAAATGTGCCCCAAACACTCAAACCGGCTTGTATCTTGCAATGGAAAATATGGGAAACATGACTTAGACAGCAAATGATACACTGTATGCCATGTTTCCAAATTTTTATGCACAGTGGTTACAGCATGAAGCGAATGCATGTGAATATACAAAGGTGCATTGCATTAAACAAGTCCAATGAGCGTGAAAAAAATGGCCGGCCTGCCTGTTTTCATCCATCATTTGTTCTAAATTTATAATTAATCAATGAGCTGAGGTGGAGTCTTAGCCAGTGGTACCATCAGGGGTGTGTAATGCACTTTAGGGTAGACAGCCAATCAGCTGCCAGATTCAATCTGTCAATCAAACACAGCAGCCAATCAGAGAGCTGGCCATTGATCAGCAGGCCCTTTATGACATCACAGACAGACCCACGGAACTCTCTGTGCTTGTCTGCTGGCTGGCTGTCAGTTGGGTGGGTGGGCGGCAGAGGGGGAGGATGTACGTCTCGTTTCTCCTGAAAATTGCGGTTTTTCAGCGTTTCCGGAAAAAGTCGCGGTCCGACGCGCAAAAGTGGGGTATCGTAGAAATCGCCTTTTAAAGACGCACCTTTCTGGCCCCACAAAAATGGGCATTTCAAATTAGAAACAAGTCAAATGAACAAAATAGTGTGAATAAGTAAGTATTTCAGGGGTGAGTTAGCAGGTTATTGGGGTAGTAAGTCCTGATTTTTTTGGAGGTTGCAGTGACCACTACGCCATTCAAAATAGGCAGGCTTTAGCATAAGCATTTAGGCCCCGTAGGATGATTTTAGCTAAAATGTGCCCCAAACACTCAAACCGGCTTGTATCTTGCAATGGAAAATATGGGAAACATGACTTAGACAGCAAATGATACACTGTATGCCATGTTTCCAAATTTTTATGCACAGTGGTTACAGCATGAAGTGAATGCATGTGAATATACACAGGTGCATTGCATTAAACAAGTCCAATGAGCGTGAAAAAAATGGCCGGCCTGCCTGCTTTCGTCCATCATTTGTTCTAAATTTATAATTATTCAATGAGCTGAGGTGGAGTCTTAGCCAGTGGTACCATCAGGGGTGTGTAATGCACTTTAGGGTAGACAGCCAATCAGCTGCCAGATTCAATCTGTCATTCAAACACAGCAGCCAATCAGAGAGCTGGCCATTGATCAGCAGGCCCTTTATGACATCACAGACAGACCCATGGAACTCTCTGTGCTAGTCTGCTGGCTGGCTGTCAGTTGGGTGGGTGGGCGGCAGAGGGGGAGGATGTACGTCTCGTTTCTCCTGAAAATTGCGGTTTTTCGGCGTTTCCGGAAAAAAGTCGCGGTCCGACGCGCAAAAGTGGGGTATCATAGAAATCGCCTTTTAAAGACGCACATTTCTGGCTCCACAAAAATGGGCATTTCAAATTAGAAACAAGTCAAATGAACAAAATAGTGTGAATAAGTAAGTATTTCAGGGGTGAGTTAGCAGGTTATTGGGGTAGTAAGTCCTGATTTTTTTGGAGGTTGCAGTGACCACTACGCCATTCAAAATAGGCAGGCTTTAGCATAAGCAGTTAGGCCCCGTAGGATGATTTTAGCTAAAATGTGCCCCAAACACTCAAACCGGCTTGTATCTTGCAATGGAAAATATGGGAAACATGACTTAGACAGCAAATGATACACTGTATGCCATGTTTCCAAATTTTTATGCACAGTGGTTACAGCATGAAGCGAATGCATGTGAATATACAAAGGTGCATTGCATTAAACAAGTCTAATGAGCGTGAAAAAAATGGCCGGCCTGCCTGCTTTCATCCATCATTTGTTCTAAATTTATAATTAATCAATGAGCTGAGGTGGAGTCTTAGCCAGTGGTACCATCAGGGGTGTGTAATGCACTTTAGGGTAGACAGCCAATCAGCTGCCAGATTCAATCTGTCAATCAAACACAGCAGCCAATCAGAGAGCTGGCCATTGATCAGCAGGCCCTTTATGACATCACAGACAGACCCACGGAACTCTCTGTGCTTGTCTGCTGGCTGGCTGTCAGTTGGGTGGGTGGGCGGCAGAGGGGGAGGATGTACGTCTCGTTTCTCCTGAAAATTGCGTTTTTTCTGCGTTTCCGGAAAAAGTCGCGGTCCGACGCGCAAAAGTGGGGTATCGTAGAAATCGCCTTTTAAAGACGCACCTTTCTGGCCCCACAAAAATGGGCATTTCAAATTAGAAACAAGTCAAATTAACAAAATAGTGTGAATAAGTAAGTATTTCAGGGGTGAGTTAGCAGGTTATTGGGGTAGTAAGTCCTGATTTTTTTGGAGGTTGCAGTGACCACTACGCCATTCAAAATAGGCAGGCTTTAGCATAAGCAGTTAGGCCCCGTAGGATGATTTTAGCTAAAATGTGCCCCAAACACTCAAACCGGCTTGTATCTTGCAATGGAAAATATGGGAAACATGACTTAGACAGCAAATGATACACTGTATGCCATGTTTCCAAATTTTTATGCACAGTGGTTACAGCATGAAGCGAATGCATGTGAATATACAAAGGTGCATTGCATTAAACAAGTCCAATGAGCGTGAAAAAAATGGCCGGCCTGCCTGTTTTCATCCATCATTTGTTCTAAATTTATAATTAATCAATGAGCTGAGGTGGAGTCTTAGCCAGTGGTACCATCAGGGGTGTGTAATGCACTTTAGGGTAGACAGCCAATCAGCTGCCAGATTCAATCTGTCAATCAAACACAGCAGCCAATCAGAGAGCTGGCCATTGATCAGCAGGCCCTTTATGACATCACAGACAGACCCACGGAACTCTCTGTGCTTGTCTGCTGGCTGGCTGTCAGTTGGGTGGGTGGGCGGCAGAGGGGGAGGATGTACGTCTCGTTTCTCCTGAAAATTGCGGTTTTTCGGCGTTTCCGGAAAAAGTCGCGGTCCGACGCGCAAAAGTGGGGTATCGTAGAAATCGCCTTTTAAAGACGCACCTTTCTGGCCCCACAAAAATGGGCATTTCAAATTAGAAACAAGTCAAATGAACAAAATAGTGTGAATAAGTAAGTATTTCAGGGTGAGTTAGCAGGTTATTGGGGTAGTAAGTCCTGATTTTTTTGGAGGTTGCAGTGACCACTACGCCATTCAAAATAGGCAGGCTTTAGCATAAGCAGTTAGGCCCCGTAGGATGATTTTAGCTAAAATGTTCCCCAAACACTCAAACCGGCTTGTATCTTGCAATGGAAAATATGGGAAACATGACTTAGACAGCAAATGATACACTGTATGCCATGTTTCCAAATTTTTATGCACAGTGGTTACAGCATGAAGCGAATGCATGTGAATATACAAAGGTGCATTGCATTAAACAAGTCCAATGAGCGTGAAAAAAATGGCCGGCCTGCCTGCTTTCATCCATCATTTGTTCTAAATTTATAATTAATCAATGAGCTGAGGTGGAGTCTTAGCCAGTGGTACCATCAGGGGTGTGTAATGCACTTTAGGGTAGACAGCCAATCAGCTGCCAGATTCAATCTGTCAATCAAACACAGCAGCCAATCAGAGAGCTGGCCATTGATCAGCAGGCCCTTTATGACATCACAGACAGACCCACGGAACTCTCTGTGCTTGTCTGCTGGCTGGCTGTCAGTTGGGTGGGTGGGCGGCAGAGGGGGAGGATGTACGTCTCGTTTCTCCTGAAAATTGCGGTTTTTCGGCGTTTCCGGAAAAAGTCACGGTCCGACGCGCAAATGTGGGGTATCGTAGAAATCGCCTTTTATAGACGCACCTTTCTGGCCCCACAAAAATGGGCATTTCAAATTAGAAACAAGTCAAATGAACAAAATAGTGTGAATAAGTAAGTATTTCAGGGGTGAGTTAGCAGGTTATTGGGGTAGTAAGTCCTGATTTTTTTGGAGGTTGCAGTGACCACTACGCCATTCAAAATAGGCAGGCTTTAGCATAAGCAGTTAGGGCCCGTAGGATGATTTTAGCTAAAATGTGCCCCAAACACTCAAACCGGCTTGTATCTTGCAATGGAAAATATGGGAAACATGACTTAGACAGCAAATGATACACTGTATGCCATGTTTCCAAATTTTTATGCACAGTGGTTACAGCATGAAGCGAATGCATGTGAATATACAAAGGTGCATTGCATTAAACAAGTCCAATGAGCGTGAAAAAAATGTCCGGCCTGCCTGCTTTCATCCATCATTTGTTCTAAATTTATAATTAATCAATGAGCTGAGGTGGAGTCTTAGCCAGTGGTACCATCAGGGGTGTGTAATGCACTTTAGGGTAGACAGCCAATCAGCTGCCAGATTCAATCTGTCAATCAAACACAGCAGCCAAACAGAGAGCTGGCCATTGATCAGCAGGCCCTTTATGACATCACAGACAGACCCACGGAACTCTCTGTGCTTGTCTGCTGGCTGGCTGTCAGTTGGGTGGGTGGGCGGCAGAGGGGGAGGATGTACGTCTCGTTTCTCCTGAAAATTGCGGTTTTTCGGCGTTTCCGGAAAAAGTCGCGGTCCGACGCGCAAAAGTGGGGTATCGTAGAAATCGCCTTTTAAAGACGCACCTTTCTGGCCCCACAAAAATGGGCATTTCAAATTAGAAACAAGTCAAATGAACAAAATAGTGTGAATAAGTAAGTATTTCAGGGGTGAGTTAGCAGGTTATTGGGGTAGTAAGTCCTGATTTTTTTGGAGGTTGCAGTGACCACTACGCCATTCAAAATAGGCAGGCTTTAGCATAAGCAGTTAGGCCCCGTAGGATGATTTTAGCTAAAATGTTCCCCAAACACTCAAACCGGCTTGTATCTTGCAATGGAAAATATGGGAAACATGACTTAGACAGCAAATGATACACTGTATGCCATGTTTCCAAATTTTTATGCACAGTGGTTACAGCATGAAGCGAATGCATGTGAATATACAAAGGTGCATTGCATTAAACAAGTCCAATGAGCGTGAAAAAAATGGCCGGCCTGCCTGCTTTTATCCATCATTTGTTCTAAATTTATAATTAATCAATGAGCTGAGGTGGAGTCTTAGCCAGTGGTACCATCAGGGGTGTGTAATGCACTTTAGGGTAGACAGCCAATCAGCTGCCAGATTCAATCTGTCAATCAAACACAGCAGCCAATCAGAGAGCTGGCCATTGATCAGCAGGCCCTTTATGACATCACAGACAGACCCACGGAACTCTCTGTGCTTGTCTGCTGGCTGGCTGTCAGTTGGGTGGGTGGGCGGCAGAGGGGGAGGATGTACGTCTCGTTTCTCCTGAAAATTGCGGTTTTTCGGCGTTTCCGGAAAAAGTCACGGTCCGACGCGCAAAAGTGGGGTATCGTAGAAATCGCCTTTTATAGACGCACCTTTCTGGCCCCACAAAAATGGGCATTTCAAATTAGAAACAAGTCAAATGAACAAAATAGTGTGAATAAGTAAGTATTTCAGGGGTGAGTTAGCAGGTTATTGGGGTAGTAAGTCCTGATTTTTTGGAGGTTGCAGTGACCACTACGCCATTCAAAATAGGCAGGCTTTAGCATAAGCAGTTAGGGCCCGTAGGATGATTTTAGCTAAAATGTGCCCCAAACACTCAAACCGGCTTGTATCTTGCAATGGAAAATATGGGAAACATGACTTAGACAGCAAATGATACACTGTATGCCATGTTTCCAAATTTTTATGCACAGTGGTTACAGCATGAAGCGAATGCATGTGAATATACAAAGGTGCATTGCATTAAACAAGTCCAATGAGCGTGAAAAAAATGTCCGGCCTGCCTGCTTTCATCCATCATTTGTTCTAAATTTATAATTAATCAATGAGCTGAGGTGGAGTCTTAGCCAGTGGTACCATCAGGGGTGTGTAATGCACTTTAGGGTAGACAGCCAATCAGCTGCCAGATTCAATCTGTCAATCAAACACAGCAGCCAAACAGAGAGCTGGCCATTGATCAGCAGGCCCTTTATGACATCACAGACAGACCCACGGAACTCTCTGTGCTTGTCTGCTGGCTGGCTGTCAGTTGGGTGGGTGGGCGGCAGAGGGGGAGGATGTACGTCTCGTTTCTCCTGAAAATTGCGGTTTTTCGGCGTTTCCGGAAAAAGTCGCGGTCCGACGCGCAAAAGTGGGGTATCGTAGAAATCGCCTTTTAAAGACGCACCTTTCTGGCCCCACAAAAATGGGCATTTCAAATTAGAAACAAGTCAAATGAACAAAATAGTGTGAATAAGTAAGTATTTCAGGGGTGAGTTAGCAGGTTATTGGGGTAGTAAGTCCTGATTTTTTTGGAGGTTGCAGTGACCACTACGCCATTCAAAATAGGCAGGCTTTGGCATAAGCAGTTAGGCCCCGTAGGATGATTTTAGCTAAAATGTGCCCCAAACACTCAAACCGGCTTGTATCTTGCAATGGAAAATATGGGAAACATGACTTAGACATCAAATGATACACTGTATGCCATGTTTCCAAATTTTTATGCACAGTGGTTACAGCATGAAGCGAATGCATGTGAATATACAAAGGTGCATTGCATTAAACAAGTCCAATGAGCGTGAAAAAAATGGCCGGCCTGCCTGCTTTCATCCATCATTTGTTCTAAATTTATAATTAATCAATGAGCTGAGGTGGAGTCTTAGCCAGTGGTACCATCAGGGGTGTGTAATGCACTTTAGGGTAGACAGCCAATCAGCTGCCAGATTCAATCTGTCAATCAAACACAGCAGCCAATCAGAGAGCTGGCCATTGATCAGCAGGCCCTTTATGACATCACAGACAGACCCACGGAACTCTCTGTGCTTGTCTGCTGGCTGGCTGTCAGTTGGGTGGGTGGGCGGCAGAGGGGGAGGATGTACGTCTCGTTTCTCCTGAAAATTGCGGTTTTTCAGCGTTTCCGGAAAAAGTCGCGGTCCGACGCGCAAAAGTGGGGTATCGTAGAAATCGCCTTTTAAAGACGCACCTTTCTGGCCCCACAAAAATGGGCATTTCAAATTAGAAACAAGTCAAATGAACAAAATAGTGTGAATAAGTAAGTATTTCAGGGGTGAGTTAGCAGGTTATTGGGGTAGTAAGTCCTGATTTTTTTGGAGGTTGCAGTGACCACTACGCCATTCAAAATAGGCAGGCTTTAGCATAAGCAGTTAGGCCCCGTAGGATGATTTTAGCTAAAATGTGCCCCAAACACTCAAACCGGCTTGTATCTTGCAATGGAAAATATGGGAAACATGACTTAGACAGCAAATGATACACTGTATGCCATGTTTCCAAATTTTTATGCACAGTGGTTACAGCATGAAGCGAATGCATGTGAATATACAAAGGTGCATTGCATTAAACAAGTCCAATGAGCGTGAAAAAAATGGCCGGCCTGCCTGCTTTCATCCATCATTTGTTCTAAATTTATAATTAATCAATGAGCTGAGGTGGAGTCTTAGCCAGTGGTACCATCAGGGGTGTGTAATGCACTTTAGGGTAGACAGCCAATCAGCTGCCAGATTCAATCTGTCAATCAAACACAGCAGCCAATCAGAGAGCTGGCCATTGATCAGCAGGCCCTTTATGACATCACAGACAGACCCACGGAACTCTCTGTGCTTGTCTGCTGGCTGGCTGTCAGTTGGGTGGGTGGGCGGCAGAGGGGGAGAATGTACGTCTCGTTTCTCCTGAAAATTGCGGTTTTTCAGCGTTTCCGGAAAAAGTCGCGGTCCGACGCGCAAAAGTGGGGTATCGTAGAAATCGCCTTTTAAAGACGCACCTTTCTGGCCCCACAAAAATGGGCATTTCAAATTAGAAACAAGTCAAATGAACAAAATAGTGTGAATAAGTAAGTATTTCAGGGGTGAGTTAGCAGGTTATTGGGGTAGTAAGTCCTGATTTTTTTGGAGGTTGCAGTGACCACTACGCCATTCAAAATAGGCAGGCTTTAGCATAAGCAGTTAGGCCCCGTAGGATGATTTTAGCTAAAATGTGCCCCAAACACTCAAACCGGCTTGTATCTTGCAATGGAAAATATGGGAAACATGACTTAGACAGCAAATGATACACTGTATGCCATGTTTCCAAATTTTTATGCACAGTGGTTACAGCATGAAGCGAATGCATGTGAATATACAAAGGTGCATTGCATTAAACAAGTCCAATGAGCGTGAAAAAAATGGCCGGCCTGCCTGTTTTCATCCATCATTTGTTCTAAATTTATAATTAATCAATGAGCTGAGGTGGAGTCTTAGCCAGTGGTACCATCAGGGGTGTGTAATGCACTTTAGGGTAGACAGCCAATCAGCTGCCAGATTCAATCTGTCAATCAAACACAGCAGCCAATCAGAGAGCTGGCCATTGATCAGCAGGCCCTTTATGACATCACAGACAGACCCACGGAACTCTCTGTGCTTGTCTGCTGGCTGGCTGTCAGTTGGGTGGGTGGGCGGCAGAGGGGGAGGATGTACGTCTCGTTTCTCCTGAAAATTGCGGTTTTTCGGCGTTTCCGGAAAAAGTCGCGGTCCGACGCGCAAAAGTGGGGTATCGTAGAAATCGCCTTTTAAAGACGCACCTTTCTGGCCCCACAAAAATGGGCATTTCAAATTAGAAACAAGTCAAATGAACAAAATAGTGTGAATAAGTAAGTATTTCAGGGGTGAGTTAGCAGGTTATTGGGGTAGTAAGTCCTGATTTTTTTGGAGGTTGCAGTGACCACTACGCCATTCAAAATAGGCAGGCTTTAGCATAAGCAGTTAGGCCCCGTAGGATGATTTTAGCTAAAATGTTCCCCAAACACTCAAACCGGCTTGTATCTTGCAATGGAAAATATGGGAAACATGACTTAGACAGCAAATGATACACTGTATGCCATGTTTCCAAATTTTTATGCACAGTGGTTACAGCATGAAGCGAATGCATGTGAATATACAAAGGTGCATTGCATTAAACAAGTCCAATGAGCGTGAAAAAAATGGCCGGCCTGCCTGCTTTCATCCATCATTTGTTCTAAATTTATAATTAATCAATGAGCTGAGGTGGAGTCTTAGCCAGTGGTACCATCAGGGGTGTGTAATGCACTTTAGGGTAGACAGCCAATCAGCTGCCAGATTCAATCTGTCAATCAAACACAGCAGCCAATCAGAGAGCTGGCCATTGATCAGCAGGCCCTTTATGACATCACAGACAGACCCACGGAACTCTCTGTGCTTGTCTGCTGGCTGGCTGTCAGTTGGGTGGGTGGGCGGCAGAGGGGGAGGATGTACGTCTCGTTTCTCCTGAAAATTGCGGTTTTTCGGCGTTTCCGGAAAAAGTCACGGTCCGACGCGCAAAAGTGGGGTATCGTAGAAATCGCCTTTTATAGACGCACCTTTCTGGCCCCACAAAAATGGGCATTTCAAATTAGAAACAAGTCAAATGAACAAAATAGTGTGAATAAGTAAGTATTTCAGGGGTGAGTTAGCAGGTTATTGGGGTAGTAAGTCCTGATTTTTTTGGAGGTTGCAGTGACCACTACGCCATTCAAAATAGGCAGGCTTTAGCATAAGCAGTTAGGGCCCGTAGGATGATTTTAGCTAAAATGTGCCCCAAACACTCAAACCGGCTTGTATCTTGCAATGGAAAATATGGGAAACATGACTTAGACAGCAAATGATACACTGTATGCCATGTTTCCAAATTTTTATGCACAGTGGTTACAGCATGAAGCGAATGCATGTAAATATACAAAGGTGCATTGCATTAAACAAGTCCAATGAGCGTGAAAAAAATGTCCGGCCTGCCTGCTTTCATCCATCATTTGTTCTAAATTTATAATTAATCAATGAGCTGAGGTGGAATCTTAGCCAGTGGTACCATCAGGGGTGTGTAATGCACTTTAGGGTAGACAGCCAATCAGCTGCCAGATTCAATCTGTCAATCAAACACAGCAGCCAATCAGAGAGCTGGCCATTGATCAGCAGGCCCTTTATGACATCACAGACAGACCCACGGAACTCTCTGTGCTTGTCTGCTGGCTGGCTGTCAGTTGGGTGGGTGGGCGGCAGAGGGGGAGGATGTACGTCTCGTTTCTCCTGAAAATTGCGGTTTTTCGGCGTTTCCGGAAAAAGTCGCGGTCCGACGCGCAAAAGTGGGGTATCGTAGAAATCGCCTTTTAAAGACGCACCTTTCTGGCCCCACAAAAATGGGCATTTCAAATTAGAAACAAGTCAAATGAACAAAATAGTGTGAATAAGTAAGTATTTCAGGGGTGAGTTAGCAGGTTATTGGGGTAGTAAGTCCTGATTTTTTTGGAGGTTGCAGTGACCACTACGCCATTCAAAATAGGCAGGCTTTAGCATAAGCAGTTAGGCCCCGTAGGATGATTTTAGCTAAAATGTTCCCCAAACACTCAAACCGGCTTGTATCTTGCAATGGAAAATATGGGAAACATGACTTAGACAGCAAATGATACACTGTATGCCATGTTTCCAAATTTTTATGCACAGTGGTTACAGCATGAAGCGAATGCATGTGAATATACAAAGGTGCATTGCATTAAACAAGTCCAATGAGCGTGAAAAAAATGGCCGGCCTGCCTGCTTTCATCCATCATTTGTTCTAAATTTATAATTAATCAATGAGCTGAGGTGGAGTCTTAGCCAGTGGTACCATCAGGGGTGTGTAATGCACTTTAGGGTAGACAGCCAATCAGCTGCCAGATTCAATCTGTCAATCAAACACAGCAGCCAATCAGAGAGCTGGCCATTGATCAGCAGGCCCTTTATGACATCACAGACAGACCCACGGAACTCTCTGTGCTTGTCTGCTGGCTGGCTGTCAGTTGGGTGGGTGGGCGGCAGAGGGGGAGGATGTACGTCTCGTTTCTCCTGAAAATTGCGGTTTTTCGGCGTTTCCGGAAAAAGTCACGGTCCGACGCGCAAAAGTGGGGTATCGTAGAAATCGCCTTTTATAGACGCACCTTTCTGGCCCCACAAAAATGGGCATTTCAAATTAGAAACAAGTCAAATGAACAAAATAGTGTGAATAAGTAAGTATTTCAGGGGTGAGTTAGCAGGTTATTGGGGTAGTAAGTCCTGATTTTTTTGGAGGTTGCAGTGACCACTACGCCATTCAAAATAGGCAGGCTTTAGCATAAGCAGTTAGGGCCCGTAGGATGATTTTAGCTAAAATGTGCCCCAAACACTCAAACCGGCTTGTATCTTGCAATGGAAAATATGGGAAACATGACTTAGACAGCAAATGATACACTGTATGCCATGTTTCCAAATTTTTATGCACAGTGGTTACAGCATGAAGCGAATGCATGTGAATATACAAAGGTGCATTGCATTAAACAAGTCCAATGAGCGTGAAAAAAATGGCCGGCCTGCCTGCTTTCATCCATCATTTGTTCTAAATTTATAATTAATCAATGAGCTGAGGTGGAGTCTTAGCCAGTGGTACCATCAGGGGTGTGTAATGCACTTTAGGGTAGACAGCCAATCAGCTGCCAGATTCAATCTGTCAATCAAACACAGCAGCCAAACAGAGAGCTGGCCATTGATCAGCAGGCCCTTTATGACATCACAGACAGACCCACGGAACTCTCTGTGCTTGTCTGCTGGCTGGCTGTCAGTTGGGTGGGTGGGCGGCAGAGGGGGAGGATGTACGTCTCGTTTCTCCTGAAAATTGCGGTTTTTCGGCGTTTCCGGAAAAAGTCGCGGTCCGACGCGCAAAAGTGGGGTATCGTAGAAATCGCCTTTTAAAGACGCACCTTTCTGGCCCCACAAAAATGGGCATTTCAAATTAGAAACAAGTCAAATGAACAAAATAGTGTGAATAAGTAAGTATTTCAGGGGTGAGTTAGCAGGTTATTGGGGTAGTAAGTCCTGATTTTTTTGGAGGTTGCAGTGACCACTACGCCATTCAAAATAGGCAGGCTTTGGCATAAGCAGTTAGGCCCCGTAGGATGATTTTAGCTAAAATGTGCCCCAAACACTCAAACCGGCTTGTATCTTGCAATGGAAAATATGGGAAACATGACTTAGACAGCAAATGATACACTGTATGCCATGTTTCCAAATTTTTATGCACAGTGGTTACAGCATGAAGCGAATGCATGTGAATATACAAAGGTGCATTGCATTAAACAAGTCCAATGAGCGTGAAAAAAATGGCCGGCCTGCCTGCTTTCATCCATCATTTGTTCTAAATTTATAATTAATCAATGGGCTGAGGTGGAGTCTTAGCCAGTGGTACCATCAGGGGTGTGTAATGCACTTTAGGGTAGACAGCCAATCAGCTGCCAGATTCAATCTGTCAATCAAACACAGCAGCCAATCAGAGAGCTGGCCATTGATCAGCAGGCCCTTTATGACATCACAGACAGACCCACGGAACTCTCTGTGCTTGTCTGCTGGCTGGCTGTCAGTTGGGTGGGTGGGCGGCAGAGGGGGAGGATGTACGTCTCGTTTCTCCTGAAAATTGCGGTTTTTCAGCGTTTCCGGAAAAAGTCGCGGTCCGACGCGCAAAAGTGGGGTATCGTAGAAATCGCCTTTTAAAGACGCACCTTTCTGGCCCCACAAAAATGGGCATTTCTAATTAGAAACAAGTCAAATGAACAAAATAGTGTGAATAAGTAAGTATTTCAGGGGTGAGTTAGCAGGTTATTGGGGTAGTAAGTCCTGATTTTTTTGGAGGTTGCAGTGACCACTACGCCATTCAAAATAGGCAGGCTTTAGCATAAGCATTTAGGCCCCGTAGGATGATTTTAGCTAAAATGTGCCCCAAACACTCAAACCGGCTTGTATCTTGCAATGGAAAATATGGGAAACATGACTTAGACAGCAAATGATACACTGTATGCCATGTTTCCAAATTTTTATGCACAGTGGTTACAGCATGAAGTGAATGCATGTGAATATACACAGGTGCATTGCATTAAACAAGTCCAATGAGCGTGAAAAAAATGGCCGGCCTGCCTGCTTTCATCCATCATTTGTTCTAAATTTATAATTAATCAATGAGCTGAGGTGGAGTCTTAGCCAGTGGTACCATCAGGGGTGTGTAATGCACTTTAGGGTAGACAGCCAATCAGCTGCCAGATTCAATCTGTCATTCAAACACAGCAGCCAATCAGAGAGCTGGCCATTGATCAGCAGGCCCTTTATGACATCACAGACAGACCCATGGAACTCTCTGTGCTTGTCTGCTGGCTGGCTGTCAGTTGGGTGGGTGGGCGGCAGAGGGGGAGGATGTACGTCTCGTTTCTCCTGAAAATTGCGGTTTTTCTGCGTTTCCGGAAAAAGTCGCGGTCCGACGCGCAAAAGTGGGGTATCGTAGAAATCGCCTTTTAAAGACGCACCTTTCTGGCCCCACAAAAATGGGCATTTCAAATTAGAAACAAGTCAAATGAACAAAATAGTGTGAATAAGTAAGTATTTCAGGGGTGAGTTAGCAGGTTATTGGGGTAGTAAGTCCTGATTTTTTTGGAGGTTGCAGTGACCACTACGCCATTCAAAATAGGCAGGCTTTAGCATAAGCAGTTAGGCCCCGTAGGATGATTTTAGCTAAAATGTTCCCCAAACACTCAAACCGGCTTGTATCTTGCAATGGAAAATATGGGAAACATGACTTAGACAGCAAATGATACACTGTATGCCATGTTTCCAAATTTTTATGCACAGTGGTTACAGCATGAAGCGAATGCATGTGAATATACAAAGGTGCATTGCATTAAACAAGTCCAATGAGCGTGAAAAAAATGGCCGGCCTGCCTGCTTTCATCCATCATTTGTTCTAAATTTATAATTAATCAATGAGCTGAGGTGGAGTCTTAGCCAGTGGTACCATCAGGGGTGTGTAATGCACTTTAGGGTAGACAGCCAATCAGCTGCCAGATTCAATCTGTCAATCAAACACAGCAGCCAATCAGAGAGCTGGCCATTGATCAGCAGGCCCTTTATGACATCACAGACAGACCCACGGAACTCTCTGTGCTTGTCTGCTGGCTGGCTGTCAGTTGGGTGGGTGGGCGGCAGAGGGGGAGGATGTACGTCTCGTTTCTCCTGAAAATTGCGGTTTTTCAGCGTTTCCGGAAAAAGTCGCGGTCCGACGCGCAAAAGTGGGGTATCGTAGAAATCGCCTTTTAAAGACGCACCTTTCTGGCCCCACAAAAATGGGCATTTCTAATTAGAAACAAGTCAAATGAACAAAATAGTGTGAATAAGTAAGTATTTCAGGGGTGAGTTAGCAGGTTATTGGGGTAGTAAGTCCTGATTTTTTTGGAGGTTGCAGTGACCACTACGCCATTCAAAATAGGCAGGCTTTAGCATAAGCATTTAGGCCCCGTAGGATGATTTTAGCTAAAATGTGCCCCAAACACTCAAACCGGCTTGTATCTTGCAATGGAAAATATGGGAAACATGACTTAGACAGCAAATGATACACTGTATGCCATGTTTCCAAATTTTTATGCACAGTGGTTACAGCATGAAGTGAATGCATGTGAATATACACAGGTGCATTGCATTAAACAAGTCCAATGAGCGTGAAAAAAATGGCCGGCCTGCCTGCTTTCATCCATCATTTGTTCTAAATTTATAATTAATCAATGAGCTGAGGTGGAGTCTTAGCCAGTGGTACCATCAGGGGTGTGTAATGCACTTTAGGGTAGACAGCCAATCAGCTGCCAGATTCAATCTGTCATTCAAACACAGCAGCCAATCAGAGAGCTGGCCATTGATCAGCAGGCCCTTTATGACATCACAGACAGACCCATGGAACTCTCTGTGCTTGTCTGCTGGCTGGCTGTCAGTTGGGTGGGTGGGCGGCAGAGGGGGAGGATGTACGTCTCGTTTCTCCTGAAAATTGCGGTTTTTCTGCGTTTCCGGAAAAAGTCGCGGTCCGACGCGCAAAAGTGGGGTATCGTAGAAATCGCCTTTTAAAGACGCACCTTTCTGGCCCCACAAAAATGGGCATTTCAAATTAGAAACAAGTCAAATGAACAAAATAGTGTGAATAAGTAAGTATTTCAGGGGTGAGTTAGCAGGTTATTGGGGTAGTAAGTCCTGATTTTTTTGGAGGTTGCAGTGACCACTACGCCATTCAAAATAGGCAGGCTTTAGCATAAGCAGTTAGGCCCCGTAGGATGATTTTAGCTAAAATGTTCCCCAAACACTCAAACCGGCTTGTATCTTGCAATGGAAAATATGGGAAACATGACTTAGACAGCAAATGATACACTGTATGCCATGTTTCCAAATTTTTATGCACAGTGGTTACAGCATGAAGCGAATGCATGTGAATATACAAAGGTGCATTGCATTAAACAAGTCCAATGAGCGTGAAAAAAATGGCCGGCCTGCCTGCTTTCATCCATCATTTGTTCTAAATTTATAATTAATCAATGAGCTGAGGTGGAGTCTTAGCCAGTGGTACCATCAGGGGTGTGTAATGCACTTTAGGGTAGACAGCCAATCAGCTGCCAGATTCAATCTGTCAATCAAACACAGCAGCCAATCAGAGAGCTGGCCATTGATCAGCAGGCCCTTTATGACATCACAGACAGACCCACGGAACTCTCTGTGCTTGTCTGCTGGCTGGCTGTCAGTTGGGTGGGTGGGCGGCAGAGGGGGAGGATGTACGTCTCGTTTCTCCTGAAAATTGCGGTTTTTCGGCGTTTCCGGAAAAAGTCACGGTCCGACGCGCAAAAGTGGGGTATCGTAGAAATCGCCTTTTATAGACGCACCTTTCTGGCCCCACAAAAATGGGCATTTCAAATTAGAAACAAGTCAAATGAACAAAATAGTGTGAATAAGTAAGTATTTCAGGGGTGAGTTAGCAGGTTATTGGGGTAGTAAGTCCTGATTTTTTTGGAGGTTGCAGTGACCACTACGCCATTCAAAATAGGCAGGCTTTAGCATAAGCAGTTAGGGCCCGTAGGATGATTTTAGCTAAAATGTGCCCCAAACACTCAAACCGGCTTGTATCTTGCAATGGAAAATATGGGAAACATGACTTAGACAGCAAATGATACACTGTATGCCATGTTTCCAAATTTTTATGCACAGTGGTTACAGCATGAAGCGAATGCATGTGAATATACAAAGGTGCATTGCATTAAACAAGTCCAATGAGCGTGAAAAAAATGTCCGGCCTGCCTGCTTTCATCCATCATTTGTTCTAAATTTATAATTAATCAATGAGCTGAGGTGGAGTCTTAGCCAGTGGTACCATCAGGGGTGTGTAATGCACTTTAGGGTAGACAGCCAATCAGCTGCCAGATTCAATCTGTCAATCAAACACAGCAGCCAAACAGAGAGCTGGCCATTGATCAGCAGGCCCTTTATGACATCACAGACAGACCCACGGAACTCTCTGTGCTTGTCTGCTGGCTGGCTGTCAGTTGGGTGGGTGGGCGGCAGAGGGGGAGGATGTACGTCTCGTTTCTCCTGAAAATTGCGGTTTTTCGGCGTTTCCGGAAAAAGTCGCGGTCCGACGCGCAAAAGTGGGGTATCGTAGAAATCGCCTTTTAAAGACGCACCTTTCTGGCCCCACAAAAACGGGCATTTCAAATTAGAAACAAGTCAAATGAACAAAATAGTGTGAATAAGTAAGTATTTCAGGGGTGAGTTAGCAGGTTATTGGGGTAGTAAGTCCTGATTTTTTTGGAGGTTGCAGTGACCACTACGCCATTCAAAATAGGCAGGCTTTGGCATAAGCAGTTAGGCCCCGTAGGATGATTTTAGCTAAAATGTGCCCCAAACACTCAAACCGGCTTGTATCTTGCAATGGAAAATATGGGAAACATGACTTAGACAGCAAATGATACACTGTATGCCATGTTTCCAAATTTTTATGCACAGTGGTTACAGCATGAAGCGAATGCATGTGAATATACAAAGGTGCATTGCATTAAACAAGTCCAATGAGCGTGAAAAAAATGGCCGGCCTGCCTGCTTTCATCCATCATTTGTTCTAAATTTATAATTAATCAATGAGCTGAGGTGGAGTCTTAGCCAGTGGTACCATCAGGGGTGTGTAATGCACTTTAGGGTAGACAGCCAATCAGCTGCCAGATTCAATCTGTCAATCAAACACAGCAGCCAATCAGAGAGCTGGCCATTGATCAGCAGGCCCTTTATGACATCACAGACAGACCCACGGAACTCTCTGTGCTTGTCTGCTGGCTGGCTGTCAGTTGGGTGGGTGGGCGGCAGAGGGGGAGGATGTACGTCTCGTTTCTCCTGAAAATTGCGGTTTTTCAGCGTTTCCGGAAAAAGTCGCGGTCCGACGCGCAAAAGTGGGGTATCGTAGAAATCGCCTTTTAAAGACGCACCTTTCTGGCCCCACAAAAATGGGCATTTCTAATTAGAAACAAGTCAAATGAACAAAATAGTGTGAATAAGTAAGTATTTCAGGGGTGAGTTAGCAGGTTATTGGGGTAGTAAGTCCTGATTTTTTTGGAGGTTGCAGTGACCACTACGCCATTCAAAATAGGCAGGCTTTAGCATAAGCATTTAGGCCCCGTAGGATGATTTTAGCTAAAATGTGCCCCAAACACTCAAACCGGCTTGTATCTTGCAATGGAAAATATGGGAAACATGACTTAGACAGCAAATGATACACTGTATGCCATGTTTCCAAATTTTTATGCACAGTGGTTACAGCATGAAGTGAATGCATGTGAATATACACAGGTGCATTGCATTAAACAAGTCCAATGAGCGTGAAAAAAATGGCCGGCCTGCCTGCTTTCATCCATCATTTGTTCTAAATTTATAATTAATCAATGAGCTGAGGTGGAGTCTTAGCCAGTGGTACCATCAGGGGTGTGTAATGCACTTTAGGGTAGACAGCCAATCAGCTGCCAGATTCAATCTGTCAATCAAACACAGCAGCCAATCAGAGAGCTGGCCATTGATCAGCAGGCCCTTTATGACATCACAGACAGACCCACGGAACTCTCTGTGCTTGTCTGCTGGCTGGCTGTCAGTTGGGTGGGTGGGCGGCAGAGGGGGAGGATGTACGTCTCGTTTCTCCTGAAAATTGCGGTTTTTCGGCGTTTCCGGAAAAAGTCGCGGTCCGACGCGCAAAAGTGGGGTATCGTAGAAATCGCCTTTTAAAGACGCACCTTTCTGGCCCCACAAAAATGGGCATTTCAAATTAGAAACAAGTCAAATGAACAAAATAGTGTGAATAAGTAAGTATTTCAGGGGTGATTTAGCAGGTTATTGGGGTAGTAAGTCCTGATTTTTTTGGAGGTTGCAGTGACCACTACGCCGTTCAAAATAGGCAGGCTTTAGCATATGCAGTTAGGCCCCGTAGGATGATTTTAGCTAAAATGTGCCCCAAACACTCAAACCGGCTTGTATCTTGCAATGGAAAATATGGGAAACATGACTTAGACAGCAAATGATACACTGTATGCCATGTTTCCAAATTTTTATGCACAGTGGTTACAGCATGAAGTGAATGCATGTGAATATACACAGGTGCATTGCATTAAACAAGTCCAATGAGCGTGAAAAAAATGGCCGGCCTGCCTGCTTTCATCCATCATTTGTTCTAAATTTATAATTAATCAATGAGCTGAGGTGGAGTCTTAGCCAGTGGTACCATCAGGGGTGTGTAATGCACTTTAGGGTAGACAGCCAATCAGCTGCCAGATTCAATCTGTCAATCAAACACAGCAGCCAATCAGAGAGCTGGCCATTGATCAGCAGGCCCTTTATGACATCACAGACAGACCCACGGAACTCTCTGTGCTTGTCTGCTGGCTGGCTGTCAGTTGGGTGGGTGGGCGGCAGAGGGGGTGGATGTACGTCTCGTTTCCCCTGAAAATTGCGGTTTTTCGGCGTTTCCGGAAAAAGTCGCGGTCCGACGCGCAAAAGTGGGGTATCGTAGAAATCGCCTTTTAAAGACGCACCTTTCTGGCCCCACAAAAATGGGCATTTCAAATTAGAAACAAGTCAAATGAACAAAATAGTGTGAATAAGTAAGTATTTCAGGGGTGAGTTAGCAGGTTATTGGGGTAGTAAGTCCTGATTTTTTTGGAGGTTGCAGTGACCACTACGCCATTCAAAATAGGCAGGCTTTAGCATAAGCAGTTAGGCCCCGTAGGATGATTTTAGCTAAAATGTGCCCCAAACACTCAAACCGGCTTGTATCTTGCAATGGAAAATATGGGAAACATGACTTAGACAGCAAATGATACACTGTATGCCATGTTTCCAAATTTTTATGCACAGTGGTTACAGCATGAAGCGAATGCATGTGAATATACAAAGGTGCATTGCATTAAACAAGTCCAATGAGCGTGAAAAAAATGGCCGGCCTGCCTGCTTTCATCCATCATTTGTTCTAAATTTATAATTAATCAATGAGCTGAGGTGGAGTCTTAGCCAGTGGTACCATCAGGGGTGTGTAATGCACTTTAGGGTAGACAGCCAATCAGCTGCCAGATTCAATCTGTCAATCAAACACAGCAGCCAATCAGAGAGCTGGCCATTGATCAGCAGGCCCTTTATGACATCACAGACAGACCCACGGAACTCTCTGTGCTTGTCTGCTGGCTGGCTGTCAGTTGGGTGGGTGGGCGGCAGAGGGGGAGGATGTACGTCTCGTTTCTCCTGAAAATTGCGGTTTTTCGGCGTTTCCGGAAAAAGTCGCGGTCCGACGCGCAAAAGTGGGGTATCGTAGAAATCGCCTTTTAAAGACGCACCTTTCTGGCCCCACAAAAATGGGCATTTCAAATTAGAAACAAGTCAAATGAACAAAATAGTGTGAATAAGTAAGTATTTCAGGGGTGAGTTAGCAGGTTATTGGGGTAGTAAGTCCTGATTTTTTTGGAGGTTGCATTGACCACTACGCCATTCAAAATAGGCAGGCATTGGCATAAGCAGTTAGGCCCCGTAGGATGATTTTAGCTAAAATGTGCCCCAAACACTCAAACCGGCTTGTATCTTGCAATGGAAAATATGGGAAACATGACTTAGACAGCAAATGATACACTGTATGCCATGTTTCCAAATTTTTATGCACAGTGGTTACAGCATGAAGCGAATGCATGTGAATATACAAAGGTGCATTGCATTAAACAAGTCCAATGAGCGTGAAAAAAATGGCCGGCCTTCCTGCTTTCATCCATCATTTGTTCTAAATTTATAATTAATCAATGAGCTGAGGTGGAGTCTTAGCCAGTGGTACCATCAGGGGTGTGTAATGCACTTTAGGGTAGACAGCCAATCAGCTGCCAGATTCAATCTGTCAATCAAACACAGCAGCCAATCAGAGAGCTGGCCATTGATCAGCAGGCCCTTTATGACATCACAGACAGACCCACGGAACTCTCTGTGCTTGTCTGCTGGCTGGCTGTCAGTTGGGTGGGTGGGCGGCAGAGGGGGAGGATGTACGTCTCGTTTCTCCTGAAAATTGCGGTTTTTCAGCGTTTCCGGAAAAAGTCGCGGTCCGACGCGCAAAAGTGGGGTATCGTAGAAATCGCCTTTTAAAGACGCACCTTTCTGGCCCCACAAAAATGGGCATTTCAAATTAGAAACAAGTCAAATGAACAAAATAGTGTGAATAAGTAAGTATTTCAGGGGTGAGTTAGCAGGTTATTGGGGTAGTAAGTCCTGATTTTTTTGGAGGTTGCAGTGACCACTACGCCATTCAAAATAGGCAGGCTTTAGCATAAGCATTTAGGCCCCGTAGGATGATTTTAGCTAAAATGTGCCCCAAACACTCAAACCGGCTTGTATCTTGCAATGGAAAATATGGGAAACATGACTTAGACAGCAAATGATACACTGTATGCCATGTTTCCAAATTTTTATGCACAGTGGTTACAGCATGAAGTGAATGCATGTGAATATACACAGGTGCATTGCATTAAACAAGTCCAATGAGCGTGAAAAAAATGGCCGGCCTGCCTGCTTTCATCCATCATTTGTTCTAAATTTATAATTAATCAATGAGCTGAGGTGGAGTCTTAGCCAGTGGTACCATCAGGGGTGTGTAATGCACTTTAGGGTAGACAGCCAATCAGCTGCCAGATTCAATCTGTCAATCAAACACAGCAGCCAATCAGAGAGCTGGCCATTGATCAGCAGGCCCTTTATGACATCACAGACAGACCCACGGAACTCTCTGTGCTTGTCTGCTGGCTGGCTGTCAGTTGGGTGGGTGGGCGGCAGAGGGGGAGGATGTACGTCTCGTTTCTCCTGAAAATTGCGGTTTTTCGGCGTTTCCGGAAAAAGTCGCGGTCCGACGCGCAAAAGTGGGGTATCGTAGAAATCGCCTTTTAAAGACGCACCTTTCTGGCCCCACAAAAATGGGCATTTCAAATTAGAAACAAGTCAAATGAACAAAATAGTGTGAATAAGTAAGTATTTCAGGGGTGAGTTAGCAGGTTATTGGGGTAGTAAGTCCTGATTTTTTTGGAGGTTGCAGTGACCACTACGCCATTCAAAATAGGCAGGCTTTGGCATAAGCAGTTAGGCCCCGTAGGATGATTTTAGCTAAAATGTGCCCCAAACACTCAAACCGGCTTGTATCTTGCAATGGAAAATATGGGAAACATGACTTAGACAGCAAATGATACACTGTATGCCATGTTTCCAAATTTTTATGCACAGTGGTTACAGCATGAAGCGAATGCATGTGAATATACAAAGGTGCATTGCATTAAACAAGTCCAATGAGCGTGAAAAAAATGGCCGGCCTGCCTGCTTTCATCCATCATTTGTTCTAAATTTATAATTAATCAATGAGCTGAGGTGGAGTCTTAGCCAGTGGTACCATCAGGGGTGTGTAATGCACTTTAGGGTAGACAGCCAATCAGCTGCCAGATTCAATCTGTCAATCAAACACAGCAGCCAATCAGAGAGCTGGCCATTGATCAGCAGGCCCTTTATGACATCACAGACAGACCCACGGAACTCTCTGTGCTTGTCTGCTGGCTGGCTGTCAGTTGGGTGGGTGGGCGGCAGAGGGGGAGGATGTACGTCTCGTTTCTCCTGAAAATTGCGGTTTTTTAGCGTTTCCGGAAAAAGTCGCGGTCCGACGCGCAAAAGTGGGGTATCGTAGAAATCGCCTTTTAAAGACGCACCTTTCTGGCCCCACAAAAATGGGCATTTCAAATTAGAAACAAGTCAAATGAACAAAATAGTGTGAATAAGTAAGTATTTCAGGGGTGAGTTAGCAGGTTATTGGGGTAGTAAGTCCTGATTTTTTTGGAGGTTGCAGTGACCACTACGCCATTCAAAATAGGCAGGCTTTAGCATAAGCATTTAGGCCCCGTAGGATGATTTTAGCTAAAATGTGCCCCAAACACTCAAACCGGCTTGTATCTTGCAATGGAAAATATGGGAAACATGACTTAGACAGCAAATGATACACTGTATGCCATGTTTCCAAATTTTTATGCACAGTGGTTACAGCATGAAGTGAATGCATGTGAATATACACAGGTGCATTGCATTAAACAAGTCCAATGAGCGTGAAAAAAATGGCCGGCCTGCCTGCTTTCATCCATCATTTGTTCTAAATTTATAATTAATCAATGAGCTGAGGTGGAGTCTTAGCCAGTGGTACCATCAGGGGTGTGTAATGCACTTTAGGGTAGACAGCCAATCAGCTGCCAGATTCAATCTGTCAATCAAACACAGCAGCCAATCAGAGAGCTGGCCATTGATCAGCAGGCCCTTTATGACATCACAGACAGACCCACGGAACTCTCTGTGCTTGTCTGCTGGCTGGCTGTCAGTTGGGTGGGTGGGCGGCAGAGGGGGAGGATGTACGTCTCGTTTCTCCTGAAAATTGCGGTTTTTCGGCGTTTCCGGAAAAAGTCACGGTCCGACGCGCAAAAGTGGGGTATCGTAGAAATCGCCTTTTAAAGTCGCACCTTTCTGGCCCCACAAAAATGGGCATTTCAAATTAGAAACAAGTCAAATGAACAAAATAGTGTGAATAAGTAAGTATTTCAGGGGTGAGTTAGCAGGTTATTGGGGTAGTAAGTCCTGATTTTTTTGGAGGTTGCAGTGACCACTACGCCATTCAAAATAGGCAGGCTTTGGCATAAGCAGTTAGGCCCCGTAGGATGATTTTAGCTAAAATGTGCCCCTAACACTCAAACCGGCTTGTATCTTGCAATGGAAAATATGGGAAACATGACTTAGACAGCAAATGATACACTGTATGCCATGTTTCCAAATTTTTATGCACAGTGGTTACAGCATGAAGCGAATGCATGTGAATATACAAAGGTGCATTGCATTAAACAAGTCCAATGAGCGTGAAAAAAATGGCCGGCCTGCCTGCTTTCATCCATCATTTGTTCTAAATTTATAATTAATCAATGAGCTGAGGTGGAGTCTTAGCCAGTGGTACCATCAGGGGTGTGTAATGCACTTTAGGGTAGACAGCCAATCAGCTGCCAGATTCAATCTGTCAATCAAACGCAGCAGCCAATCAGAGAGCTGGCCATTGATCAGCAGGCCCTTTATGACATCACAGACAGACCCACGGAACTCTCTGTGCTTGTCTGCTGGCTGGCTGTCAGTTGGGTGGGTGGGCGGCAGAGGGGGAGGATGTACGTCTCGTTTCTCCTGAAAATTGCGGTTTTTCAGCGTTTCCGGAAAAAGTCGCGGTCCGACGCGCAAAAGTGGGGTATCGTAGAAATCGCCTTTTAAAGACGCACCTTTCTGGCCCCACAAAAATGGGCATTTCAAATTAGAAACAAGTCAAATGAACAAAATAGTGTGAATAAGTAAGTATTTCAGGGGTGAGTTAGCAGGTTATTGGGGTAGTAAGTCCTGATTTTTTTGGAGGTTGCAGTGACCACTACGCCATTCAAAATAGGCAGGCTTTAGCATAAGCATTTAGGCCCCGTAGGATGATTTTAGCTAAAATGTGCCCCAAACACTCAAACCGGCTTGTATCTTGCAATGGAAAATATGGGAAACATGACTTAGACAGCAAATGATACACTGTATGCCATGTTTCCAAATTTTTATGCACAGTGGTTACAGCATGAAGTGAATGCATGTGAATATACACAGGTGCATTGCATTAAACAAGTCCAATGAGCGTGAAAAAAATGGCCGGCCTGCCTGCTTTCATCCATCATTTGTTCTAAATTTATAATTAATCAATGAGCTGAGGTGGAGTCTTAGCCAGTGGTACCATCAGGGGTGTGTAATGCACTTTAGGGTAGACAGCCAATCAGCTGCCAGATTCAATCTGTCAATCAAACACAGCAGCCAATCAGAGAGCTGGCCATTGATCAGCAGGCCCTTTATGACATCACAGACAGACCCACGGAACTCTCTGTGCTTGTCTTCTGGCTGGCTGTCAGTTGGGTGGGTGGGCGGCAGAGGGGGAGGATGTACGTCTCGTTTCTGCTGAAAATTGCGGTTTTTCGGCGTTTCCGGAAAAAGTCGCGGTCCGACGCGCAAAAGTGGGGTATCGTAGAAATCGCCTTTTAAAGACGCACCTTTCTGGCCCCACAAAAATGGGCATTTCAAATTAGAAACAAGTCAAATGAACAAAATAGTGTGAATAAGTAAGTATTTCAGGGGTGAGTTAGCAGGTTATTGGGGTAGTAAGTCCTGATTTTTTTGGAGGTTGCAGTGACCACTACGCCATTCAAAATAGGCAGGCTTTAGCATAAGCAGTTAGGCCCCGTAGGATGATTTTAGCTAAAATGTGCCCCAAACACTCAAACCGGCTTGTATCTTGCAATGGAAAATATGGGAAACATGACTTAGACAGCAAATGATACACTGTATGCCATGTTTCCAAATTTTTATGCACAGTGGTTACAGCATGAAGTGAATGCATGTGAATATACACAGGTGCATTGCATTAAACAAGTCCAATGAGCGTGAAAAAAATGGCCGGCCTGCCTGCCTGCTTTCATCCATCATTTGTTCTAAATTTATAATTAATCAATGAGCTGAGGTGGAGTCTTAGCCAGTGGTACCATCAGGGGTGTGTAATGCACTTTAGGGTAGACAGCCAATCAGCTGCCAGATTCAATCTGTCAATCAAACACAGCAGCCAATCAGAGAGCTGGCCATTGATCAGCAGGCCCTTTATGACATCACAGACAGACCCACGGAACTCTCTGTGCTTGTCTGCTGGCTGGCTGTCAGTTGGGTGGGTGGGCGGCAGAGGGGGTGGATGTACGTCTCGTTTCTCCTGAAAATTGCGGTTTTTCGGCGTTTCCGGAAAAAGTCGCGGTCCGACGCGCAAAAGTGGGGTATCGTAGAAATCGCCTTTTAAAGACGCACCTTTCTGGCCCCACAAAAATGGGCATTTCAAATTAGAAACAAGTCAAATGAACAAAATAGTGTGAATAAGTAAGTATTTCAGGGGTGAGTTAGCAGGTTATTGGGGTAGTAAGTCCTGATTTTTTTGGAGGTTGCAGTGACCACTACGCCATTCAAAATAGGCAGGCTTTAGCATAAGCAGTTAGGCCCCGTAGGATGATTTTAGCTAAAATGTGCCCCAAACACTCAAACCGGCTTGTATCTTGCAATGGAAAATATGGGAAACATGACTTAGACAGCAAATGATACACTGTATGCCATGTTTCCAAATTTTTATGCACAGTGGTTACAGCATGAAGCGAATGCGTGTGAATATACAAAGGTGCATTGCATTAAACAAGTCCAATGAGCGTGAAAAAAATGGCCGGCCTGCCTGCTTTCATCCATCATTTGTTCTAAATTTATAATTAATCAATGAGCTGAGGTGGAGTCTTAGCCAGTGGTACCATCAGAGGTGTGTAATGCACTTTAGGGTAGACAGCCAATCAGCTGCCAGATTCAATCTGTCAATCAAACACAGCAGCCAATCAGAGAGCTGGCCATTGATCAGCAGGCCCTTTATGACATCACAGACAGACCCACGGAACTCTCTGTGCTTGTCTGCTGGCTGGCTGTCAGTTGGGTGGGTGGGCGGCAGAGGGGGAGGATGTACGTCTCGTTTCTCCTGAAAATTGCGGTTTTTCGGCGTTTCCGGAAAAAGTCGCGGTCCGACGCGCAAAAGTGGGGTATCGTAGAAATCGCCTTTTAAAGACGCACCTTTCTGGCCCCACAAAAATGGGCATTTCAAATTAGAAACAAGTCAAATGAACAAAATAGTGTGAATAAGTAAGTATTTCAGGGGTGAGTTAGCAGGTTATTGGGGTAGTAAGTCCTGATTTTTTTGGAGGTTGCATTGACCACTACGCCATTCAAAATAGGCAGGCTTTGGCATAAGCAGTTAGGCCCCGTAGGATGATTTTAGCTAAAATGTGCCCCAAACACTCAAACCGGCTTGTATCTTGCAATGGAAAATATGGGAAACATGACTTAGACAGCAAATGATACACTGTATGCCATGTTTCCAAATTTTTATGCACAGTGGTTACAGCATGAAGCGAATGCATGTGAATATACAAAGGTGCATTGCATTAAACAAGTCCAATGAGCGTGAAAAAAATGGCCGGCCTGCCTGCTTTCATCCATCATTTGTTCTAAATTTATAATTAATCAATGAGCTGAGGTGGAGTCTTAGCCAGTGGTACCATCAGGGGTGTGTAATGCACTTTAGGGTAGACAGCCAATCAGCTGCCAGATTCAATCTGTCAATCAAACACAGCAGCCAATCAGAGAGCTGGCCATTGATCAGCAGGCCCTTTATGACATCACAGACAGACCCACGGAACTCTCTGTGCTTGTCTGCTGGCTGGCTGTCAGTTGGGTGGGTGGGCGGCAGAGGGGGAGGATGTACGTCTCGTTTCTCCTGAAAATTGCGGTTTTTCAGCGTTTCCGGAAAAAGTCGCGGTCCGACGCGCAAAAGTGGGGTATCGTAGAAATCGCCTTTTAAAGACGCACCTTTCTGGCCCCACAAAAATGGGCATTTCAAATTAGAAACAAGTCAAATGAACAAAATAGTGTGAATAAGTAAGTATTTCAGGGGTGAGTTAGCAGGTTATTGGGGTAGTAAGTCCTGATTTTTTTGGAGGTTGCAGTGACCACTACGCCATTCAAAATAGGCAGGCTTTAGCATAAGCATTTAGGCCCCGTAGGATGATTTTAGCTAAAATGTGCCCCAAACACTCAAACCGGCTTGTATCTTGCAATGGAAAATATGGGAAACATGACTTAGACAGCAAATGATACACTGTATGCCATGTTTCCAAATTTTTATGCACAGTGGTTACAGCATGAAGTGAATGCATGTGAATATACACAGGTGCATTGCATTAAACAAGTCCAATGAGCGTGAAAAAAATGGCCGGCCTGCCTGCTTTCATCCATCATTTGTTCTAAATTTATAATTAATCAATGAGCTGAGGTGGAGTCTTAGCCAGTGGTACCATCAGGGGTGTGTAATGCACTTTAGGGTAGACAGCCAATCAGCTGCCAGATTCAATCTGTCAATCAAACACAGCAGCCAATCAGAGAGCTGGCCATTGATCAGCAGGCCCTTTATGACATCACAGACAGACCCACGGAACTCTCTGTGCTTGTCTGCTGGCTGGCTGTCAGTTGGGTGGGTGGGCGGCAGAGGGGGAGGATGTACGTCTCGTTTCTCCTGAAAATTGCGGTTTTTCGGCGTTTCCGGAAAAAGTCGCGGTCCGACGCGCAAAAGTGGGGTATCGTAGAAATCGCCTTTTAAAGACGCACCTTTCTGGCCCCACAAAAATGGGCATTTCAAATAAGAAATAAGTCAAATGAACAAAATAGTGTGAATAAGTAAGTATTTTAGGGGTGAGTTAGCAGGTTATTGGGGTAGTAAGTCCTGATTTTTTTGGAGGTTGCAGTGACCACTACGCCATTCAAAATAGGCAGGCTTTAGCATAAGCAGTTAGGCCCCGTAGGATGATTTTAGCTAAAATGTGCCCCAAACACTCAAACCGGCTTGTATCTTGCAATGGAAAATATGGGAAACATGACTTAGACAGAAAATGATACACTGTATGCCATGTTTCCAAATTTTTATGCACAGTGGTTACAGCATGAAGCGAATGCATGTGAATATACACAGGTGCATTGCATTAAACAAGTCCAATGAGCGTGAAAAAAATGGCCGGCCTGCCTGCTTTCATCCATCATTTGTTCTAAATTTATAATTAATCAATGAGCTGAGGTGGAGTCTTAGCCAGTGGTACCATCAGGGGTGTGTAATGCACTTTAGGGTAGACAGCCAATCAGCTGCCAGATTCAATCTGTCAATCAAACACAGCAGCCAATCAGAGAGCTGGCCATTGATCAGCAGGCCCTTTATGACATCACAGACAGACCCACGGAACTCTCTGTGCTTGTCTGCTGGCTGGCTGTCAGTTGGGTGGGTGGGCGGCAGAGGGGGAGGATGTACGTCTCGTTTCTCCTGAAAATTGCGGTTTTTCGGCGTTTCCGGAAAAAGTCGCGGTCCGACGCGCAAAAGTGGGGTATCGTAGAAATCGCCTTTTAAAGACGCACCTTTCTGGCCCCACAAAAATGGGCATTTCAAATTAGAAACAAGTCAAATGAACAAAATAGTGTGAATAAGTAAGTATTTCAGGGGTGAGTTAGCAGGTTATTGGGGTAGTAAGTCCTGATTTTTTTGGAGGTTGCAGTGACCACTACGCCATTCAAAATAGGCAGGCTTTGGCATAAGCAGTTAGGCCCCGTAGGATGATTTTAGCTAAAATGTGCCCCAAACACTCAAACCGGCTTGTATCTTGCAATGGAAAATATGGGAAACATGACTTAGACAGCAAATGATACACTGTATGCCATGTTTCCAAATTTTTATGCACAGTGGTTACAGCATGAAGCGAATGCATGTGAATATACAAAGGTGCATTGCATTAAACAAGTCCAATGAGCGTGAAAAAAATGGCCGGCCTGCCTGCTTTCATCCATCATTTGTTCTAAATTTATAATTAATCAATGAGCTGAGGTGGAGTCTTAGCCAGTGGTACCATCAGGGGTGTGTAATGCACTTTAGGGTAGACAGCCAATCAGCTGCCAGATTCAATCTGTCAATCAAACACAGCAGCCAATCAGAGAGCTGGCCATTGATCAGCAGGCCCTTTATGACATCACAGACAGACCCACGGAACTCTCTGTGCTTGTCTGCTGGCTGGCTGTCAGTTGGGTGGGTGGGCGGCAGAGGGGGAGGATGTACGTCTCGTCTCTCCTGAAAATTGCGGTTTTTCAGCGTTTCCGGAAAAAGTCGCGGTCCGACGCGCAAAAGTGGGGTATCGTAGAAATCGCCTTTTAAAGACGCACCTTTCTGGCCCCACAAAAATGGGCATTTCAAATTAGAAACAAGTCAAATGAACAAAATAGTGTGAATAAGTAAGTATTTCAGGGGTGAGTTAGCAGGTTATTGGGGTAGTAAGTCCTGATTTTTTTGGAGGTTGCAGTGACCACTACGCCATTCAAAATAGGCAGGCTTTAGCATAAGCATTTAGGCCCCGTAGGATGATTTTAGCTAAAATGTGCCCCAAACACTCAAACCGGCTTGTATCTTGCAATGGAAAATATGGGAAACATGACTTAGACAGCAAATGATACACTGTATGCCATGTTTCCAAATTTTTATGCACAGTGGTTACAGCATGAAGCGAATGCATGTGAATATACACAGGTGCATTGCATTAAACAAGTCCAATGAGCGTGAAAAAAATGGCCGGCCTGCCTGCTTTCATCCATCATTTGTTCTAAATTTATAATTAATCAATGAGCTGAGGTGGAGTCTTAGCCAGTGGTACCATCAGGGGTGTGTAATGCACTTTAGGGTAGACAGCCAATCAGCTGCCAGATTCAATCTGTCAATCAAACACAGCAGCCAATCAGAGAGCTGGCCATTGATCAGCAGGCCCTTTATGACATCACAGACAGACCCACGGAACTCTCTGTGCTTGTCTGCTGGCTGGCTGTCAGTTGGGTGGGTGGGCGGCAGAGGGGGAGGATGTACGTCTCGTTTCTCCTGAAAATTGCGTTTTTTCGGCGTTTCCGGAAAAAGTCGCGGTCCGACGCGCAAAAGTGGGGTATCGTAGAAATCGCCTTTTAAAGACGCACCTTTCTGGCCCCACAAAAATGGGCATTTCAAATTAGAAACAAGTCAAATGAACAAAATAGTGTGAATAAGTAAGTATTTCAGGGGTGAGTTAGCAGGTTATTGGGGTAGTAAGTCCTGATTTTTTTGGAGGTTGCAGTGACCACTACGCCATTCAAAATAGGCAGGCTTTAGCATAAGCAGTTAGGCCCCGTAGGATGATTTTAGCTAAAATGTGCCCCAAACACTCAAACCGGCTTGTATCTTGCAATGGAAAATATGGGAAACATGACTTAGACAGCAAATGATACACTGTATGCCATGTTTCCAAATTTTTATGCACAGTGGTTACAGCATGAAGCGAATGCATGTGAATATACACAGGTGCATTGCATTAAACAAGTCCAATGAGCGTGAAAAAAATGGCCGGCCTGCCTGCTTTCATCCATCATTTGTTCTAAATTTATAATTAATCAATGAGCTGAGGTGGAGTCTTAGCCAGTGGTACCATCAGGGGTGTGTAATGCACTTTAGGGTAGACAGCCAATCAGCTGCCAGATTCAATCTGTCAATCAAACACAGCAGCCAATCAGAGAGCTGGCCATTGATCAGCAGGCCCTTTATGACATCACAGACAGACCCACGGAACTCTCTGTGCTTGTCTGCTGGCTGGCTTTCAGTTGGGTGGGTGGGCAGCAGAGGGGGAGGATGTACGTCTCGTTTCTCCTGAAAATTGCGGTTTTTCGGCGTTTCCGGAAAAAGTCGCGGTCCGACGCGCAAAAGTGGGGTATCGTAGAAATCGCCTTTTAAAGACGCACCTTTCTGGCCCCACAAAAATGGGCATTTCAAATTAGAAACAAGTCAAATGAACAAGATAGTGTGAATAAGTAAGTATTTCAGGGGTGAGTTAGCAGGTTATTGGGGTAGTAAGTCCTGATTTTTTTGGAGGTTGCAGTGACCACTACGCCATTCAAAATAGGCAGGCTTTGGCATAAGCAGTTAGGCCCCGTAGGATGATTTTAGCTAAAATGTGCCCCAAACACTCAAACCGGCTTGTATCTTGCAATGGAAAATATGGGAAACATGACTTAGACAGCAAATGATACACTGTATGCCATGTTTCCAAATTTTTATGCACAGTGGTTACAGCATGAAGCGAATGCATGTGAATATACAAAGGTGCATTGCATTAAACAAGTCCAATGAGCGTGAAAAAAATGGCCGGCCTGCCTGCTTTCATCCATCATTTGTTCTAAATTTATAATTAATCAATGAGCTGAGGTGGAGTCTTAGCCAGTGGTACCATCAGGGGTGTGTAATGCACTTTAGGGTAGACAGCCAATCAGCTGCCAGATTCAATCTGTCAATCAAACACAGCAGCCAATCAGAGAGCTGGCCATTGATCAGCAGGCCCTTTATGACATCACAGACAGACCCACGGAACTCTCTGTGCTTGTCTGCTGGCTGGCTGTCAGTTGGGTGGGTGGGCGGCAGAGGGGGAGGATGTACGTCTCGTTTCTCCTGAAAATTGCGGTTTTTCGGCGTTTCCGGAAAAAGTCGCGGTCCGACGCGCAAAAGTGGGGCATCGTAGAAATCGCCTTTTAAAGACGCACCTTTCTGGCCCCACAAAAATGGGCATTTTAAATTAGAAACAAGTCAAATGAACAAAATAGTGTGAATAAGTAAGTATTTCAGGGGTGAGTTAGCAGGTTATTGGGGTAGTAAGTCCTGATTTTTTTGGAGGTTGCAGTGACCACTACGCCATTCAAAATAGGCAGGCTTTAGCATAAGCAGTTAGGCCCCGTTGGATGATTTTAGCTAAAATGTGCCCTAAACACTCAAACCGGCTTGTATCTTGCAATGGAAAATATGGGAAACATGACTTAGACAGCAAATGATACACTGTATGCCATGTTTCCAAATTTGTATGCACAGTGGTTACAGCATGAAGCGAATGCATGTGAATATACAAAGGTGCATTCCATTAAACAAGTCCAATGAGCGTGAAAAAAATGGCCGGCCTGCCTGCTTTCATCCATCATTTGTTCTAAATTTATAATTAATCAATGAGCTGAGGTGGAGTCTTAGCCAGTGGTACCATCAGGGGTGTGTAATGCACTTTAGGGTAGACAGCCAATCAGCTGCCAGATTCAATCTGTCAATCAAACACAGCAGCCAATCAGAGAGCTGGCCATTGATCAGCAGGCCCTTTATGACATCACAGACAGACCCACGGAACTCTCTGTGCTTGTCTGCTGGCTGGCTGTCAGTTGGGTGGGTGGGCGGCAGAGGGGGAGGATGTACGTCTCGTTTCTCCTGAAAATTGCGGTTTTTCGGCGTTTCCGGAAAAAGTCGCGGTCCGACGCGCAAAAGTGGGGTATCGTAGAAATCGCCTTTTAAAGACGCACCTTTCTGGCCCCACAAAAATGATAATTTCAAATTAGAAAAAGTCAAATGAACAAAATAGTGTGAATAAGTAAGTATTTCATGGGTGAGTTAGCAGATTATTGGGGTAGTAAGTCCTGATTTTTTTGGAGGTTGCAGTGACCACTACGCCATTCAAAATAGGCAGGCTTTAGCATAAGCAGTTAGGCCCCGTAGGATGATTTTAGCTAAAATGTGCCCCAAACACTCAAACCGGCTTGTATCTTGCAATGGAAAATATGGGAAACATGACTTAGACAGCAAATGATACACTGTATGCCATGTTTCCAAATTTTTATGCACAGTGGTTACAGCATGAAGCGAATGCATGTGAATATACAAAGGTGCATTGCATTAAACAAGTCCAATGAGCGTGAAAAAAATGGACGGCCTGCCTGCTTTCATCCATCATTTGTTCTAAATTTATAATTAATCAATGAGCTGAGGTGGAGTCTTAGCCAGTGGTACCATCAGGGGTGTGTAATGCACTTTAGGGTAGACAGCCAATCAGCTGCCAGATTCAATCTGTCAATCAAACACAGCAGCCAATCAGAGAGCTGGCCATTGATCAGCAGGCCCTTTATGACATCACAGACAGACCCACAGAACTCTCTGTGCTTGTCTGCTGGCTGTCAGTTGGGTGGGTGGGCGGCAGAGGGGGAGGATGTACGTCTCGTTTCTCCTGAAAATTGCGGTTTTTTGGCGTTTCCGGAAAAAGTCGCGGTCCGACGCGCAAAAGTGGGGTATCGTAGAAATCGTCTTTTAAAGACGCACCTTTCTGGCCCCACAAAAATGGGCATTTCTAATTAGAAACAAGTCAAATGAACAAAATAGTGTGAATAAGTAAGTATTTCAGGGGTGAGTTAGCAGGATATTGGGGTAGTAAGTCCTGATTTTTTTGGAGGTTGCAGTGACCACTACGCCATTCAAAATAGGCAGGCTTTAGCATAAGCAGTTATGCCCCGTAGGATGATTTTAGCTATAATGTGCCCCAAACACTCAAACCGGCTTGTATCTTGCAATGGAAAATATGGGAAACATGACTTAGACAGCAAATGATACACTGTATGCCATGTTTCCAAATTTGTATGCACAGTGGTTACAGCATGAAGCGAATGCATGTGAATATACAAAGGTGCATTGCATTAAACAAGTCCAATGAGCGTGAAAAAATGGCCGGCCTGCCTGCTTTCATCCATCATTTGTTCTAAATTTATAATTAATCAATGAGCTGAGGTGGAGTCTTAGCCAGTGGTACCATCAGGGGTGTGTAATGCACTTTAGGGTAGACAGCCAATCAGCTGCCAGATTCAATCTGTCAATCAAACACAGCAGCCAATCAGAGAGCTGGCCATTGATCAGCAGGCCCTTTATGACATCACAGACAGACCCACGGAACTCTCTGTGCTTGTCTGCTGGCTGGCTGTCAGTTGGGTGGGTGGGCGGCAGAGGGGGAGGATGTACGTCTCGTTTCTTCTGAAAATTGCGGTTTTTCGGCGTTTCCGGAAAAAGTCGCGGTCCGACGCGCAAAAGTGGGGTATCGTAGAAATCGCCTTTTAAAGACGCACCTTTCTGGCCCCACAAAAATGGGCATTTCAAATTAGAAACAAGTCAAATGAACAAAATAGTGTGAATAAGTAAGTATTTCAGGGGTGAGTTAGCAGGTTATTGGGGTAGTAAGTCCTGATTTTTTTGGAGGTTGCAGTGACCACTACGCCATTCAAAATAGGCAGGCTTTAGCATAAGCAGTTAGGCCCCGTAGGATGATTTTAGCTAAAATGTGCCCCAAACACTCAAACCGGCTTGTATCTTGCAATGGAAAATATGGGAAACATGACTTAGACAGCAAATGATACACTGTATGCCATGTTTCCAAATTTTTATGCACAGTGGTTACAGCATGAAGCGAATGCATGTGAATATACAAAGGTGCATTGCATTAAACAAGTCCAATGAGCGTGAAAAAAATGACCGGCCTGCCTGCTTTCATCCATCATTTGTTCTAAATTTATAATTAATCAATGAGCTGAGGTGGAGTCTTAGCCAGTGGTACCATCAGGGGTGTGTAATGCACTTTAGGGTAGACAGCCAATCAGCTGCCAGATTCAATCTGTCAATCAAACACAGCAGCCAATCAGAGGGCTGGCCATTGATCAGCAGGCCCTTTATGACATCACAGACAGACCCACAGAACTCTCTGTGCTTGTCTGCTGGCTGGCTGTCAGTTGGGTGGGTGGGCGGCAGAGGGGGAGGATGTACGTCTCGTTTCTCCTGAAAATTGCGGTTTTTCGGCGTTTCCGGAAAAAGTCGCGGTCCGACGCGCAAAAGTGGGGTATCGTAGAAATCGCCTTTTAAAGACGCACCTTTCTGGCCCCACAAAAATGGGCATTTCAAATTAGAAACAAGTCAAATGAACAAAATAGTGTGAATAAGTAAGTATTTCAGGGGTGAGTTAGCAGGTTATTGGGGTAGTAAGTCCTGATTTTTTTGGAGGTTGCAGTGACCACTACGCCATTCAAAATAGGCAGGCTTTAGCATAAGCAGTTAGGCCCCGTTGGATGATTTTAGCTAAAATGTGCCCCAAACACTCAAACCGGCTTGTATCTTGCAATGGAAAATATGGGAAACATGACTTAGACAGCAAATGATACACTGTATGCCATGTTTCCAAATTTTTATGCACAGTGGTTACAGCATGAAGCGAATGCATGTGAATATACAAAGGTGCATTGCATTAAACAAGTCCAATGAGCGTGAAAAAAATGGACGGCCTGCCTGCTTTCATCCATCATTTGTTCTAAATTTATAATTAATCAATGAGCTGAGGTGGAGTCTTAGCCAGTGGTACCATCAGGGGTGTGTAATGCACTTTAGGGTAGACAGCCAATCAGCTGCCAGATTCAATCTGTCAATCAAACACAGCAGCCAATCAGAGAGCTGGCCATTGATCAGCAGGCCCTTTATGACATCACAGACAGACCCACAGAACTCTCTGTGCTTGTCTGCTGGCTGTCAGTTGGGTGGGTGGGCGGCAGAGGGGGAGGATGTACGTCTCGTTTCTCCTGAAAATTGCGGTTTTTTGGCGTTTCCGGAAAAAGTCGCGGTCCGACGCGCAAAAGTGGGGTATCGTAGAAATCGCCTTTTAAAGACGCACCTTTCTGGCCCCACAAAAATGGGCATTTCTAATTAGAAACAAGTCAAATGAACAAAATAGTGTGAATAAGTAAGTATTTCAGGGGTGAGTTAGCAGGATATTGGGGTAGTAAGTCCTAAATTTTTTGGAGGTTGCAGTGACCACTACGCCATTCAAAATAGGCAGGCTTTAGCATAAGCAGTTATGCCCCGTAGGATGATTTTAGCTATAATGTGCCCCAAACACTCAAACCGGCTTGTATCTTGCAATGGAAAATATGGGAAACATGACTTAGACAGCAAATGATACACTGTATGCCATGTTTCCAAATTTGTATGCACAGTGGTTACAGCATGAAGCGAATGCATGTGAATATACAAAGGTGCATTGCATTAAACAAGTCCAATGAGCGTGAAAAAATGGCCGGCCTGCCTGCTTTCATCCATCATTTGTTCTAAATTTATAATTAATCAATGAGCTGAGGTGGAGTCTTAGCCAGTGGTACCATCAGGGGTGTGTAATGCACTTTAGGGTAGACAGCCAATCAGCTGCCAGATTCAATCTGTCAATCAAACACAGCAGCCAATCAGAGAGCTGGCCATTGATCAGCAGGCCCTTTATGACATCACAGACAGACCCACGGAACTCTCTGTGCTTGTCTGCTGGCTGGCTGTCAGTTGGGTGGGTGGGCGGCAGAGGGGGAGGATGTACGTCTCGTTTCTTCTGAAAATTGCGGTTTTTCGGCGTTTCCGGAAAAAGTCGCGGTCCGACGCGCAAAAGTGGGGTATCGTAGAAATCGCCTTTTAAAGACGCACCTTTCTGGCCCCACAAAAATGGGCATTTCAAATTAGAAACAAGTCAAATGAACAAAATAGTGTGAATAAGTAAGTATTTCAGGGGTGAGTTAGCAGGTTATTGGGGTAGTAAGTCCTGATTTTTTTGGAGGTTGCAGTGACCACTACGCCATTCAAAATAGGCAGGCTTTAGCATAAGCAGTTAGGCCCCGTAGGATGATTTTAGCTAAAATGTGCCCCAAACACTCAAACCGGCTTGTATCTTGCAATGGAAAATATGGGAAACATGACTTAGACAGCAAATGATACACTGTATGCCATGTTTCCAAATTTTTATGCACAGTGGTTACAGCATGAAGCGAATGCATGTGAATATACAAAGGTGCATTGCATTAAACAAGTCCAATGAGCGTGAAAAAAATGACCGGCCTGCCTGCTTTCATCCATCATTTGTTCTAAATTTATAATTAATCAATGAGCTGAGGTGGAGTCTTAGCCAGTGGTACCATCAGGGGTGTGTAATGCACTTTAGGGTAGACAGCCAATCAGCTGCCAGATTCAATCTGTCAATCAAACACAGCAGCCAATCAGAGGGCTGGCCATTGATCAGCAGGCCCTTTATGACATCACAGACAGACCCACAGAACTCTCTGTGCTTGTCTGCTGGCTGGCTGTCAGTTGGGTGGGTGGGCGGCAGAGGGGGAGGATGTACGTCTCGTTTCTCCTGAAAATTGCGGTTTTTCGGCGTTTCCGGAAAAAGTCGCGGTCCGACGCGCAAAAGTGGGGTATCGTAGAAATCGCCTTTTAAAGACGCACCTTTCTGGCCCCACAAAAATGGGCATTTCAAATTAGAAACAAGTCAAATGAACAAAATAGTGTGAATAAGTAAGTATTTCAGGGGTGAGTTAGCAGGTTATTGGGGTAGTAAGTCCTGATTTTTTTGGAGGTTGCAGTGACCACTACGCCATTCAAAATAGGCAGGCTTTAGCATAAGCAGTTAGGCCCCGTTGGATGATTTTAGCTAAAATGTGCCCCAAACACTCAAACCGGCTTGTATCTTGCAATGGAAAATATGGGAAACATGACTTAGACAGCAAATGATACACTGTATGCCATGTTTCCAAATTTGTATGCACAGTGGTTACAGCATGAAGCGAATGCATGTGAATATACAAAGGTGCATTCCATTAAACAAGTCCAATGAGCGTGAAAAAAATGGCCGGCCTGCCTGCTTTCATCCATCATTTGTTCTAAATTTATAATTAATCAATGAGCTGAGGTGGAGTCTTAGCCAGTGGTACCATCAGGGGTGTGTAATGCACTTTAGGGTAGACAGCCAATCAGCTGCCAGATTCAATCTGTCAATCAAACACAGCAGCCAATCAGAGAGCTGGCCATTGATCAGCAGGCCCTTTATGACATCACAGACAGACCCACGGAACTCTCTGTGCTTGTCTGCTGGCTGGCTGTCAGTTGGGTGGGTGGGCGGCAGAGGGGGAGGATGTACGTCTCGTTTCTCCTGAAAATTGCGGTTTTTCGGCATTTCCGGAAAAAGTCGCGGTCCGACGCGCAAAAGTGGGGTATCGTAGAAATCGCCTTTTAAAGACGCACCTTTCTGGCCCCACAAAAATGATAATTTCAAATTAGAAACAAGTCAAATGAACAAAATAGTGTGAATAAGTAAGTATTTCAGGGGTGAGTTAGCAGGTTATTGGGGTAGTAAGTCCTGATTTTTTTGGAGGTTGCAGTGACCACTACGCCATTCAAAATAGGCAGGCTTTAGCATAAGCAGTTAGGCCCCGTAGGATGATTTTAGCTAAAATGTGCCCCAAACACTCAAACCGGCTTGTATCTTGCAATGGAAAATATGGGAAACATGACTTAGACAGCAAATGATACACTGTATGCCATGTTTCCAAATTTTTATGCACAGTGGTTACAGCATGAAGCGAATGCATGTGAATATACACAGGTGCATTGCATTAAACAAGTCCAATGAGCGTGAAAAAAATGGCCGGCCTGCCTGCTTTCATCCATCATTTGTTCTAAATTTATAATTAATCAATGAGCTGAGGTGGAGTCTTAGCCAGTGGTACCATCAGGGGTGTGTAATGCACTTTAGGGTAGACAGCCAATCAGCTGCCAGATTCAATCTGTCAATCAAACACAGCAGCCAATCAGAGAGCTGGCCATTGATCAGCAGGCCCTTTATGACATCACAGACAGACCCACGGAACTCTCTGTGCTTGTCTGCTGGCTGGCTTTCAGTTGGGTGGGTGGGCAGCAGAGGGGGAGGATGTACGTCTCGTTTCTCCTGAAAATTGCGGTTTTTCGGCGTTTCCGGAAAAAGTCGCGGTCCGACGCGCAAAAGTGGGGTATCGTAGAAATCGCCTTTTAAAGACGCACCTTTCTGGCCCCACAAAAATGGGCATTTCAAATTAGAAACAAGTCAAATGAACAAGATAGTGTGAATAAGTAAGTATTTCAGGGGTGAGTTAGCAGGTTATTGGGGTAGTAAGTCCTGATTTTTTTGGAGGTTGCAGTGACCACTACGCCATTCAAAATAGGCAGGCTTTGGCATAAGCAGTTAGGCCCCGTAGGATGATTTTAGCTAAAATGTGCCCCAAACACTCAAACCGGCTTGTATCTTGCAATGGAAAATATGGGAAACATGACTTAGACAGCAAATGATACACTGTATGCCATGTTTCCAAATTTTTATGCACAGTGGTTACAGCATGAAGCGAATGCATGTGAATATACAAAGGTGCATTGCATTAAACAAGTCCAATGAGCGTGAAAAAAATGGCCGGCCTGCCTGCTTTCATCCATCATTTGTTCTAAATTTATAATTAATCAATGAGCTGAGGTGGAGTCTTAGCCAGTGGTACCATCAGGGGTGTGTAATGCACTTTAGGGTAGACAGCCAATCAGCTGCCAGATTCAATCTGTCAATCAAACACAGCAGCCAATCAGAGAGCTGGCCATTGATCAGCAGGCCCTTTATGACATCACAGACAGACCCACGGAACTCTCTGTGCTTGTCTGCTGGCTGGCTGTCAGTTGGGTGGGTGGGCGGCAGAGGGGGAGGATGTACGTCTCGTTTCTCCTGAAAATTGCGGTTTTTCGGCGTTTCCGGAAAAAGTCGCGGTCCGACGCGCAAAAGTGGGGCATCGTAGAAATCGCCTTTTAAAGACGCACCTTTCTGGCCCCACAAAAATGGGCATTTTAAATTAGAAACAAGTCAAATGAACAAAATAGTGTGAATAAGTAAGTATTTCAGGGGTGAGTTAGCAGGTTATTGGGGTAGTAAGTCCTGATTTTTTTGGAGGTTGCAGTGACCACTACGCCATTCAAAATAGGCAGGCTTTAGCATAAGCAGTTAGGCCCCGTTGGATGATTTTAGCTAAAATGTGCCCTAAACACTCAAACCGGCTTGTATCTTGCAATGGAAAATATGGGAAACATGACTTAGACAGCAAATGATACACTGTATGCCATGTTTCCAAATTTGTATGCACAGTGGTTACAGCATGAAGCGAATGCATGTGAATATACAAAGGTGCATTCCATTAAACAAGTCCAATGAGCGTGAAAAAAATGGCCGGCCTGCCTGCTTTCATCCATCATTTGTTCTAAATTTATAATTAATCAATGAGCTGAGGTGGAGTCTTAGCCAGTGGTACCATCAGGGGTGTGTAATGCACTTTAGGGTAGACAGCCAATCAGCTGCCAGATTCAATCTGTCAATCAAACACAGCAGCCAATCAGAGAGCTGGCCATTGATCAGCAGGCCCTTTATGACATCACAGACAGACCCACGGAACTCTCTGTGCTTGTCTGCTGGCTGGCTGTCAGTTGGGTGGGTGGGCGGCAGAGGGGGAGGATGTACGTCTCGTTTCTCCTGAAAATTGCGGTTTTTCGGCGTTTCCGGAAAAAGTCGCGGTCCGACGCGCAAAAGTGGGGTATCGTAGAAATCGCCTTTTAAAGACGCACCTTTCTGGCCCCACAAAAATGATAATTTCAAATTAGAAACAAGTCAAATGAACAAAATAGTGTGAATAAGTAAGTATTTCATGGGTGAGTTAGCAGATTATTGGGGTAGTAAGTCCTGATTTTTTTGGAGGTTGCAGTGACCACTACGCCATTCAAAATAGGCAGGCTTTAGCATAAGCAGTTAGGCCCCGTAGGATGATTTTAGCTAAAATGTGCCCCAAACACTCAAACCGGCTTGTATCTTGCAATGGAAAATATGGGAAACATGACTTAGACAGCAAATGATACACTGTATGCCATGTTTCCAAATTTTTATGCACAGTGGTTACAGCATGAAGCGAATGCATGTGAATATACAAAGGTGCATTGCATTAAACAAGTCCAATGAGCGTGAAAAAAATGGACGGCCTGCCTGCTTTCATCCATCATTTGTTCTAAATTTATAATTAATCAATGAGCTGAGGTGGAGTCTTAGCCAGTGGTACCATCAGGGGTGTGTAATGCACTTTAGGGTAGACAGCCAATCAGCTGCCAGATTCAATCTGTCAATCAAACACAGCAGCCAATCAGAGAGCTGGCCATTGATCAGCAGGCCCTTTATGACATCACAGACAGACCCACAGAACTCTCTGTGCTTGTCTGCTGGCTGTCAGTTGGGTGGGTGGGCGGCAGAGGGGGAGGATGTACGTCTCGTTTCTCCTGAAAATTGCGGTTTTTTGGCGTTTCCGGAAAAAGTCGCGGTCCGACGCGCAAAAGTGGGGTATCGTAGAAATCGTCTTTTAAAGACGCACCTTTCTGGCCCCACAAAAATGGGCATTTCTAATTAGAAACAAGTCAAATGAACAAAATAGTGTGAATAAGTAAGTATTTCAGGGGTGAGTTAGCAGGATATTGGGGTAGTAAGTCCTGATTTTTTTGGAGGTTGCAGTGACCACTACGCCATTCAAAATAGGCAGGCTTTAGCATAAGCAGTTATGCCCCGTAGGATGATTTTAGCTATAATGTGCCCCAAACACTCAAACCGGCTTGTATCTTGCAATGGAAAATATGGGAAACATGACTTAGACAGCAAATGATACACTGTATGCCATGTTTCCAAATTTGTATGCACAGTGGTTACAGCATGAAGCGAATGCATGTGAATATACAAAGGTGCATTGCATTAAACAAGTCCAATGAGCGTGAAAAAATGGCCGGCCTGCCTGCTTTCATCCATCATTTGTTCTAAATTTATAATTAATCAATGAGCTGAGGTGGAGTCTTAGCCAGTGGTACCATCAGGGGTGTGTAATGCACTTTAGGGTAGACAGCCAATCAGCTGCCAGATTCAATCTGTCAATCAAACACAGCAGCCAATCAGAGAGCTGGCCATTGATCAGCAGGCCCTTTATGACATCACAGACAGACCCACGGAACTCTCTGTGCTTGTCTGCTGGCTGGCTGTCAGTTGGGTGGGTGGGCGGCAGAGGGGGAGGATGTACGTCTCGTTTCTTCTGAAAATTGCGGTTTTTCGGCGTTTCCGGAAAAAGTCGCGGTCCGACGCGCAAAAGTGGGGTATCGTAGAAATCGCCTTTTAAAGACGCACCTTTCTGGCCCCACAAAAATGGGCATTTCAAATTAGAAACAAGTCAAATGAACAAAATAGTGTGAATAAGTAAGTATTTCAGGGGTGAGTTAGCAGGTTATTGGGGTAGTAAGTCCTGATTTTTTTGGAGGTTGCAGTGACCACTACGCCATTCAAAATAGGCAGGCTTTAGCATAAGCAGTTAGGCCCCGTAGGATGATTTTAGCTAAAATGTGCCCCAAACACTCAAACCGGCTTGTATCTTGCAATGGAAAATATGGGAAACATGACTTAGACAGCAAATGATACACTGTATGCCATGTTTCCAAATTTTTATGCACAGTGGTTACAGCATGAAGCGAATGCATGTGAATATACAAAGGTGCATTGCATTAAACAAGTCCAATGAGCGTGAAAAAAATGACCGGCCTGCCTGCTTTCATCCATCATTTGTTCTAAATTTATAATTAATCAATGAGCTGAGGTGGAGTCTTAGCCAGTGGTACCATCAGGGGTGTGTAATGCACTTTAGGGTAGACAGCCAATCAGCTGCCAGATTCAATCTGTCAATCAAACACAGCAGCCAATCAGAGGGCTGGCCATTGATCAGCAGGCCCTTTATGACATCACAGACAGACCCACAGAACTCTCTGTGCTTGTCTGCTGGCTGGCTGTCAGTTGGGTGGGTGGGCGGCAGAGGGGGAGGATGTACGTCTCGTTTCTCCTGAAAATTGCGGTTTTTCGGCGTTTCCGGAAAAAGTCGCGGTCCGACGCGCAAAAGTGGGGTATCGTAGAAATCGCCTTTTAAAGACGCACCTTTCTGGCCCCACAAAAATGGGCATTTCAAATTAGAAACAAGTCAAATGAACAAAATAGTGTGAATAAGTAAGTATTTCAGGGGTGAGTTAGCAGGTTATTGGGGTAGTAAGTCCTGATTTTTTTGGAGGTTGCAGTGACCACTACGCCATTCAAAATAGGCAGGCTTTAGCATAAGCAGTTAGGCCCCGTTGGATGATTTTAGCTAAAATGTGCCCCAAACACTCAAACCGGCTTGTATCTTGCAATGGAAAATATGGGAAACATGACTTAGACAGCAAATGATACACTGTATGCCATGTTTCCAAATTTTTATGCACAGTGGTTACAGCATGAAGCGAATGCATGTGAATATACAAAGGTGCATTGCATTAAACAAGTCCAATGAGCGTGAAAAAAATGGACGGCCTGCCTGCTTTCATCCATCATTTGTTCTAAATTTATAATTAATCAATGAGCTGAGGTGGAGTCTTAGCCAGTGGTACCATCAGGGGTGTGTAATGCACTTTAGGGTAGACAGCCAATCAGCTGCCAGATTCAATCTGTCAATCAAACACAGCAGCCAATCAGAGAGCTGGCCATTGATCAGCAGGCCCTTTATGACATCACAGACAGACCCACAGAACTCTCTGTGCTTGTCTGCTGGCTGTCAGTTGGGTGGGTGGGCGGCAGAGGGGGAGGATGTACGTCTCGTTTCTCCTGAAAATTGCGGTTTTTTGGCGTTTCCGGAAAAAGTCGCGGTCCGACGCGCAAAAGTGGGGTATCGTAGAAATCGCCTTTTAAAGACGCACCTTTCTGGCCCCACAAAAATGGGCATTTCTAATTAGAAACAAGTCAAATGAACAAAATAGTGTGAATAAGTAAGTATTTCAGGGGTGAGTTAGCAGGATATTGGGGTAGTAAGTCCTAAATTTTTTGGAGGTTGCAGTGACCACTACGCCATTCAAAATAGGCAGGCTTTAGCATAAGCAGTTATGCCCCGTAGGATGATTTTAGCTATAATGTGCCCCAAACACTCAAACCGGCTTGTATCTTGCAATGGAAAATATGGGAAACATGACTTAGACAGCAAATGATACACTGTATGCCATGTTTCCAAATTTGTATGCACAGTGGTTACAGCATGAAGCGAATGCATGTGAATATACAAAGGTGCATTGCATTAAACAAGTCCAATGAGCGTGAAAAAATGGCCGGCCTGCCTGCTTTCATCCATCATTTGTTCTAAATTTATAATTAATCAATGAGCTGAGGTGGAGTCTTAGCCAGTGGTACCATCAGGGGTGTGTAATGCACTTTAGGGTAGACAGCCAATCAGCTGCCAGATTCAATCTGTCAATCAAACACAGCAGCCAATCAGAGAGCTGGCCATTGATCAGCAGGCCCTTTATGACATCACAGACAGACCCACGGAACTCTCTGTGCTTGTCTGCTGGCTGGCTGTCAGTTGGGTGGGTGGGCGGCAGAGGGGGAGGATGTACGTCTCGTTTCTTCTGAAAATTGCGGTTTTTCGGCGTTTCCGGAAAAAGTCGCGGTCCGACGCGCAAAAGTGGGGTATCGTAGAAATCGCCTTTTAAAGACGCACCTTTCTGGCCCCACAAAAATGGGCATTTCAAATTAGAAACAAGTCAAATGAACAAAATAGTGTGAATAAGTAAGTATTTCAGGGGTGAGTTAGCAGGTTATTGGGGTAGTAAGTCCTGATTTTTTTGGAGGTTGCAGTGACCACTACGCCATTCAAAATAGGCAGGCTTTAGCATAAGCAGTTAGGCCCCGTAGGATGATTTTAGCTAAAATGTGCCCCAAACACTCAAACCGGCTTGTATCTTGCAATGGAAAATATGGGAAACATGACTTAGACAGCAAATGATACACTGTATGCCATGTTTCCAAATTTTTATGCACAGTGGTTACAGCATGAAGCGAATGCATGTGAATATACAAAGGTGCATTGCATTAAACAAGTCCAATGAGCGTGAAAAAAATGACCGGCCTGCCTGCTTTCATCCATCATTTGTTCTAAATTTATAATTAATCAATGAGCTGAGGTGGAGTCTTAGCCAGTGGTACCATCAGGGGTGTGTAATGCACTTTAGGGTAGACAGCCAATCAGCTGCCAGATTCAATCTGTCAATCAAACACAGCAGCCAATCAGAGGGCTGGCCATTGATCAGCAGGCCCTTTATGACATCACAGACAGACCCACAGAACTCTCTGTGCTTGTCTGCTGGCTGGCTGTCAGTTGGGTGGGTGGGCGGCAGAGGGGGAGGATGTACGTCTCGTTTCTCCTGAAAATTGCGGTTTTTCGGCGTTTCCGGAAAAAGTCGCGGTCCGACGCGCAAAAGTGGGGTATCGTAGAAATCGCCTTTTAAAGACGCACCTTTCTGGCCCCACAAAAATGGGCATTTCAAATTAGAAACAAGTCAAATGAACAAAATAGTGTGAATAAGTAAGTATTTCAGGGGTGAGTTAGCAGGTTATTGGGGTAGTAAGTCCTGATTTTTTTGGAGGTTGCAGTGACCACTACGCCATTCAAAATAGGCAGGCTTTAGCATAAGCAGTTAGGCCCCGTTGGATGATTTTAGCTAAAATGTGCCCCAAACACTCAAACCGGCTTGTATCTTGCAATGGAAAATATGGGAAACATGACTTAGACAGCAAATGATACACTGTATGCCATGTTTCCAAATTTGTATGCACAGTGGTTACAGCATGAAGCGAATGCATGTGAATATACAAAGGTGCATTCCATTAAACAAGTCCAATGAGCGTGAAAAAAATGGCCGGCCTGCCTGCTTTCATCCATCATTTGTTCTAAATTTATAATTAATCAATGAGCTGAGGTGGAGTCTTAGCCAGTGGTACCATCAGGGGTGTGTAATGCACTTTAGGGTAGACAGCCAATCAGCTGCCAGATTCAATCTGTCAATCAAACACAGCAGCCAATCAGAGAGCTGGCCATTGATCAGCAGGCCCTTTATGACATCACAGACAGACCCACGGAACTCTCTGTGCTTGTCTGCTGGCTGGCTGTCAGTTGGGTGGGTGGGCGGCAGAGGGGGAGGATGTACGTCTCGTTTCTCCTGAAAATTGCGGTTTTTCGGCATTTCCGGAAAAAGTCGCGGTCCGACGCGCAAAAGTGGGGTATCGTAGAAATCGCCTTTTAAAGACGCACCTTTCTGGCCCCACAAAAATGATAATTTCAAATTAGAAACAAGTCAAATGAACAAAATAGTGTGAATAAGTAAGTATTTCAGGGGTGAGTTAGCAGGTTATTGGGGTAGTAAGTCCTGATTTTTTTGGAGGTTGCAGTGACCACTACGCCATTCAAAATAGGCAGGCTTTAGCATAAGCAGTTAGGCCCCGTAGGATGATTTTAGCTAAAATGTGCCCCAAACACTCAAACCGGCTTGTATCTTGCAATGGAAAATATGGGAAACATGACTTAGACAGCAAATGATACACTGTATGCCATGTTTCCAAATTTTTATGCACAGTGGTTACAGCATGAAGCGAATGCATGTGAATATACAAAGGTGCATTGCATTAAACAAGTCCATTGAGCGTGAAAAAAATGGCCGGCCTGCCTGCTTTCATCCATCATTTGTTCTAAATTTATAATTAATCAATGAGCTGAGGTGGAGTCTTAGCCAGTGATACCATCAGGGGTGTGTAATGCACTTTAGGGTAGACAGCCAATCAGCTGCCAGATTCAATCTGTCAATCAAACACAGCAGCCAAGCAGAGAGCTGGCCATTGATCAGCAGGCCCTTTATGACATCACAGACAGACCCACAGAACTCTCTGTGCTTGTCTGCTGGCTGGCTGTCAGTTGGGTGGGTGGGCGGCAGAGGGGGAGTATGTACGTCTCGTTTCTCCTGAAAATTGCGTTTTTTCGGCGTTTCCGGAAAAAGTCGCGGTCCGACGCGCAAAAGTGGGGTATCGTAGAAATCACCTTTTAAAGACGCACCTTTCTGGCCCCACAAAAATGGGCATTTCAAATTAGAAACAAGTCAAATGAACAAAATAGTGTGAATAAGTAAGTATTTCAGGGGTGAGTTAGCAGGTTATTGGGGTAGTAAGTCCTGATTTTTTTGGAGGTTGCAGTGACCACTACGCCATTCAAAATAGGCAGGCTTTAGCATAAGCAGTTAGGCCCCGTAGGATGATTTTAGCTAAAATGTGCCCCAAACACTCAAACCGGCTTGTATCTTGCAATCGAAAATATGGGAAACATGACTTAGACAGCAAATGATACACTGTATGCCATGTTTCCAAATTTTTATGCACAGTGGTTACAGCATGAAGCGAATGCATGTGAATATACAAAGGTGCATTGCATTAAACAAGTCCAATGAGCGTAAAAAAAAATTGCCGGCCTGCCTGCTTTCATCCATCATTTGTTCTAAATTTATAATTAATCAATGAGCTGAGGTGGAGTCTTAGCCAGTGGTACCATCAGGGGTGTGTAATGCACTTTAGGGTAGACAGCCAATCAGCTGCCAGATTCAATCTGTCATTCAAACACAGCAGCCAATCAGAGAGCTGGCCATTGATCAGCAGGCCCTTTATGACATCACAGACAGACCCATGGAACTCTCTGTGCTTGTCTGCTGACTGGCTGTCAGTTGGGTGGGTGGGCGGCAGAGGGGGAGGATGTACGTCTCGTTTCTCCTGAAAATTGCGGTTTTTCGGCGTTTCCGGAAAAAGTCGCGGTCCGACGCGCAAAAGTGGGGTATCGTAGAAATCGCCTTTTAAAGACGCACCTTTCTGGCCCCACAAAAATGGGCATTTCAAATTAGAAACAAGTCAAATGAACAAAATAGTGTGAATAAGTAAGTATTTCAGGGGTGAGTTAGCAGGTTATTGGGGTAGTAAGTCCTGATTTTTTTGGAGGTTGCAGTGACCACTACGCCATTCAAAATAGGCAGGCTTTAGCATAAGCAGTTAGGCCCCGTAGGATGATTTTAGCTAAAATGTGCCCCAAACACTCAAACCGGCTTGTATCTTGCAATGGAAAATATGGGAAACATGACTTAGACAGCAAATGATACACTGTATGCCATGTTTCCAAATTTTTATGCACAGTGGTTACAGCATGAAGCGAATGCATGTGAATATACAAAGGTGCATTGCATTAAACAAGTCTAATGAGCGTGAAAAAAATGGCCGGCCTGCCTGCTTTCATCCATCATTTGTTCTAAATTTATAATTAATCAATGAGCTGAGGTGGAGTCTTAGCCAGTGGTACCATCAGGGGTGTGTAATGCATTTTGGGTAGACAGCCAATCAGCTGCCAGATTCAATCTGTCAATCAAACACAGCAGCCAATCAGAGAGCTGGCCATTGATCAGCAGGCCCTTTATGACATCACAGACAGACCCACGGAACTCTCTGTGCTTGTCTGCTGGCTGGCTGTCAGTTGGGTGGGTGGGCGGCAGAGGGGGAGGATGTACGTCTCGTTTCTCCTGAAAATTGCGGTTTTTCGGCGTTTCCGGAAAAAGTCGCGGTCCGACGCGCAAAAGTGGGGTATCGTAGAAATCGCCTTTTAAAGACGCACCTTTCTGGCCCCACAAAAATGGGCATTTCAAATTAGAAACAAGTCAAATGAACAAAATAGTGTGAATAAGTAAGTATTTCAGGGGTGAGTTAGCAGGTTATTGGGGTAGTAAGTCCTGATTTTTTTGGAGGTTGCAGTGACCACTACGCCATTCAAAATAGGCAGGCTTTAGCATAAGCAGTTAGGCCCCGTAGGATGATTTTAGCTAAAATGTGCCCCAAACACTCAAACCGGCTTGTATCTTGCAATGGAAAATATGGGAAACATGACTTAGACAGCAAATGATACACTGTATGCCATGTTTCCAAATTTTTATGCACAGTGGTTACAGCATGAAGCGAATGCATGTGAATATACAAAGGTGCATTGCATTAAACAAGTCTAATGAGCGTGAAAAAAATGGCCGGCCTGCCTGCTTTCATCCATCATTTGTTCTAAATTTATAATTAATCAATGAGCTGAGGTGGAGTCTTAGCCAGTGGTACCATCAGGGGTGTGTAATGCACTTTAGGGTAGACAGCCAATCAGCTGCCAGATTCAATCTGTCAATCAAACACAGCAGCCAATCAGAGAGCTGGCCATTGATCAGCAGGCCCTTTATGACATCACAGACAGACCCACGGAACTCTCTGTGCTTGTCTGCTGGCTGGCTGTCAGTTGGGTGGGTGGGCGGCAGAGGGGGAGGATGTACATCTCGTTTCTCCTGAAAATTGCGTTTTTTCTGCGTTTCCGGAAAAAGTCGCGGTCCGACGCGCAAAAGTGGGGTATCGTAGAAATCGCCTTTTAAAGACGCACCTTTCTGGCCCCACAAAAATGGGCATTTCAAATTAGAAACAAGTCAAATGAACAAAATAGTGTGAATAAGTAAGTATTTCAGGGGTGAGTTAGCAGGTTATTGGGGTAGTAAGTCCTGATTTTTTTGGAGGTTGCAGTGACCACTACGCCATTCAAAATAGGCAGGCTTTAGCATAAGCAGTTAGGCCCCGTAGGATGATTTTAGCTAAAATGTGCCCCAAACACTCAAACCGGCTTGTATCTTGCAATGGAAAATATGGGAAACATGACTTAGACAGCAAATGATACACTGTATGCCATGTTTCCAAATTTTTATGCACAGTGGTTACAGCATGAAGCGAATGCATGTGAATATACAAAGGTGCATTGCATTAAACAAGTCCAATGAGCGTGAAAAAAATGGCCGGCCTGCCTGTTTTCATCCATCATTTGTTCTAAATTTATAATTAATCAATGAGCTGAGGTGGAGTCTTAGCCAGTGGTACCATCAGGGGTGTGTAATGCACTTTAGGGTAGACAGCCAATCAGCTGCCAGATTCAATCTGTCAATCAAACACAGCAGCCAATCAGAGAGCTGGCCATTGATCAGCAGGCCCTTTATGACATCACAGACAGACCCACGGAACTCTCTGTGCTTGTCTGCTGGCTGGCTGTCAGTTGGGTGGGTGGGCGGCAGAGGGGGAGGATGTACGTCTCGTTTCTCCTGAAAATTGCGGTTTTTCGGCGTTTCCGGAAAAAGTCGCGGTCCGACGCGCAAAAGTGGGGTATCGTAGAAATCGCCTTTTAAAGACGCACCTTTCTGGCCCCACAAAAATGGGCATTTCAAATTAGAAACAAGTCAAATGAACAAAATAGTGTGAATAAGTAAGTATTTCAGGGGTGAGTTAGCAGGTTATTGGGGTAGTAAGTCCTGATTTTTTTGGAGGTTGCAGTGACCACTACGCCATTCAAAATAGGCAGGCTTTAGCATAAGCAGTTAGGCCCCGTAGGATGATTTTAGCTAAAATGTTCCCCAAACACTCAAACCGGCTTGTATCTTGCAATGGAAAATATGGGAAACATGACTTAGACAGCAAATGATACACTGTATGCCATGTTTCCAAATTTTTATGCACAGTGGTTACAGCATGAAGCGAATGCATGTGAATATACAAAGGTGCATTGCATTAAACAAGTCCAATGAGCGTGAAAAAAATGGCCGGCCTGCCTGCTTTCATCCATCATTTGTTCTAAATTTATAATTAATCAATGAGCTGAGGTGGAGTCTTAGCCAGTGGTACCATCAGGGGTGTGTAATGCACTTTAGGGTAGACAGCCAATCAGCTGCCAGATTCAATCTGTCAATCAAACACAGCAGCCAATCAGAGAGCTGGCCATTGATCAGCAGGCCCTTTATGACATCACAGACAGACCCACGGAACTCTCTGTGCTTGTCTGCTGGCTGGCTGTCAGTTGGGTGGGTGGGCGGCAGAGGGGGAGGATGTACGTCTCGTTTCTCCTGAAAATTGCGGTTTTTCGGCGTTTCCGGAAAAAGTCGCGGTCCGACGCGCAAAAGTGGGGTATCGTAGAAATCGCCTTTTAAAGACGCACCTTTCTGGCCCCACAAAAATGGGCATTTCAAATTAGAAACAAGTCAAATGAACAAAATAGTGTGAATAAGTAAGTATTTCAGGGGTGAGTTAGCAGGTTATTGGGGTAGTAAGTCCTGATTTTTTTGGAGGTTGCAGTGACCACTACGCCATTCAAAATAGGCAGGCTTTGGCATAAGCAGTTAGGCCCCGTAGGATGATTTTAGCTAAAATGTGCCCCAAACACTCAAACCGGCTTGTATCTTGCAATGGAAAATATGGGAAACATGACTTAGACAGCAAATGATACACTGTATGCCATGTTTCCAAATTTTTATGCACAGTGGTTACAGCATGAAGCGAATGCATGTGAATATACAAAGGTGCATTGCATTAAACAAGTCCAATGAGCGTGAAAAAAATGGCCGGCCTGCCTGCTTTCATCCATCATTTGTTCTAAATTTATAATTAATCAATGAGCTGAGGTGGAGTCTTAGCCAGTGGTACCATCAGGGGTGTGTAATGCACTTTAGGGTAGACAGCCAATCAGCTGCCAGATTCAATCTGTCAATTAAACACAGCAGCCAATCAGAGAGCTGGCCATTGATCAGCAGGCCCTTTATGACATCACAGACAGACCCACGGAACTCTCTGTGCTTGTCTGCTGGCTGGCTGTCAGTTGGGTGGGTGGGCGGCAGAGGGGGAGGATGTACGTCTCGTTTCTCCTGAAAATTGCGGTTTTTCAGCGTTTCCGGAAAAAGTCGCGGTCCGACGCGCAAAAGTGGGGTATCGTAGAAATCGCCTTTTAAAGACGCACCTTTCTGGCCCCACAAAAATGGGCATTTCAAATTAGAAACAAGTCAAATGAACAAAATAGTGTGAATAAGTAAGTATTTCAGGGGTGAGTTAGCAGGTTATTGGGGTAGTAAGTCCTGATTTTTTTGGAGGTTGCAGTGACCACTACGCCATTCAAAATAGGCAGGCTTTAGCATAAGCATTTAGGCCCCGTAGGATGATTTTAGCTAAAATGTGCCCCAAACACTCAAACCGGCTTGTATCTTGCAATGGAAAATATGGGAAACATGACTTAGACAGCAAATGATACACTGTATGCCATGTTTCCAAATTTTTATGCACAGTGGTTACAGCATGAAGTGAATGCATGTGAATATACACAGGTGCATTGCATTAAACAAGTCCAATGAGCGTGAAAAAAATGGCCGGCCTGCCTGCTTTCATCCATCATTTGTTCTAAATTTATAATTAATCAATGAGCTGAGGTGGAGTCTTAGCCAGTGGTACCATCAGGGGTGTGTAATGCACTTTAGGGTAGACAGCCAATCAGCTGCCAGATTCAATCTGTCAATCAAACACAGCAGCCAATCAGAGAGCTGGCCATTGATCAGCAGGCCCTTTATGACATCACAGACAGACCCACGGAAATCTCTGTGCTTGTCTGCTGGCTGGCTGTCAGTTGGGTGGGTGGGCGGCAGAGGGGGAGGATGTACGTCTCGTTTCTCCTGAAAATTGCGTTTTTTCTGCGTTTCCGGAAAAAGTCGCGGTCCGACGCGCAAAAGTGGGGTATCGTAGAAATCGCCTTTTAAAGACGCACCTTTCTGGCCCCACAAAAATGGGCATTTCAAATTAGAAACAAGTCAAATGAACAAAATAGTGTGAATAAGTAAGTATTTCAGGGGTGAGTTAGCAGGTTATTGGGGTAGTAAGTCCTGATTTTTTTGGAGGTTGCATTGACCACTACGCCATTCAAAATAGGCAGGCTTTGGCATAAGCAGTTAGGCCCCGTAGGATGATTTTAGCTAAAATGTGCCCCAAACACTCAAACCGGCTTGTATCTTGCAATGGAAAATATGGGAAACATGACTTAGACAGCAAATGATACACTGTATGCCATGTTTCCAAATTTTTATGCACAGTGGTTACAGCATGAAGCGAATGCATGTGAATATACAAAGGTGCATTGCATTAAACAAGTCCAATGAGCGTGAAAAAAATGGCCGGCCTGCCTGCTTTCATCCATCATTTGTTCTAAATTTATAATTAATCAATGAGCTGAGGTGGAGTCTTAGCCAGTGGTACCATCAGGGGTGTGTAATGCACTTTAGGGTAGACAGCCAATCAGCTGCCAGATTCAATCTGTCAATCAAACACAGCAGCCAATCAGAGAGCTGGCCATTGATCAGCAGGCCCTTTATGACATCACAGACAGACCCACGGAACTCTCTGTGCTTGTCTGCTGGCTGGCTGTCAGTTGGGTGGGTGGGCGGCAGAGGGGGAGGATGTACGTCTCGTTTCTCCTGAAAATTGCGGTTTTTCGGCGTTTCCGGAAAAAGTCGCGGTCCGACGCGCAAAAGTGGGGTATCGTAGAAATCGCCTTTTAAAGGCGCACCTTTCTGGCCCCACAAAAATGGGCATTTCAAATTAGAAACAAGTCAAATGAACAAAATAGTGTGAATAAGTAAGTATTTCAGGGGTGAGTTAGCAGGTTATTGGGGTAGTAAGTCCTGATTTTTTTGGAGGTTGCAGTGACCACTACGCCATTCAAAATAGGCAGGCTTTAGCATAAGCAGTTACGCCCCGTAGGATGATTTTAGCTAAAATGTGCCCCAAACACTCAAACCGGCTTGTATCTTGCAATGGAAAATATGGGAAACATGACTTAGACAGCAAATGATACACTGTATGCCATGTTTCCAAATTTTTATGCACAGTGGTTACAGCATGAAGTGAATGCATGTGAATATACACAGGTTCATTGCATTAAACAAGTCCAATGAGCGTGAAAAAAATGGCCGGCCTGCCTGCTTTCATCCATCATTTGTTCTAAATTTATAATTAATCAATGAGCTGAGGTGGAGTCTTAGCCAGTGGTACCATCAGGGGTGTGTAATGCACTTTAGGGTAGACAGCCAATCAGCTGCCAGATTCAATCTGTCAATCAAACACAGCAGCCAATCAGAGAGCTGGCCATTGATCAGCAGGCCCTTTATGACATCACAGACAGACCCACGGAACTCTCTGTGCTTGTCTGCTGGCTGGCTGTCAGTTGGGTGGGTGGGCGGCAGAGGGGGAGGATGTACGTCTCGTTTCTCCTGAAAATTGCGGTTTTTCTGCGTTTCCGGAAAAAGTCGCGGTCCGACGCGCAAAAGTGGGGTATCGTAGAAATCGCCTTTTAAAGACGCACCTTTCTGGCCCCACAAAAATGGGCATTTCAAATTAGAAACAAGTCAAATGAACAAAATAGTGTGAATAAGTAAGTATTTCAGGGGTGAGTTAGCAGGTTATTGGGGTAGTAAGTCCTGATTTTTTTGGAGGTTGCAGTGACCACTACGCCATTCAAAATAGGCAGGCTTTAGCATAAGCAGTTAGGCCCCGTAGGATGATTTTAGCTAAAATGTGCCCCAAACACTCAAACCGGCTTGTATCTTGCAATGGAAAATATGGGAAACATGACTTAGACAGCAAATGATACACTGTATGCCATGTTTCCAAATTTTTATGCACAGTGGTTACAGCATGAAGCGAATGCATGTGAATATACAAAGGTGCATTGCATTAAACAAGTCCAATGAGCGTGAAAAAAATGGCCGGCCTGCCTGTTTTCATCCATCATTTGTTCTAAATTTATAATTAATCAATGAGCTGAGGTGGAGTCTTAGCCAGTGGTACCATCAGGGGTGTGTAATGCACTTTAGGGTAGACAGCCAATCAGCTGCCAGATTCAATCTGTCAATCAAACAAAGGTGCATTGCATTAAACAAGTCCAATGAGCGTGAAAAAAATGGCCGGCCTGCCTGTTTTCATCCATCATTTGTTCTAAATTTATAATTAATCAATGAGCTGAGGTGGAGTCTTAGCCAGTGGTACCATCAGGGGTGTGTAATGCACTTTAGGGTAGACAGCCAATCAGCTGCCAGATTCAATCTGTCAATCAAACACAGCAGCCAATCAGAGAGCTGGCCATTGATCAGCAGGCCCTTTATGACATCACAGACAGACCCACGGAACTCTCTGTGCTTGTCTGCTGGCTGGCTGTCAGTTGGGTGGGTGGGCGGCAGAGGGGGAGGATGTACGTCTCGTTTCTTCTGAAAATTGCGGTTTTTCGGCGTTTCCGGAAAAAGTCGCGGTCCGACGCGCAAAAGTGGGGTATCGTAGAAATCGCCTTTTAAAGACGCACCTTTCTGGCCCCACAAAAATGGGCATTTCAAATTAGAAACAAGTCAAATGAACAAAATAGTGTGAATAAGTAAGTATTTCAGGGGTGAGTTAGCAGGTTATTGGGGTAGTAAGTCCTGATTTTTTTGGAGGTTGCAGTGACCACTACGCCATTCAAAATAGGCAGGCTTTAGCATAAGCAGTTAGGCCCCGTAGGATGATTTTAGCTAAAATGTTCCCCAAACACTCAAACCGGCTTGTATCTTGCAATGGAAAATATGGGAAACATGACTTAGACAGCAAATGATACACTGTATGCCATGTTTCCAAATTTTTATGCACAGTGGTTACAGCATGAAGCGAATGCATGTGAATATACAAAGGTGCATTGCATTAAACAAGTCCAATGAGCGTGAAAAAAATGGCCGGCGTGCATGCTTTCATCCATCATTTGTTCTAAATTTATAATTAATCAATGAGCTGAGGTGGAGTCTTAGCCAGTGGTACCATCAGGGGTGTGTAATGCACTTTAGGGTAGACAGCCAATCAGCTGCCAGATTCAATCTGTCAATCAAACACAGCAGCCAATCAGAGAGCTGGCCATTGATCAGCAGGCCCTTTATGACATCACAGACAGACCCACGGAACTCTCTGTGCTTGTCTGCTGGCTGGCTGTCAGTTGGGTGGGTGGGCGGCAGAGGGGGAGGATGTACGTCTCGTTTCTCCTGAAAATTGCGTTTTTTCTGCGTTTCCGGAAAAAGTCGCGGTCCGACGCGCAAAAGTGGGGTATCGTAGAAATCGCCTTTTAAAGACGCACCTTTCTGGCCCCACAAAAATGGGCATTTCAAATTAGAAACAAGTCAAATGAACAAAATAGTGTGAATAAGTAAGTATTTCAGGGGTGAGTTAGCAGGTTATTGGGGTAGTAAGTCCTGATTTTTTTGGAGGTTGCATTGACCACTACGCCATTCAAAATAGGCAGGCTTTGGCATAAGCAGTTAGGCCCCGTAGGATGATTTTAGCTAAAATGTGCCCCAAACACTCAAACCGGCTTGTATCTTGCAATGGAAAATATGGGAAACATGACTTAGACAGCAAATGATAAACTGTATGCCATGTTTCCAAATTTTTATGCACAGTGGTTACAGCATGAAGCGAATGCATGTGAATATACAAAGGTGCATTGCATTAAACAAGTCCAATGAGCGTGAAAAAAATGGCCGGCCTGCCTGCTTTCATCCATCATTTGTTCTAAATTTATAATTAATCAATGAGCTGAGGTGGAGTCTTAGCCAGTGGTACCATCAGGGGTGTGTAATGCACTTTAGGGTAGACAGCCAATCAGCTGCCAGATTCAATCTGTCAATCAAACACAGCAGCCAATCAGAGAGCTGGCCATTGATCAGCAGGCCCTTTATGACATCACAGACAGACCCACGGAACTCTCTGTGCTTGTCTGCTGGCTGGCTGTCAGTTGGGTGGGTGGGCGGCAGAGGGGGAGGATGTACGTCTCGTTTCTCCTGAAAATTGCGGTTTTTCAGCGTTTCCGGAAAAAGTCACGGTCCGACGCGCAAAAGTGGGGTATCGTAGAAATCGCCTTTTAAAGACGCACCTTTCTGGCCCCACAAAAATGGGCATTTCAAATTAGAAACAAGTCAAATGAACAAAATAGTGTGAATAAGTAAGTATTTCAGGGGTGAGTTAGCAGGTTATGGGGGTAGTAAGTCCTGATTTTTTTGGAGGTTGCAGTGACCACTACGCCATTCAAAATAGGCAGGCTTTAGCATAAGCATTTAGGCCCCGTAGGATGATTTTAGCTAAAATGTGCCCCAAACACTCAAACCGGCTTGTATCTTGCAATGGAAAATATGGGAAACATGACTTAGACAGCAAATGATACACTGTATGCCATGTTTCCAAATTTTTATGCACAGTGGTTACAGCATGAAGCGAATGCATGTGAATATACAAAGGTGCATTGCATTAAACAAGTCCAATGAGCGTGAAAAAAATGGCCGGCCTGCCTGCTTTCATCCATCATTTGTTCTAAATTTATAATTAATCAATGAGCTGAGGTGGAGTCTTAGCCAGTGGTACCATCAGGGGTGTGTAATGCACTTTAGGGTAGACAGCCAATCAGCTGCCAGATTCAATCTGTCAATCAAACACAGCAGCCAATCAGAGAGCTGGCCATTGATCAGCAGGCCCTTTATGACATCACAGACAGACCCACGGAACTCTCTGTGCTTGTCTGCTGGCTGGCTGTCAGTTGGGTGGGTGGGCGGCAGAGGGGGAGGATGTACGTCTCGTTTCTCCTGAAAATTGCGGTTTTTCAGCGTTTCCGGAAAAAGTCACGGTCCGACGCGCAAAAGTGGGGTATCGTAGAAATCGCCTTTTAAAGACGCACCTTTCTGGCCCCACAAAAATGGGCATTTCAAATTAGAAACAAGTCAAATGAACAAAATAGTGTGAATAAGTAAGTATTTCAGGGGTGAGTTAGCAGGTTATTGGGGTAGTAAGTCCTGATTTTTTTGGAGGTTGCAGTGACCACTACGCCATTCAAAATAGGCAGGCTTTAGCATAAGCATTTAGGCCCCGTAGGATGATTTTAGCTAAAATGTGCCCCAAACACTCAAACCGGCTTGTATCTTGCAATGGAAAATATGGGAAACATGACTTAGACAGCAAATGATACACTGTATGCCATGTTTCCAAATTTTTATGCACAGTGGTTACAGCATGAAGTGAATGCATGTGAATATACACAGGTGCATTGCATTAAACAAGTCCAATGAGCGTGAAAAAAATGGCCGGCCTGCCTGCTTTCATCCATCATTTGTTCTAAATTTATAATTAATCAATGAGCTGAGGTGGAGTCTTAGCCAGTGGTACCATCAGGGGTGTGTAATGCACTTTAGGGTAGACAGCCAATCAGCTGCCAGATTCAATCTGTCAATCAAACACAGCAGCCAATCAGAGAGCTGGCCATTGATCAGCAGGCCCTTTATGACATCACAGACAGACCCACGGAACTCTCTGTGCTTGTCTGCTGGCTGGCTGTCAGTTGGGTGGGTGGGCGGCAGAGGGGGTGGATGTACGTCTCGTTTCTCCTGAAAATTGCGCTTTTTCTGCGTTTCCGGAAAAAGTCGCGGTCCGACGCGCAAAAGTGGGGTATCGTAGAAATCGCCTTTTAAAGACGCACCTTTCTGGCCCCACAAAAATGGGCATTTCAAATTAGAAACAAGTCAAATGAACAAAATAGTGTGAATAAGTAAGTATTTCAGGGGTGAGTTAGCAGGTTATTGGGGTAGTAAGTCCTGATTTTTTTGGAGGTTGCAGTGACCACTACGCCATTCAAAATAGGCAGCCTTTAGCATAAGCAGTTAGGCCCCGTAGGATGATTTTAGCTAAAATGTGCCCCAAACACTCAAACCGGCTTGCAATGGAAAATATGGGAAACATGACTTAGACAGCAAATGATACACTGTATGCCATGTTTCCAAATTTTTATGCACAGTGGTTACAGCATGAAGCGAATGCATGTGAATATACAAAGGTGCATTGCATTAAACAAGTCCAATGAGCGTGAAAAAAATGGCCGGCCTGCCTGCTTTCATCCATCATTTGTTCTAAATTTATAATTAATCAATGAGCTGAGGTGGAGTCTTAGCCAGTGGTACCATCAGGGGTGTGTAATGCACTTTAGGGTAGACAGCCAATCAGCTGCCAGATTCAATCTGTCAATCAAACACAGCAGCCAATCAGAGAGCTGGCCATTGATCAGCAGGCCCTTTATGACATCACAGACAGACCCACGGAACTCTCTGTGCTTGTCTGCTGGCTGGCTGTCAGTTGGGTGGGTGGGCGGCAGAGGGGGAGGATGTACGTCTCGTTTCTCCTGAAAATTGCGGTTTTTCAGCGTTTCCGGAAAAAGTCGCGGTCCGACGCGCAAAAGTGGGGTATCGTAGAAATCGCCTTTTAAAGACGCACCTTTCTGGCCCCACAAAAATGGGCATTTCAAATTAGAAACAAGTCAAATGAACAAAATAGTGTGAATAAGTAAGTATTTCAGGGGTGAGTTAGCAGGTTATTGGGGTAGTAAGTCCTGATTTTTTTGGAGGTTGCAGTGACCACTACGCCATTCAAAATAGGCAGGCTTTAGCATAAGCATTTAGGCCCCGTAGGATGATTTTAGCTAAAATGTGCCCCAAACACTCAAACCGGCTTGTATCTTGCAATGGAAAATATGGGAAACATGACTTAGACAGCAAATGATACACTGTATGCCATGTTTCCAAATTTTTATGCACAGTGGTTACAGCATGAAGTGAATGCATGTGAATATACACAGGTGCATTGCATTAAACAAGTCCAATGAGCGTGAAAAAAATGGCTGGCCTGCCTGCTTTCATCCATCATTTGTTCTAAATTTATAATTAATCAATGAGCTGAGGTGGAGTCTTAGCCAGTGGTACCATCAGGGGTGTGTAATGCACTTTAGGGTAGACAGCCAATCAGCTGCCAGATTCAATCTGTCAATCAAACACAGCAGCCAATCAGAGAGCTGGCCATTGATCAGCAGGCCCTTTATGACATCACAGACAGACCCACGGAACTCTCTGTGCTTGTCTGCTGGCTGGCTGTCAGTTGGGTGGGTGGGCGGCAGAGGGGGAGGATGTACGTCTCGTTTCTCCTGAAAATTGCGGTTTTTCGGCGTTTCCGGAAAAAGTCGCGGTCCGACGCGCAAAAGTGGGGTATCGTAGAAATCGCCTTTTAAAGACGCACCTTTCTGGCCCCACAAAAATGGGCATTTCAAATTAGAAACAAGTCAAATGAACAAAATAGTGTGAATAAGTAAGTATTTCAGGGGTGAGTTAGCAGGTTATTGGGGTAGTAAGTCCTGATTTTTTTGGAGGTTGCATTGACCACTACGCCATTCAAAATAGGCAGGCTTTGGCATAAGCAGTTAGGCCCCGTAGGATGATTTTAGCTAAAATGTGCCCCAAACACTCAAACCGGCTTGTATCTTGCAATGGAAAATATGGGAAACATGACTTAGACAGCAAATGATACACTGTATGCCATGTTTCCAAATTTTTATGCACAGTGGTTACAGCATGAAGCGAATGCATGTGAATATACAAAGGTGCATTGCATTAAACAAGTCCAATGAGCGTGAAAAAAATGGCCGGCCTGCCTGCTTTCATCCATCATTTGTTCTAAATTTATAATTAATCAATGAGCTGAGGTGGAGTCTTAGCCAGTGGTACCATCAGGGGTGTGTAATGCACTTTAGGGTAGACAGCCAATCAGCTGCCAGATTCAATCTGTCAATCAAACACAGCAGCCAATCAGAGAGCTGGCCATTGATCAGCAGGCCCTTTATGACATCACAGACAGACCCACGGAACTCTCTGTGCTTGTCTGCTGGCTGGCTGTCAGTTGGGTGGGTGGGCGGCAGAGGGGGAGGATGTACGTCTCGTTTCTCCTGAAAATTGCGGTTTTTCAGCGTTTCCGGAAAAAGTCGCGGTCCGACGCGCAAAAGTGGGGTATCGTAGAAATCGCCTTTTAAAGACGCACCTTTCTGGCCCCACAAAAATGGGCATTTCAAATTAGAAACAAGTCAAATGAACAAAATAGTGTGAATAAGTAAGTATTTCAGGGGTGAGTTAGCAGGTTATTGGGGTAGTAAGTCCTGATTTTTTTGGAGGTTGCAGTGACCACTACGCCATTCAAAATAGGCAGGCTTTAGCATAAGCATTTAGGCCCCGTAGGATGATTTTAGCTAAAATGTGCCCCAAACACTCAAACCGGCTTGTATCTTGCAATGGAAAATATGGGAAACATGACTTAGACAGCAAATGATACACTGTATGCCATGTTTCCAAATTTTTATGCACAGTGGTTACAGCATGAAGCGAATGCATGTGAATATACAAAGGTGCATTGGATTAAACAAGTCCAATGAGCGTGAAAAAAATGGCCGGCCTGCCTGCTTTCATCCATCATTTGTTCTAAATTTATAATTAATCAATGAGCTGAGGTGGAGTCTTAGCCAGTGGTACCATCAGGGGTGTGTAATGCACTTTAGGGTAGACAGCCAATCAGCTGCCAGATTCAATCTGTCAATCAAACACAGCAGCCAATCAGAGAGCAGGCCATTGATCAGCAGGCCCTTTATGACATCACAGACAGACCCACGGAACTCTCTGTGCTTGTCTGCTGGCTGGCTGTCAGTTGGGTGGGTGGGCGGCAGAGGGGGAGGATGTACGTCTCGTTTCTCCTGAAAATTGCGGTTTTTCAGCGTTTCCGGAAAAAGTCGCGGTCCGACGCGCAAAAGTGGGGTATCGTAGAAATCGCCTTTTAAAGACGTACCTTTCTGGCCCCACAAAAATGGGCATTTCAAATTAGAAACAAGTCAAATGAACAAAATAGTGTGAATAAGTAAGTATTTCAGGGTTGAGTTAGCAGGTTATTGGGGTAGTAAGTCCTGATTTTTTTGGAGGTTGCAGTGACCACTACGCCATTCAAAATAGGCAGGCTTTAGCATAAGCATTTAGGCCCCGTAGGATGATTTTAGCTAAAATGTGCCCCAAACACTCAAACCGGCTTGTATCTTGCAATGGAAAATATGGGAAACATGACTTAGACAGCAAATGATACACTGTATGCCATGTTTCCAAATTTTTATGCACAGTGGTTACAGCATGAAGCGAATGCATGTGAATATACAAAGGTGCATTGGATTAAACAAGTCCAATGAGCGTGAAAAAAATGGCCGGCCTGCCTGCTTTCATCCATCATTTGTTCTAAATTTATAATTAATCAATGAGCTGAGGTGGAGTCTTAGCCAGTGGTACCATCAGGGGTGTGTAATGCACTTTAGGGTAGACAGCCAATCAGCTGCCAGATTCAATCTGTCAATCAAACACAGCAGCCAATCAGAGAGCAGGCCATTGATCAGCAGGCCCTTTATGACATCACAGACAGACCCACGGAACTCTCTGTGCTTGTCTGCTGGCTGGCTGTCAGTTGGGTGGGTGGGCGGCAGAGGGGGAGGATGTACGTCTCGTTTCTCCTGAAAATTGCGGTTTTTCAGCGTTTCCGGAAAAAGTCGCGGTCCGACGCGCAAAAGTGGGGTATCGTAGAAATCGCCTTTTAAAGACGTACCTTTCTGGCCCCCCAAAAATGGGCATTTCAAATTAGAAACAAGTCAAATGAACAAAATAGTGTGAATAAGTAAGTATTTCAGGGTTGAGTTAGCAGGTTATTGGGGTAGTAAGTCCTGATTTTTTTGGAGGTTGCAGTGACCACTACGCCATTCAAAATAGGCAGGCTTTAGCATAAGCATTTAGGCCCCGTAGGATGATTTTAGCTAAAATGTGCCCCAAACACTCAAACCGGCTTGTATCTTGCAATGGAAAATATGGGAAACATGACTTAGACAGCAAATGATACACTGTATGCCATGTTTCCAAATTTTTATGCACAGTGGTTACAGCATGAAGCGAATGCATGTGAATATACAAAGGTGCATTGCATTAAACAAGTCCAATGAGCGTGAAAAAAATGGCCGGCCTGCCTGCTTTCATCCATCATTTGTTCTAAATTTATAATTAATCAATGAGCTGAGGTGGAGTCTTAGCCAGTGGTACCATCAGGGGTGTGTAATGCACTTTAGGGTAGACAGCCAATCAGCTGCCAGATTCAATCTGTCAATCAAACACAGCAGCCAATCAGAGAGCTGGCCATTGATCAGCAGGCCCTTTATGACATCACAGACAGACCCACGGAACTCTCTGTGCTTGTCTGCTGGCTGGCTGTCAGTTGGGTGGGTGGGCGGCAGAGGGGGAGGATGTACGTCTCGTTTCTCCTGAAAATTGCGGTTTTTCAGCGTTTCCGGAAAAAGTCACGGTCCGACGGGCAAAAGTGGGGTATCGTAGAAATCGCCTTTTAAAGACGCACCTTTCTGACCCCACAAAAATGGGCATTTCATATTAGAAACAAGTCAAATGAACAAAATAGTGTGAATAAGTAAGTATTTCAGGGGTGAGTTAGCAGGTTATTGGGGTAGTAAGTCCTGATTTTTTTGGAGGTTGCAGTGACCACTACGCCATTCAAAATAGGCAGGCTTTCGCATAAGCATTTAGGCCCCGTAGGATGATTTTAGCTAAAATGTGCCCCAAACACTCAAACCGGCTTGTATCTTGCAATGGAAAATATGGGAAACATGACTTAGACAGCATATGATACACTGTATGCCATGTTTCCAAATTTTTATGCACAGTGGTTACAGCATGAAGTGAATGCATGTGAATATACACAGGTGCATTGCATTAAACAAGTCCAATGAGCGTGAAAAAAATGGCCGGCCTGCCTGCTTTCATCCATCATTTGTTCTAAATTTATAATTCATCAATGAGCTGAGGTGGAGTCTTAGCCAGTGGTACCATCAGGGGTGTGTAATGCACTTTAGGGTAGACAGCCAATCAGCTGCCAGATTCAATCTGTCAATCAAACACAGCAGCCAATCAGAGAGCTGGCCATTGATCAGCAGGCCCTTTATGACATCACAGACAGACCCACGGAACTCTCTGTGCTTGTCTGCTGGCTGGCTGTCAGTTGGGTGGGTGGGCGGCAGAGGGGGAGGATGTACGTCTCGTTTCTCCTGAAAATTGCGGTTTTTCAGCGTTTCCGGAAAAAGTCACGGTCCGACGCGCAAAAGTGGGGTATCGTAGAAATCGCCTTTTAAAGACGCACCTTTCTGGCCCCACAAAAATGGGCATTTCAAATTAGAAACAAGTCAAATGAACAAAATAGTGTGAATAAGTAAGTATTTCAGGGGTGAGTTAGCAGGTTATTGGGGTTGTAAGTCCTGATTTTTTTGGAGGTTGCAGTGACCACTACGCCATTCAAAATAGGCAGGCTTTAGCATAAGCATTTAGGCCCCGTAGGATGATTTTAGCTAAAATGTGCCCCAAACACTCAAACCGGCTTGTATCTTGCAATGGAAAATATGGGAAACATGACTTAGACAGCAAATGATACACTGTATGCCATGTTTCCAAATTTTTATGCACAGTGGTTACAGCATGAAGTGAATGCATGTGAATATACACAGGTGCATTGCATTAAACAAGTCCAATGAGCGTGAAAAAAATGGCCGGCCTGCCTGCTTTCATCCATCATTTGTTCTAAATTTATAATTAATCAATGAGCTGAGGTGGAGTCTTAGCCAGTGGTACCATCAGGGGTGTGTAATGCACTTTAGGGTAGACAGCCAATCAGCTGCCAGATTCAATCTGTCAATCAAACACAGCAGCCAATCAGAGAGCTGGCCATTGATCAGCAGGCCCTTTATGACATCACAGACAGACCCACGGAACTCTCTGTGCTTGTCTGCTGGCTGGCTGTCAGTTGGGTGGGTGGGCGGCAGAGGGGGTGGATGTACGTCTCGTTTCTCCTGAAAATTGCGGTTTTTCGGCGTTTCCGGAAAAAGTCGCGGTCCGACGCGCAAAAGTGGGGTATCGTAGAAATCGCCTTTTAAAGACGCACCTTTCTGGCCCCACAAAAATGGGCATTTCAAATTAGAAACAAGTCAAATGAACAAAATAGTGTGAATAAGTAAGTATTTCAGGGGTGAGTTAGCAGGTTATTGGGGTAGTAAGTCCTGATTTTTTTGGAGGTTGCAGTGACCACTACGCCATTCAAAATAGGCAGGCTTTAGCATAAGCAGTTAGGCCCCGTAGGATGATTTTAGCTAAAATGTGCCCCAAACACTCAAACCGGCTTGTATCTTGCAATGGAAAATATGGGAAACATGACTTAGACAGCAAATGATACACTGTATGCCATGTTTCCAAATTTTTATGCACAGTGGTTACAGCATGAAGCGAATGCATGTGAATATACAAAGGTGCATTGCATTAAACAAGTCCAATGAGCGTGAAAAAAATGGCCGGCCTGCCTGCTTTCATCCATCATTTGTTCTAAATTTATAATTAATCAATGAGCTGAGGTGGAGTCTTAGCCAGTGGTACCATCAGGGGTGTGTAATGCACTTTAGGGTAGACAGCCAATCAGCTGCCAGATTCAATCTGTCAATCAAACACAGCAGCCAATCAGAGAGCTGGCCATTGATCAGCAGGCCCTTTATGACATCACAGACAGACCCACGGAACTCTCTGTGCTTGTCTGCTGGCTGGCTGTCAGTTGGGTGGGTGGGCGGCAGAGGGGGAGGATGTACGTCTCGTTTCTCCTGAAAATTGCGGTTTTTCAGCGTTTCCGGAAAAAGTCGCGGTCCGACGCGCAAAAGTGGGGTATCGTAGAAATCGCCTTTTAAAGACGCACCTTTCTGGCCCCACAAAAATGGGCATTTCAAATTAGAAACAAGTCAAATGAACAAAATAGTGTGAATAAGTAAGTATTTCAGGGGTGAGTTAGCAGGTTATTGGGGTAGTAAGTCCTGATTTTTTTGGAGGTTGCAGTGACCACTACGCCATTCAAAATAGGCAGGCTTTAGCATAAGCATTTAGGCCCCGTAGGATGATTTTAGCTAAAATGTGCTCCAAACACTCAAACCGGCTTGTATCTTGCAATGGAAAATATGGGAAACATGACTTAGACAGCAAATGATACACTGTATGCCATGTTTCCAAATTTTTATGCACAGTGGTTACAGCATGAAGTGAATGCATGTGAATATACACAGGTGCATTGCATTAAACAAGTCCAATGAGCGTGAAAAAAATGGCCGGCCTGCCTGCTTTCATCCATCATTTGTTCTAAATTTATAATTAATCAATGAGCTGAGGTGGAGTCTTAGCCAGTGGTACCATCAGGGGTGTGTAATGCACTTTAGGGTAGACAGCCAATCAGCTGCCAGATTCAATCTGTCAATCAAACACAGCAGCCAATCAGAGAGCTGGCCATTGATCAGCAGGCCCTTTATGACATCACAGAAAGACCCACGGAACTCTCTGTGCTTGTCTGCTGGCTGGCTGTCAGTTGGGTGGGTGGGCGGCAGAGGGGGTGGATGTACGTCTCGTTTCTCCTGAAAATTGCGGTTTTTCTGCGTTTCCGGAAAAAGTCGCGGTCCGACGCGCAAAAGTGGGGTATCGTAGAAATCGCCTTTTAAAGACGCACCTTTCTGGCCCCACAAAAATGGGCATTTCAAATTAGAAACAAGTCAAATGAACAAAATAGTGTGAATAAGTAAGTATTTCAGGGGTGAGTTAGCAGGTTATTGGGGTAGTAAGTCCTGATTTTTTTGGAGGTTGCAGTGACCACTACGCCATTCAAAATAGGCAGGCTTTAGCATAAGCAGTTAGGCCCCGTTGGATGATTTTAGCTAAAATGTGCCCTAAACACTCAAACCGGCTTGTATCTTGCAATGGAAAATATGGGAAACATGACTTAGACAGCAAATGATACACTGTATGCCATGTTTCCAAATTTGTATGCACAGTGGTTACAGCATGAAGCGAATGCATGTGAATATACAAAGGTGCATTCCATTAAACAAGTCCAATGAGCGTGAAAAAAATGGCCGGCCTGCCTGCTTTCATCCATCATTTGTTCTAAATTTATAATTAATCAATGAGCTGAGGTGGAGTCTTAGCCAGTGGTACCATCAGGGGTGTGTAATGCACTTTAGGGTAGACAGCCAATCAGCTGCCAGATTCAATCTGTCAATCAAACACAGCAGCCAATCAGAGAGCTGGCCATTGATCAGCAGGCCCTTTATGACATCACAGACAGACCCACGGAACTCTCTGTGCTTGTCTGCTGGCTGGCTGTCAGTTGGGTGGGTGGGCGGCAGAGGGGGAGGATGTACGTCTCGTTTCTCCTGAAAATTGCGGTTTTTCGGCGTTTCCGGAAAAAGTCGCGGTCCGACGCGCAAAAGTGGGGTATCGTAGAAATCGCCTTTTAAAGACGCACCTTTCTGGCCCCACAAAAATGATAATTTCAAATTAGAAACAAGTCAAATGAACAAAATAGTGTGAATAAGTAAGTATTTCAGGGGTGAGTTAGCAGGTTATTGGGGTAGTAAGTCCTGATTTTTTTGGAGGTTGCAGTGACCACTACGCCATTCAAAATAGGCAGGCTTTAGCATAAGCAGTTAGGCCCCGTAGGATGATTTTAGCTAAAATGTGCCCCAAACACTCAAACCGGCTTGTATCTTGCAATGGAAAATATGGGAAACATGACTTAGACAGCAAATGATACACTGTATGCCATGTTTCCAAATTTTTATGCACAGTGGTTACAGCATGAAGCGAATGCATGTGAATATACAAAGGTGCATTGCATTAAACAAGTCCAATGAGCGTGAAAAAAATGGACGGCCTGCCTGCTTTCATCCATCATTTGTTCTAAATTTATAATTAATCAATGAGCTGAGGTGGAGTCTTAGCCAGTGGTACCATCAGGGGTGTGTAATGCACTTTAGGGTAGACAGCCAATCAGCTGCCAGATTCAATCTGTCAATCAAACACAGCAGCCAATCAGAGAGCTGGCCATTGATCAGCAGGCCCTTTATGACATCACAGACAGACCCACGGAACTCTCTGTGCTTGTCTGCTGGCTGTCAGTTGGGTGGGTGGGCGGCAGAGGGGGAGGATGTACGTCTCGTTTCTCCTGAAAATTGCGGTTTTTTGGCGTTTCCGGAAAAAGTCGCGGTCCGACGCGCAAAAGTGGGGTATCGTAGAAATCGCCTTTTAAAGACGCACCTTTCTGGCCCCACAAAAATGGGCATTTCTAATTAGAAACAAGTCAAATGAACAAAATAGTGTGAATAAGTAAGTATTTCAGGGGTGAGTTAGCAGGTTATTGGGGTAGTAAGTCCTGATTTTTTTGGAGGTTGCAGTGACCACTACGCCATTCAAAATAGGCAGGCTTTAGCATAAGCAGTTATGCCCCGTAGGATGATTTTAGCTATAATGTGCCCCAAACACTCAAACCGGCTTGTATCTTGCAATGGAAAATATGGGAAACATGACTTAGACAGCAAATGATACACTGTATGCCATGTTTCCAAATTTGTATGCACAGTGGTTACAGCATGAAGCGAATGCATGTGAATATACAAAGGTGCATTGCATTAAACAAGTCCAATGAGCGTGAAAAAATGGCCGGCCTGCCTGCTTTCATCCATCATTTGTTCTAAATTTATAATTAATCAATGAGCTGAGGTGGAGTCTTAGCCAGTGGTACCATCAGGGGTGTGTAATGCACTTTAGGGTAGACAGCCAATCAGCTGCCAGATTCAATCTGTCAATCAAACACAGCAGCCAATCAGAGAGCTGGCCATTGATCAGCAGGCCCTTTATGACATCACAGACAGACCCACGGAACTCTCTGTGCTTGTCTGCTGGCTGGCTGTCAGTTGGGTGGGTGGGCGGCAGAGGGGGAGGATGTACGTCTCGTTTCTTCTGAAAATTGCGGTTTTTCGGCGTTTCCGGAAAAAGTCGCGGTCCGACGCGCAAAAGTGGGGTATCGTAGAAATCGCCTTTTAAAGACGCACCTTTCTGGCCCCACAAAAATGGGCATTTCAAATTAGAAACAAGTCAAATGAACAAAATAGTGTGAATAAGTAAGTATTTCAGGGGTGAGTTAGCAGGTTATTGGGGTAGTAAGTCCTGATTTTTTTGGAGGTTGCAGTGACCACTACGCCATTCAAAATAGGCAGGCTTTAGCAAAAGCAGTTAGGCCCCGTAGGATGACTTTAGCTAAAATGTGCCCCAAACACTCAAACCGGCTTGTATCTTGCAATGGAAAATATGGGAAACATGACTTAGACAGCAAATGATACACTGTATGCCATGTTTCCAAATTTTTATGCACAGTGGTTACAGCATGAAGCGAATGCATGTGAGTATACAAAGGTGCATTGCATTAAACAAGTCCAATGAGCGTGAAAAAAATGACCGTCCTGCCTGCTTTCATCCATCATTTGTTCTAAATTTATAATTAATCAATGAGCTGAGGTGGAGTCTTAGCCAGTGGTACCATCAGGGGTGTGTAATGCACTTTAGGGTAGACAGCCAATCAGCTGCCAGATTCAATCTGTCAATCAAACACAGCAGCCAATCAGAGGGCTGGCCATTGATCAGCAGGCCCTTTATGACATCACAGACAGACCCACAGAACTCTCTGTGCTTGTCTGCTGGCTGGCTGTCAGTTGGGTGGGTGGGCGGCAGAGGGGGAGGATGTACGTCTCGTTTCTCCTGAAAATTGCGGTTTTTCGGCGTTTCCGGAAAAAGTCGCGGTCCGACGCGCAAAAGTGGGGTATCGTAGAAATCGCCTTTTAAAGACGCACCTTTCTGGCCCCACAAAAATGGGCATTTCAAATTAGAAACAAGTCAAATGAACAAAATAGTGTGAATAAGTAAGTATTTCAGGGGTGAGTTAGCAGGTTATTGGGGTAGTAAGTCCTGATTTTTTTGGAGGTTGCAGTGACCACTACGCCATACAAAATAGGCAGGCTTTAGCATAAGCAGTTAGGCCCCGTAGGATGATTTTAGCTAAAATGTGCCCCAAACACTCAAACCGGCTTGTATCTTGCAATCGAAAATATGGGAAACATGTCTTAGACAGCAAATGATACACTGTATGCCATGTTTCCAAATTTTTATGCACAGTGGTTACAGCATGAAGCGAATGCATGTGAATATACAAAGGTGCATTGCATTAAACAAGTCCAATGAGCGTAAAAAAAAATTGCCGGCCTGCCTGCTTTCATCCATCATTTGTTCTAAATTTATAATTAATCAATGAGCTGAGGTGGAGTCTTAGCCAGTGGTACCATCAGGGGTGTGTAATGCACTTTAGGGTAGACAGCCAATCAGCTGCCAGATTCAATCTGTCATTCAAACACAGCAGCCAATCAGAGAGCTGGCCATTGATCAGCAGGCCCTTTATGACATCACAGACAGACCCATGGAACTCTCTGTGCTTGTCTGCTGGCTGGCTGTCAGTTGGGTGGGTGGGCGGCAGAGGGGGAGGATGTACGTCTCGTTTCTCCTGAAAATTGCGGTTTTTCGGCGTTTCCGGAAAAAGTCGCGGTCCGACGCGCAAAAGTGGGGTATCGTAGAAATCGCCTTTTAAAGACGCACCTTTCTGGCCCCACAAAAATGGGCATTTCAAATTAGAAACAAGTCAAATGAACAAAATAGTGTGAATAAGTAAGTATTTCAGGGGTGAGTTAGCAGGTTATTGGGGTAGTAAGTCCTGATTTTTTTGGAGGTTGCAGTGACCACTACGCCATTCAAAATAGGCAGGCTTTAGCATAAGCAGTTAGGCCCCGTAGGATGATTTTAGCTAAAATGTGCCCCAAACACTCAAACCGGCTTGTATCTTGCAATGGAAAATATGGGAAACATGACTTAGACAGCAAATGATACACTGTATGCCATGTTTCCAAATTTTTATGCACAGTGGTTACAGCATGAAGCGAATGCATGTGAATATACAAAGGTGCATTGCATTAAACAAGTCTAATGAGCGTGAAAAAAATGGCCGGCCTGCCTGCTTTCATCCATCATTTGTTCTAAATTTATAATTAATCAATGAGCTGAGGTGGAGTCTTAGCCAGTGGTACCATCAGGGGTGTGTAATGCACTTTAGGGTAGACAGCCAATCAGCTGCCAGATTCAATCTGTCAATCAAACACAGCAGCCAATCAGAGAGCTGGCCATTGATCAGCAGGCCCTTTATGACATCACAGACAGACCCATGGAACTCTCTGTGCTTGTCTGCTGGCTGGCTGTCAGTTGGGTGGGTGGGCGGCAGAGGGGGAGGATGTACGTCTCGTTTCTCCTGAAAATTGCGGTTTTTCGGCGTTTCCGGAAAAAGTCGCGGTCCGACGCGCAAAAGTGGGGTATCGTAGAAATCGCCTTTTAAAGACGCACCTTTCTGGCCCCACAAAAATGGGCATTTCAAATTAGAAACAAGTCAAATGAACAAAATAGTGTGAATAAGTAAGTATTTCAGGGGTGAGTTAGCAGGTTATTGGGGTAGTAAGTCCTGATTTTTTTGGAGGTTGCAGTGACCACTACGCCATTCAAAATAGGCAGGCTTTAGCATAAGCAGTTAGGCCCCGTAGGATGATTTTAGCTAAAATGTGCCCCAAACACTCAAACCGGCTTGTATCTTGCAATGGAAAATATGGGAAACATGACTTAGACAGCAAATGATACACTGTATGCCATGTTTCCAAATTTTTATGCACAGTGGTTACAGCATGAAGCGAATGCATGTGAATATACAAAGGTGCATTGCATTAAACAAGTCTAATGAGCGTGAAAAAAATGGCCGGCCTGCCTGCTTTCATCCATCATTTGTTCTAAATTTATAATTAATCAATGAGCTGAGGTGGAGTCTTAGCCAGTGGTACCATCAGGGGTGTGTAATGCACTTTAGGGTAGACAGCCAATCAGCTGCCAGATTCAATCTGTCAATCAAACACAGCAGCCAATCAGAGAGCTGGCCATTGATCAGCAGGCCCTTTATGACATCACAGACAGACCCACGGAACTCTCTGTGCTTGTCTGCTGGCTGGCTGTCAGTTGGGTGGGTGGGCGGCAGAGGGGGAGGATGTACATCTCGTTTCTCCTGAAAATTGCGTTTTTTCTGCGTTTCCGGAAAAAGTCGCGGTCCGACGCGCAAAAGTGGGGTATCGTAGAAATCGCCTTTTAAAGACGCACCTTTCTGGCCCCACAAAAATGGGCATTTCAAATTAGAAACAAGTCAAATGAACAAAATAGTGTGAATAAGTAAGTATTTCAGGGGTGAGTTAGCAGGTTATTGGGGTAGTAAGTCCTGATTTTTTTGGAGGTTGCAGTGACCACTACGCCATTCAAAATAGGCAGGCTTTAGCATAAGCAGTTAGGCCCCGTAGGATGATTTTAGCTAAAATGTGCCCCAAACACTCAAACCGGCTTGTATCTTGCAATGGAAAATATGGGAAACATGACTTAGACAGCAAATGATACACTGTATGCCATGTTTCCAAATTTTTATGCACAGTGGTTACAGCATGAAGCGAATGCATGTGAATATACAAAGGTGCATTGCATTAAACAAGTCCAATGAGCGTGAAAAAAATGGACGGCCTGCCTGCTTTCATCCATCATTTGTTCTAAATTTATAATTAATCAATGAGCTGAGGTGGAGTCTTAGCCAGTGGTACCATCAGGGGTGTGTAATGCACTTTAGGGTAGACAGCCAATCAGCTGCCAGATTCAATCTGTCAATCAAACACAGCAGCCAATCAGAGAGCTGGCCATTGATCAGCAGGCCCTTTATGACATCACAGACAGACCCACGGAACTCTCTGTGCTTGTCTGCTGGCTGTCAGTTGGGTGGGTGGGCGGCAGAGGGGGAGGATGTACGTCTCGTTTCTCCTGAAAATTGCGGTTTTTCGGCGTTTCCGGAAAAAGTCGCGGTCCGACGCGCAAAAGTGGGGTATCGTAGAAATCGCCTTTTAAAGACGCACCTTTCTGGCCCCACAAAAATGGGCATTTCTAATTAGAAACAAGTCAAATGAACAAAATAGTGTGAATAAGTAAGTATTTCAGGGGTGAGTTAGCAGGTTATTGGGGTAGTAAGTCCTGATTTTTTTGGAGGTTGCAGTGACCACTACGCCATTCAAAATAGGCAGGCTTTAGCATAAGCAGTTATGCCCCGTAGGATGATTTTAGCTATAATGTGCCCCAAACACTCAAACCGGCTTGTATCTTGCAATGGAAAATATGGGAAACATGACTTAGACAGCAAATGATACACTGTATGCCATGTTTCCAAATTTGTATGCACAGTGGTTACAGCATGAAGCGAATGCATGTGAATATACAAAGGTGCATTGCATTAAACAAGTCCAATGAGCGTGAAAAAATGGCCGGCCTGCCTGCTTTCATCCATCATTTGTTCTAAATTTATAATTAATCAATGAGCTGAGGTGGAGTCTTAGCCAGTGGTACCATCAGGGGTGTGTAATGCACTTTAGGGTAGACAGCCAATCAGCTGCCAGATTCAATCTGTCAATCAAACACAGCAGCCAATCAGAGAGCTGGCCATTGATCAGCAGGCCCTTTATGACATCACAGACAGACCCACGGAACTCTCTGTGCTTGTCTGCTGGCTGGCTGTCAGTTGGGTGGGTGGGCGGCAGAGGGGGAGGATGTACGTCTCGTTTCTTCTGAAAATTGCGGTTTTTCGGCGTTTCCGGAAAAAGTCGCGGTCCGACGCGCAAAAGTGGGGTATCGTAGAAATCGCCTTTTAAAGACGCACCTTTCTGGCCCCACAAAAATGGGCATTTCAAATTAGAAACAAGTCAAATGAACAAAATAGTGTGAATAAGTAAGTATTTCAGGGGTGAGTTAGCAGGTTATTGGGGTAGTAAGTCCTGATTTTTTTGGAGGTTGCAGTGACCACTACGCCATTCAAAATAGGCAGGCTTTAGCATAAGCAGTTAGGCCCCGTAGGATGACTTTAGCTAAAATGTGCCCCAAACACTCAAACCGGCTTGTATCTTGCAATGGAAAATATGGGAAACATGACTTAGACAGCAAATGATACACTGTATGCCATGTTTCCAAATTTTTATGCACAGTGGTTACAGCATGAAGCGAATGCATGTGAATATACAAAGGTGCATTGCATTAAACAAGTCCAATGAGCGTGAAAAAAATGGCCGGCCTGCCTGCTTTCATCCATCATTTGTTCTAAATTTATAATTAATCAATGAGCTGAGGTGGAGTCTTAGCCAGTGGTACCATCAGGGGTGTGTAATGCACTTTAGGGTAGACAGCCAATCAGCTGCCAGATTCAATCTGTCAATCAAACACAGCAGCCAATCAGAGAGCTGGCCATTGATCAGCAGGCCCTTTATGACATCACAGACAGACCCACGGAACTCTCTGTGCTTGTCTGCTGGCTGGCTGTCAGTTGGGTGGGTGGGCGGCAGAGGGGGAGGATGTACGTCTCGTTTCTTCTGAAAATTGCGGTTTTTCGGCGTTTCCGGAAAAAGTCGCGGTCCGACGCGCAAAAGTGGGGTATCGTAGAAATCGCCTTTTAAAGACGCACCTTTCTGGCCCCACAAAAATGGGCATTTCAAATTAGAAACAAGTCAAATGAACAAAATAGTGTGAATAAGTAAGTATTTCAGGGGTGAGTTAGCAGGTTATTGGGGTAGTAAGTCCTGATTTTTTTGGAGGTTGCAGTGACCACTACGCCATTCAAAATAGGCAGGCTTTAGCATAAGCAGTTAGGCCCCGTAGGATGACTTTAGCTAAAATGTGCCCCAAACACTCAAACCGGCTTGTATCTTGCAATGGAAAATATGGGAAACATGACTTAGACAGCAAATGATACACTGTATGCCATGTTTCCAAATTTTTATGCACAGTGGTTACAGCATGAAGCGAATGCATGTGAGTATACAAAGGTGCATTGCATTAAACAAGTCCAATGAGCGTGAAAAAAATGACCGGCCTGCCTGCTTTCATCCATCATTTGTTCTAAATTTATAATTAATCAATGAGCTGAGGTGGAGTCTTAGCCAGTGGTACCATCAGGGGTGTGTAATGCACTTTAGGGTAGACAGCCAATCAGCTGCCAGATTCAATCTGTCAATCAAACACAGCAGCCAATCAGAGGGCTGGCCATTGATCAGCAGGCCCTTTATGACATCACAGACAGACCCACAGAACTCTCTGTGCTTGTCTGCTGGCTGGCTGTCAGTTGGGTGGGTGGGCGGCAGAGGGGGAGGATGTACGTCTCGTTTCTCCTGAAAATTGCGGTTTTTCGGCGTTTCCGGAAAAAGTCGCGGTCCGACGCGCAAAAGTGGGGTATCGTAGAAATCGCCTTTTAAAGACGCACCTTTCTGGCCCCACAAAAATGGGCATTTCAAATTAGAAACAAGTCAAATGAACAAAATAGTGTGAATAAGTAAGTATTTCAGGGGTGAGTTAGCAGGTTATTGGGGTAGTAAGTCCTGATTTTTTTGGAGGTTGCAGTGACCACTACGCCATACAAAATAGGCAGGCTTTAGCATAAGCAGTTAGGCCCCGTTGGATGATTTTAGCTAAAATGTGCCCCAAACACTCAAACCGGCTTGTATCTTGCAATGGAAAATATGGGAAACATGACTTAGACAGCAAATGATACCCTGTATGCCATGTTTCCAAATTTGTATGCACAGTGGTTACAGCATGAAGCGAATGCATGTGAATATACAAAGGTGCATTCCATTAAACAAGTCCAATGAGCGTGAAAAAAATGGCCGGCCTGCCTGCTTTCATCCATCATTTGTTCTAAATTTATAATTAATCAATGAGCTGAGGTGGAGTCTTAGCCAGTGGTACCATCAGGGGTGTGTAATGCACTTTAGGGTAGACAGCCAATCAGCTGCCAGATTCAATCTGTCAATCAAACACAGCAGCCAATCAGAGAGCTGGCCATTGATCAGCAGGCCCTTTATGACATCACAGACAGACCCACGGAACTCTCTGTGCTTGTCTGCTGGCTGGCTGTCAGTTGGGTGGGTGGGCGGCAGAGGGGGAGGATGTACGTCTCGTTTCTCCTGAAAATTGCGGTTTTTCAGCATTTCCGGAAAAAGTCGCGGTCCGACGCGCAAAAGTGGGGTATCGTAGAAATCGCCTTTTAAAGACGCACCTTTCTGGCCCCACAAAAATGATAATTTCAAATTAGAAACAAGTCAAATGAACAAAATAGTGTGAATAAGTAAGTATTTCAGGGGTGAGTTAGCAGGTTATTGGGGTAGTAAGTCCTGATTTTTTTGGAGGTTGCAGTGACCACTACGCCATTCAAAATAGGCAGGCTTTAGCATAAGCAGTTAGGCCCCGTAGGATGATTTTAGCTAAAATGTGCCCCAAACACTCAAACCGGCTTGTATCTTGCAATGGAAAATATGGGAAACATGACTTAGACAGCAAATGATACACTGTATGCCATGTTTCCAAATTTTTATGCACAGTGGTTACAGCATGAAGCGAATGCATGTGAATATACAAAGGTGCATTGCATTAAACAAGTCCATTGAGCGTGAAAAAAATGGCCGGCCTGCCTGCTTTCATCCATCATTTGTTCTAAATTTATAATTAATCAATGAGCTGAGGTGGAGTCTTAGCCAGTGATACCATCAGGGGTGTGTAATGCACTTTAGGGTAGACAGCCAATCAGCTGCCAGATTCAATCTGTCAATCAAACACAGCAGCCAAGCAGAGAGCTGGCCATTGATCAGCAGGCCCTTTATGACATCACAGACAGACCCACAGAACTCTCTGTGCTTGTCTGCTGGCTGGCTGTCAGTTGGGTGGGTGGGCGGCAGAGGGGGAGTATGTACGTCTCGTTTCTCCTGAAAATTGCGTTTTTTCGGCGTTTCCGGAAAAAGTCGCGGTCCGACGCGCAAAAGTGGGGTATCGTAGAAATCACCTTTTAAAGACGCACCTTTCTGGCCCCACAAAAATGGGCATTTCAAATTAGAAACAAGTCAAATGAACAAAATAGTGTGAATAAGTAAGTATTTCAGGGGTGAGTTAGCAGGTTATTGGGGTAGTAAGTCCTGATTTTTTTGGAGGTTGCAGTGACCACTACGCCATTCAAAATAGGCAGGCTTTAGCATAAGCAGTTAGGCCCCGTAGGATGATTTTAGCTAAAATGTGCCCCAAACACTCAAACCGGCTTGTATCTTGCAATCGAAAATATGGGAAACATGTCTTAGACAGCAAATGATACACTGTATGCCATGTTTCCAAATTTGTATGCACAGTGGTTACAGCATGAAGCGAATGCATGTGAATATACAAAGGTGCATTGCATTAAACAAGTCCAATGAGCGTAAAAAAAAATTGCCGGCCTGCCTGCTTTCATCCATCATTTGTTCTAAATTTATAATTAATCAATGAGCTGAGGTGGAGTCTTAGCCAGTGGTACCATCAGGGGTGTGTAATGCACTTTAGGGTAGACAGCCAATCAGCTGCCAGATTCAATCTGTCATTCAAACACAGCAGCCAATCAGAGAGCTGGCCATTGATCAGCAGGCCCTTTATGACATCACAGACAGACCCATGGAACTCTCTGTGCTTGTCTGCTGGCTGGCTGTCAGTTGGGTGGGTGGGCGGCAGAGGGGGAGGATGTACGTCTCGTTTCTCCTGAAAATTGCGGTTTTTCGGCGTTTCCGGAAAAAGTCGCGGTCCGACGCGCAAAAGTGGGGTATCGTAGAAATCGCCTTTTAAAGACGCACCTTTCTGGCCCCACAAAAATGGGCATTTCAAATTAGAAACAAGTCAAATGAACAAAATAGTGTGAATAAGTAAGTATTTCAGGGGTGAGTTAGCAGGTTATTGGGGTAGTAAGTCCTGATTTTTTTGGAGGTTGCAGTGACCACTACGCCATTCAAAATAGGCAGGCTTTAGCATAAGCAGTTAGGCCCCGTAGGATGATTTTAGCTAAAATGTGCCCCAAACACTCAAACCGGCTTGTATCTTGCAATGGAAAATATGGGAAACATGACTTAGACAGCAAATGATACACTGTATGCCATGTTTCCAAATTTTTATGCACAGTGGTTACAGCATGAAGCGAATGCATGTGAATATACAAAGGTGCATTGCATTAAACAAGTCTAATGAGCGTGAAAAAAATGGCCGGCCTGCCTGCTTTCATCCATCATTTGTTCTAAATTTATAATTAATCAATGAGCTGAGGTGGAGTCTTAGCCAGTGGTACCATCAGGGGTGTGTAATGCACTTTAGGGTAGACAGCCAATCAGCTGCCAGATTCAATCTGTCAATCAAACACAGCAGCCAATCAGAGAGCTGGCCATTGATCAGCAGGCCCTTTATGACATCACAGACAGACCCATGGAACTCTCTGTGCTTGTCTGCTGGCTGGCTGTCAGTTGGGTGGGTGGGCGGCAGAGGGGGAGGATGTATGTCTCGTTTCTCCTGAAAATTGCGGTTTTTCGGCGTTTCCGGAAAAAGTCGCGGTCCGACGCGCAAAAGTGGGGTATCGTAGAAATCGCCTTTTAAAGACGCACCTTTCTGGCCCCACAAAAATGGGCATTTCAAATTAGAAACAAGTCAAATGAACAAAATAGTGTGAATAAGTAAGTATTTCAGGGGTGAGTTAGCAGGTTATTGGGGTAGTAAGTCCTGATTTTTTTGGAGGTTGCAGTGACCACTACGCCATTCAAAATAGGCAGGCTTTAGCATAAGCAGTTAGGCCCCGTAGGATGATTTTAGCTAAAATGTGCCCCAAACACTCAAACCGGCTTGTATCTTGCAATGGAAAATATGGGAAACATGACTTAGACAGCAAATGATACACTGTATGCCATGTTTCCAAATTTTTATGCACAGTGGTTACAGCATGAAGCGAATGCATGTGAATATACAAAGGTGCATTGCATTAAACAAGTCTAATGAGCGTGAAAAAAATGGCCGGCCTGCCTGCTTTCATCCATCATTTGTTCTAAATTTATAATTAATCAATGAGCTGAGGTGGAGTCTTAGCCAGTGGTACCATCAGGGGTGTGTAATGCACTTTAGGGTAGACAGCCAATCAGCTGCCAGATTCAATCTGTCAATCAAACACAGCAGCCAATCAGAGAGCTGGCCATTGATCAGCAGGCCCTTTATGACATCACAGACAGACCCACGGAACTCTCTGTGCTTGTCTGCTGGCTGGCTGTCAGTTGGGTGGGTGGGCGGCAGAGGGGGAGGATGTACATCTCGTTTCTCCTGAAAATTGCGTTTTTTCTGCGTTTCCGGAAAAAGTCGCGGTCCGACGCGCAAAAGTGGGGTATCGTAGAAATCGCCTTTTAAAGACGCACCTTTCTGGCCCCACAAAAATGGGCATTTCAAATTAGAAACAAGTCAAATGAACAAAATAGTGTGAATAAGTAAGTATTTCAGGGGTGAGTTAGCAGGTTATTGGGGTAGTAAGTCCTGATTTTTTTGGAGGTTGCAGTGACCACTACGCCATTCAAAATAGGCAGGCTTTAGCATAAGCAGTTAGGCCCCGTAGGATGATTTTAGCTAAAATGTGCCCCAAACACTCAAACCGGCTTGTATCTTGCAATGGAAAATATGGGAAACATGACTTAGACAGCAAATGATACACTGTATGCCATGTTTCCAAATTTGTATGCACAGTGGTTACAGCATGAAGCGAATGCATGTGAATATACAAAGGTGCATTGCATTAAACAAGTCCAATGAGCGTGAAAAAAATGGACGGCCTGCCTGCTTTCATCCATCATTTGTTCTAAATTTATAATTAATCAATGAGCTGAGGTGGAGTCTTAGCCAGTGGTACCATCAGGGGTGTGTAATGCACTTTAGGGTAGACAGCCAATCAGCTGCCAGATTCAATCTGTCAATCAAACACAGCAGCCAATCAGAGAGCTGGCCATTGATCAGCAGGCCCTTTATGACATCACAGACAGACCCACGGAACTCTCTGTGCTTGTCTGCTGGCTGTCAGTTGGGTGGGTGGGCGGCAGAGGGGGAGGATGTACGTCTCGTTTCTCCTGAAAATTGCGGTTTTTTGGCGTTTCCGGAAAAAGTCGCGGTCCGACTCGCAAAAGTGGGGTATCGTAGAAATCGCCTTTTAAAGACGCACCTTTCTGGCCCCACAAAAATGGGCATTTCTAATTAGAAACAAGTCAAATGAACAAAATAGTGTGAATAAGTAAGTATTTCAGGGGTGAGTTAGCAGGTTATTGGGGTAGTAAGTCCTGATTTTTTTGGAGGTTGCAGTGACCACTACGCCATTCAAAATAGGCAGGCTTTAGCATAAGCAGTTATGCCCCGTAGGATGATTTTAGCTATAATGTGCCCCAAACACTCAAACCGGCTTGTATCTTGCAATGGAAAATATGGGAAACATGACTTAGACAGCAAATGATACACTGTATGCCATGTTTCCAAATTTGTATGCACAGTGGTTACAGCATGAAGCGAATGCATGTGAATATACAAAGGTGCATTGCATTAAACAAGTCCAATGAGCGTGAAAAAATGGCCGGCCTGCCTGCTTTCATCCATCATTTGTTCTAAATTTATAATTAATCAATGAGCTGAGGTGGAGTCTTAGCCAGTGGTACCATCAGGGGTGTGTAATGCACTTTAGGGTAGACAGCCAATCAGCTGCCAGATTCAATCTGTCAATCAAACACAGCAGCCAATCAGAGAGCTGGCCATTGATCAGCAGGCCCTTTATGACATCACAGACAGACCCACGGAACTCTCTGTGCTTGTCTGCTGGCTGGCTGTCAGTTGGGTGGGTGGGCGGCAGAGGGGGAGGATGTACGTCTCGTTTCTTCTGAAAATTGCGGTTTTTCGGCGTTTCCGGAAAAAGTCGCGGTCCGACGCGCAAAAGTGGGGTATCGTAGAAATCGCCTTTTAAAGACGCACCTTTCTGGCCCCACAAAAATGGGCATTTCAAATTAGAAACAAGTCAAATGAACAAAATAGTGTGAATAAGTAAGTATTTCAGGGGTGAGTTAGCAGGTTATTGGGGTAGTAAGTCCTGATTTTTTTGGAGGTTGCAGTGACCACTACGCCATTCAAAATAGGCAGGCTTTAGCATAAGCAGTTAGGCCCCGTAGGATGACTTTAGCTAAAATGTGCCCCAAACACTCAAACCGGCTTGTATCTTGCAATGGAAAATATGGGAAACATGACTTAGACAGCAAATGATACACTGTATGCCATGTTTCCAAATTTTTATGCACAGTGGTTACAGCATGAAGCGAATGCATGTCAGTATACAAAGGTGCATTGCATTAAACAAGTCCAATGAGCGTGAAAAAAATGACCGGCCTGCCTGCTTTCATCCATCATTTGTTCTAAATTTATAATTAATCAATGAGCTGAGGTGGAGTCTTAGCCAGTGGTACCATCAGGGGTGTGTAATGCACTTTAGGGTAGACAGCCAATCAGCTGCCAGATTCAATCTGTCAATCAAACACAGCAGCCAATCAGAGGGCTGGCCATTGATCAGCAGGCCCTTTATGACATCACAGACAGACCCACAGAACTCTCTGTGCTTGTCTGCTGGCTGGCTGTCAGTTGGGTGGGTGGGCGGCAGAGGGGGAGGATGTACGTCTCGTTTCTCCTGAAAATTGCGGTTTTTCGGCGTTTCCGGAAAAAGTCGCGGTCCGACGCGCAAAAGTGGGGTATCGTAGAAATCGCCTTTTAAAGACGCACCTTTCTGGCCCCACAAAAATGGGCATTTCAAATTAGAAACAAGTCAAATGAACAAAATAGTGTGAATAAGTAAGTATTTCAGGGGTGAGTTAGCAGGTTATTGGGGTAGTAAGTCCTGATTTTTTTGGAGGTTGCAGTGACCACTACGCCATACAAAATAGGCAGGCTTTAGCATAAGCAGTTAGGCCCCGTTGGATGATTTTAGCTAAAATGTGCCCCAAACACTCAAACCGGCTTGTATCTTGCAATGGAAAATATGGGAAACATGACTTAGACAGCAAATGATACACTGTATGCCATGTTTCCAAATTTGTATGCACAGTGGTTACAGCATGAAGCGAATGCATGTGAATATACAAAGGTGCATTCCATTAAACAAGTCCAATGAGCGTGAAAAAAATGGCCGGCCTGCCTGCTTTCATCCATCATTTGTTCTAAATTTATAATTAATCAATGAGCTGAGGTGGAGTCTTAGCCAGTGGTACCATCAGGGGTGTGTAATGCACTTTAGGGTAGACAGCCAATCAGCTGCCAGATTCAATCTGTCAATCAAACACAGCAGCCAATCAGAGAGCTGGCCATTGATCAGCAGGCCCTTTATGACATCACAGACAGACCCACGGAACTCTCTGTGCTTGTCTGCTGGCTGGCTGTCAGTTGGGTGGGTGGGCGGCAGAGGGGGAGGATGTACGTCTCGTTTCTCCTGAAAATTGCGGTTTTTCGGCATTTCCGGAAAAAGTCGCGGTCCGACGCGCAAAAGTGGGGTATCGTAGAAATCGCCTTTTAAAGACGCACCTTTCTGGCCCCACAAAAATGATAATTTCAAATTAGAAACAAGTCAAATGAACAAAATAGTGTGAATAAGTAAGTATTTCAGGGGTGAGTTAGCAGGTTATTGGGGTAGTAAGTCCTGATTTTTTTGGAGGTTGCAGTGACCACTACGCCATTCAAAATAGGCAGGCTTTAGCATAAGCAGTTAGGCCCCGTAGGATGATTTTAGCTAAAATGTGCCCCAAACACTCAAACCGGCTTGTATCTTGCAATGGAAAATATGGGAAACATGACTTAGACAGCAAATGATACACTGTATGCCATGTTTCCAAATTTTTATGCACAGTGGTTACAGCATGAAGCGAATGCATGTGAATATACAAAGGTGCATTGCATTAAACAAGTCCAATGAGCGTGAAAAAAATGGCCGGCCTGCCTGCTTTCATCCATCATTTGTTCTAAATTTATAATTAATCAATGAGCTGAGGTGGAGTCTTAGCCAGTGGTACCATCAGGGGTGTGTAATGCACTTTAGGGTAGACAGCCAATCAGCTGCCAGATTCAATCTGTCAATCAAACACAGCAGCCAATCAGAGAGCTGGCCATTGATCAGCAGGCCCTTTATGACATCACAGACAGACCCACGGAACTCTCTGTGCTTGTCTGCTGGCTGGCTGTCAGTTGGGTGGGTGGGCGGCAGAGGGGGAGGATGTACGTCTCGTTTCTCCTGAAAATTGCGGTTTTTCGGCGTTTCCGGAAAAAGTCGCGGTCCGACGCGCAAAAGTGGGGTATCGTAGAAATCGCCTTTTAAAGACGCACCTTTCTGGCCCCACAAAAATGGGCATTTCAAATTAGAAACAAGTCAAATGAACAAAATAGTGTGAATAAGTAAGTATTTCAGGGGTGAGTTAGCAGGTTATTGGGGTAGTAAGTCCTGATTTTTTTGGAGGTTGCAGTGACCACTACGCCATTCAAAATAGGCAGGCTTTGGCATAAGCAGTTAGGCCCCGTAGGATGATTTTAGCTAAAATGTGCCCCAAACACTCAAACCGGCTTGTATCTTGCAATGGAAAATATGGGAAACATGACTTAGACAGCAAATGATACACTGTATGCCATGTTTCCAAATTTTTATGCACAGTGGTTACAGCATGAAGCGAATGCATGTGAATATACAAAGGTGCATTGCATTAAACAAGTCCAATGAGCGTGAAAAAAATGGCCGGCCTGCCTGCTTTCATCCATCATTTGTTCTAAATTTATAATTAATCAATGAGCTGAGGTGGAGTCTTAGCCAGTGGTACCATCAGGGGTGTGTAATGCACTTTAGGGTAGACAGCCAATCAGCTGCCAGATTCAATCTGTCAATCAAACACAGCAGCCAATCAGAGAGCTGGCCATTGATCAGCAGGCCCTTTATGACATCACAGACAGACCCACGGAACTCTCTGTGCTTGTCTGCTGGCTGGCTGTCAGTTGGGTGGGTGGGCGGCAGAGGGGGAGGATGTACGTCTCGTTTCTCCTGAAAATTGCGGTTTTTCAGCGTTTCCGGAAAAAGTCGCGGTCCGACGCGCAAAAGTGGGGTATCGTAGAAATCGCCTTTTAAAGACGCACCTTTCTGGCCCCACAAAAATGGGCATTTCAAATTAGAAACAAGTCAAATGAACAAAATAGTGTGAATAAGTAAGTATTTCAGGGGTGAGTTAGCAGGTTATTGGGGTAGTAAGTCCTGATTTTTTTGGAGGTTGCAGTGACCACTACGCCATTCAAAATAGGCAGGCTTTAGCATAAGCATTTAGGCCCCGTAGGATGATTTTAGCTAAAATGTGCCCCAAACACTCAAACCGGCTTGTATCTTGCAATGGAAAATATGGGAAACATGACTTAGACAGCAAATGATACACTGTATGCCATGTTTCCAAATTTTTATGCACAGTGGTTACAGCATGAAGTGAATGCATGTGAATATACACAGGTGCATTGCATTAAACAAGTCCAATGAGCGTGAAAAAAATGGCCGGCCTGCCTGCTTTCATCCATCATTTGTTCTAAATTTATAATTAATCAATGAGCTGAGGTGGAGTCTTAGCCAGTGGTACCATCAGGGGTGTGTAATGCACTTTAGGGTAGACAGCCAATCAGCTGCCAGATTCAATCTGTCAATCAAACACAGCAGCCAATCAGAGAGCTGGCCATTGATCAGCAGGCCCTTTATGACATCACAGACAGACCCACGGAAATCTCTGTGCTTGTCTGCTGGCTGGCTGTCAGTTGGGTGGGTGGGCGGCAGAGGGGGAGGATGTACGTCTCGTTTCTCCTGAAAATTGCGTTTTTTCTGCGTTTCCGGAAAAAGTCGCGGTCCGACGCGCAAAAGTGGGGTATCGTAGAAATCGCCTTTTAAAGACGCACCTTTCTGGCCCCACAAAAATGGGCATTTTAAATTAGAAACAAGTCAAATGAACAAAATAGTGTGAATAAGTAAGTATTTCAGGGGTGAGTTAGCAGGTTATTGGGGTAGTAAGTCCTGATTTTTTTGGAGGTTGCATTGACCACTACGCCATTCAAAATAGGCAGGCTTTGGCATAAGCAGTTAGGCCCCGTAGGATGATTTTAGCTAAAATGTGCCCCAAACACTCAAACCGGCTTGTATCTTGCAATGGAAAATATGGGAAACATGACTTAGACAGCAAATGATACACTGTATGCCATGTTTCCAAATTTTTATGCACAGTGGTTACAGCATGAAGCGAATGCATGTGAATATACAAAGGTGCATTGCATTAAACAAGTCCAATGAGCGTGAAAAAAATGGCCGGCCTGCCTGCTTTCATCCATCATTTGTTCTAAATTTATAATTAATCAATGAGCTGAGGTGGAGTCTTAGCCAGTGGTACCATCAGGGGTGTGTAATGCACTTTAGGGTAGACAGCCAATCAGCTGCCAGATTCAATCTGTCAATCAAACACAGCAGCCAATCAGAGAGCTGGCCATTGATCAGCAGGCCCTTTATGACATCACAGACAGACCCACGGAACTCTCTGTGCTTGTCTGCTGGCTGGCTGTCAGTTGGGTGGGTGGGCGGCAGAGGGGGAGGATGTACGTCTCGTTTCTCCTGAAAATTGCGGTTTTTCGGCGTTTCCGGAAAAAGTCGCGGTCCGACACGCAAAAGTGGGGTATCGTAGAAATCGCCTTTTAAAGACGCACCTTTCTAGCCCCACAAAAATGGGCATTTCAAATTAGAAACAAGTCAAATGAACAAAATAGTGTGAATAAGTAAGTATTTCAGGGGTGAGTTAGCAGGTTATTGGGGTAGTAAGTCCTGATTTTTTTGGAGGTTGCAGTGACCACTACGCCATTCAAAATAGGCAGGCTTTAGCATAAGCAGTTACGCCCCGTAGGATGATTTTAGCTAAAATGTGCCCCAAACACTCAAACCGGCTTGTATCTTGCAATGGAAAATATGGGAAACATGACTTAGACAGCAAATGATACACTGTATGCCATGTTTCCAAATTTTTATGCACAGTGGTTACAGCATGAAGTGAATGCATGTGAATATACACAAGTTCATTGCATTAAACAAGTCCAATGAGCGTGAAAAAAATGGCCGGCCTGCCTGCTTTCATCCATCATTTGTTCTAAATTTATAATTAATCAATGAGCTGAGGTGGAGTCTTAGCCAGTGGTACCATCAGGGGTGTGTAATGCACTTTAGGGTAGACAGCCAATCAGCTGCCAGATTCAATCTGTCAATCAAACACAGCAGCCAATCAGAGAGCTGGCCATTGATCAGCAGGCCCTTTATGACATCACAGACAGACCCACGGAACTCTCTGTGCTTGTCTGCTGGCTGGCTGTCAGTTGGGTGGGTGGGCGGCAGAGGGGGAGGATGTACGTCTCGTTTCTCCTGAAAATTGCGGTTTTTCTGCGTTTCCGGAAAAAGTCGCGGTCCGACGCGCAAAAGTGGGGTATCGTAGAAATCGCCTTTTAAAGACGCACCTTTCTGGCCCCACAAAAATGGGCATTTCAAATTAGAAACAAGTCAAATGAACAAAATAGTGTGAATAAGTAAGTATTTCAGGGGTGAGTTAGCAGGTTATTGGGGTAGTAAGTCCTGATTTTTTTGGAGGTTGCAGTGACCACTACGCCATTCAAAATAGGCAGGCTTTAGCATAAGCAGTTAGGCCCCGTAGGATGATTTTAGCTAAAATGTGCCCCAAACACTCAAACCGGCTTGTATCTTGCAATGGAAAATATGGGAAACATGACTTAGACAGCAAATGATACACTGTATGCCATGTTTCCAAATTTTTATGCACAGTGGTTACAGCATGAAGCGAATGCATGTGAATATACAAAGGTGCATTGCATTAAACAAGTCCAATGAGCGTGAAAAAAATGGCCGGCCTGCCTGTTTTCATCCATCATTTGTTCTAAATTTATAATTAATCAATGAGCTGAGGTGGAGTCTTAGCCAGTGGTACCATCAGGGGTGTGTAATGCACTTTAGGGTAGACAGCCAATCAGCTGCCAGATTCAATCTGTCAATCAAACACAGCAGCCAATCAGAGAGCTGGCCATTGATCAGCAGGCCCTTTATGACATCACAGACAGACCCACGGAACTCTCTGTGCTTGTCTGCTGGCTGGCTGTCAGTTGGGTGGGTGGGCGGCAGAGGGGGAGGATGTACGTCTCGTTTCTCCTGAAAATTGCGGTTTTTCGGCGTTTCCGGAAAAAGTCGCGGTCCGACGCGCAAAAGTGGGGTATCGTAGAAATCGCCTTTTAAAGACGCACCTTTCTGGCCCCACAAAAATGGGCATTTCAAATTAGAAACAAGTCAAATGAACAAAATAGTGTGAATAAGTAAGTATTTCAGGGGTGAGTTAGCAGGTTATTGGGGTAGTAAGTCCTGATTTTTTTGGAGGTTGCAGTGACCACTACGCCATTCAAAATAGGCAGGCTTTAGCATAAGCAGTTAGGCCCCGTAGGATGATTTTAGCTAAAATGTTCCCCAAACACTCAAACCGGCTTGTATCTTGCAATGGAAAATATGGGAAACATGACTTAGACAGCAAATGATACACTGTATGCCATGTTTCCAAATTTTTATGCACAGTGGTTACAGCATGAAGCGAATGCATGTGAATATACAAAGGTGCATTGCATTAAACAAGTCCAATGAGCGTGAAAAAAATGGCCGGCCTGCATGCTTTCATCCATCATTTGTTCTAAATTTATAATTAATCAATGAGCTGAGGTGGAGTCTTAGCCAGTGGTACCATCAGGGGTGTGTAATGCACTTTAGGGTAGACAGCCAATCAGCTGCCAGATTCAATCTGTCAATCAAACACAGCAGCCAATCAGAGAGCTGGCCATTGATCAGCAGGCCCTTTATGACATCACAGACAGACCCACGGAACTCTCTGTACTTGTCTGCTGGCTGGCTGTCAGTTGGGTGGGTGGGCGGCAGAGGGGGAGGATGTACGTCTCGTTTCTCCTGAAAATTGCGGTTTTTCTGCGTTTCCGGAAAAAGTCGCGGTCCGACGCGCAAAAGTGGGGTATCGTAGAAATCGCCTTTTAAAGACGCACCTTTCTGGCCCCACAAAAATGGGCATTTCAAATTAGAAACAAGTCAAATGAACAAAATAGTGTGAATAAGTAAGTATTTCAGGGGTGAGTTAGCAGGTTATTGGGGTAGTAAGTCCTGATTTTTTTGGAGGTTGCAGTGACCACTACGCCATTCAAAATAGGCAGGCTTTAGCATAAGCAGTTAGGCCCCGTAGGATGATTTTAGCTAAAATGTGCCCCAAACACTCAAACCGGCTTGTATCTTGCAATGGAAAATATGGGAAACATGACTTAGACAGCAAATGATACACTGTATGCCATGTTTCCAAATTTTTATGCACAGTGGTTACAGCATGAAGCGAATGCATGTGAATATACAAAGGTGCATTGCATTAAACAAGTCCAATGAGCGTGAAAAAAATGGCCGGCCTGCCTGTTTTCATCCATCATTTGTTCTAAATTTATAATTAATCAATGAGCTGAGGTGGAGTCTTAGCCAGTGGTACCATCAGGGGTGTGTAATGCACTTTAGGGTAGACAGCCAATCAGCTGCCAGATTCAATCTGTCAATCAAACACAGCAGCCAATCAGAGAGCTGGCCATTGATCAGCAGGCCCTTTATGACATCACAGACAGACCCACGGAACTCTCTGTGCTTGTCTGCTGGCTGGCTGTCAGTTGGGTGGGTGGGCGGCAGAGGGGGAGGATGTACGTCTCGTTTCTCCTGAAAATTGCGTTTTTTCTGCGTTTCCGGAAAAAGTCGCGGTCCGACGCGCAAAAGTGGGGTATCGTAGAAATCGCCTTTTAAAGACGCACCTTTCTGGCCCCACAAAAATGGGCATTTCAAATTAGAAACAAGTCAAATGAACAAAATAGTGTGAATAAGTAAGTATTTCAGGGGTGAGTTAGCAGGTTATTGGGGTAGTAAGTCCTGATTTTTTTGGAGGTTGCATTGACCACTACGCCATTCAAAATAGGCAGGCTTTGGCATAAGCAGTTAGGCCCCGTAGGATGATTTTAGCTAAAATGTGCCCCAAACACTCAAACCGGCTTGTATCTTGCAATGGAAAATATGGGAAACATGACTTAGACAGCAAATGATAAACTGTATGCCATGTTTCCAAATTTTTATGCACAGTGGTTACAGCATGAAGCGAATGCATGTGAATATACAAAGGTGCATTGCATTAAACAAGTCCAATGAGCGTGAAAAAAATGGCCGGCCTGCCTGCTTTCATCCATCATTTGTTCTAAATTTATAATTAATCAATGAGCTGAGGTGGAGTCTTAGCCAGTGGTACCATCAGGGGTGTGTAATGCACTTTAGGGTAGACAGCCAATCAGCTGCCAGATTCAATCTGTCAATCAAACACAGCAGCCAATCAGAGAGCTGGCCATTGATCAGCAGGCCCTTTATGACATCACAGACAGACCCACGGAACTCTCTGTGCTTGTCTGCTGGCTGGCTGTCAGTTGGGTGGGTGGGCGGCAGAGGGGGAGGATGTACGTCTCGTTTCTCCTGAAAATTGCGGTTTTTCAGCGTTTCCGGAAAAAGTCACGGTCCGACGCGCAAAAGTGGGGTATCGTAGAAATCGCCTTTTAAAGACGCACCTTTCTGGCCCCACAAAAATGGGCATTTCAAATTAGAAACAAGTCAAATGAACAAAATAGTGTGAATAAGTAAGTATTTCAGGGGTGAGTTAGCAGGTTATGGGGGTAGTAAGTCCTGATTTTTTTGGAGGTTGCAGTGACCACTACGCCATTCAAAATAGGCAGGCTTTAGCATAAGCATTTAGGCCCCGTAGGATGATTTTAGCTAAAATGTGCCCCAAACACTCAAACCGGCTTGTATCTTGCAATGGAAAATATGGGAAACATGACTTAGACAGCAAATGATACACTGTATGCCATGTTTCCAAATTTTTATGCACAGTGGTTACAGCATGAAGCGAATGCATGTGAATATACAAAGGTGCATTGCATTAAACAAGTCCAATGAGCGTGAAAAAAATGGCCGGCCTGCCTGCTTTCATCCATCATTTGTTCTAAATTTATAATTAATCAATGAGCTGAGGTGGAGACTTAGCCAGTGGTACCATCAGGGGTGTGTAATGCACTTTAGGGTAGACAGCCAATCAGCTGCCAGATTCAATCTGTCAATCAAACACAGCAGCCAATCAGAGAGCTGGCCATTGATCAGCAGGCCCTTTATGACATCACAGACAGACCCACGGAACTCTCTGTGCTTGTCTGCTGGCTGGCTGTCAGTTGGGTGGGTGGGCGGCAGAGGGGGAGGATGTACGTCTCGTTTCTCCTGAAAATTGCGTTTTTTCAGCGTTTCCGGAAAAAGTCACGGTCCGACGCGCAAAAGTGGGGTATCGTAGAAATCGCCTTTTAAAGACGCACCTTTCTGGCCCCACAAAAATGGGCATTTCAAATTAGAAACAAGTCAAATGAACAAAATAGTGTGAATAAGTAAGTATTTCAGGGGTGAGTTAGCAGGTTATTGGGGTAGTAAGTCCTGATTTTTTTGGAGGTTGCAGTGACCACTACGCCATTCAAAATAGGCAGGCTTTAGCATAAGCATTTAGGCCCCGTAGGATGATTTTAGCTAAAATGTGCCCCAAACACTCAAACCGGCTTGTATCTTGCAATGGAAAATATGGGAAACATGACTTAGACAGCAAATGATACACTGTATGCCATGTTTCCAAATTTTTATGCACAGTGGTTACAGCATGAAGTGAATGCATGTGAATATACACAGGTGCATTGCATTAAACAAGTCCAATGAGCGTGAAAAAAATGGCCGGCCTGCCTGCTTTCATCCATCATTTGTTCTAAATTTATAATTAATCAATGAGCTGAGGTGGAGTCTTAGCCAGTGGTACCATCAGGGGTGTGTAATGCACTTTAGGGTAGACAGCCAATCAGCTGCCAGATTCAATCTGTCAATCAAACACAGCAGCCAATCAGAGAGCTGGCCATTGATCAGCAGGCCCTTTATGACATCACAGACAGACCCACGGAACTCTCTGTGCTTGTCTGCTGGCTGGCTGTCAGTTGGGTGGGTGGGCGGCAGAGGGGGTGGATGTACGTCTCGTTTCTCCTGAAAATTGCGGTTTTTCTGCGTTTCCGGAAAAAGTCGCGGTCCGACGCGCAAAAGTGCGGTATCGTAGAAATCGCCTTTTAAAGACGCACCTTTCTGGCCCCACAAAAATGGGCATTTCAAATTAGAAACAAGTCAAATGAACAAAATAGTGTGAATAAGTAAGTATTTCAGGGGTGAGTTAGCAGGTTATTGGGGTAGTAAGTCCTGATTTTTTTGGAGGTTGCAGTGACCACTACGCCATTCAAAATAGGCAGCCTTTAGCATAAGCAGTTAGGCCACGTAGGATGATTTTAGCTAAAATGTGCCCCAAACACTCAAACCGGCTTGCAATGGAAAATATGGGAAACATGACTTAGACAGCAAATGATACACTGTATGCCATGTTTCCAAATTTTTATGCACAGTGGTTACAGCATGAAGCGAATGCATGTGAATATACAAAGGTGCATTGCATTAAACAAGTCCAATGAGCGTGAAAAAAATGGCCGGCCTGCCTGCTTTCATCCATCATTTGTTCTAAATTTATAATTAATCAATGAGCTGAGGTGGAGTCTTAGCCAGTGGTACCATCAGGGGTGTGTAATGCACTTTAGGGTAGACAGCCAATCAGCTGCCAGATTCAATCTGTCAATCAAACACAGCAGCCAATCAGAGAGCTGGCCATTGATCAGCAGGCCCTTTATGACATCACAGACAGACCCACGGAACTCTCTGTGCTTGTCTGCTGGCTGGCTGTCAGTTGGGTGGGTGGGCGGCAGAGGGGGAGGATGTACGTCTCGTTTCTCCTGAAAATTGCGGTTTTTCAGCGTTTCCGGAAAAAGTCGCGGTCCGACGCGCAAAAGTGGGGTATCGTAGAAATCGCCTTTTAAAGACGCACCTTTCTGGCCCCACAAAAATGGGCATTTCAAATTAGAAACAAGTCAAATGAACAAAATAGTGTGAATAAGTAAGTATTTCAGGGGTGAGTTAGCAGGTTATTGGGGTAGTAAGTCCTGATTTTTTTGGAGGTTGCAGTGACCACTACGCCATTCAAAATAGGCAGGCTTTAGCATAAGCATTTAGGCCCCGTAGGATGATTTTAGCTAAAATGTGCCCCAAACACTCAAACCGGCTTGTATCTTGCAATGGAAAATATGGGAAACATGACTTAGACAGCAAATGATACACTGTATGCCATGTTTCCAAATTTTTATGCACAGTGGTTACAGCATGAAGTGAATGCATGTGAATATACACAGGTGCATTGCATTAAACAAGTCCAATGAGCGTGAAAAAAATGGCTGGCCTGCCTGCTTTCATCCATCATTTGTTCTAAATTTATAATTAATCAATGAGCTGAGGTGGAGTCTTAGCCAGTGGTACCATCAGGGGTGTGTAATGCACTTTAGGGTAGACAGACAATCAGCTGCCAGATTCAATCTGTCAATCAAACACAGCAGCCAATCAGAGAGCTGGCCATTGATCAGCAGGCCCTTTATGACATCACAGACAGACCCACGGAACTCTCTGTGCTTGTCTGCTGGCTGGCTGTCAGTTGGGTGGGTGGGCGGCAGAGGGGGAGGATGTACGTCTCGTTTCTCCTGAAAATTGCGGTTTTTCGGCGTTTCCGGAAAAAGTCGCGGTCCGACGCGCAAAAGTGGGGTATCGTAGAAATCGCCTTTTAAAGACGCACCTTTCTGGCCCCACAAAAATGGGCATTTCAAATTAGAAACAAGTCAAATGAACAAAATAGTGTGAATAAGTAAGTATTTCAGGGGTGAGTTAGCAGGTTATTGGGGTAGTAAGTCCTGATTTTTTTGGAGGTTGCATTGACCACTACGCCATTCAAAATAGGCAGGCTTTGGCATAAGCAGTTAGGCCCCGTAGGATGATTTTAGCTAAAATGTGCCCCAAACACTCAAACCGGCTTGTATCTTGCAATGGAAAATATGGGAAACATGACTTAGACAGCAAATGATACACTGTATGCCATGTTTCCAAATTTTTATGCACAGTGGTTACAGCATGAAGCGAATGCATGTGAATATACAAAGGTGCATTGCATTAAACAAGTCCAATGAGCGTGAAAAAAATGGCCGGCCTGCCTGCTTTCATCCATCATTTGTTCTAAATTTATAATTAATCAATGAGCTGAGGTGGAGTCTTAGCCAGTGGTACCATCAGGGGTGTGTAATGCACTTTAGGGTAGACAGCCAATCAGCTGTCAGATTCAATCTGTCAATCAAACACAGCAGCCAATCAGAGAGCTGGCCATTGATCAGCAGGCCCTTTATGACATCACAGACAGACCCACGGAACTCTCTGTGCTTGTCTGCTGGCTGGCTGTCAGTTGGGTGGGTGGGCGGCAGAGGGGGAGGATGTACGTCTCGTTTCTCCTGAAAATTGCGGTTTTTCAGCGTTTCCGGAAAAAGTCGCGGTCCGACGCGCAAAAGTGGGGTATCGTAGAAATCGCCTTTTAAAGACGCACCTTTCTGGCCCCACAAAAATGGGCATTTCAAATTAGAAACAAGTCAAATGAACAAAATAGTGTGAATAAGTAAGTATTTCAGGGGTGAGTTAGCAGGTTATTGGGGTAGTAAGTCCTGATTTTTTTGGAGGTTGCAGTGACCACTACGCCATTCAAAATAGGCAGGCTTTAGCATAAGCATTTAGGCCCCGTAGGATGATTTTAGCTAAAATGTGCCCCAAACACTCAAACCGGCTTGTATCTTGCAATGGAAAATATGGGAAACATGACTTAGACAGCAAATGATACACTGTATGCCATGTTTCCAAATTTTTATGCACAGTGGTTACAGCATGAAGCGAATGCATGTGAATATACAAAGGTGCATTGCATTAAACAAGTCCAATGAGCGTGAAAAAAATGGCCGGCCTGCCTGCTTTCATCCATCATTTGTTCTAAATTTATAATTAATCAATGAGCTGAGGTGGAGTCTTAGCCAGTGGTACCATCAGGGGTGTGTAATGCACTTTAGGGTAGACAGCCAATCAGCTGCCAGATTCAATCTGTCAATCAAACACAGCAGCCAATCAGAGAGCTGGCCATTGATCAGCAGGCCCTTTATGACATCACAGACAGACCCACGGAACTCTCTGTGCTTGTCTGCTGGCTGGCTGTCAGTTGGGTGGGTGGGCGGCAGAGGGGGAGGATGTACGTCTCGTTTCTCCTGAAAATTGCGGTTTTTCAGCGTTTCCAGAAAAAGTCGCGGTCCGACGCGCAAAAGTGGGGTATCGTAGAAATCGCCTTTTAAAGACGCACCTTTCTGGCCCCACAAAAATGGGCATTTCAAATTAGAAACAAGTCAAATGAACAAAATAGTGTGAATAAGTAAGTGTTTCAGGGGTGAGTTAGCAGGTTATTGGGGTAGTAAGTCCTGATTTTTTTGGAGGTTGCAGTGACCACTACGCCATTCAAAATAGGCAGGCTTTAGCATAAGCATTTAGGCCCCGTAGGATGATTTTAGCTAAAATGTGCCCCAAACACTCAAACCGGCTTGTATCTTGCAATGGAAAATATGGGAAACATGACTTAGACAGCAAATGATACACTGTATGCCATGTTTCCAAATTTTTATGCACAGTGGTTACAGCATGAAGTGAATGCATGTGAATATACACAGGTGCATTGCATTAAACAAGTCCAATGAGCGTGAAAAAAATGGCTGGCCTGCCTGCTTTCATCCATCATTTGTTCTAAATTTATAATTAATCAATGAGCTGAGGTGGAGTCTTAGCCAGTGGTACCATCAGGGGTGTGTAATGCACTTTAGGGTAGACAGCCAATCAGCTGCCAGATTCAATCTGTCAATCAAGCACAGCAGCCAATCAGAGAGCTGGCCATTGATCAGCAGGCCCTTTATGACATCACAGACAGACCCACGGAACTCTCTGTGCTTGTCTGCTGGCTGGCTGTCAGTTGGGTGGGTGGGCGGCAGAGGGGGAGGATGTACGTCTCGTTTCTCCTGAAAATTGCGGTTTTTCGGCGTTTCCGGAAAAAGTCGCGGTCCGACGCGCAAAAGTGGGGTATCGTAGAAATCGCCTTTTAAAGACGCACCTTTCTGGCCCCACAAAAATGGGCATTTCAAATTAGAAACAAGTCAAATGAACAAAATAGTGTGAATAAGTAAGTATTTCAGGGGTGAGTTAGCAGGTTATTGGGGTAGTAAGTCCTGATTTTTTTGGAGGTTGCATTGACCACTACGCCATTCAAAATAGGCAGGCTTTGGCATAAGCAGTTAGGCCCCGTAGGATGATTTTAGCTAAAATGTGCCCCAAACACTCAAACCGGCTTGTATCTTGCAATGGAAAATATGGGAAACATGACTTAGACAGCAAATGATACACTGTATGCCATGTTTCCAAATTTTTATGCACAGTGGTTACAGCATGAAGCGAATGCATGTGAATATACAAAGGTGCATTGCATTAAACAAGTCCAATGAGCGTGAAAAAAATGGCCGGCCTGCCTGCTTTCATCCATCATTTGTTCTAAATTTATAATTAATCAATGAGCTGAGGTGGAGTCTTAGCCAGTGGTACCATCAGGGGTGTGTAATGCACTTTAGGGTAGACAGCCAATCAGCTGTCAGATTCAATCTGTCAATCAAACACAGCAGCCAATCAGAGAGCTGGCCATTGATCAGCAGGCCCTTTATGACATCACAGACAGACCCACGGAACTCTCTGTGCTTGTCTGCTGGCTGGCTGTCAGTTGGGTGGGTGGGCGGCAGAGGGGGAGGATGTACGTCTCGTTTCTCCTGAAAATTGCGGTTTTTCAGCGTTTCCGGAAAAAGTCGCGGTCCGACGCGCAAAAGTGGGGTATCGTAGAAATCGCCTTTTAAAGACGCACCTTTCTGGCCCCACAAAAATGGGCATTTCAAATTAGAAACAAGTCAAATGAACAAAATAGTGTGAATAAGTAAGTATTTCAGGGGTGAGTTAGCAGGTTATTGGGGTAGTAAGTCCTGATTTTTTTGGAGGTTGCAGTGACCACTACGCCATTCAAAATAGGCAGGCTTTAGCATAAGCATTTAGGCCCCGTAGGATGATTTTAGCTAAAATGTGCCCCAAACACTCAAACCGGCTTGTATCTTGCAATGGAAAATATGGGAAACATGACTTAGACAGCAAATGATACACTGTATGCCATGTTTCCAAATTTTTATGCACAGTGGTTACAGCATGAAGCGAATGCATGTGAATATACAATGGTGCATTGCATTAAACAAGTCCAATGAGCGTGAAAAAAATGGCCGGCCTGCCTGCTTTCATCCATCATTTGTTCTAAATTTATAATTAATCAATGAGCTGAGGTGGAGTCTTGGCCAGTGGTACCATCAGGGGTGTGTAATGCACTTTAGGGTAGACAGCCAATCAGCTGCCAGATTCAATCTGTCAATCAAGCACAGCAGCCAATCAGAGAGCTGGCCATTGATCAGCAGGCCCTTTATGACATCACAGACAGACCCACGGAACTCTCTGTGCTTGTCTGCTGGCTGGCTGTCAGTTGGGTGGGTGGGCGGCAGAGGGGGAGGATGTACGTCTCGTTTCTCCTGAAAATTGCGGTTTTTCAGCGTTTCCAGAAAAAGTCGCGGTCCGACGCGCAAAAGTGGGGTATCGTAGAAATCGCCTTTTAAAGACGCACCTTTCTGGCCCCACAAAAATGGGCATTTCAAATTAGAAACAAGTCAAATGAACAAAATAGTGTGAATAAGTAAGTATTTCAGGGTTGAGTTAGCAGGTTATTGGGGTAGTAAGTCCTGATTTTTTTGGAGGTTGCAGTGACCACTACGCCATTCAAAATAGGCAGGCTTTAGCATAAGCATTTAGGCCCCGTAGGATGATTTTAGCTAAAATGTGCCCCAAACACTCAAACCGGCTTGTATCTTGCAATGGAAAATATGGGAAACATGACTTAGACAGCAAATGATACACTGTATGCCATGTTTCCAAATTTTTATGCACAGTGGTTACAGCATGAAGCGAATGCATGTGAATATACAAAGGTGCATTGCATTAAACAAGTCCAATGAGCGTGAAAAAAATGGCCGGCCTGCCTGCTTTCATCCATCATTTGTTCTAAATTTATAATTAATCAATGAGCTGAGGTGGAGTCTTAGCCAGTGGTACCATCAGGGGTGTGTAATGCACTTTAGGGTAGACAGCCAATCAGCTGCCAGATTCAATCTGTCAATCAAACACAGCAGCCAATCAGAGAGCTGGCCATTGATCAGCAGGCCCTTTATGACATCACAGACAGACCCACGGAACTCTCTGTGCTTGTCTGCTGGCTGGCTGTCAGTTGGGTGGGTGGGCGGCAGAGGGGGAGGATGTACGTCTCGTTTCTCCTGAAAATTGCGGTTTTTCAGCGTTTCCAGAAAAAGTCGCGGTCCGACGCGCAAAAGTGGGGTATCGTAGAAATCGCCTTTTAAAGACGCACCTTTCTGGCCCCACAAAAATGGGCATTTCAAATTAGAAACAAGTCAAATGAACAAAATAGTGTGAATAAGTAAGTATTTCAGGATTGAGTTAGCAGGTTATTGGGGTAGTAAGTCCTGATTTTTTTGGAGGTTGCAGTGACCACTACGCCATTCAAAATAGGCAGGCTTTAGCATAAGCATTTAGGCCCCGTAGGATGATTTTAGCTAAAATGTGCCCCAAACACTCAAACCGGCTTGTATCTTGCAATGGAAAATATGGGAAACATGACTTAGACAGCAAATGATACACTGTATGCCATGTTTCCAAATTTTTATGCACAGTGGTTACAGCATGAAGCGAATGCATGTGAATATACAAAGGTGCATTGCATTAAACAAGTCCAATGAGCGTGAAAAAAATGGCCGGCCTGCCTGCTTTCATCCATCATTTGTTCTAAATTTATAATTAATCAATGAGCTGAGGTGGAGTCTTAGCCAGTGGTACCATCAGGGGTGTGTAATGCACTTTAGGGTAGACAGCCAATCAGCTGCCAGATTCAATCTGTCAATCAAACACAGCAGCCAATCAGAGAGCTGGCCATTGATCAGCAGGCCCTTTATGACATCACAGACAGACCCACGGAACTCTCTGTGCTTGTCTGCTGGCTGGCTGTCAGTTGGGTGGGTGGGCGGCAGAGGGGGAGGATGTACGTCTCGTTTCTCCTGAAAATTGCGGTTTTTCAGCGTTTCCGGAAAAAGTCACGGTCCGACGGGCAAAAGTGGGGTATCGTAGAAATCGCCTTTTAAAGACGCACCTTTCTGACCCCACAAAAATGGGCATTTCATATTAGAAACAAGTCAAATGAACAAAATAGTGTGAATAAGTAAGTATTTCAGGGGTGAGTTAGCAGGTTATTGGGGTAGTAAGTCCTGATTTTTTTGGAGGTTGCAGTGACCACTACGCCATTCAAAATAGGCAGGCTTTCGCATAAGCATTTAGGCCCCGTAGGATGATTTTAGCTAAAATGTGCCCCAAACACTCAAACCGGCTTGTATCTTGCAATGGAAAATATGGGAAACATGACTTAGACAGCATATGATACACTGTATGCCATGTTTCCAAATTTTTATGCACAGTGGTTACAGCATGAAGTGAATGCATGTGAATATACACAGGTGCATTGCATTAAACAAGTCCAATGAGCGTGAAAAAAATGGCCGGCCTGCCTGCTTTCATCCATCATTTGTTCTAAATTTATAATTCATCAATGAGCTGAGGTGGAGTCTTAGCCAGTGGTACCATCAGGGGTGTGTAATGCACTTTAGGGTAGACAGCCAATCAGCTGCCAGATTCAATCTGTCAATCAAACACAGCAGCCAATCAGAGAGCTGGCCATTGATCAGCAGGCCCTTTATGACATCACAGACAGACCCACGGAACTCTCTGTGCTTGTCTGCTGGCTGGCTGTCAGTTGGGTGGGTGGGCGGCAGAGGGGGAGGATGTACGTCTCGTTTCTCCTGAAAATTGCGGTTTTTCAGCGTTTCCGGAAAAAGTCACGGTCCGACGCGCAAAAGTGGGGTATCGTAGAAATCGCCTTTTAAAGACGCACCTTTCTGGCCCCACAAAAATGGGCATTTCAAATTAGAAACAAGTCAAATGAACAAAATAGTGTGAATAAGTAAGTATTTCAGGGGTGAGTTAGCAGGTTATTGGGGTAGTAAGTCCTGATTTTTTTGGAGGTTGCAGTGACCACTACGCCATTCAAAATAGGCAGGCTTTAGCATAAGCATTTAGGCCCCGTAGGATGATTTTAGCTAAAATGTGCCCCAAACACTCAAACCGGCTTGTATCTTGCAATGGAAAATATGGGAAACATGACTTAGACAGCAAATGATACACTGTATGCCATGTTTCCAAATTTTTATGCACAGTGGTTACAGCATGAAGTGAATGCATGTGAATATACACAGGTGCATTGCATTAAACAAGTCCAATGAGCGTGAAAAAAATGGCCGGCCTGCCTGCTTTCATCCATCATTTGTTCTAAATTTATAATTAATCAATGAGCTGAGGTGGAGTCTTAGCCAGTGGTACCATCAGGGGTGTGTAATGCACTTTAGGGTAGACAGCCAATCAGCTGCCAGATTCAATCTGTCAATCAAACACAGCAGCCAATCAGAGAGCTGGCCATTGATCAGCAGGCCCTTTATGACATCACAGACAGACCCACGGAACTCTCTGTGCTTGTCTGCTGGCTGGCTGTCAGTTGGGTGGGTGGGCGGCAGAGGGGGTGGATGTACGTCTCGTTTCTCCTGAAAATTGCGGTTTTTCGGCGTTTCCGGAAAAAGTCGCGGTCCGACGCGCAAAAGTGGGGTATCGTAGAAATCGCCTTATAAAGACGCACCTTTCTGGCCCCACAAAAATGGGCATTTCAAATTAGAAACAAGTCAAATGAACAAAATAGTGTGAATAAGTAAGTATTTCAGGGGTGAGTTAGCAGGTTATTGGGGTAGTAAGTCCTGATTTTTTTGGAGGTTGCAGTGACCACTACGCCATTCAAAATAGGCAGGCTTTAGCATAAGCAGTTAGGCCCCGTAGGATGATTTTAGCTAAAATGTGCCCCAAACACTCAAACCGGCTTGTATCTTGCAATGGAAAATATGGGAAACATGACTTAGACAGCAAATGATACACTGTATGCCATGTTTCCAAATTTTTATGCACAGTGGTTACAGCATGAAGCGAATGCATGTGAATATACAAAGGTGCATTGCATTAAACAAGTCCAATGAGCGTGAAAAAAATGGCCGGCCTGCCTGCTTTCATCCATCATTTGTTCTAAATTTATAATTAATCAATGAGCTGAGGTGGAGTCTTAGCCAGTGGTACCATCAGGGGTGTGTAATGCACTTTAGGGTAGACAGCCAATCAGCTGCCAGATTCAATCTGTCAATCAAACACAGCAGCCAATCAGAGAGCTGGCCATTGATCAGCAGGCCCTTTATGACATCACAGACAGACCCACGGAACTCTCTGTGCTTGTCTGCTGGCTGGCTGTCAGTTGGGTGGGTGGGCGGCAGAGGGGGAGGATGTACGTCTCGTTTCTCCTGAAAATTGCGGTTTTTCAGCGTTTCCGGAAAAAGTCGCGGTCCGACGCGCAAAAGTGGGGTATCGTAGAAATCGCCTTTTAAAGACGCACCTTTCTGGCCCCACAAAAATGGGCATTTCAAATTAGAAACAAGTCAAATGAACAAAATAGTGTGAATAAGTAAGTATTTCAGGGGTGAGTTAGCAGGTTATTGGGGTAGTAAGTCCTGATTTTTTTGGAGGTTGCAGTGACCACTACGCCATTCAAAATAGGCAGGCTTTAGCATAAGCATTTAGGCCCCGTAGGATGATTTTAGCTAAAATGTGCTCCAAACACTCAAACCGGCTTGTATCTTGCAATGGAAAATATGGGAAACATGACTTAGACAGCAAATGATACACTGTATGCCATGTTTCCAAATTTTTATGCACAGTGGTTACAGCATGAAGTGAATGCATGTGAATATACACAGGTGCATTGCATTAAACAAGTCCAATGAGCGTGAAAAAAATGGCCGGCCTGCCTGCTTTCATCCATCATTTGTTCTAAATTTATAATTAATCAATGAGCTGAGGTGGAGTCTTAGCCAGTGGTACCATCAGGGGTGTGTAATGCACTTTAGGGTAGACAGCCAATCAGCTGCCAGATTCAATCTGTCAATCAAACACAGCAGCCAATCAGAGAGCTGGCCATTGATCAGCAGGCCCTTTATGACATCACAGACAGACCCACGGAACTCTCTGTGCTTGTCTGCTGGCTGGCTGTCAGTTGGGTGGGTGGGCGGCAGAGGGGGAGGATGTACGTCTCGTTTCTCCTGAAAATTGCGGTTTTTCGGCGTTTCCGGAAAAAGTCGCGGTCCGACGCGCAAAAGTGGGGTATCGTAGAAATCGCCTTTTAAAGACGCACCTTTCTGGCCCCACAAAAATGGGCATTTCAAATTAGAAACAAGTCAAATGAACAAAATAGTGTGAATAAGTAAGTATTTCAGGGGTGAGTTAGCAGGTTATTGGGGTAGTAAGTCCTGATTTTTTTGGAGGTTGCAGTGACCACTACGCCATTCAAAATAGGCAGGCTTTAGCATAAGCAGTTAGGCCCCGTAGGATGATTTTAGCTAAAATGTGCCCCAAACACTCAAACCGGCTTGTATCTTGCAATGGAAAATATGGGAAACATGACTTAGACAGCAAATGATACACTGTATGCCATGTTTCCAAATTTTTATGCACAGTGGTTACAGCATGAAGTGAATGCATGTGAATATACACAGGTGCATTGCATTAAACAAGTCCAATGAGCGTGAAAAAAATGGCCGGCCTGCCTGCTTTCATCCATCATTTGTTCTAAATTTATAATTAATCAATGAGCTGAGGTGGAGTCTTAGCCAGTGGTACCATCAGGGGTGTGTAATGCACTTTAGGGTAGACAGCCAATCAGCTGCCAGATTCAATCTGTCAATCAAACACAGCAGCCAATCAGAGAGCTGGCCATTGATCAGCAGGCCCTTTATGACATCACAGACAGACCCACGGAACTCTCTGTGCTTGTCTGCTGGCTGGCTGTCAGTTGGGTGGGTGGGCGGCAGAGGGGGTGGATGTACGTCTCGTTTCTCCTGAAAATTGCGGTTTTTCGGCGTTTCTGGAAAAAGTCGCGGTCCGACGCGCAAAAGTGGGGTATCGTAGAAATCGCCTTTTAAAGACGCACCTTTCTGGCCCCACAAAAATGGGCATTTCAAATTAGAAACAAGTCAAATGAACAAAATAGTGTGAATAAGTAAGTATTTCAGGGGTGAGTTAGCAGGTTATTGGGGTAGTAAGTCCTGATTTTTTTGGAGGTTGCAGTGACCACTACGCCATTCAAAATAGGCAGGCTTTAGCATAAGCAGTTAGGCCCCGTAGGATGATTTTAGCTAAAATGTGCCCCAAACACTCAAACCGGCTTGTATCTTGCAATGGAAAATATGGGAAACATGACTTAGACAGCAAATGATACACTGTATGCCATGTTTCCAAATTTTTATGCACAGTGGTTACAGCATGAAGCGAATGCATGTGAATATACAAAGGTGCATTGCATTAAACAAGTCCAATGAGCGTGAAAAAAATGGCCGGCCTGCCTGCTTTCATCCATCATTTGTTCTAAATTTATAATTAATCAATGAGCTGAGGTGGAGTCTTAGCCAGTGGTACCATCAGGGGTGTGTAATGCACTTTAGGGTAGACAGCCAATCAGCTGCCAGATTCAATCTGTCAATCAAACACAGCAGCCAATCAGAGAGCTGGCCATTGATCAGCAGGCCCTTTATGACATCACAGACAGACCCACGGAACTCTCTGTGCTTGTCTGCTGGCTGGCTGTCAGTTGGGTGGGTGGGCGGCAGAGGGGGAGGATGTACGTCTCGTTTCTCCTGAAAATTGCGGTTTTTCAGCGTTTCCGGAAAAAGTCGCGGTCCGACGCGCAAAAGTGGGCTATCGTAGAAATCGCCTTTTAAAGACGCACCTTTCTGGCCCCACAAAAATGGGCATTTCAAATTAGAAACAAGTCAAATGAACAAAATAGTGTGAATAAGTAAGTATTTCAGGGGTGAGTTAGCAGGTTATTGGGGTAGTAAGTCCTGATTTTTTTGGAGGTTGCAGTGACCACTACGCCATTCAAAATAGGCAGGCTTTAGCATAAGCATTTAGGCCCCGTAGGATGATTTTAGCTAAAATGTGCTCCAAACACTCAAACCGGCTTGTATCTTGCAATGGAAAATATGGGAAACATGACTTAGACAGCAAATGATACACTGTATGCCATGTTTCCAAATTTTTATGCACAGTGGTTACAGCATGAAGTGAATGCATGTGAATATACACAGGTGCATTGCATTAAACAAGTCCAATGAGCGTGAAAAAAATGGCCGGCCTGCCTGCTTTCATCCATCATTTGTTCTAAATTTATAATTAATCAATGAGCTGAGGTGGAGTCTTAGCCAGTGGTACCATCAGGGGTGTGTAATGCACTTTAGGGTAGACAGCCAATCAGCTGCCAGATTCAATCTGTCAATCAAACACAGCAGCCAATCAGAGAGCTGGCCATTGATCAGCAGGCCCTTTATGACATCACAGACAGACCCACGGAACTCTCTGTGCTTGTCTGCTGGCTGGCTGTCAGTTGGGTGGGTGGGCGGCAGAGGGGGAGGATGTACGTCTCGTTTCTCCTGAAAATTGCGGTTTTTCGGCGTTTCCGGAAAAAGTCGCGGTCCGACGCGCAAAAGTGGGGTATCGTAGAAATCGCCTTTTAAAGACGCACCTTTCTGGCCCCACAAAAATGGGCATTTCAAATTAGAAACAAGTCAAATGAACAAAATAGTGTGAATAAGTAAGTATTTCAGGGGTGAGTTAGCAGGTTATTGGGGTAGTAAGTCCTGATTTTTTTGGAGGTTGCAGTGACCACTACGCCATTCAAAATAGGCAGGCTTTAGCATAAGCAGTTAGGCCCCGTAGGATGATTTTAGCTAAAATGTGCCCCAAACACTCAAACCGGCTTGTATCTTGCAATGGAAAATATGGGAAACATGACTTAGACAGCAAATGATACACTGTATGCCATGTTTCCAAATTTTTATGCACAGTGGTTACAGCATGAAGTGAATGCATGTGAATATACACAGGTGCATTGCATTAAACAAGTCCAATGAGCGTGAAAAAAATGGCCGGCCTGCCTGCTTTCATCCATCATTTGTTCTAAATTTATAATTAATCAATGAGCTGAGGTGGAGTCTTAGCCAGTGGTACCATCAGGGGTGTGTAATGCACTTTAGGGTAGACAGCCAATCAGCTGCCAGATTCAATCTGTCAATCAAACACAGCAGCCAATCAGAGAGCTGGCCATTGATCAGCAGGCCCTTTATGACATCACAGACAGACCCACGGAACTCTCTGTGCTTGTCTGCTGGCTGGCTGTCAGTTGGGTGGGTGGGCGGCAGAGGGGGTGGATGTACGTCTCGTTTCTCCTGAAAATTGCGGTTTTTCTGCGTTTCCGGAAAAAGTCGCGGTCCGACGCGCAAAAGTGGGGTATCGTAGAAATCGCCTTTTAAAGACGCACCTTTCTGGCCCCACAAAAATGGGCATTTCAAATTAGAAACAAGTCAAATGAACAAAATAGTGTGAATAAGTAAGTATTTCAGGGGTGAGTTAGCAGGTTATTGGGGTAGTAAGTCCTGATTTTTTTGGAGGTTGCAGTGACCACTACGCCATTCAAAATAGGCAGGCTTTAGCATAAGCATTTAGGCCCCGTAGGATGATTTTAGCTAAAATGTGCCCCAAACACTCAAACCGGCTTGTATCTTGCAATGGAAAATATGGGAAACATGACTTAGACAGCAAATGATACACTGTATGCCATGTTTCCAAATTTTTATGCACAGTGGTTACAGCATGAAGCGAATGCATGTGAATATACAAAGGTGCATTGCATTAAACAAGTCCAATGAGCGTGAAAATAATGGCCGGCCTGCCTGCTTTCATCCATCATTTGTTCTAAATTTATAATTAATCAATGAGCTGAGGTGGAGTCTTAGCCAGTGGTACCATCAGGGGTGTGTAATGCACTTTAGGGTAGACAGCCAATCAGCTGCCAGATTCAATCTGTCAATCAAACACAGCAGCCAATCAGAGAGCTGGCCATTGATCAGCAGGCCCTTTATGACATCACAGACAGACCCACGGAACTCTCTGTGCTTGTCTGCTGGCTGGCTGTCAGTTGGGTGGGTGGGCGGCAGAGGGGGAGGATGTACGTCTCGTTTCTCCTGAAAATTGCGGTTTTTCAGCGTTTCCGGAAAAAGTCACGGTCCGACGCGCAAAAGTGGGGTATCGTAGAAATCGCCTTTTAAAGACGCACCTTTCTGGCCCCACAAAAATGGGCATTTCAAATTAGAAACAAGTCAAATGAACAAAATAGTGTGAATAAGTAAGTATTTCAGGGGTGAGTTAGCAGGTTATTGGGGTAGTAAGTCCTGATTTTTTTGGAGGTTGCAGTGACCACTACGCCATTCAAAATAGGCAGGCTTTAGCATAAGCATTTAGGCCCCGTAGGATGATTTTAGCTAAAATGTGCCCCAAACACTCAAACCGGCTTGTATCTTGCAATGGAAAATATGGGAAACATGACTTAGACAGCAAATGATACACTGTATGCCATGTTTCCAAATTTTTATGCACAGTGGTTACAGCATGAAGTGAATGCATGTGAATATACACAGGTGCATTGCATTAAACAAGTCCAATGAGCGTGAAAAAAATGGCCGGCCTGCCTGCTTTCATCCATCATTTGTTCTAAATTTATAATTAATCAATGAGCTGAGGTGGAGTCTTAGCCAGTGGTACCATCAGGGGTGTGTAATGCACTTTAGGGTAGACAGCCAATCAGCTGCCAGATTCAATCTGTCAATCAAACACAGCAGCCAATCAGAGAGCTGGCCATTGATCAGCAGGCCCTTTATGACATCACAGACAGACCCACGGAACTCTCTGTGCTTGTCTGCTGGCTGGCTGTCAGTTGGGTGGGTGGGCGGCAGAGGGGGTGGATGTACGTCTCGTTTCTCCTGAAAATTGCGGTTTTTCTGCGTTTCCGGAAAAAGTCGCGGTCCGACGCGCAAAAGTGGGGTATCGTAGAAATCGCCTTTTAAAGACGCACCTTTCTGGCCCCACAAAAATGGGCATTTCAAATTAGAAACAAGTCAAATGAACAAAATAGTGTGAATAAGTAAGTATTTCAGGGGTGAGTTAGCAGGTTATTGGGGTAGTAAGTCCTGATTTTTTTGGAGGTTGCAGTGACCACTACGCCATTCAAAATAGGCAGGCTTTAGCATAAGCATTTAGGCCCCGTAGGATGATTTTAGCTAAAATGTGCCCCAAACACTCAAACCGGCTTGTATCTTGCAATGGAAAATATGGGAAACATGACTTAGACAGCAAATGATACACTGTATGCCATGTTTCCAAATTTTTATGCACAGTGGTTACAGCATGAAGCGAATGCATGTGAATATACAAAGGTGCATTGCATTAAACAAGTCCAATGAGCGTGAAAAAAATGGCCGGCCTGCCTGCTTTCATCCATCATTTGTTCTAAATTTATAATTAATCAATGAGCTGAGGTGGAGTCTTAGCCAGTGGTACCATCAGGGGTGTGTAATGCACTTTAGGGTAGACAGCCAATCAGCTGCCAGATTCAATCTGTCAATCAAACACAGCAGCCAATCAGAGAGCTGGCCATTGATCAGCAGGCCCTTTATGACATCACAGATAGACCCACGGAACTCTCTGTGCTTGTCTGCTGGCTGGCTGTCAGTTGGGTGGGTGGGCGGCAGAGGGGGAGGATGTACGTCTCGTTTCTCCTGAAAATTGCGGTTTTTCAGCGTTTCCGGAAAAAGTCACGGTCCGACGCGCAAAAGTGGGGTATCGTAGAAATCGCCTTTTAAAGACGCACCTTTCTGGCCCCACAAAAATGGGCATTTCAAATTAGAAACAAGTCAAATGAACAAAATAGTGTGAATAAGTAAGTATTTCAGGGGTGAGTTAGCAGGTTATTGGGGTAGTAAGTCCTGATTTTTTTGGAGGTTGCAGTGACCACTACGCCATTCAAAATAGGCAGGCTTTAGCATAAGCATTTAGGCCCCGTAGGATGATTTTAGCTAAAATGTGCCCCAAACACTCAAACCGGCTTGTATCTTGCAATGGAAAATATGGGAAACATGACTTAGACAGCAAATGATACACTGTATGCCATGTTTCCAAATTTTTATGCACAGTGGTTACAGCATGAAGTGAATGCATGTGAATATACACAGGTGCATTGCATTAAACAAGTCCAATGAGCGTGAAAAAAATGGCCGGCCTGCCTGCTTTCATCCATCATTTGTTCTAAATTTATAATTAATCAATGAGCTGAGGTGGAGTCTTAGCCAGTGGTACCATCAGGGGTGTGTAATGCACTTTAGGGTAGACAGCCAATCAGCTGCCAGATTCAATCTGTCAATCAAACACAGCAGCCAATCAGAGAGCTGGCCATTGATCAGCAGGCCCTTTATGACATCACAGACAGACCCACGGAACTCTCTGTGCTTGTCTGCTGGCTGGCTGTCAGTTGGGTGGGTGGGCGGCAGAGGGGGTGGATGTACGTCTCGTTTCTCCTGAAAATTGCGGTTTTTCTGCGTTTCCGGAAAAAGTCGCGGTCCGACGCGCAAAAGTGGGGTATCGTCGAAATCGCCTTTTAAAGACGCACCTTTCTGGCCCCACAAAAATGGGCATTTCAAATTAGAAACAAGTCAAATGAACAAAATAGTGTGAATAAGTAAGTATTTCAGGGGTGAGTTAGCAGGTTATTGGGGTAGTAAGTCCTGATTTTTTTGGAGGTTGCAGTGACCACTACGCCATTCAAAATAGGCAGCCTTTAGCATAAGCAGTTAGGCCCCGTAGGATGATTTTAGCTAAAATGTGCCCCAAACACTCAAACCGGCTTGCAATGGAAAATATGGGAAACATGACTTAGACAGCAAATGATACACTGTATGCCATGTTTCCAAATTTTTATGCACAGTGGTTACAGCATGAAGCGAATGCATGTGAATATACAAAGGTGCATTGCATTAAACAAGTCCAATGAGCGTGAAAAAAATGGCCGGCCTGCCTGCTTTCATCCATCATTTGTTCTAAATTTATAATTAATCAATGAGCTGAGGTGGAGTCTTAGCCAGTGGTACCATCAGGGGTGTGTAATGCACTTTAGGGTAGACAGCCAATCAGCTGCCAGATTCAATCTGTCAATCAAACACAGCAGCCAATCAGAGAGCTGGCCATTGATCAGCAGGCCCTTTATGACATCACAGACAGACCCACGGAACTCTCTGTGCTTGTCTGCTGGCTGGCTGTCAGTTGGGTGGGTGGGCGGCAGAGGGGGAGGATGTACGTCTCGTTTCTCCTGAAAATTGCGGTTTTTCAGCGTTTCCGGAAAAAGTCGCGGTCCGACGCGCAAAAGTGGGGTATCGTAGAAATCGCCTTTTAAAGACGCACCTTTCTGGCCCCACAAAAATGGGCATTTCAAATTAGAAACAAGTCAAATGAACAAAATAGTGTGAATAAGTAAGTATTTCAGGGGTGAGTTAGCAGGTTATTGTGGTAGTAAGTCCTGATTTTTTTGGATGTTGCAGTGACCACTACGTCATTCAAAATAGGCAGGCTTTAGCATAAGCATTTAGGCCCCGTAGGATGATTTTAGCTAAAATGTGCCCCAAACACTCAAACCGGCTTGTATCTTGCAATGGAAAATATGGGAAACATGACTTAGACAGCAAATGATACACTGTATGCCATGTTTCCAAATTTTTATGCACAGTGGTTACAGCATGAAGCGAATGCATGTGAATATACAAAGGTGCATTGCATTAAACAAGTCCAATGAGCGTGAAAAAAATGGCCGGCCTGCCTGCTTTCATCCATCATTTGTTCTAAATTTATAATTAATCAATGAGCTGAGGTGGAGTCTTAGCCAGTGGTACCATCAGGGGTGTGTAATGCACTTTAGGGTAGACAGCCAATCAGCTGCCAGATTCAATCTGTCAATCAAACACAGCAGCCAATCAGAGAGCTGGCCATTGATCAGCAGGCCCTTTATGACATCACAGACAGACCCACGGAACTCTCTGTGCTTGTCTGCTGGCTGGCTGTCAGTTGGGTGGGTGGGCGGCAGAGGGGGAGGATGTACGTCTCGTTTCTCCTGAAAATTGCGGTTTTTCAGCGTTTCCGGAAAAAGTCGCGGTCCGACGCGCAAAAGTGGAGTATCGTAGAAATCGCCTTTTAAAGACGCACCTTTCTGGCCCCACAAAAATGGGCATTTCAAATTAGAAACAAGTCAAATGAACAAAATAGTGTGAATAAGTAAGTATTTCAGGGGTGAGTTAGCAGGTTATTGGGGTAGTAAGTCCTGATTTTTTTGGAGGTTGCAGTGACCACTACGCCATTCAAAATAGGCAGGCTTTAGCATAAGCATTTAGGCCCCGTAGGATGATTTTAGCTAAAATGTGCCCCAAACACTCAAACCGGCTTGTATCTTGCAATGGAAAATATGGGAAACATGACTTAGACAGCAAATGATACACTGTATGCCATGTTTCCAAATTTTTATGCACAGTGGTTACAGCATGAAGTGAATGCATGTGAATATACACAGGTGCATTGCATTAAACAAGTCCAATGAGCGTGAAAAAAATGGCCGGCCTGCCTGCTTTCATCCATCATTTGTTCTAAATTTATAATTAATCAATGAGCTGAGGTGGAGTCTTAGCCAGTGGTACCATCAGGGGTGTGTAATGCACTTTAGGGTAGACAGCCAATCAGCTGCCAGATTCAATCTGTCAATCAAACACAGCAGCCAATCAGAGAGCTGGCCATTGATCAGCAGGCCCTTTATGACATCACAGACAGACCCACGGAACTCTCTGTGCTTGTCTGCTGGCTGGCTGTCAGTTGGGTGGGTGGGCGGCAGAGGGGGTGGATGTACGTCTCGTTTCTCCTGAAAATTGCGGTTTTTCGGCGTTTCCGGAAAAAGTCGCGGTCCGACGCGCAAAAGTGGGGTATCGTAGAAATCGCCTTTTAAAGACGCACCTTTCTGGCCCCACAAAAATGGGCATTTCAAATTAGAAACAAGTCAAATGAACAAAATAGTGTGAATAAGTAAGTATTTCAGGGGTGAGTTAGCAGGTTATTGGGGTAGTAAGTCCTGATTTTTTTGGAGGTTGCAGTGACCACTACGCCATTCAAAATAGGCAGCCTTTAGCATAAGCAGTTAGGCCCCGTAGGATGATTTTAGCTAAAATGTGCCCCAAACACTCAAACCGGCTTGCAATGGAAAATATGGGAAACATGACTTAGACAGCAAATGATACACTGTATGCCATGTTTCCAAATTTTTATGCACAGTGGTTACAGCATGAAGCGAATGCATGTGAATATACAAAGGTGCATTGCATTAAACAAGTCCAATGAGCGTGAAAAAAATGGCCGGCCTGCCTGCTTTCATCCATCATTTGTTCTAAATTTATAATTAATCAATGAGCTGAGGTGGAGTCTTAGCCAGTGGTACCATCAGGGGTGTGTAATGCACTTTAGGGTAGACAGCCAATCAGCTGCCAGATTCAATCTGTCAATCAAACACAGCAGCCAATCAGAGAGCTGGCCATTGATCAGCAGGCCCTTTATGACATCACAGACAGACCCACGGAACTCTCTGTGCTTGTCTGCTGGCTGGCTGTCAGTTGGGTGGGTGGGCGGCAGAGGGGGAGGATGTACGTCTCGTTTCTCCTGAAAATTGCGGTTTTTCGGCGTTTCCGGAAAAAGTCACGGTCCGACGCGCAAAAGTGGGGTATCGTAGAAATCGCCTTTTATAGACGCACCTTTCTGGCCCCACAAAAATGGGCATTTCAAATTAGAAACAAGTCAAATGAACAAAATAGTGTGAATAAGTAAGTATTTCAGGGGTGAGTTAGCAGGTTATTGGGGTAGTAAGTCCTGATTTTTTTGGAGGTTGCAGTGACCACTACGCCATTCAAAATAGGCAGGCTTTAGCATAAGCAGTTAGGGCCCGTAGGATGATTTTAGCTAAAATGTGCCCCAAACACTCAAACCGGCTTGTATCTTGCAATGGAAAATATGGGAAACATGACTTAGACAGCAAATGATACACTGTATGCCATGTTTCCAAATTTTTATGCACAGTGGTTACAGCATGAAGCGAATGCATGTGAATATACAAAGGTGCATTGCATTAAACAAGTCCAATGAGCGTGAAAAAAATGGCCGGCCTGCCTGCTTTCATCCATCATTTGTTCTAAATTTATAATTAATCAATGAGCTGAGGTGGAGTCTTAGCCAGTGGTACCATCAGGGGTGTGTAATGCACTTTAGGGTAGACAGCCAATCAGCTGCCAGATTCAATCTGTCAATCAAACACAGCAGCCAAACAGAGAGCTGGCCATTGATCAGCAGGCCCTTTATGACATCACAGACAGACCCATGGAACTCTCTGTGCTTGTCTGCTGGCTGGCTGTCAGTTGGGTGGGTGGGCGGCAGAGGGGGAGGATGTACGTCTCGTTTCTCCTGAAAATTGCGGTTTTTCAGCGTTTCCGGAAAAAGTCGCGGTCCGACGCGCAAAAGTGGGGTATCGTAGAAATCGCCTTTTAAAGACGCACCTTTCTGGCCCCACAAAAATGGGCATTTCAAATTAGAAACAAGTCAAATGAACAAAATAGTGTGAATAAGTAAGTATTTCAGGGGTGAGTTAGCAGGTTATTGGGGTAGTAAGTCCTGATTTTTTTGGAGGTTGCAGTGACCACTACGCCATTCAAAATAGGCAGGCTTTAGCATAAGCATTTAGGCCCCGTAGGATGATTTTAGCTAAAATGTGCCCCAAACACTCAAACCGGCTTGTATCTTGCAATGGAAAATATGGGAAACATGACTTAGACAGCAAATGATACACTGTATGCCATGTTTCCAAATTTTTATGCACAGTGGTTACAGCATGAAGCGAATGCATGTGAATATACAAAGGTGCATTGCATTAAACAAGTCCAATGAGCGTGAAAAAAATGGCCGGCCTGCCTGCTTTCATCCATCATTTGTTCTAAATTTATAATTCATCAATGAGCTGAGGTGGAGTCTTAGCCAGTGGTACCATCAGGGGTGTGTAATGCACTTTAGGGTAGACAGCCAATCAGCTGCCAGATTCAATCTGTCAATCAAACACAGCAGCCAATCAGAGAGCTGGCCATTGATCAGCAGGCCCTTTATGACATCACAGACAGACCCATGGAACTCTCTGTGCTTGTCTGCTGGCTGGCTGTCAGTTGGGTGGGTGGGCGGCAGAGGGGGAGGATGTACGTCTCGTTTCTCCTGAAAATTGCGGTTTTTCAGCGTTTCCGGAAAAAGTCGCGGTCCGACGCGCAAAAGTGGGGTATCGTAGAAATCGCCTTTTAAAGACGCACCTTTCTGGCCCCACAAAAATGGGCATTTCAAATTAGAAACAAGTCAAATGAACAAAATAGTGTGAATAAGTAAGTATTTCAGGGGTGAGTTAGCAGGTTATTGGGGTAGTAAGTCCTGATTTTTTTGGAGGTTGCAGTGACCACTACGCCATTCAAAATAGGCAGCCTTTAGCATAAGCAGTTAGGCCCCGTAGGATGATTTTAGCTAAAATGTGCCCCAAACACTCAAACCGGCTTGCAATGGAAAATATGGGAAACATGACTTAGACAGCAAATGATACACTGTATGCCATGTTTCCAAATTTTTATGCACAGTGGTTACAGCATGAAGCGAATGCATGTGAATATACAAAGGTGCATTGCATTAAACAAGTCCAATGAGCGTGAAAAAAATGGCCGGCCTGCCTGCTTTCATCCATCATTTGTTCTAAATTTATAATTAATCAATGAGCTGAGGTGGAGTCTTAGCCAGTGGTACCATCAGGGGTGTGTAATGCACTTTAGGGTAGACAGCCAATCAGCTGCCAGATTCAATCTGTCAATCAAACACAGCAGCCAATCAGAGAGCTGGCCATTGATCAGCAGGCCCTTTATGACATCACAGACAGACCCATGGAACTCTCTGTGCTTGTCTGCTGGCTGGCTGTCAGTTGGGTGGGTGGGCGGCAGAGGGGGAGGATGTACGTCTCGTTTCTCCTGAAAATTGCGGTTTTTCAGCGTTTCCGGAAAAAGTCGCGGTCCGACGCGCAAAAGTGGGGTATCGTAGAAATCGCCTTTTAAAGACGCACCTTTCTGGCCCCACAAAAATGGGCATTTCAAATTAGAAACAAGTCAAATGAACAAAATAGTGTGAATAAGTAAGTATTTCAGGGGTGAGTTAGCAGGTTATTGGGGTAGTAAGTCCTGATTTTTTTGGAGGTTGCAGTGACCACTACGCCATTCAAAATAGGCAGGCTTTAGCATAAGCATTTAGGCCCCGTAGGATGATTTTAGCTAAAATGTGCCCCAAACACTCAAACCGGCTTGTATCTTGCAATGGAAAATATGGGAAACATGACTTAGACAGCAAATGATACACTGTATGCCATGTTTCCAAATTTTTATGCACAGTGGTTACAGCATGAAGTGAATGCATGTGAATATACACAGGTGCATTGCATTAAACAAGTCCAATGAGCGTGAAAAAAATGGCCGGCCTGCCTGCTTTCATCCATCATTTGTTCTAAATTTATAATTAATCAATGAGCTGAGGTGGAGTCTTAGCCAGTGGTACCATCAGGGGTGTGTAATGCACTTTAGGGTAGACAGCCAATCAGCTGCCAGATTCAATCTGTCAATCAAACACAGCAGCCAATCAGAGAGCTGGCCATTGATCAGCAGGCCCTTTATGACATCACAGACAGACCCACGGAACTCTCTGTGCTTGTCTGCTGGCTGGCTGTCAGTTGGGTGGGTGGGCGGCAGAGGGGGAGGATGTACGTCTCGTTTCTCCTGAAAATTGCGGTTTTTCGGCGTTTCCGGAAAAAGTCGCGGTCCGACGCGCAAAAGTGGGGTATCGTAGAAATCGCCTTTTAAAGACGCACCTTTCTGGCCCCACAAAAATGGGCATTTCAAATTAGAAACAAGTCAAATGAACAAAATAGTGTGAATAAGTAAGTATTTCAGGGGTGAGTTAGCAGGTTATTGGGGTAGTAAGTCCTGATTTTTTTGGAGGTTGCATTGACCACTACGCCATTCAAAATAGGCAGGCTTTGGCATAAGCAGTTAGGCCCCGTAGGATGATTTTAGCTAAAATGTGCCCCAAACACTCAAACCGGCTTGTATCTTGCAATGGAAAATATGGGAAACATGACTTAGACAGCAAATGATACACTGTATGCCATGTTTCCAAATTTTTATGCACAGTGGTTACAGCATGAAGCGAATGCATGTGAATATACAAAGGTGCATTGCATTAAACAAGTCCAATGAGCGTGAAAAAAATGGCCGGCCTGCCTGCTTTCATCCATCATTTGTTCTAAATTTATAATTAATCAATGAGCTGAGGTGGAGTCTTAGCCAGTGGTACCATCAGGGGTGTGTAATGCACTTTAGGGTAGACAGCCAATCAGCTGCCAGATTCAATCTGTCAATCAAACACAGCAGCCAATCAGAGAGCTGGCCATTGATCAGCAGGCCCTTTATGACATCACAGACAGACCCACGGAACTCTCTGTGCTTGTCTGCTGACTGGCTGTCAGTTGGGTGGGTGGGCGGCAGAGGGGGAGGATGTACGTCTCGTTTCTCCTGAAAATTGCGGTTTTTCAGCGTTTCCGGAAAAAGTCGCGGTCCGACGCGCAAAAGTGGGGTATCGTAGAAATCGCCTTTTAAAGACGCACCTTTCTGGCCCCACAAAAATGGGCATTTCAAATTAGAAACAAGTCAAATGAACAAAATAGTGTGAATAAGTAAGTATTTCAGGGGTGAGTTAGCAGGTTATTGGGGTAGTAAGTCCTGATTTTTTTGGAGGTTGCAGTGACCACTACGCCATTCAAAATAGGCAGGCTTTAGCATAAGCATTTAGGCCCCGTAGGATGATTTTAGCTAAAATGTGCCCCAAACACTCAAACCGGCTTGTATCTTGCAATGGAAAATATGGGAAACATGACTTAGACAGCAAATGATACACTGTATGCCATGTTTCCAAATTTTTATGCACAGTGGTTACAGCATGAAGTGAATGCATGTGAATATACACAGGTGCATTGCATTAAACAAGTCCAATGAGCGTGAAAAAAATGGCTGGCCTGCCTGCTTTCATCCATCATTTGTTCTAAATTTATAATTAATCAATGAGCTGAGGTGGAGTCTTAGCCAGTGGTACCATCAGGGGTGTGTAATGCACTTTAGGGTAGACAGCCAATCAGCTGCCAGATTCAATCTGTCAATCAAACACAGCAGCCAATCAGAGAGCTGGCCATTGATCAGCAGGCCCTTTATGACATCACAGACAGACCCACGGAACTCTCTGTGCTTGTCTGCTGGCTGGCTGTCAGTTGGGTGGGTGGGCGGCAGAGGGGGAGGATGTACGTCTCGTTTCTCCTGAAAATTGCGGTTTTTCGGCGTTTCCGGAAAAAGTCGCGGTCCGACGCGCAAAAGTGGGGTATCGTAGAAATCGCCTTTTAAAGACGCACCTTTCTGGCCCCACAAAAATGGGCATTTCAAATTAGAAACAAGTCAAATGAACAAAATAGTGTGAATAAGAAAGTATTTCAGGGGTGAGTTAGCAGGTTATTGGGGTAGTAAGTCCTGATTTTTTTGGAGGTTGCATTGACCACTACGCCATTCAAAATAGGCAGGCTTTGGCATAAGCAGTTAGGCCCCGTAGGATGATTTTAGCTAAAATGTGCCCCAAACACTCAAACCGGCTTGTATCTTGCAATGGAAAATATGGGAAACATGACTTAGACAGCAAATGATACACTGTATGCCATGTTTCCAAATTTTTATGCACAGTGGTTACAGCATGAAGCGAATGCATGTGAATATACAAAGGTGCATTGCATTAAACAAGTCCAATGAGCGTGAAAAAAATGGCCGGCCTGCCTGCTTTCATCCATCATTTGTTCTAAATTTATAATTAATCAATGAGCTGAGGTGGAGTCTTAGCCAGTGGTACCATCAGGGGTGTGTAATGCACTTTAGGGTAGACAGCCAATCAGCTGCCAGATTCAATCTGTCAATCAAACACAGCAGCCAATCAGAGAGCTGGCCATTGATCAGCAGGCCCTTTATGACATCACAGACAGACCCACGGAACTCTCTGTGCTTGTCTGCTGGCTGGCTGTCAGTTGGGTGGGTGGGCGGCAGAGGGGGAGGATGTACGTCTCGTTTCTCCTGAAAATTGCGGTTTTTCAGCGTTTCCGGAAAAAGTCGCGGTCCGACGCGCAAAAGTGGGGTATCGTAGAAATCGCCTTTTAAAGACGCACCTTTCTGGCCCCACAAAAATGGGCATTTCAAATTAGAAACAAGTCAAATGAACAAAATAGTGTGAATAAGTAAGTATTTCAGGGGTGAGTTAGCAGGTTATTGGGGTAGTAAGTCCTGATTTTTTTGGAGGTTGCAGTGACCACTACGCCATTCAAAATAGGCAGGCTTTAGCATAAGCATTTAGGCCCCGTAGGATGATTTTAGCTAAAATGTGCCCCAAACACTCAAACCGGCTTGTATCTTGCAATGGAAAATATGGGAAACATGACTTAGACAGCAAATGATACACTGTATGCCATGTTTCCAAATTTTTATGCACAGTGGTTACAGCATGAAGCGAATGCATGTGAATATACAAAGGTGCATTGCATTAAACAAGTCCAATGAGCGTGAAAAAAATGGCCGGCCTGCCTGCTTTCATCCATCATTTGTTCTAAATTTATAATTAATCAATGAGCTGAGGTGGAGTCTTAGCCAGTGGTACCATCAGGGGTGTGTAATGCACTTTAGGGTAGACAGCCAATCAGCTGCCAGATTCAATCTGTCAATCAAACACAGCAGCCAATCAGAGAGCTGGCCATTGATCAGCAGGCCCTTTATGACATCACAGACAGACCCACGGAACTCTCTGTGCTTGTCTGCTGGCTGGCTGTCAGTTGGGTGGGTGGGCGGCAGAGGGGGAGGATGTACATCTCGTTTCTCCTGAAAATTGCGGTTTTTCAGCGTTTCCGGAAAAAGTCACGGTCCGACGGGCAAAAGTGGGGTATCGTAGAAATCGCCTTTTAAAGACGCACCTTTCTGACCCCACAAAAATGGGCATTTCATATTAGAAACAAGTCAAATGAACAAAATAGTGTGAATAAGTAAGTATTTCAGGGGTGAGTTAGCAGGTTATTGGGGTAGTAAGTCCTGATTTTTTTGGAGGTTGCAGTGACCACTACGCCATTCAAAATAGGCAGGCTTTCGCATAAGCATTTAGGCCCCGTAGGATGATTTTAGCTAAAATGTGCCCCAAACACTCAAACCGGCTTGTATCTTGCAATGGAAAATATGGGAAACATGACTTAGACAGCATATGATACACTGTATGCCATGTTTCCAAATTTTTATGCACAGTGGTTACAGCATGAAGTGAATGCATGTGAATATACACAGGTGCATTGCATTAAACAAGTCCAATGAGCGTGAAAAAAATGGCCGGCCTGCCTGCTTTCATCCATCATTTGTTCTAAATTTATAATTCATCAATGAGCTGAGGTGGAGTCTTAGCCAGTGGTACCATCAGGGGTGTGTAATGCACTTTAGGGTAGACAGCCAATCAGCTGCCAGATTCAATCTGTCAATCAAACACAGCAGCCAATCAGAGAGCTGGCCATTGATCAGCAGGCCCTTTATGACATCACAGACAGACCCACGGAACTCTCTGTGCTTGTCTGCTGGCTGGCTGTCAGTTGGGTGGGTGGGCGGCAGAGGGGGAGGATGTACGTCTCGTTTCTCCTGAAAATTGCGGTTTTTCAGCGTTTCCGGAAAAAGTCACGGTCCGACGCGCAAAAGTGGGGTATCGTAGAAATCGCCTTTTAAAGACGCACCTTTCTGGCCCCACAAAAATGGGCATTTCAAATTAGAAACAAGTCAAATGAACAAAATAGTGTGAATAAGTAAGTATTTCAGGGGTGAGTTAGCAGGTTATTGGGGTAGTAAGTCCTGATTTTTTTGGAGGTTGCAGTGACCACTACGCCATTCAAAATAGGCAGGCTTTAGCATAAGCATTTAGGCCCCGTAGGATGATTTTAGCTAAAATGTGCCCCAAACACTCAAACCGGCTTGTATCTTGCAATGGAAAATATGGGAAACATGACTTAGACAGCATATGATACACTGTATGCCATGTTTCCAAATTTTTATGCACAGTGGTTACAGCATGAAGTGAATGCATGTGAATATACACAGGTGCATTGCATTAAACAAGTCCAATGAGCGTGAAAAAAATGGCCGGCCTGCCTGCTTTCATCCATCATTTGTTCTAAATTTATAATTCATCAATGAGCTGAGGTGGAGTCTTAGCCAGTGGTACCATCAGGGGTGTGTAATGCACTTTAGGGTAGACAGCCAATCAGCTGCCAGATTCAATCTGTCAATCAAACACAGCAGCCAATCAGAGAGCTGGCCATTGATCAGCAGGCCCTTTATGACATCACAGACAGACCCACGGAACTCTCTGTGCTTGTCTGCTGGCTGGCTGTCAGTTGGGTGGGTGGGCGGCAGAGGGGGAGGATGTACGTCTCGTTTCTCCTGAAAATTGCGGTTTTTCAGCGTTTCCGGAAAAAGTCACGGTCCGACGCGCAAAAGTGGGGTATCGTAGAAATCGCCTTTTAAAGACGCACCTTTCTGGCCCCACAAAAATGGGCATTTCAAATTAGAAACAAGTCAAATGAACAAAATAGTGTGAATAAGTAAGTATTTCAGGGGTGAGTTAGCAGGTTATTGGGGTAGTAAGTCCTGATTTTTTTGGAGGTTGCAGTGACCACTACGCCATTCAAAATAGGCAGGCTTTAGCATAAGCATTTAGGCCCCGTAGGATGATTTTAGCTAAAATGTGCCCCAAACACTCAAACCGGCTTGTATCTTGCAATGGAAAATATGGGAAACATGACTTAGACAGCATATGATACACTGTATGCCATGTTTCCAAATTTTTATGCACAGTGGTTACAGCATGAAGTGAATGCATGTGAATATACACAGGTGCATTGCATTAAACAAGTCCAATGAGCGTGAAAAAAATGGCCGGCCTGCCTGCTTTCATCCATCATTTGTTCTAAATTTATAATTCATCAATGAGCTGAGGTGGAGTCTTAGCCAGTGGTACCATCAGGGGTGTGTAATGCACTTTAGGGTAGACAGCCAATCAGCTGCCAGATTCAATCTGTCAATCAAACACAGCAGCCAATCAGAGAGCTGGCCATTGATCAGCAGGCCCTTTATGACATCACAGACAGACCCACGGAACTCTCTGTGCTTGTCTGCTGGCTGGCTGTCAGTTGGGTGGGTGGGCGGCAGAGGGGGAGGATGTACGTCTCGTTTCTCCTGAAAATTGCGGTTTTTCAGCGTTTCCGGAAAAAGTCACGGTCCGACGCGCAAAAGTGGGGTATCGTAGAAATCGCCTTTTAAAGACGCACCTTTCTGGCCCCACAAAAATGGGCATTTCAAATTAGAAACAAGTCAAATGAACAAAATAGTGTGAATAAGTAAGTATTTCAGGGGTGAGTTAGCAGGTTATTGGGGTAGTAAGTCCTGATTTTTTTGGAGGTTGCAGTGACCACTACGCCATTCAAAATAGGCAGGCTTTAGCATAAGCATTTAGGCCCCGTAGGATGATTTTAGCTAAAATGTGCCCCAAACACTCAAACCGGCTTGTATCTTGCAATGGAAAATATGGGAAACATGACTTAGACAGCAAATGATACACTGTATGCCATGTTTCCAAATTTTTATGCACAGTGGTTACAGCATGAAGTGAATGCATGTGAATATACACAGGTGCATTGCATTAAACAAGTCCAATGAGCGTGAAAAAAATGGCCGGCCTGCCTGCTTTCATCCATCATTTGTTCTAAATTTATAATTAATCAATGAGCTGAGGTGGAGTCTTAGCCAGTGGTACCATCAGGGGTGTGTAATGCACTTTAGGGTAGACAGCCAATCAGCTGCCAGATTCAATCTGTCAATCAAACACAGCAGCCAATCAGAGAGCTGGCCATTGATCAGCAGGCCCTTTATGACATCACAGACAGACCCACGGAACTCTCTGTGCTTGTCTGCTGGCTGGCTGTCAGTTGGGTGGGTGGGCGGCAGAGGGGGTGGATGTACGTCTCGTTTCTCCTGAAAATTGCGGTTTTTCGGCGTTTCCGGAAAAAGTCGCGGTCCGACGCGCAAAAGTGGGGTATCGTAGAAATCGCCTTTTAAAGACGCACCTTTCTGGCCCCACAAAAATGGGCATTTCAAATTAGAAACAAGTCAAATGAACAAAATAGTGTGAATAAGTAAGTATTTCAGGGGTGAGTTAGCAGGTTATTGGGGTAGTAAGTCCTGATTTTTTTGGAGGTTGCAGTGACCACTACGCCATTCAAAATAGGCAGGCTTTAGCATAAGCAGTTAGGCCCCGTAGGATGATTTTAGCTAAAATGTGCCCCAAACACTCAAACCGGCTTGTATCTTGCAATGGAAAATATGGGAAACATGACTTAGACAGCAAATGATACACTGTATGCCATGTTTCCAAATTTTTATGCACAGTGGTTACAGCATGAAGCGAATGCATGTGAATATACAAAGGTGCATTGCATTAAACAAGTCCAATGAGCGTGAAAAAAATGGCCGGCCTGCCTGCTTTCATCCATCATTTGTTCTAAATTTATAATTAATCAATGAGCTGAGGTGGAGTCTTAGCCAGTGGTACCATCAGGGGTGTGTAATGCACTTTAGGGTAGACAGCCAATCAGCTGCCAGATTCAATCTGTCAATCAAACACAGCAGCCAATCAGAGAGCTGGCCATTGATCAGCAGGCCCTTTATGACATCACAGACAGACCCACGGAACTCTCTGTGCTTGTCTGCTGGCTGGCTGTCAGTTGGGTGGGTGGGCGGCAGAGGGGGAGGATGTACGTCTCGTTTCTCCTGAAAATTGCGGTTTTTCAGCGTTTCCGGAAAAAGTCGCGGTCCGACGCGCAAAAGTGGGGTATCGTAGAAATCGCCTTTTAAAGACGCACCTTTCTGGCCCCACAAAAATGGGCATTTCAAATTAGAAACAAGTCAAATGAACAAAATAGTGTGAATAAGTAAGTATTTCAGGGGTGAGTTAGCAGGTTATTGGGGTAGTAAGTCCTGATTTTTTTGGAGGTTGCAGTGACCACTACGCCATTCAAAATAGGCAGGCTTTAGCATAAGCATTTAGGCCCCGTAGGATGATTTTAGCTAAAATGTGCTCCAAACACTCAAACCGGCTTGTATCTTGCAATGGAAAATATGGGAAACATGACTTAGACAGCAAATGATACACTGTATGCCATGTTTCCAAATTTTTATGCACAGTGGTTACAGCATGAAGTGAATGCATGTGAATATACACAGGTGCATTGCATTAAACAAGTCCAATGAGCGTGAAAAAAATGGCCGGCCTGCCTGCTTTCATCCATCATTTGTTCTAAATTTATAATTAATCAATGAGCTGAGGTGGAGTCTTAGCCAGTGGTACCATCAGGGGTGTGTAATGCACTTTAGGGTAGACAGCCAATCAGCTGCCAGATTCAATCTGTCAATCAAACACAGCAGCCAATCAGAGAGCTGGCCATTGATCAGCAGGCCCTTTATGACATCACAGACAGACCCACGGAACTCTCTGTGCTTGTCTGCTGGCTGGCTGTCAGTTGGGTGGGTGGGCGGCAGAGGGGGTGGATGTACGTCTCGTTTCTCCTGAAAATTGCGGTTTTTCTGCGTTTCTGGAAAAATTCGCGGTCCGACGCGCAAAAGTGGGGTATCGTAGAAATCGCCTTTTAAAGACGCACCTTTCTGGCCCCACAAAAATGGGCATTTCAAATTAGAAACAAGTCAAATGAACAAAATAGTGTGAATAAGTAAGTATTTCAGGGGTGAGTTAGCAGGTTATTGGGGTAGTAAGTCCTGATTTTTTTGGAGGTTGCAGTGACCACTACGCCATTCAAAATAGGCAGGCTTTAGCATAAGCATTTAGGCCCCGTAGGATGATTTTAGCTAAAATGTGCCCCAAACACTCAAACCGGCTTGTATCTTGCAATGGAAAATATGGGAAACATGACTTAGACAGCAAATGATACACTGTATGCCATGTTTCCAAATTTTTATGCACAGTGGTTACAGCATGAAGCGAATGCATGTGAATATACAAAGGTGCATTGCATTAAACAAGTCCAATGAGCGTGAAAAAAATGGCCGGCCTGCCTGCTTTCATCCATCATTTCTTCTAAATTTATAATTAATCAATGAGCTGAGGTGGAGTCTTAGCCAGTGGTACCATCAGGGGTGTGTAATGCACTTTAGGGTAGACAGCCAATCAGCTGCCAGATTCAATCTGTCAATCAAACACAGCAGCCAATCAGAGAGCTGGCCATTGATCAGCAGGCCCTTTATGACATCACAGACAGACCCACGGAACTCTCTGTGCTTGTCTGCTGGCTGGCTGTCAGTTGGGTGGGTGGGCGGCAGAGGGGGAGGATGTACGTCTCGTTTCTCCTGAAAATTGCGGTTTTTCAGCGTTTCCGGAAAAAGTCGTGGTCCGACGCGCAAAAGTGGGGTATCGTAGAAATCGCCTTTTAAAGACGCACCTTTCTGGCCCCACAAAAATGGGCATTTCAAATTAGAAACAAGTCAAATGAACAAAATAGTGTGAATAAGTAAGTATTTCAGGGGTGAGTTAGCAGGTTATTGGGGTAGTAAGTCCTGATTTTTTTGGAGGTTGCAGTGACCACTACGCCATTCAAAATAGGCAGGCTTTCGCATAAGCATTTAGGCCCCGTAGGATGATTTTAGCTAAAATGTGCCCCAAACACTCAAACCGGCTTGTATCTTGCAATGGAAAATATGGGAAACATGACTTAGACAGCATATGATACACTGTATGCCATGTTTCCAAATTTTTATGCACAGTGGTTACAGCATGAAGTGAATGCATGTGAATATACACAGGTGCATTGCATTAAACAAGTCCAATGAGCGTGAAAAAAATGGCCGGCCTGCCTGCTTTCATCCATCATTTGTTCTAAATTTATAATTCATCAATGAGCTGAGGTGGAGTCTTAGCCAGTGGTACCATCAGGGGTGTGTAATGCACTTTAGGGTAGACAGCCAATCAGCTGCCAGATTCAATCTGTCAATCAAACACAGCAGCCAATCAGAGAGCTGGCCATTGATCAGCAGGCCCTTTATGACATCACAGACAGACCCACGGAACTCTCTGTGCTTGTCTGCTGGCTGGCTGTCAGTTGGGTGGGTGGGCGGCAGAGGGGGAGGATGTACGTCTCGTTTCTCCTGAAAATTGCGGTTTTTCAGCGTTTCCGGAAAAAGTCACGGTCCGACGCGCAAAAGTGGGGTATCGTAGAAATCGCCTTTTAAAGACGCACCTTTCTGGCCCCACAAAAATGGGCATTTCAAATTAGAAACAAGTCAAATGAACAAAATAGTGTGAATAAGTAAGTATTTCAGGGGTGAGTTAGCAGGTTATTGGGGTAGTAAGTCCTGATTTTTTTGGAGGTTGCAGTGACCACTACGCCATTCAAAATAGGCAGGCTTTAGCATAAGCATTTAGGCCCCGTAGGATGATTTTAGCTAAAATGTGCCCCAAACACTCAAACCGGCTTGTATCTTGCAATGGAAAATATGGGAAACATGACTTAGACAGCAAATGATACACTGTATGCCATGTTTCCAAATTTTTATGCACAGTGGTTACAGCATGAAGTGAATGCATGTGAATATACACAGGTGCATTGCATTAAACAAGTCCAATGAGCGTGAAAAAAATGGCCGGCCTGCCTGCTTTCATCCATCATTTGTTCTAAATTTATAATTAATCAATGAGCTGAGGTGGAGTCTTAGCCAGTGGTACCATCAGGGGTGTGTAATGCACTTTAGGGTAGACAGCCAATCAGCTGCCAGATTCAATCTGTCAATCAAACACAGCAGCCAATCAGAGAGCTGGCCATTGATCAGCAGGCCCTTTATGACATCACAGACAGACCCACGGAACTCTCTGTGCTTGTCTGCTGGCTGGCTGTCAGTTGGGTGGGTGGGCGGCAGAGGGGGTGGATGTACGTCTCGTTTCTCCTGAAAATTGCGGTTTTTCGGCGTTTCCGGAAAAAGTCGCGGTCCGACGCGCAAAAGTGGGGTATCGTAGAAATCGCCTTTTAAAGACGCACCTTTCTGGCCCCACAAAAATGGGCATTTCAAATTAGAAACAAGTCAAATGAACAAAATAGTGTGAATAAGTAAGTATTTCAGGGGTGAGTTAGCAGGTTATTGGGGTAGTAAGTCCTGATTTTTTTGGAGGTTGCAGTGACCACTACGCCATTCAAAATAGGCAGGCTTTAGCATAAGCAGTTAGGCCCCGTAGGATGATTTTAGCTAAAATGTGCCCCAAACACTCAAACCGGCTTGTATCTTGCAATGGAAAATATGGGAAACATGACTTAGACAGCAAATGATACACTGTATGCCATGTTTCCAAATTTTTATGCACAGTGGTTACAGCATGAAGCGAATGCATGTGAATATACAAAGGTGCATTGCATTAAACAAGTCCAATGAGCGTGAAAAAAATGGCCGGCCTGCCTGCTTTCATCCATCATTTGTTCTAAATTTATAATTAATCAATGAGCTGAGGTGGAGTCTTAGCCAGTGGTACCATCAGGGGTGTGTAATGCACTTTAGGGTAGACAGCCAATCAGCTGCCAGATTCAATCTGTCAATCAAACACAGCAGCCAATCAGAGAGCTGGCCATTGATCAGCAGGCCCTTTATGACATCACAGACAGACCCACGGAACTCTCTGTGCTTGTCTGCTGGCTGGCTGTCAGTTGGGTGGGTGGGCGGCAGAGGGGGAGGATGTACGTCTCGTTTCTCCTGAAAATTGCGGTTTTTCAGCGTTTCCGGAAAAAGTCGCGGTCCGACGCGCAAAAGTGGGGTATCGTAGAAATCGCCTTTTAAAGACGCACCTTTCTGGCCCCACAAAAATGGGCATTTCAAATTAGAAACAAGTCAAATGAACAAAATAGTGTGAATAAGTAAGTATTTCAGGGGTGAGTTAGCAGGTTATTGGGGTAGTAAGTCCTGATTTTTTTGGAGGTTGCAGTGACCACTACGCCATTCAAAATAGGCAGGCTTTAGCATAAGCATTTAGGCCCCGTAGGATGATTTTAGCTAAAATGTGCTCCAAACACTCAAACCGGCTTGTATCTTGCAATGGAAAATATGGGAAACATGACTTAGACAGCAAATGATACACTGTATGCCATGTTTCCAAATTTTTATGCACAGTGGTTACAGCATGAAGTGAATGCATGTGAATATACACAGGTGCATTGCATTAAACAAGTCCAATGAGCGTGAAAAAAATGGCCGGCCTGCCTGCTTTCATCCATCATTTGTTCTAAATTTATAATTAATCAATGAGCTGAGGTGGAGTCTTAGCCAGTGGTACCATCAGGGGTGTGTAATGCACTTTAGGGTAGACAGCCAATCAGCTGCCAGATTCAATCTGTCAATCAAACACAGCAGCCAATCAGAGAGCTGGCCATTGATCAGCAGGCCCTTTATGACATCACAGACAGACCCACGGAACTCTCTGTGCTTGTCTGCTGGCTGGCTGTCAGTTGGGTGGGTGGGCGGCAGAGGGGGTGGATGTACGTCTCGTTTCTCCTGAAAATTGCGGTTTTTCTGCGTTTCCGGAAAAAGTCGCGGTCCGACGCGCAAAAGTGGGGTATCGTAGAAATCGCCTTTTAAAGACGCACCTTTCTGGCCCCACAAAAATGGGCATTTCAAATTAGAAACAAGTCAAATGAACAAAATAGTGTGAATAAGTAAGTATTTCAGGGGTGAGTTAGCAGGTTATTGGGGTAGTAAGTCCTGATTTTTTTGGAGGTTGCAGTGACCACTACGCCATTCAAAATAGGCAGGCTTTAGCATAAGCATTTAGGCCCCGTAGGATGATTTTAGCTAAAATGTGCCCCAAACACTCAAACCGGCTTGTATCTTGCAATGGAAAATATGGGAAACATGACTTAGACAGCAAATGATACACTGTATGCCATGTTTCCAAATTTTTATGCACAGTGGTTACAGCATGAAGCGAATGCATGTGAATATACAAAGGTGCATTGCATTAAACAAGTCCAATGAGCGTGAAAAAAATGGCCGGCCTGCCTGCTTTCATCCATCATTTCTTCTAAATTTATAATTAATCAATGAGCTGAGGTGGAGTCTTAGCCAGTGGTACCATCAGGGGTGTGTAATGCACTTTAGGGTAGACAGCCAATCAGCTGCCAGATTCAATCTGTCAATCAAACACAGCAGCCAATCAGAGAGCTGGCCATTGATCAGCAGGCCCTTTATGACATCACAGACAGACCCACGGAACTCTCTGTGCTTGTCTGCTGGCTGGCTGTCAGTTGGGTGGGTGGGCGGCAGAGGGGGAGGATGTACGTCTCGTTTCTCCTGAAAATTGCGGTTTTTCAGCGTTTCCGGAAAAAGTCGTGGTCCGACGCGCAAAAGTGGGGTATCGTAGAAATCGCCTTTTAAAGACGCACCTTTCTGGCCCCACAAAAATGGGCATTTCAAATTAGAAACAAGTCAAATGAACAAAATAGTGTGAATAAGTAAGTATTTCAGGGGTGAGTTAGCAGGTTATTGGGGTAGTAAGTCCTGATTTTTTTGGAGGTTGCAGTGACCACTACGCCATTCAAAATAGGCAGGCTTTAGCATAAGCATTTAGGCCCCGTAGGATGATTTTAGCTAAAATGTGCCCCAAACACTCAAACCGGCTTGTACAGATGGGGCAAGCCTTATGCTTGCTGGCGAATCGCCAGCAGCATGCCGCTGGCGATCCGCCAGCAACACGGCGCGCCATCTGACTGAGACGCGCGTGCGTCCCCCACGCACGTGCGTCTCAGTATCCGGGCGGCCGGCGGGCGAGGCGGACACAATACTGTCCGCCTCCCGCTCGAGGGGGGCTGGGGGGACCCGAGGCGGCTGTGGGGGGGTGCGGGCGCCCGGTGTGGGCACCGGGCGCCCGTCGGAAGGGGACGGCAGCACCGTCGGAAGGGGACGCGCGCGCACCTCGTGCGCGCGCGTCCCCTTCCGACACACAGATGGCGCCGGAGCAGGGAATGGCGAATGGCGTCGCCATCGCCATCCCCTGGAAAGATGAGCCCGGCCCCATCTGTATCTTGCAATGGAAAATATGGGAAACATGACTTAGACAGCAAATGATACACTGTATGCCATGTTTCCAAATTTTTATGCACAGTGGTTACAGCATGAAGTGAATGCATGTGAATATACACAGGTGCATTGCATTAAACAAGTCCAATGAGCGTGAAAAAAATGGCCGGCCTGCCTGCTTTCATCCATCATTTGTTCTAAATTTATAATTAATCAATGAGCTGAGGTGGAGTCTTAGCCAGTGGTACCATCAGGGGTGTGTAATGCACTTTAGGGTAGACAGCCAATCAGCTGCCAGATTCAATCTGTCAATCAAACACAGCAGCCAATCAGAGAGCTGGCCATTGATCAGCAGGCCCTTTATGACATCACAGACAGACCCACGGAACTCTCTGTGCTTGTCTGCTGGCTGGCTGTCAGTTGGGTGGGTGGGCGGCAGAGGGGGAGGATGTACGTCTCGTTTCTCCTGAAAATTGCGTTTTTTCGGCGTTTCCGGAAAAAGTCGCGGTCCGACGCGCAAAAGTGGGGTATCGTAGAAATCGCCTTTTAAAGACGCACCTTTCTGGCCCCACAAAAATGGGCATTTCAAATTAGAAACAAGTCAAATGAACAAAATAGTGTGAATAAGTAAGTATTTCAGGGGTGAGTTAGCAGGTTATTGGGGTAGTAAGTCCTGATTTTTTTGGAGGTTGCATTGACCACTACGCCATTCAAAATAGGCAGGCTTTGGCATAAGCAGTTAGGCCCCGTAGGATGATTTTAGCTAAAATGTGCCCCAAACACTCAAACCGGCTTGTATCTTGCAATGGAAAATATGGGAAACATGACTTAGACAGCAAATGATACACTGTATGCCATGTTTCCAAATTTTTATGCACAGTGGTTACAGCATGAAGCGAATGCATGTGAATATACAAAGGTGCATTGCATTAAACAAGTCCAATGAGCGTGAAAAAAATGGCCGGCCTGCCTGCTTTCATCCATCATTTGTTCTAAATTTATAATTAATCAATGAGCTGAGGTGGAGTCTTAAGCTGGGTACACATATGTACAATTTAATTTTTCTTGCGACCGTTCGATCGACCGAATACACGTTCGGCCGTCCGAAACATACGACCGATCTGCGCGTACACATATGTACAATTTTACTTGCGACGTCCGATGTACTCCCGTCCAAAAAATCGCAAGAAAAAGATTGTACCACCGTACACACTCTCCCGTTCTGGCTATTCACACGATAAAAATGTACACAACATTATCATAATGGGCTGGATTTAAAAGAGCATACCAAAACGAGGCGTGATCACGGAACAAAGAATCGTTCGTGTAGTACAGTGAATAGAGCCGTGACTATTCAGATCATTGCTAGCTGTACTGGATATACGTACGTACGTTCGTTCGTCTATCGGTGCATTTGGGCCTTTTTAATTATGAGCTTGAGGAGAAGGAAGGCTCGTGCGTGCATTTTGGCTGCTATGGCCATTAGATTGCGGGCTATTAAAAAAAGAAAAAGGACCAAGAATCGGAGCTGCTGGACCAGAGACTGGCTTCTGAGGAGAGACACCTTCTCCCACATGCCATTGCTACAGGAGATACGGGAGAACAATCCTGATGATTTCAGGAATTATCTCCGTATGGATGACGCTACCTTCATGGAGCTGCTGACACTGGTTACCCCTTTAATAGAGAGAGAGGACACCTATTTCAGGAGGCCTATTTCTGCAGAGCAGAGACTGGTGGCAACGCTGCGTTACCTGGCAACAGGCAGGACCCTTGCCGACCTGAGATTCACCACCGCAATATCATCTCAAGCGCTGGGGTTGATAATACCAGACACCTGTGATGCCATCGTCCAAGTTCTACAGGACAAATACATGAAGGTAAATATGGAAATTACGTACATGTCCCCCATATGTATAGCTGTGCACATACCTGTACCCTATATGTATATCTTTACAATGCCTGTTGATTTAATCTTTTACACCAGTGGGTGGGGGGTCATTTTGATAAGGCGGGTAATAGCTTTGAGGCTGCAATGGGGGAGGGCTGATGGGTCTAAAATCAACCCAACAGATTATTAATACGCATATACTTTTATATTGCAGTTTCCATCGACCAAGGAGGAGTGGCAAAATATTGCACGTGATTTCCGTGATCTTTGGAATTTCCCTAATTGTGGTGGAGCTATCGATGGCAAACACGTCAGGATCATGCCCCCTGCAAAGAGTGGATCTTTTTATTATAATTATAAGGGGTTCTTCAGCATTGTTCTAATGGCCATCGCTAATGCCCGATACGAGTTTGTATTTGTGGACATTGGGAAAAATGGTAGAGTTTCAGATGGAGGAGCCCTGGAGAATACCTTTTTCCACGACCAACTGAAAAAAAATGAACTGAATCTGCCAGAGCGGACTGAAAATGAGCATGGTTTGAACTTTGTTTTTGTGGCGGATGAGGCCTTTGCATTGCACCCTAATGTCCTTAAACCCTACCCACAAAGGGCACTGAACAGGGAACGACGCATTTTTAACTATCGCCTGTCACGTGCCAGGCGAGTGGTTGAAAATGCGTTTGGGATTCTAAGTAATAAATTCAGAATTTTTCACAGTCCCATCAATCTGCGCCTAGATAAGATTGACAAAGTGGTGCTGGCCTGTTGTGTGCTGCACAACTACATGCGCAGAAAAGCGGTGCACACACAACAACTGGGGGCTACAGTGGACGAGAGCCAAGTTGTTGACGAGCCTATTGGTCTGACAGCTTTGGCAACTAATTTAAACACCAGAAATGCATCAACGCAAGCAAAGTTGTCAAGAGACGAGTACTTGAATTATTTCAATGGTGTTGGGGCTGTGGAGTGGCAGAATGACATGATTGCTTAAAAATGTACCTTTTTGTCATTGTAAATATATTGTTTTTTGGTGTGTAATAATCAATATTTTGCCAATAAAATTTGTATACTCACAGTTCCGCACAAGTTGTCCTCTGCGTCTTCTTGCAGCAAGGAGGGGGAGGTGGAGGCCGAATCACGGCAAGTGAGTGGTAGTACTCAGGTGCCAGGCATTCCTGGAGGGCACAATGCCACGGCACCTGGAGTGCAGACTGTACCCAGTACTGGTGTTTATGTACTAGCAAGTAGTTGCTCCACCACACCTATTTCTATGCCAATTTCTCCTGGTACTTTTGTACAGTCTCCAGGAGCAATACATGAAGGTAAATATTGAAACAACATGCATGTACCCCATATGTATATCTGTGCCCTATAGTCACCCTGCATGGTAAATGATATTTTCACACGGACACCAACTAGATTACAGAATTTTTAATTTTTATATAAATTATTAACTTATAAACTTATAAAAAATATAACATAAATAACAAGTAAATAAATAATAAAGAAATACTTAAACATAAAAATATTTAAAACAATAATGCACTTAAATAAACTATATAAAATATTTACATATGGTGGTAAACTTGTCCCACCCCATAATCCCCTGTATCCATCGGTGGTTGGGAGGGAGATGGACTTTCCACTAAACTCTGGAAGGGGCCACCAGGTGGACCTGGTGGGAGCGTATTAGCCGACGTTGCCGGTTGGTGCTGCCTTTGCCCAGTTGGTGGCTGGAAATGTTGATACTGGGGATATTGCACCGGGTGAAATACCGCTTGTTGGGGTATAGGAGCTGGGCTGATGGGTTGAAATTCAACCTTAGGCAGAGGGGTCTCATCGGTGAGCCGTGTGTGCCGGGACAGAGTCCCCACACGGGCCCGGTACAGCGTCTCATAAAATATGCGCTCTACCTCCACCCTTGTAGCCGGGTCCAACTTTCGCAAATTGTCAGCCAATACACTCCCCACCCGGTCCGCATCATCCTCATCCATGGTCATCAATCGGTTGGCAGACTCCAGGATCTTGGTGGTTGCCACGTCCGCAGCATCTGGAGTCTGCCTCGGCCTTTTGCGCCCTCTTCTTGATGGCGCTTCTGCTGGAGGTTGAGCGCTTGTTTGCGGTTCAGCGCTGGTCGTGGCGGTTGGTGTGGGGGTGGAGCAGAGGGCCGGTGAAGGCAGCTGTGATGCCACCTCCAGCGATGCCGAAGATTCATCCTCGGCAAATAGCGATGGCTGTAACAAAACAAGATGACAATGATGTATCACTATCGATTTTTAAGACTTCCATATATTTTTATATCTACGCAGAAGAACGCAGCCCATACACCACCATGTTGCTGCCATGGATGAAAGTGAGCTAGTTGAAGAGGCGTTATGACTGGCATCTCTGGAAACTAATTATTTAGATACCAGACATACCAAATACTAATTTAAACACCAGAAATGCATCTATGCGTGCTAAATTAACAGGGATGAATACATGCAGTATTTTATTGGTGTTGGCGCTGTGGATTGGCAGAATGATATTATTCCGTTAATTTTAGACAACAAAAAATATTACAATAATCCGCGCCAGAAAGACTACAACAGTGTAGATACCAGGGATTACCAATGCCAACCAAAAGTTCCAAATACAAAAAATGTGGTAAATGCACTTGCGATGTCTGAATATTGATCACTGTGTTCTCAGGCGGATAAGAGTATAGCTCCACCACTGAGAAGAACCAGAATTAGGGCCACAGAGAAGGTCAAATTGACGATGTATAACCAAAAGGGGGGGTATCGCCCCCTGCAACTGACCTCTCTGTTGTGCCCAACAGAGAGGTCAGTTGCAGGGGGCGATACCCCCCCTTTTAATTTTACATGTTCACAATTTTTATACTGTACTTGCTGTTATATTTATCTGGTTTGAAAAAATTTTTTAAAATAAAATCCGTCTACTTACTGTGCCGCAAATGGTGTCATCAGAAACCTCTTGGTTGCACGCGGAGGTGGAGGGGGCAGGCTGGTTCCTTGAAGTGTTGCTGACCGAATCCCTGGGCAGCTCCTGGTCCACCGTGAAGGCCAGCAGGTCGTAGTACCACAGCCTGGGCACATAGACTTGGTCTGCCCCTGCCCCAGACCGCTTTGAGGACTCAACCTTATTCAGTTCTTTTTTAAAGACGGTCCTCATATTGGCAATCCGAGTCCGGACCCACTCTACATTTGCTGTGGGGTAGTATGTCTGGCTCACCCTCACCAGCTCCTCCAGAGCAGATAGCCTCTTCTGCCGATTGGAATGGTCTCTGGATTTTGTGTTCCAGAGACAATTTTGATCCCTGTAGGCCTCAATGAAGTCCTTCATGAACTCGACATTTTTTTCTGCCATGGTTGAATTTCTGTTCCAAAAAATAAAATAAAAAGGCATATTATTTTCTTGATACACAAAGCACACCATAAACCATTTAATGTACAGGTGTTCAGTCTGTGGGCCACTAGATATACTGTAGCTATAGTACAGGAGTTGAAACTCTGTGGGACATAGGATACACGGTCACTACAAGCCCCAGCATACCCATGGCCCACAGATTGAAGTCCCTGTCATAGAAAACTACACATTTTGTTTTAATACTCACCGAAATAATTGTCGATACAGTCCGGAAAATTCGCTGCGCTGCTCCGATCAATCCAACAGCAACGACGGAATATTCTTTCGTGCTGAACGTGGCTTGAAACACAGTGATTGGATGAGCACAGGAATCTCCGCCCCACTCACGTGCTTCGCGTCACACAGACACGGGACATCGAGGAGCCATGTCGGAGGGTCTGGCGCCACCGCATATGGGGGAGGCCAGTACAGCACCTTTGTTTTCCAATTCAGCACTGATAACAACAGATAAAGAAATCGCTGACAACAAGGAGAAAAAAGTGACGCGCGCATCCGCCATGTCATCTGCAGAGGTGGAACTGATGGTCAAAATGCTGGATAGAAGGGACTACGATTGTTCGAGAAAAACATACCCCAAGACAAATTATAGAAAAGAAATTATTATGCAGCGTGTATGCAAGGAGATAAAGGAGAAGTTTGGGAAAAGAAGGTCCAAATACCAGCTCCAAAAACGGTGGTCGGACCTGAAGCACAAGGAGCAGGCCAAGCTCAAGAAAATTCGTGGAATTATTAAAAGAAGTGAGTCCAATGCCCTAGGTGGCTTTATTAATATACTGTCTTGATCCATTACATTTTGTGTGTTTTGCTGACATGTTGCTTGTTTTTACTCAGAGGAAATCCAATCCAGGAGAAGACATGAGGAAGGCAGAGACAGGGCCTCCAACCTAAAAATAAAGAAGGAGAGTACAACAGGTAAGGTTTTGTACCAGCACACCAACAGAACAACACATGTTTTATACACACAACAAGGGGTAGTAATATGTCACTTTACCTTGTCACTATAGATGATATCCAGGCTGCGCAGCCGATGGAAGGGACCACAGAGGGCCACCAAGTGATTGCGATCACCAGCAGTGTAGATGGTGAGTGTATACTGCAAATCATCTTTATGGGAGAGTGACGTATCATTTGTGGAAAGGTAAACATTTCTTTATCTGTACTTATTATAGATATCATCGAGATTTCAGATGTCAGTGCAGAGGGGGAGAAGAACACACCATCACCTGACACGTCCAGCGACGAAAGCACAATGCAAGAAAACATGACACAAGTCCATAAATGTCTACAAGAACTTAGCGGGAAAGTCCATACCGTAGCCCAAAAAATTACGAAAATCCAAAAAGGCGTAGCAGTAGTACACTCTTTATATGAAAAAATTTATAACGGTTTGCATTATAAAGTCAAAAAATAGTTTGTGTACTTTATTTTACTTTTTTCTCCTTCTTGTTTATTTGGAGCCCAGCAGCATGCACCTTAAAATGGTGCATGTCATGGCAAGCAGTCCCACGGCAGCAATGCATCACATGTGAGCAGGCCGGGATGTTCCCATGTGATGCGTTGCTGCCGTGGGCCCGCTTTCCACTACATACACCACCATGTTCAAATGTGTTTTTATGTTTTTTTGGTGGGTGGGCTTTCCTGCTACACCTTCACACGTGGCACTTATGTCATGGCAAGCAGTCTCACGGCAGCAATGCATCACATGTGAGCAGGCCGGGATGTTCCCATGTGATGCGTTGCTGCCGTGGGCCCGCTTTCCACTACATACACCACCATGTTCAAATGTGTTTTTATGTTTTTTTGGTGGGTGGGCTTTCCTGCTACACCTTCACACGTGGCACTTATGTCATGGCAAGCAGTCTCACGGCAGCAATGCATCACATGTGAGCAGGCCGGGATGTTCCCATGTGATGCGTTGCTGCCGTGGGCCCGCTTTCCACTACATACACCACCATGTTCAAATGTGTTTTTATGTTTTTTTTGGTGGGTGGGCTTTCCTGCTACACCTTCACACGTGGCACTTATGTCATGGCAAGCAGTCTCACGGCAGCAATGCATCACATGTGAGCAGGCCGGGATGTTCCCATGTGATGCGTTGCTGCCGTGGGCCCGCTTTCCACTACATACACCACCATGTTCAAATGTGTTTTTATGTTTTTTTGGTGGGTGGGCTTTCCTGCTACACCTTCACACGTGGCACTTATGTCATGGCAAGCAGTCTCACGGCAGCAATGCATCACATGTGAGCAGGCCGGGATGTTCCCATGTGATGCGTTGCTGCCGTGGGCCCGCTTTCCACTACATACACCACCATGTTCAAATGTGTTTTTATGTTTTTTGGGTGGGTGGGCTTTCCTGCTACACCTTCACACGTGGCACTTATGTCATGGCAAGCAGTCCCACGGCAGCAATGCATCACATGTGAGCAGGCCGGGATGTTCCCATGTGATGCGTTGCTGCCGTGGGCCCGCTTTCCACTACATACACCACCATGTTCAAATGTGTTTTTATGTTTTTTTGGGTGGGTGGGCGTTCCTGCTACACCTTAACGCAAGCACCTGTATGTGATACTCTGTTCAGGTCCGACCACCCAAATAAACAAAGTGTTCACAGTATTTTTTGTCAGTATTTCTTAATAAATGTTAAGTGTTTATGCAGAACAATGAACATCACATATCTATCTATCTATCTATCTATCTATCTATCTATCTATCTACTTCTATAACTATATCTGTCAGGAATGCACACACAACGATTATTTATTTCAAAAGGAATGCACACACAACGAATATTCTTTAACAGCATGGCGCGGAAAGTACGGGGGAGAAGACTTCCTGTTGTTTACATGCTGCGCTGATGGAGGGATGACGCAGCTAGTCAACACCCACATGGGCGTGCTGCTTTTGGGAGGAATGATCGCAGGAACGGGCTGCATATCGATCGAATGTGCGTACACATGTCACTTTTCTTTCGATATGGAGCCGTCCTGTCGGAAGAATATTAAGCAGCAAAGAACCTGCGACCGACCGACCGTGGACGGCCAAGAGCGTTTTTGGCCGTTTATCGATCGCAACGAAGGGATCGGGACAGCGTACACATATATACAATCGAACGGCCGTTCGTCCGCAGATCGGAAGAACGGCCCGACGATTGTACATATGTGTACCCAGCTTTAGCCAGTGGTACCATCAGGGGTGTGTAATGCACTTTAGGGTAGACAGCCAATCAGCTGCCAGATTCAATCTGTCAATCAAACACAGCAGCCAATCAGAGAGCTGGCCATTGATCAGCAGGCCCTTTATGACATCACAGACAGACCCACGGAACTCTCTGTGCTTGTCTGCTGGCTGGCTGTCAGTTGGGTGGGTGGGCGGCAGAGGGGGAGGATGTACGTCTCGTTTCTCCTGAAAATTGCGGTTTTTCAGCGTTTCCGGAAAAAGTCGCGGTCCGACGCGCAAAAGTGGGGTATCGTAGAAATCGCCTTTTAAAGACGCACCTTTCTGGCCCCACAAAAATGGGCATTTCAAATTAGAAACAAGTCAAATGAACAAAATAGTGTGAATAAGTAAGTATTTCAGGGGTGAGTTAGCAGGTTATTGGGGTAGTAAGTCCTGATTTTTTTGGAGGTTGCAGTGACCACTACGCCATTCAAAATAGGCAGGCTTTAGCATAAGCATTTAGGCCCCGTAGGATGATTTTAGCTAAAATGTGCCCCAAACACTCAAACCGGCTTGTATCTTGCAATGGAAAATATGGGAAACATGACTTAGACAGCAAATGATCCACTGTATGCCATGTTTCCAAATTTTTATGCACAGTGGTTACAGCATGAAGTGAATGCATGTGAATATACACAGGTGCATTGCATTAAACAAGTCCAATGAGCGTGAAAAAAATGGCCGGCTTGCCTGCTTTCATCCATCATTTGTTCTAAATTTATAATTAATCAATGAGCTGAGGTGGAGTCTTAGCCAGTGGTACCATCAGGGGTGTGTAATGCACTTTAGGGTAGACAGCCAATCAGCTGCCAGATTCAATCTGTCAATCAAACACAGCAGCCAATCAGAGAGCTGGCCATTGATCAGCAGGCCCTTTATGACATCACAGACAGACCCACGGAACTCTCTGTGCTTGTCTGCTGGCTGGCTGTCAGTTGGGTGGGTGGGCGGCAGAGGGGGAGGATGTACGTCTCGTTTCTCCTGAAAATTGCGGTTTTTCGGCGTTTCCGGAAAAAGTCGCGGTCCGACGCGCAAAAGTGGGGTATCGTAGAAATCGCCTTTTAAAGACGCACCTTTCTGGCCCCACAAAAATGGGCATTTCAAATTAGAAACAAGTCAAATGAACAAAATAGTGTGAATAAGTAAGTATTTCAGGGGTGAGTTAGCAGGTTATTGGGGTAGTAAGTCCTGATTTTTTTGGAGGTTGCAGTGACCACTACGCCATTCAAAATAGGCAGGCTTTAGCATAATCAGTTAGGCCCCGTAGGATGATTTTAGCTAAAATGTGCCCCAAACACTCAAACCGGCTTGTATCTTGCAATGGAAAATATGGGAAACATGACTTAGACAGCAAATGATACACTGTATGCCATGTTTCCAAATTTTTATGCACAGTGGTTACAGCATGAAGCGAATGCATGTGAATATACAAAGGTGCATTGCATTAAACAAGTCCAATGAGCGTGAAAAAAATGGCAGGCCTGCCTGCTTTCATCCATCATTTGTTCTAAATTTATAATTAATCAATGAGCTGAGGTGGAGTCTTAGCCAGTGGTACCATCAGGGGTGTGTAATGCACTTTAGGGTAGACAGCCAATCAGCTGCCAGATTCAATCTGTCAATCAAACACAGCAGCCAATCAGAGAGCTGGCCATTGATCAGCAGGCCCTTTATGACATCACAGACAGACCCACGGAACTCTCTGTGCTTGTCTGCTGGCTGGCTGTCAGTTGGGTGGGTGGGCGGCAGAGGGGGAGGATGTACGTCTCGTTTCTCCTGAAAATTGCGGTTTTTCGGCGTTTCCGGAAAAAGTCGCGGTCCGACGCGCAAAAGTGGGGTATCGTAGAAATCGCCTTTTAAAGACGCACCTTTCTGGCCCCACAAAAATGGGCATTTCAAATTAGAAACAAGTCAAATGAACAAAATAGTGTGAATAAGTAAGTATTTCAGGGGTGAGTTAGCAGGTTATTGGGGTAGTAAGTCCTGATTTTTTTGGAGGTTGCAGTGACCACTACGCCATTCAAAATAGGCAGGCTTTAGCATAAGCAGTTAGGCCCCGTAGGATGATTTTAGCTAAAATGTGCCCCAAACACTCAAACCGGCTTGTATCTTGCAATGGAAAATATGGGAAACATGACTTAGACAGCAAATCATACACTGTATGCCATGTTTCCAAATTTTTATGCACAGTGGTTACAGCATGAAGCGAATGCATGTGAATATACAAAGGTGCATTGCATTAAACAAGTCCAATGAGCGTGAAAAAAATGGCCGGCCTGCCTGCTTTCATCCATCATTTGTTCTAAATTTATAATTAATCAATGAGCTGAGGTGGAGTCTTAGCCAGTGGTACCATCAGGGGTGTGTAATGCACTTTAGGGTAGACAGCCAATCAGCTGCCAGATTCAATCTGTCAATCAAACACAGCAGCCAATCAGAGAGCTGGCCATTGATCAGCAGGCCCTTTATGACATCACAGACAGCCCCACGGAACTCTCTGTGCTTGTCTGCTGGCTGGCTGTCAGTTGGGTGGGTGGGGGGTCAGAGGGGGAGGATGTACGTCTCGTTTCTCCTGAAAATTGCGGTTTTTCGGCGTTTCCGGAAAAAGTCGCGGTCCGACGCGCAAAAGTGGGGTATCGTAGAAATCGCCTTTTAAAGACGCACCTTTCTGGCCCCACAAAAATGGGCATTTCAAATTAGAAACAAGTCAAATGAACAAAATAGTGTGAATAAGTAAGTATTTCAGGGGTGAGTTAGCAGGTTATTGGGGTAGTAAGTCCTGATTTTTTTGGAGGTTGCAGTGACCACTACGCCATTCAAAATAGGCAGGCTTTAGCATAAGCAGTTAGGCCCCGTAGGATGATTTTAGCTAAAATGTGCCCCAAACACTCAAACCGGCTTGTATCTTGCAATGGAAAATATGGGAAACATGACTTAGACAGCAAATGATACACTGTATGCCATGTTTCCAAATTTTTATGCACAGTGGTTACAGCATGAAGTGAATGCATGTGAATATACACAGGTGCATTGCATTAAACAAGTCCAATGAGCGTGAAAAAAATGGCCGGCCTGCCTGCTTTCATCCATCATTTGTTCTAAATTTATAATTAATCAATGAGCTGAGGTGGAGTCTTAGCCAGTGGTACCATCAGGGGTGTGTAATGCACTTTAGGGTAGACAGCCAATCAGCTGCCAGATTCAATCTGTCAATCAAACACAGCAGCCAATCAGAGAGCTGGCCATTGATCAGCAGGCCCTTTATGACATCACAGACAGACCCACGGAACTCTCTGTGCTTGTCTGCTGGCTGGCTGTCAGTTGGGTGGGTGGGCGGCAGAGGGGGAGGATGTACGTCTCGTTTCTCCTGAAAATTGCGTTTTTTCTGCGTTTCCGGAAAAAGTCGCGGTCTGACGCGCAAAAGTGGGGTATCGTAGAAATCGCCTTTTAAAGACGCACCTTTCTGGCCCCACAAAAATGGGCATTTCAAATTAGAAACAAGTCAAATGAACAAAATAGTGTGAATAAGTAAGTATTTCAGGGGTGAGTTAGCAGGTTATTGGGGTAGTAAGTCCTGATTTTTTTGGAGGTTGCAGTGACCACTACGCCATTCAAAATAGGCAGGCTTTGGCATAAGCAGTTAGGCCCCGTAGGATGATTTTAGCTAAAATGTGCCCCAAACACTCAAACCGGCTTGTATCTTGCAATCGAAAATATGGGAAACATGACTTAGACAGCAAATGATACACTGTATGCCATGTTTTAAAATTTTTATGCACAGTGGTTACAGCATGAAGCGAATGCATGTGAATATACAAAGGTGCATTGCATTAAACAAGTCCAATGAGCGTGAAAAAAATGGCCGGCCTGCCTGCTTTCATCCATCATTTGTTCTAAATTTATAATTAATCAATGAGCTGAGGTGGAGTCTTAGCCAGTGGTACCATCAGGGGTGTGTAATGCACTTTAGGGTAGACAGCCAATCAGCTGCCAGATTCAATCTGTCAATCAAACACAGCAGCCAATCAGAGAGCTGGCCATTGATCAGCAGGCCCTTTATGACATCACAGACAGACCCACGGAACTCTCTGTGCTTGTCTGCAGGCTGGCTGTCAGTTGGGTGGGTGGGCGGCAGAGGGGGAGGATGTACGTCTCGTTTCTCCTGAAAATTGCGGTTTTTCAGCGTTTCCGGAAAAAGTCGCGGTCCGACGCGCAAAAGTGGGGTATCGTAGAAATCGCCTTTTAAAGACGCACCTTTCTGGCCCCACAAAAATGGGCATTTCAAATTAGAAACAAGTCAAATGAACAAAATAGTGTGAATAAGTAAGTATTTCAGGGGTGAGTTAGCAGGTTATTGGGGTAGTAAGTCCTGATTTTTTGGAGGTTGCAGTGACCACTACGCCATTCAAAATAGGCAGGCTTTAACATAAGCAGTTAGGCCCCGTAGGATGATTTTAGCTAAAATGTGCCCCAAACACTCAAACCGGCTTGTATCTTGCAATGGAAAATATGGGAAACATGACTTAGACAGCAAATGATACACTGTATGCCATGTTTCCAAATTTTTATGCACAGTGGTTACAGCATGAAGTGAATGCATGTGAATATACACAGGTGCATTGCATTAAACAAGTCCAATGAGCGTGAAAAAAATGGCCGGCCTGCCTGCTTTCATCCATCATTTGTTCTAAATTTATAATTAATCAATGAGCTGAGGTGGAGTCTTAGCCAGTGGTACCATCAGGGGTGTGTAATGCACTTTAGGGTAGACAGCCAATCAGCTGCCAGATTCAATCTGTCAATCAAACACAGCAGCCAACAGAGAGCTGGCCATTGATCAGCAGGCCCTTTATGACATCACAGACAGACCCACGGAACTCTCTGTGCTTGTCTGCTGGCTGGCTGTCAGTTGGGTGGGTGGGCGGCAGAGGGGGAGGATGTACGTCTCGTTTCTCCTGAAAATTGCGGTTTTTCGGCGTTTCCGGAAAAAGTCGCGGTCCGACGCGCAAAAGTGGGGTATCGTAGAATTCGCCTTTTAAAGACGCACCTTTCTGGCCCCACAAAAATGGGCATTTCAAATTAGAAACAAGTCAAATGAACAAAATAGTGTGAATAAGTAAGTATTTCAGGGGTGAGTTAGCAGGTTATTGGGGTAGTAAGTCCTGATTTTTTTGGAGGTTGCATTGACCACTACGCCATTCAAAATAGGCAGGCTTTGGCATAAGCAGTTAGGCCCCGTAGGATGATTTTAGCTAAAATGTGCCCCAAACACTCAAACCGGCTTGTATCTTGCAATGGAAAATATGGGAAACATGACTTAGACAGCAAATGATACACTGTATGCCATGTTTCCAAATTTTTATGCACAGTGGTTACAGCATGAAGCGAATGCATGTGAATATACAAAGGTGCATTGCATTAAACAAGTCCAATGAGCGTGAAAAAAATGGCCGGCCTGCCTGCTTTCATCCATCATTTGTTCTAAATTTATAATTAATCAATGAGCTGAGGTGGAGTCTTAGCCAGTGGTACCATCAGGGGTGTGTAATGCACTTTAGGGTAGACAGCCAATCAGCTGCCAGATTCAATCTGTCAATCAAACACAGCAGCCAATCAGAGAGCTGGCCATTGATCAGCAGGCCCTTTATGATATCACAGACAGACCCACGGAACTCTCTGTGCTTGTCTGCTGGCTGGCTGTCAGTTGGGTGGGTGGGCGGCAGAGGGGGAGGATGTACGTCTCGTTTCTCCTGAAAATTGCGGTTTTTCAGCGTTTCCGGAAAAAGTCACGGTCCGACGCGCAAAAGTGGGGTATCGTAGAAATCGCCTTTTAAAGACGCACCTTTCTGGCCCCACAAAAATGGGCATTTCAAATTAGAAACAAGTCAAATGAACAAAATAGTGTGAATAAGTAAGTATTTCAGGGGTGAGTTAGCAGGTTATTGGGGTAGTAAGTCCTGATTTTTTTGGAGGTTGCAGTGACCACTACGCCATTCAAAATAGGCAGGCTTTAGCATAAGCATTTAGGCCCCGTAGGATGATTTTAGCTAAAATGTGCCCCAAACACTCAAACCGGCTTGTATCTTGCAATGGAAAATATGGGAAACATGACTTAGACAGCAAATGATACACTGTATGCCATGTTTCCAAATTTTTATGCACAGTGGTTACAGCATGAAGTGAATGCATGTGAATATACACAGGTGCATTGCATTAAACAAGTCCAATGAGCGTGAAAAAAATGGCCGGCCTGCCTGCTTTCATCCATCATTTGTTCTAAATTTATAATTAATCAATGAGCTGAGGTGGAGTCTTAGCCAGTGGTACCATCAGGGGTGTGTAATGCACTTTAGGGTAGACAGCCAATCAGCTGCCAGATTCAATCTGTCAATCAAACACAGCAGCCAATCAGAGAGCTGGCCATTGATCAGCAGGCCCTTTATGACATCACAGAAAGACCCACGGAACTCTCTGTGCTTGTCTGCTGGCTGGCTGTCAGTTGGGTGGGTGGGCGGCAGAGGGGGTGGATGTACGTCTCGTTTCTCCTGAAAATTGCGGTTTTTCTGCGTTTCCGGAAAAAGTCGCGGTCCGACGCGCAAAAGTGGGGTATCGTAGAAATCGCCTTTTAAAGACGCACCTTTCTGGCCCCACAAAAATGGGCATTTCAAATTAGAAACAAGTCAAATGAACAAAATAGTGTGAATAAGTAAGTATTTCAGGGGTGAGTTAGCAGGTTATTGGGGTAGTAAGTCCTGATTTTTTTGGAGGTTGCAGTGACCACTACGCCATTCAAAATAGGCAGGCTTTAGCATAAGCATTTAGGCCCCGTAGGATGATTTTAGCTAAAATGTGCCCCAAACACTCAAACCGGCTTGTATCTTGCAATGGAAAATATGGGAAACATGACTTAGACAGCAAATGATACACTGTATGCCATGTTTCCAAATTTTTATGCACAGTGGTTACAGCATGAAGCGAATGCATGTGAATATACAAAGGTGCATTGCATTAAACAAGTCCAATGAGCGTGAAAAAAATGGCCGGCCTGCCTGCTTTCATCCATCATTTGTTCTAAATTTATAATTAATCAATGAGCTGAGGTGGAGTCTTAGCCAGTGGTACCATCAGGGGTGTGTGATGCACTTTAGGGTAGACAGCCAATCAGCTGCCAGATTCAATCTGTCAATCAAACACAGCAGCCAATCAGAGAGCTGGCCATTGATCAGCAGGCCCTTTATGACATCACAGACAGACCCACGGAACTCTCTGTGCTTGTCTGCTGGCTGGCTGTCAGTTGGGTGGGTGGGCGGCAGAGGGGGAGGATGTACGTCTCGTTTCTCCTGAAAATTGCGGTTTTTCGGCGTTTACGGAAAAAGTCGCGGTCCGACGCGCAAAAGTGGGGTATCGTAGAAATCGCCTTTTAAAGACGCACCTTTCTGGCCCCACAAAAATGGGCATTTCAAATTAGAAACAAGTCAAATGAAGAAAATAGTGTGAATAAGTAAGTATTTCAGGGGTGAGTTAGCAGGTTATTGGGGTAGTAAGTCCTGATTTTTTTGGAGGTTGCATTGACCACTACGCCATTCAAAATAGGCAGGCTTTGGCATAAGCAGTTAGGCCCCGTAGGATGATTTTAGCTAAAATGTGCCCCAAACACTCAAACCGGCTTGTATCTTGCAATGGAAAATATGGGAAACATGACTTAGACAGCAAATGATACACTGTATGCCATGTTTCCAAATTTTTATGCACAGTGGTTACAGCATGAAGCGAATGCATGTGAATATACAAAGGTGCATAGCATTAAACAAGTCCAATGAGCGTGAAAAAAATGGCCGGCCTGCCTGCTTTCATCCATCATTTGTTCTAAATTTATAATTAATCAATGAGCTGAGGTGGAGTCTTAGCCAGTGGTACCATCAGGGGTGTGTAATGCACTTTAGGGTAGACAGCCAATCAGCTGCCAGATTCAATCTGTCAATCAAACACAGCAGCCAATCAGAGAGCTGGCCATTGATCAGCAGGCCCTTTATGACATCACAGACAGACCCACGGAACTCTCTGTGCTTGTCTGCTGGCTGGCTGTCAGTTGGGTGGGTGGGCGGCAGAGGGGGAGGATGTACGTCTCGTTTCTCCTGAAAATTGCGGTTTTTCAGCGTTTCCGGAAAAAGTCACGGTCCGACGCGCAAAAGTGGGGTATCGTAGAAATCGCCTTTTAAAGACGCACCTTTCTGGCCCCACAAAAATGGGCATTTCAAATTAGAAACAAGTCAAATGAACAAAATAGTGTGAATAAGTAAGTATTTCAGGGGTGAGTTAGCAGGTTATTGGGGTAGTAAGTCCTGATTTTTTTGGAGGTTGCAGTGACCACTACGCCATTCAAAATAGGCAGGCTTTAGCATAAGCATTTAGGCCCCGTAGGATGATTTTAGCTAAAATGTGCCCCAAACACTCAAACCGGCTTGTATCTTGCAATGGAAAATATGGGAAACATGACTTAGACAGCAAATGATACACTGTATGCCATGTTTCCAAATTTTTATGCACAGTGGTTACAGCATGAAGCGAATGCATGTGAATATACAAAGGTGCATTGCATTAAACAAGTCCAATGAGCGTGAAAAAAATGGCCGGCCTGCCTGCTTTCATCCATCATTTGTTCTAAATTTATAATTAATCAATGAGCTGAGGTGGAGTCTTAGCCAGTGGTACCATCAGGGGTGTGTAATGCACTTTAGGGTAGACAGCCAATCAGCTGCCAGATTCAATCTGTCAATCAAACACAGCAGCCAATCAGAGAGCTGGCCATTGATCAGCAGGCCCTTTATGACATCACAGACAGACCCACGGAACTCTCTGTGCTTGTCTGCTGGCTGGCTGTCAGTTGGGTGGGTGGGCGGCAGAGGGGGAGGATGTACGTCTCGTTTCTCCTGAAAATTGCGGTTTTTCGGCGTTTCCGGAAAAAGTCGCGGTCCGACGCGCAAAAGTGGGGTATCGTAGAAATCGCCTTTTAAAGACGCACCTTTCTGGCCCCACAAAAATGGGCATTTCAAATTAGAAACAAGTCAAATGAACAAAATAGTGTGAATAAGTAAGTATTTCAGGGGTGAGTTAGCAGGTTATTGGGGTAGTAAGTCCTGATTTTTTTGGAGGTTGCATTGACCACTACGCCATTCAAAATAGGCAGGCTTTGGCATAAGCAGTTAGGCCCCGTAGGATGATTTTAGCTAAAATGTGCCCCAAACACTCAAACCGGCTTGTATCTTGCAATGGAAAATATGGGAAACATGACTTAGACAGCAAATGATACACTGTATGCCATGTTTCCAAATTTTTATGCACAGTGGTTACAGCATGAAGCGAATGCATGTGAATATACAAAGGTGCATTGCATTAAACAAGTCCAATGAGCGTGAAAAAAATGGCCGGCCTGCCTGCTTTCATCCATCATTTGTTCTAAATTTATAATTAATCAATGAGCTGAGGTGGAGTCTTAGCCAGTGGTACCATCAGGGGTGTGTAATGCACTTTAGGGTAGACAGCCAATCAGCTGCCAGATTCAATCTGTCAATCAAACACAGCAGCCAATCAGAGAGCTGGCCATTGATCAGCAGGCCCTTTATGACATCACAGACAGACCCACGGAACTCTCTGTGCTTGTCTGCTGGCTGGCTGTCAGTTGGGTGGGTGGGCGGCAGAGGGGGAGGATGTACGTCTCGTTTCTCCTGAAAATTGCGGTTTTTCAGCGTTTCCGGAAAAAGTCACGGTCCGACGCGCAAAAGTGGGGTATCGTAGAAATCGCCTTTTAAAGACGCACCTTTCTGGCCCCACAAAAATGGGCATTTCAAATTAGAAACAAGTCAAATGAACAAAATAGTGTGAATAAGTAAGTATTTCAGGGGTGAGTTAGCAGGTTATTGGGGTAGTAAGTCCTGATTTTTTTGGAGGTTGCAGTGACCACTACGCCATTCAAAATAGGCAGGCTTTAGCATAAGCATTTAGGCCCCGTAGGATGATTTTAGCTAAAATGTGCCCCAAACACTCAAACCGGCTTGTATCTTGCAATGGAAAATATGGGAAACATGACTTAGACAGCAAATGATACACTGTATGCCATGTTTCCAAATTTTTATGCACAGTGGTTACAGCATGAAGCGAATGCATGTGAATATACAAAGGTGCATTGCATTAAACAAGTCCAATGAGCGTGAAAAAAATGGCCGGCCTGCCTGCTTTCATCCATCATTTGTTCTAAATTTATAATTAATCAATGAGCTGAGGTGGAGTCTTAGCCAGTGGTACCATCAGGGGTGTGTAATGCACTTTAGGGTAGACAGCCAATCAGCTGCCAGATTCAATCTGTCAATCAAACACAGCAGCCAATCAGAGAGCTGGCCATTGATCAGCAGGCCCTTTATGACATCACAGACAGACCCACGGAACTCTCTGTGCTTGTCTGCTGGCTGGCTGTCAGTTGGGTGGGTGGGCGGCAGAGGGGGAGGATGTACGTCTCGTTTCTCCTGAAAATTGCGGTTTTTCAGCGTTTCCGGAAAAAGTCACGGTCCGACGCGCAAAAGTGGGGTATCGTAGAAATCGCCTTTTAAAGACGCACCTTTCTGGCCCCACAAAAATGGGCATTTCAAATTAGAAACAAGTCAAATGAACAAAATAGTGTGAATAAGTAAGTATTTCAGGGGTGAGTTAGCAGGTTATTGGGGTAGTAAGTCCTGATTTTTTTGGAGGTTGCAGTGACCACTACGCCATTCAAAATAGGCAGGCTTTAGCATAAGCATTTAGGCCCCGTAGGATGATTTTAGCTAAAATGTGCCCCAAACACTCAAACCGGCTTGTATCTTGCAATGGAAAATATGGGAAACATGACTTAGACAGCAAATGATACACTGTATGCCATGTTTCCAAATTTTTATGCACAGTGGTTACAGCATGAAGCGAATGCATGTGAATATACAAAGGTGCATTGCATTAAACAAGTCCAATGAGCGTGAAAAAAATGGCCGGCCTGCCTGCTTTCATCCATCATTTGTTCTAAATTTATATTTAATCAATGAGCTGAGGTGGAGTCTTAGCCAGTGGTACCATCAGGGGTGTGTAATGCACTTTAGGGTAGACTGCCAATCAGCTGCCAGATTCAATCTGTCAATCAAACACAGCAGCCAATCAGAGAGCTGGCCATTGATCAGCAGGCCCTTTATGACATCACAGACAGACCCACGGAACTCTCTGTGCTTGTCTGCTGGCTGTCTGTCAGTTGGGTGGGTGGGCGGCAGAGGGGGAGGATGTACGTCTCGTTTCTCCTAAAAATTGCGGTTTTTCAGCGTTTCCGGAAAAAGTCACGGTCCGACGCGCAAAAGTGGGGTATCGTAGAAATCGCCTTTTAAAGACGCACCTTTCTGGCCCCACAAAAATGGGCATTTCAAATTAGAAACAAGTCAAATGAACAAAATAGTGTGAATAAGTAAGTTTTTCAGGGGTGAGTTAGCAGGTTATTGGGGTAGTAAGTCCTGATTTTTTTGGAGGTTGCAGTGACCACTACGCCATTCAAAATAGGCAGGCTTTAGCATAAGCATTTAGGCCCCGTAGGATGATTTTAGCTAAAATGTGCCCCAAACACTCAAACCGGCTTGTACAGTATGTGCCTATTTTCATCCTTGCTGGCGGGTCGCCAGAACGTACGCGCTGGCGACCCGCCAGCAGCCTCGCCAGCGAGGAGACTGAGACGCGCGTGCGTCTCACGCGCACGCGCGTCTCAGTCTCCGTCGCTAGCGTGGCGGAAACCCTGTCCGTCTCCGCCTCAGGGAGACGGACGGGGTTAGGGGGGGGTTAGGGGGGATGCGGGCAGGCGGCGGGGACCCCGGGTTACCGCCGGCAAGCCGGCGGGGACCCGGGGAAACGTTTGGAAGCGCCGTCGGAAGGGGGCGCGCGCGCCTCTCGTGCGCGCGCGTCCCCTTCTCACGATCGCCATGGCGCTGGCGGGGGATGGCGGCTGGCGACGCCAGCGCCATCCCCTGCAAAGATGGACCCTGACCCATCTGTATCTTGCAATAGAAAATATGGGAAACATGACTTAGACAGCAAATGATACACTGTATGCCATGTTTCCAAATTTTTATGCACAGTGGTTACAGCATGAAGTGAATGCATGTGAATATACACAGGTGCATTGCATTAAACAAGTCCAATGAGCGTGAAAAAAATGGCCGGCCTGCCTGCTTTCATCCATCATTTGTTCTAAATTTATAATTAATCAATGAGCTGAGGTGGAGTCTTAGCCAGTGGTACCATCAGGGGTGTGTAATGCACTTTAGGGTAGACAGCCAATCAGCTGCCAGATTCAATCTGTCAATCAAACACAGCAGCCAATCAGAGAGCTGGCCATTGATCAGCAGGCCCTTTATGACATCACAGACAGACCCACGGAACTCTCTGTGCTTGTCTGCTGGCTGGCTGTCAGTTGGGTGGGTGGGCGGCAGAGGGGGAGGATGTACGTCTCGTTTCTCCTGAAAATTGCGGTTTTTCAGCGTTTCCGGAAAAAGTCACGGTCCGACGCGCAAAAGTGGGGTATCGTAGAAATCGCCTTTTAAAGACGCACCTTTCTGGCCCCACAAAAATGGGCATTTCAAATTAGAAACAAGTCAAATGAACAAAATAGTGTGAATAAGTAAGTATTTCAGGGGTGAGTTAGCAGGTTATTGGGGTAGTAAGTCCTGATTTTTTTGGAGGTTGCAGTGACCACTACGCCATTCAAAATAGGCAGGCTTTAGCATAAGCATTTAGGCCCCGTAGGATGATTTTAGCTAAAATGTGCCCCAAAACACTCAAACCGGCTTGTATCTTGCAATGGAAAATATGGGAAACATGACTTAGACAGCAAATGATACACTGTATGCCATGTTTCCAAATTTTTATGCACAGTGGTTACAGCATGAAGTGAATGCATGTGAATATACACAGGTGCATTGCATTAAACAAGTCCAATGAGCGTGAAAAAAATGGCCGGCCTGCCTGCTTTCATCCATCATTTGTTCTAAATTTATAATTAATCAATGAACTGAGGTGGAGTCTTAGCCAGTGGTACCATCAGGGGTGTGTAATGCACTTTAGGGTAGACAGCCAATCAGCTGCCAGATTCAATCTGTCAATCAAACACAGCAGCCAATCAGAGAGCTGGCCATTGATCAGCAGGCCCTTTATGACATCACAGACAGACCCACGGAACTCTCTGTGCTTGTCTGCTGGCTGGCTGTCAGTTGGGTGGGTGGGCGGCAGAGGGGGTGGATGTACGTCTTGTTTCTCCTGAAAATTGCGGTTTTTCGGCGTTTCCGGAAAAAGTCGCGGTCCGACGCGCAAAAGTGGGGTATCGTAGAAATCGCCTTTTAAAGACGCACCTTTCTGGCCCCACAAAAATGGGCATTTCAAATTAGAAACAAGTCAAATGAACAAAATAGTGTGAATAAGTAAGTATTTCAGGGGTGAGTTAGCAGGTTATTGGGGTAGTAAGTCCTGATTTTTTTGGAGGTTGCAGTGACCACTACGCCATTCAAAATAGGCAGGCTTTAGCATAAGCAGTTAGGCCCCGTAGGATGATTTTAGCTAAAATGTGCCCCAAACACTCAAACCGGCTTGTATCTTGCAATGGAAAATATGGGAAACATGACTTAGACAGCAAATGATACACTGTATGCCATGTTTCCAAATTTTTATGCACAGTGGTTACAGCATGAAGCGAATGCATGTGAATATACAAAGGTGCATTGCATTAAACAAGTCCAATGAGCGTGAAAAAAATGGCCGGCCTGCCTGCTTTCATCCATCATTTGTTCTAAATTTATAATTAATCAATGAGCTGAGGTGGAGTCTTAGCCAGTGGTACCATCAGGGGTGTGTAATGCACTTTAGGGTAGACAGCCAATCAGCTGCCAGATTCAATCTGTCAATCAAACACAGCAGCCAATCAGAGAGCTGGCCATTGATCAGCAGGCCCTTTATGACATCACAGACAGACCCACGGAACTCTCTGTGCTTGTCTGCTGGCTGGCTGTCAGTTGGGTGGGTGGGCGGCAGAGGGGGAGGATGTACGTCTCGTTTCTCCTGAAAATTGCGGTTTTTCGGCGTTTCCGGAAAAAGTCGCGGTCCGACGCGCAAAAGTGGGGTATCGTAGAAATCGCCTTTTAAAGACGCACCTTTCTGGCCCCACAAAAATGGGCATTTCAAATTAGAAACAAGTCAAATGAACAAAATAGTGTGAATAAGTAAGTATTTCAGGGGTGAGTTAGCAGGTTATTGGGGTAGTAAGTCCTGATTTTTTTGGAGGTTGCATTGACCACTACGCCATTCAAAATAGGCAGGCTTTGGCATAAGCAGTTAGGCCCCGTAGGATGATTTTAGCTAAAATGTGCCCCAAACACTCAAACCGGCTTGTATCTTGCAATGGAAAATATGGGTAACATGACTTAGACAGCAAATGATACACTGTATGCCATGTTTCCAAATTTTTATGCACAGTGGTTACAGCATGAAGCGAATGCATGTGAATATACAAAGGTGCATTGCATTAAACAAGTCCAATGAGCGTGAAAAAAATGGCCGGCCTGCCTGCTTTCATCCATCATTTGTTCTAAATTTATAATTAATCAATGAGCTGAGGTGGAGTCTTAGCCAGTGGTACCATCAGGGGTGTGTAATGCACTTTAGGGTAGACAGCCAATCAGCTGCCAGATTCAATCTGTCAATCAAACACAGCAGCCAATCAGAGAGCTGGCCATTGATCAGCAGGCCCTTTATGACATCACAGACAGACCCACGGAACTCTCTGTGCTTGTCTGCTGGCTGGCTGTCAGTTGGGTGGGTGGGCGGCAGAGGGGGAGGATGTACGTCTCGTTTCTCCTGAAAATTGCGGTTTTTCAGCGTTTCCGGAAAAAGTCACGGTCCGACGCGCAAAAGTGGGGTATCGTAGAAATCGCCTTTTAAAGACGCACCTTTCTGGCCCCACAAAAATGGGCATTTCAAATTAGAAACAAGTCAAATGAACAAAATAGTGTGAATAAGTAAGTATTTCAGGGGTGAGTTAGCAGGTTATTGGGGTAGTAAGTCCTGATTTTTTTGGAGGTTGCAGTGACCACTACGCCATTCAAAATAGGCAGGCTTTAGCATAAGCATTTAGGCCCCGTAGGATGATTTTAGCTAAAATGTGCCCCAAACACTCAAACCGGCTTGTATCTTGCAATGGAAAATATGGGAAACATGACTTAGACAGCAAATGATACACTGTATGCCATGTTTCCAAATTTTTATGCACAGTGGTTACAGCATGAAGCGAATGCATGTGAATATACAAAGGTGCATTGCATTAAACAAGTCCAATGAGCGTGAAAAAAATGGCCGGCCTGCCTGCTTTCATCCATCATTTGTTCTAAATTTATAATTAATCAATGAGCTGAGGTGGAGTCTTAGCCAGTGGTACCATCAGGGGTGTGTAATGCACTTTAGGGTAGACAGCCAATCAGCTGCCAGATTCAATCTGTCAATCAAACACAGCAGCCAATCAGAGAGCTGGCCATTGATCAGCAGGCCCTTTATGACATCACAGACAGACCCACGGAACTCTCTGTGCTTGTCTGCTGGCTGGCTGTCAGTTGGGTGGGTGGGCGGCAGAGGGGGAGGATGTACGTCTCGTTTCTCCTGAAAATTGCGGTTTTTCAGCGTTTTCGGAAAAAGTCACGGTCCGACGCGCAAAAGTGGGGTATCGTAGAAATCGCCTTTTAAAGACGCACCTTTCTGGCCCCACAAAAATGGGCATTTCAAATTAGAAACAAGTCAAATGAACAAAATAGTGTGAATAAGTAAGTATTTCAGGGGTGAGTTAGCAGGTTATTGGGGTAGTAAGTCCTGATTTTTTTGGAGGTTGCAGTGACCACTACGCCATTCAAAATAGGCAGGCTTTAGCATAAGCATTTAGGCCCCGTAGGATGATTTTAGCTAAAATGTGCCCCAAACACTCAAACCGGCTTGTATCTTGCAATGGAAAATATGGGAAACATGACTTAGACAGCAAATGATACACTGTATGCCATGTTTCCAAATTTTTATGCACAGTGGTTACAGCATGAAGCGAATGCATGTGAATATACAAAGGTGCATTGCATTAAACAAGTCCAATGAGCGTGAAAAAAATGGCCGGCCTGCCTGCTTTCATCCATCATTTGTTCTAAATTTATAATTAATCAATGAGCTGAGGTGGAGTCTTAGCCAGTGGTACCATCAGGGGTGTGTAATGCACTTTAGGGTAGACAGCCAATCAGCTGCCAGATTCAATCTGTCAATCAAACACAGCAGCCAATCAGAGAGCTGGCCATTGATCAGCAGGCCCTTTATGACATCACAGACAGACCCACGGAACTCTCTGTGCTTGTCTGCTGGCTGGCTGTCAGTTGGGTGGGTGGGCGGCAGAGGGGGAGGATGTACGTCTCGTTTCTCCTGAAAATTGCGGTTTTTCAGCGTTTCCGGAAAAAGTCACGGTCCGACGCGCAAAAGTGGGGTATCGTAGAAATCGCCTTTTAAAGACGCACCTTTCTGGCCCCACAAAAATGGGCATTTCAAATTAGAAACAAGTCAAATGAACAAAATAGTGTGAATAAGTAAGTATTTCAGGGGTGAGTTAGCAGGTTATTGGGGTAGTAAGTCCTGATTTTTTTGGAGGTTGCAGTGACCACTACGCCATTCAAAATAGGCAGGCTTTAGCATAAGCATTTAGGCCCCGTAGGATGATTTTAGCTAAAATGTGCCCCAAAACACTCAAACCGGCTTGTATCTTGCAATGGAAAATATGGGAAACATGACTTAGACAGCAAATGATACACTGTATGCCATGTTTCCAAATTTTTATGCACAGTGGTTACAGCATGAAGTGAATGCATGTGAATATACACAGGTGCATTGCATTAAACAAGTCCAATGAGCGTGAAAAAAATGGCCGGCCTGCCTGCTTTCATCCATCATTTGTTCTAAATTTATAATTAATCAATGAACTGAGGTGGAGTCTTAGCCAGTGGTACCATCAGGGGTGTGTAATGCACTTTAGGGTAGACAGCCAATCAGCTGCCAGATTCAATCTGTCAATCAAACACAGCAGCCAATCAGAGAGCTGGCCATTGATCAGCAGGCCCTTTATGACATCACAGACAGACCCACGGAACTCTCTGTGCTTGTCTGCTGGCTGGCTGTCAGTTGGGTGGGTGGGCGGCAGAGGGGGTGGATGTACGTCTCGTTTCTCCTGAAAATTGCGGTTTTTCGGCGTTTCCGGAAAAAGTCGCGGTCCGACGCGCAAAAGTGGGGTATCGTAGAAATCGCCTTTTAAAGACGCACCTTTCTGGCCCCACAAAAATGGGCATTTCAAATTAGAAACAAGTCAAATGAACAAAATAGTGTGAATAAGTAAGTATTTCAGGGGTGAGTTAGCAGGTTATTGGGGTAGTAAGTCCTGATTTTTTTGGAGGTTGCAGTGACCACTACGCCATTCAAAATAGGCAGGCTTTAGCATAAGCAGTTAGGCCCCGTAGGATGATTTTAGCTAAAATGTGCCCCAAACACTCAAACCGGCTTGTATCTTGCAATGGAAAATATGGGAAACATGACTTAGACAGCAAATGATACACTGTATGCCATGTTTCCAAATTTTTATGCACAGTGGTTACAGCATGAAGCGAATGCATGTGAATATACAAAGGTGCATTGCATTAAACAAGTCCAATGAGCGTGAAAAAAATGGCCGGCCTGCCTGCTTTCATCCATCATTTGTTCTAAATTTATAATTAATCAATGAGCTGAGGTGGAGTCTTAGCCAGTGGTACCATCAGGGGTGTGTAATGCACTTTAGGGTAGACAGCCAATCAGCTGCCAGATTCAATCTGTCAATCAAACACAGCAGCCAATCAGAGAGCTGGCCATTGATCAGCAGGCCCTTTATGACATCACAGACAGACCCACGGAACTCTCTGTGCTTGTCTGCTGGCTGGCTGTCAGTTGGGTGGGTGGGCGGCAGAGGGGGAGGATGTACGTCTCGTTTCTCCTGAAAATTGCGGTTTTTCCTCGTTTCCGGAAAAAGTCGCGGTCCGACGCGCAAAAGTGGGGTATCGTAGAAATCGCCTTTTAAAGACGCACCTTTCTGGCCCCACAAAAATGGGCATTTCAAATTAGAAACAAGTCAAATGAACAAAATAGTGTGAATAAGTAAGTATTTCAGGGGTGAGTTAGCAGGTTATTGGGGTAGTAAGTCCTGATTTTTTTGGAGGTTGCATTGACCACTACGCCATTCAAAGTAGGCAGGCTTTGGCATAAGCAGTTAGGCCCCGTAGGATGATTTTAGCTAAAATGTGCCCCAAACACTCAAACCGGCTTGTATCTTGCAATGGAAAATATGGGAAACATGACTTAGACAGCAAATGATACACTGTATGCCATGTTTAGAAATTTTTATGCACAGTGGTTACAGCATGAAGCGAATGCATGTGAATATACAAAGGTGCATTGCATTAAACAAGTCCAATGAGCGTGAAAAAAATGGCCGGCCTGCCTGCTTTCATCCATCATTTGTTCTAAATTTATAATTAATCAATGAGCTGAGGTGGAGTCTTAGCCAGTGGTACCATCAGGGGTGTGTAATGCACTTTAGGGTAGACAGCCAATCAGCTGCCAGATTCAATCTGTCAATCAAACACAGCAGCCAATCAGAGAGCTGGCCATTGATCAGCAGGCCCTTTATGACATCACAGACAGACCCACGGAACTCTCTGTGCTTGTCTGCTGGCTGGCTGTCAGTTGGGTGGGTGGGCGGCAGAGGGGGAGGATGTACGTCTCGTTTCTCCTGAAAATTGCGGTTTTTCGGCGTTTCCGGAAAAAGTCGCGGTCCGACGCGCAAAAGTGGGGTATCGTAGAAATCGCCTTTTAAAGACGCACCTTTCTGGCCCCACAAAAATGGGCATTTCAAATTAGAAACAAGTCAAATGAACAAAATAGTGTGAATAAGTAAGTATTTCAGGGGTGAGTTAGCAGGTTATTGGGGTAGTAAGTCCTGATTTTTTTGGAGGTTGCAGTGACCACTACGCCATTCAAAATAGGCAGGCTTTGGCATAAGCAGTTAGGCCCCGTAGGATGATTTTAGCTAAAATGTGCCCCAAACACTCAAACCGGCTTGTATCTTGCAATGGAAAATATGGGAAACATGACTTAGACAGCAAATGATACACTGTATGCCATGTTTTCAAATTTTTATGCACAGTGGTTACAGCATGAAGCGAATGCATGTGAATATACAAAGGTGCATTGCATTAAACAAGTCCAATGAGCGTGAAAAAAATGGCCGGCCTGCCTGCTTTCATCCATCATTTGTTCTAAATTTATAATTAATCAATGAGCTGAGGTGGAGTCTTAGCCAGTGGTACCATCAGGGGTGTGTAATGCACTTTAGGGTAGACAGCCAATCAGCTGCCAGATTCAATCTGTCAATCAAACACAGCAGCCAATCAGAGAGCTGGCCATTGATCATCAGGCCCTTTATGACATCACAGACAGACCCACGGAACTCTCTGTGCTTGTCTGCTGGCTGGCTGTCAGTTGGGTGGGTGGGCGGCAGAGGGGGAGGATGTACGTCTCGTTTCTCCTGAAAATTGCGTTTTTTCAGCGTTTCCGGAAAAAGTCGCGGTCCGACGCGCAAAAGTGGTGTATCGTAGAAATCGCCTTTTAAAGACGCACCTTTCTGGCCCCACAAAAATGGGCATTTCAAATTAGAAACAAGTCAAATGAACAAAATAGTGTGAATAAGTAAGTATTTCAGGGGTGAGTTAGCAGGTTATTGGGGTAGTAAGTCCTGATTTTTTTGGAGGTTGCAGTGACCACTACGCCATTCAAAATAGGCAGGCTTTGGCATAAGCAGTTAGGCCCCGTAGGATGATTTTAGCTAAAATGTGCCCCAAACACTCAAACCGGCTTGTATCTTGCAATGGAAAATATGGGAAACATGACTTAGACAGCAAATGATACACTGTATGCCATGTTTTCAAATTTTTATGCACAGTGGTTACAGCATGAAGCGAATGCATGTGAATATACAAAGGTGCATTGCATTAAACAAGTCCAATGAGCGTGAAAAAAATGGCCGGCCTGCCTGCTTTCATCCATCATTTGTTCTAAATTTATAATTAATCAATGAGCTGAGGTGGAGTCTTAGCCAGTGGTACCATCAGGGGTGTGTAATGCACTTTAGGGTAGACAGCCAATCAGCTGCCAGATTCAATCTGTCAATCAAACACAGCAGCCAATCAGAGAGCTGGCCATTGATCATCAGGCCCTTTATGACATCACAGACAGACCCACGGAACTCTCTGTGCTTGTCTGCTGGCTGGCTGTCAGTTGGGTGGGTGGGCGGCAGAGGGGGAGGATGTACGTCTCGTTTCTCCTGAAAATTGCGTTTTTTCAGCGTTTCCGGAAAAAGTCGCGGTCCGACGGGCAAAAGTGGTGTATCGTAGAAATCGCCTTTTAAAGACGCACCTTTCTGGCCCCACAAAAATGGGCATTTCAAATTAGAAACAAGTCAAATGAACAAAATAGTGTGAATAAGTAAGTATTTCAGGGGTGAGTTAGCAGGTTATTGGGGTAGTAAGTCCTGATTTTTTTGGAGGTTGCAGTGACCACTACGCCATTCAAAATAGGCAGGCTTTGGCATAAGCAGTTAGGCCCCGTAGGATGATTTTAGCTAAAATGTGCCCCAAACACTCAAACCGGCTTGTATCTTGCAATGGAAAATATGGGAAACATGACTTAGACAGCAAATGATACACTGTATGCCATGTTTTCAAATTTTTATGCACAGTGGTTACAGCATGAAGCGAATGCATGTGAATATACAAAGGTGCATTGCATTAAACAAGTCCAATGAGCGTGAAAAAAATGGCCGGCCTGCCTGCTTTCATCCATCATTTGTTCTAAATTTATAATTAATCAATGAGCTGAGGTGGAGTCTTAGCCAGTGGTACCATCAGGGGTGTGTAATGCACTTTAGGGTAGACAGCCAATCAGCTGCCAGATTCAATCTGTCAATCAAACACAGCAGCCAATCAGAGAGCTGGCCATTGATCATCAGGCCCTTTATGACATCACAGACAGACCCACGGAACTCTCTGTGCTTGTCTGCTGGCTGGCTGTCAGTTGGGTGGGTGGGCGGCAGAGGGGGAGGATGTACGTCTCGTTTCTCCTGAAAATTGCGTTTTTTCAGCGTTTCCGGAAAAAGTCGCGGTCCGACGGGCAAAAGTGGTGTATCGTAGAAATCGCCTTTTAAAGACGCACCTTTCTGGCCCCACAAAAATGGGCATTTCAAATTAGAAACAAGTCAAATGAACAAAATAGTGTGAATAAGTAAGTATTTCAGGGGTGAGTTAGCAGGTTATTGGGGTAGTAAGTCCTGATTTTTTTGGAGGTTGCAGTGACCACTACGCCATTCAAAATAGGCAGGCTTTAGCATAAGCAGTTAGGCCCCGTAGGATGATTTTAGCTAAAATGTGCCCCAAACACTCAAACCGGCTTGTATCTTGCAATGGAAAATATGGGAAACATGACTTAGACAGCAAATGATACACTGTATGCCATGTTTCCAAATTTTTATGCACAGTGGTTACAGCATGAAGTGAATGCATGTGAATATACACAGGTGCATTGCATTAAACAAGTCCAATGAGCGTGAAAAAAATGGCCGGCCTGCCTGCTTTCATCCATCATTTGTTCTAAATTTATAATTAATCAATGAGCTGAGGTGGAGTCTTAGCCAGTGGTACCATCAGGGGTGTGTAATGCACTTTAGGGTAGACAGCCAATCAGCTGCCAGATTCAATCTGTCAATCAAACACAGCAGCCAATCAGAGAGCTGGCCATTGATCAGCAGGCCCTTTATGACATCACAGACAGACCCACGGAACTCTCTGTGCTTGTCTGCTGGCTGGCTGTCAGTTGGGTGGGTGGGCGGCAGAGGGGGAGGATGTACGTCTCGTTTCTCCTGAAAATTGCGGTTTTTCGGCGTTTCCGGAAAAAGTCGCGGTCCGACGCGCAAAAGTGGGGTATCGTAGAAATCGCCTTTTAAAGACGCACCTTTCTGGCCCCACAAAAATGGGCATTTCAAATTAGAAACAAGTCAAATGAACAAAATAGTGTGAATAAGTAAGTATTTCAGGGGTGAGTTAGCAGGTTATTGGGGTAGTAAGTCCTGATTTTTTTGGAGGTTGCAGTGACCACTACGCCATTCAAAATAGGCAGGCTTTGGCATAAGCAGTTAGGCCCCGTAGGATGATTTTAGCTAAAATGTGCCCCAAACACTCAAACCGGCTTGTATCTTGCAATGGAAAATATGGGAAACATGACTTAGACAGCAAATGATACACTGTATGCCATGTTTTCAAATTTTTATGCACAGTGGTTACAGCATGAAGCGAATGCATGTGAATATACAAAGGTGCATTGCATTAAACAAGTCCAATGAGCGTGAAAAAAATGGCCGGCCTGCCTGCTTTCATCCATCATTTGTTCTAAATTTATAATTAATCAATGAGCTGAGGTGGAGTCTTAGCCAGTGGTACCATCAGGGGTGTGTAATGCACTTTAGGGTAGACAGCCAATCAGCTGCCAGATTCAATCTGTCAATCAAACACAGCAGCCAATCAGAGAGCTGGCCATTGATCATCAGGCCCTTTATGACATCACAGACAGACCCACGGAACTCTCTGTGCTTGTCTGCTGGCTGGCTGTCAGTTGGGTGGGTGGGCGGCAGAGGGGGAGGATGTACGTCTCGTTTCTCCTGAAAATTGCGGTTTTTCAGCGTTTCCGGAAAAAGTCGCGGTCCGACGCGCAAAAGTGGTGTATCGTAGAAATCGCCTTTTAAAGACGCACCTTTCTGGCCCCACAAAAATGGGCATTTCAAATTAGAAACAAGTCAAATGAACAAAATAGTGTGAATAAGTAAGTATTTCAGGGGTGAGTTAGCAGGTTATTGGGGTAGTAAGTCCTGATTTTTTTGGAGGTTGCAGTGACCACTACGCCATTCAAAATAGGCAGGCTTTAGCATAAGCATTTAGGCCCCGTAGGATGATTTTAGCTAAAATGTGCCCCAAACACTCAAACCGGCTTGTATCTTGCAATGGAAAATATGGGAAACATGACTTAGACAGCAAATGATACACTGTATGCCATGTTTCCAAATTTTTATGCACAGTGGTTACAGCATGAAGTGAATGCATGTGAATATACACAGGTGCATTGCATTAAACAAGTCCAATGAGCGTGAAAAAAATGGCCGGCCTGCCTGCTTTCATCCATCATTTGTTCTAAATTTATAATTAATCAATGAGCTGAGGTGGAGTCTTAGCCAGTGGTACCATCAGGGGTGTGTAATGCACTTTAGGGTAGACAGCCAATCAGCTGCCAGATTCAATCTGTCAATCAAACACAGCAGCCAATCAGAGAGCTGGCCATTGATCAGCAGGCCCTTTATGACATCACAGACAGACCCACGGAACTCTCTGTGCTTGTCTGCTGGCTGGCTGTCAGTTGGGTGGGTGGGCGGCAGAGGGGGAGGATGTACGTCTCGTTTCTCCTGAAAATTGCGGTTTTTCGGCGTTTCCGGAAAAAGTCGCGGTCCGACGCGCAAAAGTGGGGTATCGTAGAAATCGCCTTTTAAAGACGCACCTTTCTGGCCCCACAAAAATGGGCATTTCAAATTAGAAACAAGTCAAATGAACAAAATAGTGTGAATAAGTAAGTATTTCAGGGGTGAGTTAGCAGGTTATTGGGGTAGTAAGTCCTGATTTTTTTGGAGGTTGCAGTGACCACTACGCCATTCAAAATAGGCAGGCTTTAGCATAAGCAGTTAGGCCCCGTAGGATGATTTTAGCTAAAATGTGCCCCAAACACTCAAACCGGCTTGTATCTTGCAATGGAAAATATGGGAAACATGACTTAGACAGCAAATGATACACTGTATGCCATGTTTCCAAATTTTTATGCACAGTGGTTACAGCATGAAGTGAATGCATGTGAATATACACAGGTGCATTGCATTAAACAAGTCCAATGAGCGTGAAAAAAATGGCCGGCCTGCCTGCTTTCATCCATCATTTGTTCTAAATTTATAATTAATCAATGAGCTGAGGTGGAGTCTTAGCCAGTGGTACCATCAGGGGTGTGTAATGCACTTTAGGGTAGACAGCCAATCAGCTGCCAGATTCAATTTGTCAATCAAACACAGCAGCCAATCAGAGAGCTGGCCATTGATCAGCAGGCCCTTTATGACATCACAGACAGACCCACGGAACTCTCTGTGCTTGTCTGCTGGCTGGCTGTCAGTTGGGTGGGTGGGCGGCAGAGGGGGAGGATGTACGTCTCGTTTCTCCTGAAAATTGCGGTTTTTCGGCGTTTCCGGAAAAAGTCGCGGTCCGACGCGCAAAAGTGGGGTATCGTAGAAATCGCCTTTTAAAGACGCACCTTTCTGGCCCCACAAAAATGGGCATTTCAAATTAGAAACAAGTCAAATGAACAAAATAGTGTGAATAAGTAAGTATTTCAGGGGTGAGTTAGCAGGTTATTGGGGTAGTAAGTCCTGATTTTTTTGGAGGTTGCAGTGACCACTACGCCATTCAAAATAGGCAGGCTTTGGCATAAGCAGTTAGGCCCCGTAGGATGATTTTAGCTAAAATGTGCCCCAAACACTCAAACCGGCTTGTATCTTGCAATGGAAAATATGGGAAACATGACTTAGACAGCAAATGATACACTGTATGCCATGTTTTCAAATTTTTATGCACAGTGGTTACAGCATGAAGCGAATGCATGTGAATATACAAAGGTGCATTGCATTAAACAAGTCCAATGAGCGTGAAAAAAATGGCCGGCCTGCCTGCTTTCATCCATCATTTGTTCTAAATTTATAATTAATCAATGAGCTGAGGTGGAGTCTTAGCCAGTGGTACCATCAGGGGTGTGTAATGCACTTTAGGGTAGACAGCCAATCAGCTGCCAGATTCAATCTGTCAATCAAACACAGCAGCCAATCAGAGAGCTGGCCATTGATCATCAGGCCCTTTATGACATCACAGACAGACCCACGGAACTCTCTGTGCTTGTCTGCTGGCTGGCTGTCAGTTGGGTGGGTGGGCGGCAGAGGGGGAGGATGTACGTCTCGTTTCTCCTGAAAATTGCGTTTTTTCAGCGTTTCCGGAAAAAGTCGCGGTCCGACGCGCAAAAGTGGTGTATCGTAGAAATCGCCTTTTAAAGACGCACCTTTCTGGCCCCACAAAAATGGGCATTTCAAATTAGAAACAAGTCAAATGAACAAAATAGTGTGAATAAGTAAGTATTTCAGGGGTGAGTTAGCAGGTTATTGGGGTAGTAAGTCCTGATTTTTTTGGAGGTTTCAGTGACCACTACGCCATTCAAAATAGGCAGGCTTTAGCATAAGCATTTAGGCCCCGTAGGATGATTTTAGCTAAAATGTGCCCCAAACACTCAAACCGGCTTGTATCTTGCAATGGAAAATATGGGAAACATGACTTAGACAGCAAATGATACACTGTATGCCATGTTTCCAAATTTTTATGCACAGTGGTTACAGCATGAAGTGAATGCATGTGAATATACACAGGTGCATTGCATTAAACAAGTCCAATGAGCGTGAAAAAAATGGCCGGCCTGCCTGCTTTCATCCATCATTTGTTCTAAATTTATAATTAATCAATGAGCTGAGGTGGAGTCTTAGCCAGTGGTACCATCAGGGGTGTGTAATGCACTTTAGGGTAGACAGCCAATCAGCTGCCAGATTCAATCTGTCAATCAAACACAGCAGCCAATCAGAGAGCTGGCCATTGATCAGCAGGCCCTTTATGACATCACAGACAGACCCACGGAACTCTCTGTGCTTGTCTGCTGGCTGGCTGTCAGTTGGGTGGGTGGGCGGCAGAGGGGGAGGATGTACGTCTCGTTTCTCCTGAAAATTGCGGTTTTTCGGCGTTTCCGGAAAAAGTCGCGGTCCGACGCGCAAAAGTGGGGTATCGTAGAAATCGCCTTTTAAAGACGCACCTTTCTGGCCCCACAAAAATGGGCATTTCAAATTAGAAACAAGTCAAATGAACAAAATAGTGTGAATAAGTAAGTATTTCAGGGGTGAGTTAGCAGGTTATTGGGGTAGTAAGTCCTGATTTTTTTGGAGGTTGCAGTGACCACTACGCCATTCAAAATAGGCAGGCTTTAGCATAAGCAGTTAGGCCCCGTAGGATGATTTTAGCTAAAATGTGCCCCAAACACTCAAACCGGCTTGTATCTTGCAATGGAAAATATGGGAAACATGACTTAGACAGCAAATGATACACTGTATGCCATGTTTAGAAATTTTTATGCACAGTGGTTACAGCATGAAGCGAATGCATGTGAATATACAAAGGTGCATTGCATTAAACAAGTCCAATGAGCGTGAAAAAAATGGCCGGCCTGCCTGCTTTCATCCATCATTTGTTCTAAATTTATAATTAATCAATGAGCTGAGGTGGAGTCTTAGCCAGTGGTACCATCAGGGGTGTGTAATGCACTTTAGGGTAGACAGCCAATCAGCTGCCAGATTCAATCTGTCAATCAAACACAGCAGCCAATCAGAGAGCTGGCCATTGATCAGCAGGCCCTTTATGACATCACAGACAGACCCACGGAACTCTCTGTGCTTGTCTGCTGGCTGGCTGTCAGTTGGGTGGGTGGGCGGCAGAGGGGGAGGATGTACGTCTCGTTTCTCCTGAAAATTGCGGTTTTTCGGCGTTTCCGGAAAAAGTCGCGGTCCGACGCGCAAAAGTGGGGTATCGTAGAAATCGCCTTTTAAAGACGCACCTTTCTGGCCCCACAAAAATGGGCATTTCAAATTAGAAACAAGTCAAATGAACAAAATAGTGTGAATAAGTAAGTATTTCAGGGGTGAGTTAGCAGGTTATTGGGGTAGTAAGTCCTGATTTTTTTGGAGGTTGCAGTGACCACTACGCCATTCAAAATAGGCAGGCTTTGGCATAAGCAGTTAGGCCCCGTAGGATGATTTTAGCTAAAATGTGCCCCAAACACTCAAACCGGCTTGTATCTTGCAATGGAAAATATGGGAAACATGACTTAGACAGCAAATGATACACTGTATGCCATGTTTTCAAATTTTTATGCACAGTGGTTACAGCATGAAGCGAATGCATGTGAATATACAAAGGTGCATTGCATTAAACAAGTCCAATGAGCGTGAAAAAAATGGCCGGCCTGCCTGCTTTCATCCATCATTTGTTCTAAATTTATAATTAATCAATGAGCTGAGGTGGAGTCTTAGCCAGTGGTACCATCAGGGGTGTGTAATGCACTTTAGGGTAGACAGCCAATCAGCTGCCAGATTCAATCTGTCAATCAAACACAGCAGCCAATCAGAGAGCTGGCCATTGATCATCAGGCCCTTTATGACATCACATACAGACCCACGGAACTCTCTGTGCTTGTCTGCTGGCTGGCTGTCAGTTGGGTGGGTGGGCGGCAGAGGGGGAGGATGTACGTCTCGTTTCTCCTGAAAATTGCGTTTTTTCAGCGTTTCCGGAAAAAGTCGCGGTCCGACGCGCAAAAGTGGTGTATCGTAGAAATCGCCTTTTAAAGACGCACCTTTCTGGCCCCACAAAAATGGGCATTTCAAATTAGAAACAAGTCAAATGAACAAAATAGTGTGAATAAGTAAGTATTTCAGGGGTGAGTTAGCAGGTTATTGGGGTAGTAAGTCCTGATTTTTTTGGAGGTTGCAGTGACCACTACGCCATTCAAAATAGGCAGGCTTTAGCATAAGCATTTAGGCCCTGTAGGATGATTTTAGCTAAAATGTGCCCCAAACACTCAAACCGGCTTGTATCTTGCAATGGAAAATATGGGAAACATGACTTAGACAGCAAATGATACACTGTATGCCATGTTTCCAAATTTTTATGCACAGTGGTTACAGCATGAAGTGAATGCATGTGAATATACACAGGTGCATTGCATTAAACAAGTCCAATGAGCGTGAAAAAAATGGCCGGCCTGCCTGCTTTCATCCATCATTTGTTCTAAATTTATAATTAATCAATGAGCTGAGGTGGAGTCTTAGCCAGTGGTACCATCAGGGGTGTGTAATGCACTTTAGGGTAGACAGCCAATCAGCTGCCAGATTCAATCTGTCAATCAAACACAGCAGCCAATCAGAGAGCTGGCCATTGATCAGCAGGCCCTTTATGACATCACAGACAGACCCACGGAACTCTCTGTGCTTGTCTGCTGGCTGGCTGTCAGTTGGGTGGGTGGGCGGCAGAGGGGGAGGATGTACGTCTCGTTTCTCCTGAAAATTGCGGTTTTTCGGCGTTTCCGGAAAAAGTCGCGGTCCGACGCGCAAAAGTGGGGTATCGTAGAAATCGCCTTTTAAAGACGCACCTTTCTGGCCCCACAAAAATGGGCATTTCAAATTAGAAACAAGTCAAATGAACAAAATAGTGTGAATAAGTAAGTATTTCAGGGGTGAGTTAGCAGGTTATTGGGGTAGTAAGTCCTGATTTTTTTGGAGGTTGCAGTGACCACTACGCCATTCAAAATAGGCAGGCTTTAGCATAAGCAGTTAGGCCCCGTAGGATGATTTTAGCTAAAATGTGCCCCAAACACTCAAACCGGCTTGTATCTTGCAATGGAAAATATGGGAAACATGACTTAGACAGCAAATGATACACTGTATGCCATGTTTCCAAATTTTTATGCACAGTGGTTACAGCATGAAGTGAATGCATGTGAATATACACAGGTGCATTGCATTAAACAAGTCCAATGAGCGTGAAAAAAATGGCCGGCCTGCCTGCTTTCATCCATCATTTGTTCTAAATTTATAATTAATCAATGAGCTGAGGTGGAGTCTTAGCCAGTGGTACCATCAGGGGTGTGTAATGCACTTTAGGGTAGACAGCCAATCAGCTGCCAGATTCAATCTGTCAATCAAACACAGCAGCCAATCAGAGAGCTGGCCATTGATCAGCAGGCCCTTTATGACATCACAGACAGACCCACGGAACTCTCTGTGCTTGTCTGCTGGCTGGCTGTCAGTTGGGTGGGTGGGCGGCAGAGGGGGAGGATGTACGTCTCGTTTCTCCTGAAAATTGCGGTTTTTCGGCGTTTCCGGAAAAAGTCGCGGTCCGACGCGCAAAAGTGGGGTATCGTAGAAATCGCCTTTTAAAGACGCACCTTTCTGGCCCCACAAAAATGGGCATTTCAAATTAGAAACAAGTCAAATGAACAAAATAGTGTGAATAAGTAAGTATTTCAGGGGTGAGTTAGCAGGTTATTGGGGTAGTAAGTCCTGATTTTTTTGGAGGTTGCAGTGACCACTACGCCATTCAAAATAGGCAGGCTTTGGCATAAGCAGTTAGGCCCCGTAGGATGATTTTAGCTAAAATGTGCCCCAAACACTCAAACCGGCTTGTATCTTGCAATGGAAAATATGGGAAACATGACTTAGACAGCAAATGATACACTGTATGCCATGTTTTCAAATTTTTATGCACAGTGGTTACAGCATGAAGCGAATGCATGTGAATATACAAAGGTGCATTGCATTAAACAAGTCCAATGAGCGTGAAAAAAATGGCCGGCCTGCCTGCTTTCATCCATCATTTGTTCTAAATTTATAATTAATCAATGAGCTGAGGTGGAGTCTTAGCCAGTGGTACCATCAGGGGTGTGTAATGCACTTTAGGGTAGACAGCCAATCAGCTGCCAGATTCAATCTGTCAATCAAACACAGCAGCCAATCAGAGAGCTGGCCATTGATCATCAGGCCCTTTATGACATCACAGACAGACCCACGGAACTCTCTGTGCTTGTCTGCTGGCTGGCTGTCAGTTGGGTGGGTGGGCGGCAGAGGGGGAGGATGTACGTCTCGTTTCTCATGAAAATTGCGTTTTTTCAGCGTTTCCGGAAAAAGTCGCGGTCCGACGCGCAAAAGTGGTGTATCGTAGAAATCGCCTTTTAAAGACGCACCTTTCTGGCCCCACAAAAATGGGCATTTCAAATTAGAAACAAGTCAAATGAACAAAATAGTGTGAATAAGTAAGTATTTCAGGGGTGAGTTAGCAGGTTATTGGGGTAGTAAGTCCTGATTTTTTTGGAGGTTGCAGTGACCACTACGCCATTCAAAATAGGCAGGCTTTAGCATAAGCATTTAGGCCCCGTAGGATGATTTTAGCTAAAATGTGCCCCAAACACTCAAACCGGCTTGTATCTTGCAATGGAAAATATGGGAAACATGACTTAGACAGCAAATGATACACTGTATGCCATGTTTCCAAATTTTTATGCACAGTGGTTACAGCATGAAGTGAATGCATGTGAATATACACAGGTGCATTGCATTAAACAAGTCCAATGAGCGTGAAAAAAATGGCCGGCCTGCCTGCTTTCATCCATCATTTGTTCTAAATTTATAATTAATCAATGAGCTGAGGTGGAGTCTTAGCCAGTGGTACCATCAGGGGTGTGTAATGCACTTTAGGGTAGACAGCCAATCAGCTGCCAGATTCAATCTGTCAATCAAACACAGCAGCCAATCAGAGAGCTGGCCATTGATCAGCAGGCCCTTTATGACATCACAGACAGACCCACGGAACTCTCTGTGCTTGTCTGCTGGCTGGCTGTCAGTTGGGTGGGTGGGCGGCAGAGGGGGAGGATGTACGTCTCGTTTCTCCTGAAAATTGCGGTTTTTCGGCGTTTCCGGAAAAAGTCGCAGTCCGACGCGCAAAAGTGGGGTATCGTAGAAATCGCCTTTTAAAGACGCACCTTTCTGGCCCCACAAAAATGGGCATTTCAAATTAGAAACAAGTCAAATGAACAAAATAGTGTGAATAAGTAAGTATTTCAGGGGTGAGTTAGCAGGTTATTGGGGTAGTAAGTCCTGATTTTTTTGGAGGTTGCAGTGACCACTACGCCATTCAAAATAGGCAGGCTTTAGCATAAGCAGTTAGGCCCCGTAGGATGATTTTAGCTAAAATGTGCCCCAAACACTCAAACCGGCTTGTATCTTGCAATGGAAAATATGGGAAACATGACTTAGACAGCAAATGATACACTGTATGCCATGTTTCCAAATTTTTATGCACAGTGGTTACAGCATGAAGTGAATGCATGTGAATATACACAGGTGCATTGCATTAAACAAGTCCAATGAGCGTGAAAAAAATGGCCGGCCTGCCTGCTTTCATCCATCATTTGTTCTAAATTTATAATTAATCAATGAGCTGAGGTGGAGTCTTAGCCAGTGGTACCATCAGGGGTGTGTAATGCACTTTAGGGTAGACAGCCAATCAGCTGCCAGATTCAATCTGTCAATCAAACACAGCAGCCAATCAGAGAGCTGGCCATTGATCAGCAGGCCCTTTATGACATCACAGACAGACCCACGGAACTCTCTGTGCTTGTCTGCTGGCTGGCTGTCAGTTGGGTGGGTGGGCGGCAGAGGGGGAGGATGTACGTCTCGTTTCTCCTGAAAATTGCGGTTTTTCGGCGTTTCCGGAAAAAGTCGCGGTCCGACGCGCAAAAGTGGGGTATCGTAGAAATCGCCTTTTAAAGACGCACCTTTCTGGCCCCACAAAAATGGGCATTTCAAATTAGAAACAAGTCAAATGAACAAAATAGTGTGAATAAGTAAGTATTTCAGGGGTGAGTTAGCAGGTTATTGGGGTAGTAAGTCCTGATTTTTTTGGAGGTTGCAGTGACCACTACGCCATTCAAAATAGGCAGGCTTTGGCATAAGCAGTTAGGCCCCGTAGGATGATTTTAGCTAAAATGTGCCCCAAACACTCAAACCGGCTTGTATCTTGCAATGGAAAATATGGGAAACATGACTTAGACAGCAAATGATACACTGTATGCCATGTTTTCAAATTTTTATGCACAGTGGTTACAGCATGAAGCGAATGCATGTGAATATACAAAGGTGCATTGCATTAAACAAGTCCAATGAGCGTGAAAAAAATGGCCGGCCTGCCTGCTTTCATCCATCATTTGTTCTAAATTTATAATTAATCAATGAGCTGAGGTGGAGTCTTAGCCAGTGGTACCATCAGGGGTGTGTAATGCACTTTAGGGTAGACAGCCAATCAGCTGCCAGATTCAATCTGTCAATCAAACACAGCAGCCAATCAGAGAGCTGGCCATTGATCATCAGGCCCTTTATGACATCACAGACAGACCCACGGAACTCTCTGTGCTTGTCTGCTGGCTGGCTGTCAGTTGGGTGGGTGGGCGGCAGAGGGGGAGGATGTACGTCTCGTTTCTCCTGAAAATTGCGTTTTTTCAGCGTTTCCGGAAAAAGTCGCGGTCCGACGCGCAAAAGTGGTGTATCGTAGAAATCGCCTTTTAAAGACGCACCTTTCTGGCCCCACAAAAATGGGCATTTCAAATTAGAAACAAGTCAAATGAACAAAATAGTGTGAATAAGTAAGTATTTCAGGGGTGAGTTAGCAGGTTATTGGGGTAGTAAGTCCTGATTTTTTTGGAGGTTGCAGTGACCACTACGCCATTCAAAATAGGCAGGCTTTAGCATAAGCATTTAGGCCCCGTAGGATGATTTTAGCTAAAATGTGCCCCAAACACTCAAACCGGCTTGTATCTTGCAATGGAAAATATGGGAAACATGACTTAGACAGCAAATGATACACTGTATGCCATGTTTCCAAATTTTTATGCACAGTGGTTACAGCATGAAGTGAATGCATGTGAATATACACAGGTGCATTGCATTAAACAAGTCCAATGAGCGTGAAAAAAATGGCCGGCCTGCCTGCTTTCATCCATCATTTGTTCTAAATTTATAATTAATCAATGAGCTGAGGTGGAGTCTTAGCCAGTGGTACCATCAGGGGTGTGTAATGCACTTTAGGGTAGACAGCCAATCAGCTGCCAGATTCAATCTGTCAATCAAACACAGCAGCCAATCAGAGAGCTGGCCATTGATCAGCAGGCCCTTTATGACATCACAGACAGACCCACGGAACTCTCTGTGCTTGTCTGCTGGCTGGCTGTCAGTTGGGTGGGTGGGCGGCAGAGGGGGAGGATGTACGTCTCGTTTCTCCTGAAAATTGCGGTTTTTCGGCGTTTCCGGAAAAAGTCGCGGTCCGACGCGCAAAAGTGGGGTATCGTAGAAATCGCCTTTTAAAGACGCACCTTTCTGGCCCCACAAAAATGGGCATTTCAAATTAGAAACAAGTCAAATGAACAAAATAGTGTGAATAAGTAAGTATTTCAGGGGTGAGTTAGCAGGTTATTGGGGTAGTAAGTCCTGATTTTTTTGGAGGTTGCAGTGACCACTACGCCATTCAAAATAGGCAGGCTTTAGCATAAGCAGTTAGGCCCCGTAGGATGATTTTAGCTAAAATGTGCCCCAAACACTCAAACCGGCTTGTATCTTGCAATGGAAAATATGGGAAACATGACTTAGACAGCAAATGATACACTGTATGCCATGTTTCCAAATTTTTATGCACAGTGGTTACAGCATGAAGTGAATGCATGTGAATATACACAGGTGCATTGCATTAAACAAGTCCAATGAGCGTGAAAAAAATGGCCGGCCTGCCTGCTTTCATCCATCATTTGTTCTAAATTTATAATTAATCAATGAGCTGAGGTGGAGTCTTAGCCAGTGGTACCATCAGGGGTGTGTAATGCACTTTAGGGTAGACAGCCAATCAGCTGCCAGATTCAATCTGTCAATCAAACACAGCAGCCAATCAGAGAGCTGGCCATTGATCAGCAGGCCCTTTATGACATCACAGACAGACCCACGGAACTCTCTGTGCTTGTCTGCTGGCTGGCTGTCAGTTGGGTGGGTGGGCGGCAGAGGGGGAGGATGTACGTCTCGTTTCTCCTGAAAATTGCGGTTTTTCGGCGTTTCCGGAAAAAGTCGCGGTCCGACGCGCAAAAGTGGGGTATCGTAGAAATCGCCTTTTAAAGACGCACCTTTCTGGCCCCACAAAAATGGGCATTTCAAATTAGAAACAAGTCAAATGAACAAAATAGTGTGAATAAGTAAGTATTTCAGGGGTGAGTTAGCAGGTTATTGGGGTAGTAAGTCCTGATTTTTTTGGAGGTTGCAGTGACCACTACGCCATTCAAAATAGGCAGGCTTTGGCATAAGCAGTTAGGCCCCGTAGGATGATTTTAGCTAAAATGTGCCCCAAACACTCAAACCGGCTTGTATCTTGCAATGGAAAATATGGGAAACATGACTTAGACAGCAAATGATACACTGTATGCCATGTTTTCAAATTTTTATGCACAGTGGTTACAGCATGAAGCGAATGCATGTGAATATACAAAGGTGCATTGCATTAAACAAGTCCAATGAGCGTGAAAAAAATGGCCGGCCTGCCTGCTTTCATCCATCATTTGTTCTAAATTTATAATTAATCAATGAGCTGAGGTGGAGTCTTAGCCAGTGGTACCATCAGGGGTGTGTAATGCACTTTAGGGTAGACAGCCAATCAGCTGCCAGATTCAATCTGTCAATCAAACACAGCAGCCAATCAGAGAGCTGGCCATTGATCATCAGGCCCTTTATGACATCACAGACAGACCCACGGAACTCTCTGTGCTTGTCTGCTGGCTGGCTGTCAGTTGGGTGGGTGGACGGCAGAGGGGGAGGATGTACGTCTCGTTTCTCCTGAAAATTGCGGTTTTTCGGCGTTTCCGGAAAAAGTCGCGGTCCAACGCGCAAAAGTGGGGTATCGTAGAAATCGCCTTTTAAAGACGCACCTTTCTGGCCCCACAAAAATGGGCATTTCAAATTAGAAACAAGTCAAATGAACAAAATAGTGTGAATAAGTAAGTATTTCAGGGGTGAGTTAGCAGGTTATTGGGGTAGTAAGTCCTGATTTTTTTGGAGGTTGCATTGACCACTACGCCATTCAAAATAGGCAGGCTTTGGCATAAGCAGTTAGGCCCCGTAGGATGATTTTAGCTAAAATGTGCCCCAAACACTCAAACCGGCTTGTATCTTGCAATGGAAAATATGGGAAACATGACTTAGACAGCAAATGATACACTGTATGCCATGTTTCCAAATTTTTATGCACAGTGGTTACAGCATGAAGCGAATGCATGTGAATATACAAAGGTGCATTGCATTAAACAAGTCCAATGAGCGTGAAAAAAATGGCCGGCCTGCCTGCTTTCATCCATCATTTGTTCTAAATTTATAATTAATCAATGAGCTGAGGTGGAGTCTTAGCCAGTGGTACCATCAGGGGTGTGTAATGCACTTTAGGGTAGACAGCCAATCAGCTGCCAGATTCAATCTGTCAATCAAACACAGCAGCCAATCAGAGAGCTGGCCATTGATCAGCAGGCCCTTTATGACATCACAGACAGACCCACGGAACTCTCTGTGCTTGTCTGCTGGCTGGCTGTCAGTTGGGTGGGTGGGCGGCAGAGGGGGAGGATGTACGTCTCGTTTCTCCTGAAAATTGCGTTTTTTCGGCGTTTCCGGAAAAAGTCGCGGTCCGACGCGCAAAAGTGGGGTATCGTAGAAATCGCCTTTTAAAGACGCACCTTTCTGGCCCCACAAAAATGGGCATTTCAAATTAGAAACAAGTCAAATGAACAAAATAGTGTGAATAAGTAAGTATTTCAGGGGTGAGTTAGCAGGTTATTGGGGTAGTAAGTCCTGATTTTTTTGGAGGTTGCAGTGACCACTACGCCATTCAAAATAGGCAGGCTTTAGCATAAGCAGTTAGGCCCCGTAGGATGATTTTAGCTAAAATGTGCCCCAAACACTCAAACCGGCTTGTATCTTGCAATGGAAAATATGGGAAACATGACTTAGACAGCAAATGATACACTGTATGCCATGTTTCCAAATTTTTATGCACAGTGGTTACAGCATGAAGTGAATTCATGTGAATATACACAGGTGCATTGCATTAAACAAGTCCAATGAGCGTGAAAAAAATGGCCGGCCTGCCTGCTTTCATCCATCATTTGTTCTAAATTTATAATTAATCAATGAGCTGAGGTGGAGTCTTAGCCAGTGGTACCATCAGGGGTGTGTAATGCACTTTAGGGTAGACAGCCAATCAGCTGCCAGATTCAATCTGTCAATCAAACACAGCAGCCAATCAGAGAGCTGGCCATTGATCAGCAGGCCCTTTATGACATCACAGACAGACCCACGGAACTCTCTGTGCTTGTCTGCTGGCTGGCTGTCAGTTGGGTGGGTGGGCGGCAGAGGGGGAGGATGTACGTCTCGTTTCTCCTGAAAATTGCGGTTTTTCGGCGTTTCCGGAAAAAGTCGCGGTCCGACGCGCAAAAGTGGGGTATCGTAGAAATCGCCTTTTAAAGACGCACCTTTCTGGCCCCACAAAAATGGGCATTTCAAATTAGAAACAAGTCAAATGAACAAAATAGTGTGAATAAGTAAGTATTTCAGGGGTGAGTTAGCAGGTTATTGGGGTAGTAAGTCCTGATTTTTTTGGAGGTTGCAGTGACCACTACGCCATTCAAAATAGGCAGGCTTTGGCATAAGCAGTTAGGCCCCGTAGGATGATTTTAGCTAAAATGTGCCCCAAACACTCAAACCGGCTTGTATCTTGCAATGGAAAATATGGGAAACATGACTTAGACAGCAAATGATACACTGTATGCCATGTTTCCAAATGTTTATGCACAGTGGTTACAGCATGAAGCGAATGCATGTGAATATACAAAGGTGCATTGCATTAAACAAGTCCAATGAGCGTGAAAAAAATGGCCGGCCTGCCTGCTTTCATCCATCATTTGTTCTAAATTTATAATTAATCAATGAGCTGAGGTGGAGTCTTAGCCAGTGGTACCATCAGGGGTGTGTAATGCACTTTAGGGTAGACAGCCAATCAGCTGCCAGATTCAATCTGTCAATCAAACACAGCAGCCAATCAGAGAGCTGGCCATTGATCAGCAGGCCCTTTATGACATCACAGACAGACCCACGGAACTCTCTGTGCTTGTCTGCTGGCTGGCTGTCAGTTGGGTGGGTGGGCGGCAGAGGGGGAGGATGTACGTCTCGTTTCTCCTGAAAATTGCGGTTTTTCAGCGTTTCCGGAAAAAGTCGCGGTCCGACGCGCAAAAGTGGGGTATCGTAGAAATCGCCTTTTAAAGACGCACCTTTCTGGCCCCACAAAAATGGGCATTTCAAATTAGAAACAAGTCAAATGAACAAAATAGTGTGAATAAGTAAGTATTTCAGGGGTGAGTTAGCAGGTTATTGGGGTAGTAAGTCCTGATTTTTTTGGAGGTTGCAGTGACCACTACGCCATTCAAAATAGGCAGGCTTTAGCATAAGCAGTTAGGCCCCGTAGGATGATTTTAGCTAAAATGTGCCCCAAACACTCAAACCGGCTTGTATCTTGCAATGGAAAATATGGGAAACATGACTTAGACAGCAAATGATACACTGTATGCCATGTTTCCAAATTTTTATGCACAGTGGTTACAGCATGAAGCGAATGCATGTGAATATACAAAGGTGCATTGCATTAAACAAGTCCAATGAGCGTGAAAAAAATGGCCGGCCTGCCTGCTTTCATCCATCATTTGTTCTAAATTTATAATTAATCAATGAGATGAGGTGGAGTCTTAGCCAGTGGTACCATCAGGGGTGTGTAATGCACTTTAGGGTAGACAGCCAATCAGCTGCCAGATTCAATCTGTCAATCAAACACAGCAGCCAATCAGAGAGCTGGCCATTGATCAGCAGGCCCTTTATGACATCACAGACAGACCCACGGAACTCTCTGTGCTTGTCTGCTGGCTGGCTGTCAGTTGGGTGGGTGGGCGGCAGAGGGGGAGGATGTACGTCTCGTTTCTCCTGAAAATTGCGGTTTTTCGGCGTTTCCGGAAAAAGTCGCGGTCCGACGCGCAAAAGTGGGGTATCGTAGAAATCGCCTTTTAAAGACGCACCTTTCTGGCCCCACAAAAATGGGCATTTCAAATTAGAAACAAGTCAAATGAACAAAATAGTGTGAATAAGTAAGTATTTCAGGGGTGAGTTAGCAGGTTATTGGGGTAGTAAGTCCTGATTTTTTTGGAGGTTGCATTGACCACTACGCCATTCAAAATAGGCAGGCTTTGGCATAAGCAGTTAGGCCCCGTAGGATGATTTTAGCTAAAATGTGCCCCAAACACTCAAACCGGCTTGTATCTTGCAATGGAAAATATGGGAAACATGACTTAGACAGCAAATGATACACTGTATGCCATGTTTCCAAATTTTTATGCACAGTGGTTACAGCATGAAGCGAATGCATGTGAATATACAAAGGTGCATTGCATTAAACAAGTCCAATGAGCGTGAAAAAAATGGCCGGCCTGCCTGCTTTCATCCATCATTTGTTCTAAATTTATAATTAATCAATGAGCTGAGGTGGAGTCTTAGCCAGTGGTACCATCAGGGGTGTGTAATGCACTTTAGGGTAGACAGCCAATCAGCTGCCAGATTCAATCTGTCAATCAAACACAGCAGCCAATCAGAGAGCTGGCCATTGATCAGCAGGCCCTTTATGACATCACAGACAGACCCACGGAACTCTCTGTGCTTGTCTGCTGGCTGGCTGTCAGTTGGGTGGGTGGGCGGCAGAGGGGGAGGATGTACGTCTCGTTTCTCCTGAAAATTGCGGTTTTTCAGCGTTTCCGGAAAAAGTCGCGGTCCGACGCGCAAAAGTGGGGTATCGTAGAAATCGCCTTTTAAAGACGCACCTTTCTGGCCCCACAAAAATGGGCATTTCAAATTAGAAACAAGTCAAATGAACAAAATAGTGTGAATAAGTAAGTATTTCAGGGGTGAGTTAGCAGGTTATTGGGGTAGTAAGTCCTGATTTTTTCGGAGGTTGCAGTGACCACTACGCCATTCAAAATAGGCAGGCTTTAGCATAAGCATTTAGGCCCCGTAGGATGATTTTAGCTAAAATGTGCCCCAAACACTCAAACCGGCTTGTATCTTGCAATGGAAAATATGGGAAACATGACTTAGACAGCAAATGATACACTGTATGCCATGTTTCCAAATTTTTATGCACAGTGGTTACAGCATGAAGTGAATGCATGTGAATATACACAGGTGCATTGCATTAAACAAGTCCAATGAGCGTGAAAAAAATGGCCGGCCTGCCTGCTTTCATCCATCATTTGTTCTAAATTTATAATTAATCAATGAGCTGAGGTGGAGTCTTAGCCAGTGGTACCATCAGGGGTGTGTAATGCACTTTAGGGTAGACAGCCAATCAGCTGCCAGATTCAATCTGTCAATCAAACACAGCAGCCAATCAGAGAGCTGGCCATTGATCAGCAGGCCCTTTATGACATCACAGAAAGACCCACGGAACTCTCTGTGCTTGTCTGCTGGCTGGCTGTCAGTTGGGTGGGTGGGCGGCAGAGGGGGAGGATGTATGTCTCGTTTCTCCTGAAAATTGCGGTTTTTCGGCGTTTCCGGAAAAAGTCGCGGTCCGACGCGCAAAAGTGGGGTATCGTAGTAATCGCCTTTTAAAGACGCACCTTTCTGGCCCCACAAAAATAGGCATTTCAAATTAGAAACAAGTCAAATGAACAAAATAGTGTGAATAAGTAAGTATTTCAGGGGTGAGTTAGCAGGTTATTGGGGTAGTAAGTCCTGATTTTTTTGGAGGTTGCAGTGACCACTACGCCATTCAAAATAGGCAGGCTTTAGCATAAGCATTTAGGCCCCGTAGGATGATTTTAGCTAAAATGTGCCCCAAACACTCAAACCGGCTTGTATCTTGCAATGGAAAATATGGGAAACATGACTTAGACAGCAAATGATACACTGTATGCCATGTTTCCAAATTTTTATGCACAGTGGTTACAGCATGAAGTGAATGCATGTGAATATACACAGGTGCATTGCATTAAACAAGTCCAATGAGCGTGAAAAAAATGGCCGGCCTGCCTGCTTTCATCCATCATTTGTTCTAAATTTATAATTAATCAATGAGCTGAGGTGGAGTCTTAGCCAGTGGTACCATCAGGGGTGTGTAATGCACTTTAGGGTAGACAGCCAATCAGCTGCCAGATTCAATCTGTCAATCAAACACAGCAGCCAATCAGAGAGCTGGCCATTGATCAGCAGGCCCTTTATGACATCACAGACAGACCCACGGAACTCTCTGTGCTTGTCTGCTGGCTGGCTGTCAGTTGGGTGGGTGGGCGGCAGAGGGGGAGGATGTATGTCTCGTTTCTCCTGAAAATTGCGGTTTTTCGGCGTTTCCGGAAAAAGTCGCGGTCCGACGCGCAAAAGTGGGGTATCGTAGAAATCGCCTTTTAAAGACGCACCTTTCTGGCCCCACAAAAATGGGCATTTCAAATTAGAAACAAGTCAAATGAACAAAATAGTGTGAATAAGTAAGTATTTCAGGGGTGAGTTAGCAGGTTATTGGGGTAGTAAGTCCTGATTTTTTTGGAGGTTGCAGTGACCACTACGCCATTCAAAATAGGCAGGCTTTGGCATAAGCAGTTAGGCCCCGTAGGATGATTTTAGCTAAAATGTGCCCCAAACACTCAAACCGGCTTGTATCTTGCAATGGAAAATATGGGAAACATGACTTAGACAGCAAATGATACACTGTATGCCATGTTTCCAAATTTTTATGCACAGTGGTTACAGCATGAAGCGAATGCATGTGAATATACAAAGGTGCATTGCATTAAACAAGTCCAATGAGCGTGAAAAAAATGGCCGGCCTGCCTGCTTTCATCCATCATTTGTTCTAAATTTATAATTAATCAATGAGCTGAGGTGGAGTCTTAGCCAGTGGTACCATCAGGGGTGTGTAATGCACTTTAGGGTAGACAGCCAATCAGCTGCCAGATTCAATCTGTCAATCAAACACAGCAGCCAATCAGAGAGCTGGCCATTGATCAGCAGGCCCTTTATGACATCACAGACAGACCCACGGAACTCTCTGTGCTTGTCTGCTGGCTGGCTGTCAGTTGGGTGGGTGGGCGGCAGAGGGGGAGGATGTACGTCTCGTTTCTCCTGAAAATTGCGGTTTTTCAGCGTTTCCGGAAAAAGTCGCGGTCCGACGCGCAAAAGTGGGGTATCGTAGAAATCGCCTTTTAAAGACGCACCTTTCTGACCCCACAAAAATGGGCATTTCAAATTAGAAACAAGTCAAATGAACAAAATAGTGTGAATAAGTAAGTATTTCAGGGGTGAGTTAGCAGGTTATTGGGGTAGTAAGTCCTGATTTTTTTGGAGGTTGCAGTGACCACTACGCCATTCAAAATAGGCAGGCTTTAGCATAAGCATTTAGGCCCCGTAGGATGATTTTAGCTAAAATGTGCCCCAAACACTCAAACCGGCTTGTATCTTGCAATGGAAAATATGGGAAACATGACTTAGACAGCAAATGATACACTGTATGCCATGTTTCCAAATTTTTATGCACAGTGGTTACAGCATGAAGTGAATGCATGTGAATATACACAGGTGCATTGCATTAAACAAGTCCAATGAGCGTGAAAAAAATGGCCGGCTTGCCTGCTTTCATCCATCATTTGTTCTAAATTTATAATTAATCAATGAGCTGAGGTGGAGTCTTAGCCAGTGGTACCATCAGGGGTGTGTAATGCACTTTAGGGTAGACAGCCAATCAGCTGCCAGATTCAATCTGTCAATCAAACACAGCAGCCAATCAGAGAGCTGGCCATTGATCAGCAGGCCCTTTATGACATCACAGACAGACCCACGGAACTCTCTGTGCTTGTCTGCTGGCTGGCTGTCAGTTGGGTGGGTGGGCGGCAGAGGGGGAGGATGTACGTCTCGTTTCTCCTGAAAATTGAGGTTTTTCGGCGTTTCCGGAAAAAGTCGCGGTCCGACGCGCAAAAGTGGGGTATCGTAGAAATCGCCTTTTAAAGACGCACCTTTCTGGCCCCACAAAAATGATAATTTCAAATTAGAAACAAGTCAAATGAACAAAATAGTGTGAATAAGTAAGTATTTCAGGGGTGAGTTAGCAGGTTATTGGGGTAGTAAGTCCTGATTTTTTTGGAGGTTGCAGTGACCACTACGCCATTCAAAATAGGCAGGCTTTAGCATAAGCAGTTAGGCCCCGTAGGATGATTTTAGCTAAAATGTGCCCCAAACACTCAAACCGGCTTGTATCTTGCAATGGAAAATATGGGAAACATGACTTAGACAGCAAATGATACACTGTATGCCATGTTTCCAAATTTTTATGCACAGTGGTTACAGCATGAAGCGAATGCATGTGAATATACAAAGGTGCATTGCATTAAACAAGTCCAATGAGCGTGAAAAAAATGGCCGGCCTGCCTGCTTTCATCCATCATTTGTTCTAAATTTATAATTAATCAATGAGCTGAGGTGGAGTCTTAGCCAGTGGTACCATCAGGGGTGTGTAATGCACTTTAGGGTAGACAGCCAATCAGCTGCCAGATTCAATCTGTCAATCAAACACAGCAGCCAATCAGAGAGCTGGCCATTGATCAGCAGGCCCTTTATGACATCACAGACAGACCCACGGAACTCTCTGTGCTTGTCTGCTGGCTGGCTGTCAGTTGGGTGGGTGGGCGGCAGAGGGGGAGGATGTACGTCTCGTTTCTCCTGAAAATTGCGGTTTTTCTGCGTTTCCGGAAAAAGTCGCGGTCCGACGCGCAAAAGTGGGGTATCGTAGAAATCGCCTTTTAAAGACGCACCTTTCTGGCCCCACAAAAATGGGCATTTCAAATTAGAAACAAGTCAAATGAACAAAATAGTGTGAATAAGTAAGTATTTCAGGGGTGAGTTAGCAGGTTATTGGGGTAGTAAGTCCTGATTTTTTTGGAGGTTGCAGTGACCACTACGCCATTCAAAATAGGCAGGCTTTAGCATAAGCAGTTAGGCCCCGTAGGATGATTTTAGCTAAAATGTGCCCCAAACACTCAAACCGGCTTGTATCTTGCAATGGAAAATATGGGAAACATGACTTAGACAGCAAATGATACACTGTATGCCATGTTTCCAAATTTTTATGCACAGTGGTTACAGCATGAAGCGAATGCATGTGAATATACAAAGGTGCATTGCATTAAACAAGTCCAATGAGCGTGAAAAAAATGGCCGGCCTGCCTGTTTTCATCCATCATTTGTTCTAAATTTATAATTAATCAATGAGCTGAGGTGGAGTCTTAGCCAGTGGTACCATCAGGGGTGTGTAATGCACTTTAGGGTAGACAGCCAATCAGCTGCCAGATTCAATCTGTCAATCAAACACAGCAGCCAATCAGAGAGCTGGCCATTGATCAGCAGGCCCTTTATGACATCACAGACAGACCCACGGAACTCTCTGTGCTTGTCTGCTGGCTGGCTGTCAGTTGGGTGGGTGGGCGGCAGAGGGGGAGGATGTACGTCTCGTTTCTCCTGAAAATTGCGGTTTTTCGGCGTTTCCAGAAAAAGTCGCGGTCCGACGCGCAAAAGTGGGGTATCGTAGAAATCGCCTTTTAAAGACGCACCTTTCTGGCCCCACAAAAATGGGCATTTCAAATTAGAAACAAGTCAAATGAACAAAATAGTGTGAATAAGTAAGTATTTCAGGGGTGAGTTAGCAGGTTATTGGGGTAGTAAGTCCTGATTTTTTTGGAGGTTGCAGTGACCACTACGCCATTCAAAATAGGCAGGCTTTAGCATAAGCAGTTAGGCCCCGTAGGATGATTTTAGCTAAAATGTTCCCCAAACACTCAAACCGGCTTGTATCTTGCAATGGAAAATATGGGAAACATGACTTAGACAGCAAATGATACACTGTATGCCATGTTTCCAAATTTTTATGCACAGTGGTTACAGCATGAAGCGAATGCATGTGAATATACAAAGGTGCATTGCATTAAACAAGTCCAATGAGCGTGAAAAAAATGGCCGGCCTGCCTGCTTTCATCCATCATTTGTTCTAAATTTATAATTAATCAATGAGCTGAGGTGGAGTCTTAGCCAGTGGTACCATCAGGGGTGTGTAATGCACTTTAGGGTAGACAGCCAATCAGCTGCCAGATTCAATCTGTCAATCAAACACAGCAGCCAATCAGAGAGCTGGCCATTGATCAGCAGGCCCTTTATGACATCACAGACAGACCCACGGAACTCTCTGTGCTTGTCTGCTGGCTGGCTGTCAGTTGGGTGGGTGGGCGGCAGAGGGGGAGGATGTACGTCTCGTTTCTCCTGAAAATTGCGGTTTTTCGGCGTTTCCGGAAAAAGTCACGGTCCGACGAGCAAAAGTGGGGTATCGTAGAAATCGCCTTTTATAGACGCACCTTTCTGGCCCCACAAAAATGGGCATTTCAAATTAGAAACAAGTCAAATGAACAAAATAGTGTGAATAAGTAAGTATTTCAGGGGTGAGTTAGCAGGTTATTGGGGTAGTAAGTCCTGATTTTTTTGGAGGTTGCATTGACCACTACGCCATTCAAAATAGGCAGGCTTTGGCATAAGCAGTTAGGCCCCGTAGGATGATTTTAGCTAAAATGTGCCCCAAACACTCAAACCGGCTTGTATCTTGCAATGGAAAATATGGGAAACATGACTTAGACAGCAAATGATACACTGTATGCCATGTTTCCAAATTTTTATGCACAGTGGTTACAGCATGAAGCGAATGCATGTGAATATACAAAGGTGCATTGCATTAAACAAGTCCAATGAGCGTGAAAAAAATGGCCGGCCTGCCTGCTTTCATCCATCATTTGTTCTAAATTTATAATTAATCAATGAGCTGAGGTGGAGTCTTAGCCAGTGGTACCATCAGGGGTGTGTAATGCACTTTAGGGTAGACAGCCAATCAGCTGCCAGATTCAATCTGTCAATCAAACACAGCAGCCAATCAGAGAGCTGGCCATTGATCAGCAGGCCCTTTATGACATCACAGACAGACCCACGGAACTCTCTGTGCTTGTCTGCTGGCTGGCTGTCAGTTGGGTGGGTGGGCGGCAGAGGGGGAGGATGTACGTCTCGTTTCTCCTGAAAATTGCGGTTTTTCAGCGTTTCCGGAAAAAGTCGCGGTCCGACGCGCAAAAGTGGGGTATCGTAGAAATCGCCTTTTAAAGACGCACCTTTCTGGCCCCACAAAAATGGGCATTTCAAATTAGAAACAAGTCAAATGAACAAAATAGTGTGAATAAGTAAGTATTTCAGGGGTGAGTTAGCAGGTTATTGGGGTAGTAAGTCCTGATTTTTTTGGAGGTTGCAGTGACCACTACGCCATTCAAAATAGGCAGGCTTTAGCAAAAGCAGTTAGGCCCCGTAGGATGATTTTAGCTTAAATGTGCCCCAAACACTCAAACCGGCTTGTATCTTGCAATGGAAAATATGGGAAACATGACTTAGACAGCAAATGATACACTGTATGCCATGTTTCTAAATTTTTATGCACAGTGGTTACAGCATGAAGTGAATGCATGTGAATATACACAGGTGCATTGCATTAAACAAGTCCAATGAGCGTGAAAAAAATGGCCGGCCTGCCTGCTTTCATCCATCATTTGTTCTAAATTTATAATTAATCAATGAGCTGAGGTGGAGTCTTAGCCAGTGGTACCATCAGGGGTGTGTAATGCACTTTAGGGTAGACAGCCAATCAGCTGCCAGATTCAATCTGTCAATCAAACACAGCAGCCAATCAGAGAGCTGGCCATTGATCAGCAGGCCCTTTATGACATCACAGACAGACCCACGGAACTCTCTGTGCTTGTCTGCTGGCTGGCTGTCAGTTGGGTGGGTGGGCGGCAGAGGGGGTGGATGTACGTCTCGTTTCTCCTGAAAATTGCGGTTTTTCGGCGTTTCCGGAAAAAGTCGCGGTCCGACGCGCAAAAGTGGGGTATCGTAGAAATCGCCTTTTAAAGACACACCTTTCTGGCCCCACAAAAATGGGCATTTCAAATTAGAAACAAGTCAAATGAACAAAATAGTGTGAATAAGTAAGTATTTCAGGGGTGAGTTAGCAGGTTATTGGGGTAGTAAGTCCTGATTTTTTTGGAGGTTGCAGTGACCACTACGCCATTCAAAATAGGCAGGCTTTAGCATAAGCAGTTAGGCCCCGTAGGATGATTTTAGCTAAAATGTGCCCCAAACACTCAAACCGGCTTGTATCTTGCAATGGAAAATATGGGAAACATGACTTAGACAGCAAATGATACACTGTATGCCATGTTTCCAAATTTTTATGCACAGTGGTTACAGCATGAAGCGAATGCATGTGAATATACAAAGGTGCATTGCATTAAACAAGTCCAATGAGCGTGAAAAAAATGGCCGGCCTGCCTGTTTTCATCCATCATTTGTTCTAAATTTATAATTAATCAATGAGCTGAGGTGGAGTCTTAGCCAGTGGTACCATCAGGGGTGTGTAATGCACTTTAGGGTAGACAGCCAATCAGCTGCCAGATTCAATCTGTCAATCAAACACAGCAGCCAATCAGAGAGCTGGCCATTGATCAGCAGGCCCTTTATGACATCACAGACAGACCCACGGAACTCTCTGTGCTTGTCTGCTGGCTGGCTGTCAGTTGGGTGGGTGGGCGGCAGAGGGGGAGGATGTACGTCTCGTTTCTCCTGAAAATTGCGGTTTTTCGGCGTTTCCAGAAAAAGTCGCGGTCCGACGCGCAAAAGTGGGGTATCGTAGAAATCGCCTTTTAAAGACGCACCTTTCTGGCCCCACAAAAATGGGCATTTCAAATTAGAAACAAGTCAAATGAACAAAATAGTGTGAATAAGTAAGTATTTCAGGGGTGAGTTAGCAGGTTATTGGGGTAGTAAGTCCTGATTTTTTTGGAGGTTGCAGTGACCACTACGCCATTCAAAATAGGCAGGCTTTAGCATAAGCAGTTAGGCCCCGTAGGATGATTTTAGCTAAAATGTTCCCCAAACACTCAAACCGGCTTGTATCTTGCAATGGAAAATATGGGAAACATGACTTAGACAGCAAATGATACACTGTATGCCATGTTTCCAAATTTTTATGCACAGTGGTTACAGCATGAAGCGAATGCATGTGAATATACAAAGGTGCATTGCATTAAACAAGTCCAATGAGCGTGAAAAAAATGGCCGGCCTGCCTGCTTTCATCCATCATTTGTTCTAAATTTATAATTAATCAATGAGCTGAGGTGGAGTCTTAGCCAGTGGTACCATCAGGGGTGTGTAATGCACTTTAGGGTAGACAGCCAATCAGCTGCCAGATTCAATCTGTCAATCAAACACAGCAGCCAATCAGAGAGCTGGCCATTGATCAGCAGGCCCTTTATGACATCACAGACAGACCCACGGAACTCTCTGTGCTTGTCTGCTGGCTGGCTGTCAGTTGGGTGGGTGGGCGGCAGAGGGGGAGGATGTACGTCTCGTTTCTCCTGAAAATTGCGGTTTTTCGGCGTTTCCGGAAAAAGTCACGGTCCGACGAGCAAAAGTGGGGTATCGTAGAAATCGCCTTTTATAGACGCACCTTTCTGGCCCCACAAAAATGGGCATTTCAAATTAGAAACAAGTCAAATGAACAAAATAGTGTGAATAAGTAAGTATTTCAGGGGTGAGTTAGCAGGTTATTGGGGTAGTAAGTCCTGATTTTTTTGGAGGTTGCATTGACCACTACGCCATTCAAAATAGGCAGGCTTTGGCATAAGCAGTTAGGCCCCGTAGGATGATTTTAGCTAAAATGTGCCCCAAACACTCAAACCGGCTTGTATCTTGCAATGGAAAATATGGGAAACATGACTTAGACAGCAAATGATACACTGTATGCCATGTTTCCAAATTTTTATGCACAGTGGTTACAGCATGAAGCGAATGCATGTGAATATACAAAGGTGCATTGCATTAAACAAGTCCAATGAGCGTGAAAAAAATGGCCGGCCTGCCTGCTTTCATCCATCATTTGTTCTAAATTTATAATTAATCAATGAGCTGAGGTGGAGTCTTAGCCAGTGGTACCATCAGGGGTGTGTAATGCACTTTAGGGTAGACAGCCAATCAGCTGCCAGATTCAATCTGTCAATCAAACACAGCAGCCAATCAGAGAGCTGGCCATTGATCAGCAGGCCCTTTATGACATCACAGACAGACCCACGGAACTCTCTGTGCTTGTCTGCTGGCTGGCTGTCAGTTGGGTGGGTGGGCGGCAGAGGGGGAGGATGTACGTCTCGTTTCTCCTGAAAATTGCGGTTTTTCAGCGTTTCCGGAAAAAGTCGCGGTCCGACGCGCAAAAGTGGGGTATCGTAGAAATCGCCTTTTAAAGACGCACCTTTCTGGCCCCACAAAAATGGGCATTTCAAATTAGAAACAAGTCAAATGAACAAAATAGTGTGAATAAGTAAGTATTTCAGGGGTGAGTTAGCAGGTTATTGGGGTAGTAAGTCCTGATTTTTTTGGAGGTTGCAGTGACCACTACGCCATTCAAAATAGGCAGGCTTTAGCATAAGCATTTAGGCCCCGTAGGATGATTTTAGCTAAAATGTGCCCCAAACACTCAAACCGGCTTGTATCTTGCAATGGAAAATATGGGAAACATGACTTAGACAGCAAATGATACACTGTATGCCATGTTTCCAAATTTTTATGCACAGTGGTTACAGCATGAAGTGAATGCATGTGAATATACACAGGTGCATTGCATTAAACAAGTCCAATGAGCGTGAAAAAAATGGCCGGCCTGCCTGCTTTCATCCATCATTTGTTCTAAATTTATAATTAATCAATGAGCTGAGGTGGAGTCTTAGCCAGTGGTACCATCAGGGGTGTGTAATGCACTTTAGGGTAGACAGCCAATCAGCTGCCAGATTCAATCTGTCAATCAAACACAGCAGCCAATCAGAGAGCTGGCCATTGATCAGCAGGCCCTTTATGACATCACAGACAGACCCACGGAACTCTCTGTGCTTGTCTGCTGGCTGGCTGTCAGTTGGGTGGGTGGGCGGCAGAGGGGGAGGATGTACGTCTCATTTCTCCTGAAAATTGCGGTTTTTCGGCGTTTCCGGAAAAAGTCGCGGTCCGACGCGCAAAAGTGGGGTATCGTAGAAATCGCCTTTTAAAGACGCACCTTTCTGGCCCCACAAAAATGGGCATTTCAAATTAGAAACAAGTCAAATGAACAAAATAGTGTGAATAAGTAAGTATTTCAGGGGTGAGTTAGCAGGTTATTGGGGTAGTAAGTCCTGATTTTTTTGGAGGTTGCAGTGACCACTACGCCATTCAAAATAGGCAGGCTTTAGCATAAGCAGTTAGGCCCCGTAGGATGATTTTAGCTTAAATGTGCCCCAAACACTCAAACCGGCTTGTATCTTGCAATGGAAAATATGGGAAACATGACTTAGACAGCAAATGATACACTGTATGCCATGTTTCCAAATTTTTATGCACAGTGGTTACAGCATGAAGTGAATGCATGTGAATATACACAGGTGCATTGCATTAAACAAGTCCAATGAGCGTGAAAAAAATGGCCGGCCTGCCTGCTTTCATCCATCATTTGTTCTAAATTTATAATTAATCAATGAGCTGAGGTGGAGTCTTAGCCAGTGGTACCATCAGGGGTGTGTAATGCACTTTAGGGTAGACAGCCAATCAGCTGCCAGATTCAATCTGTCAATCAAACACAGCAGCCAATCAGAGAGCTGGCCATTGATCAGCAGGCCCTTTATGACATCACAGACAGACCCACGGAACTCTCTGTGCTTGTCTGCTGGCTGGCTGTCAGTTGGGTGGGTGGGCGGCAGAGGGGGTGGATGTACGTCTCGTTTCTCCTGAAAATTGCGGTTTTTCGGCGTTTCCGGAAAAAGTCGCGGTCCGACGCGCAAAAGTGGGGTATCGTAGAAATCGCCTTTTAAAGACGCACCTTTCTGGCCCCACAAAAATGGGCATTTCAAATTAGAAACAAGTCAAATGAACAAAATAGTGTGAATAAGTAAGTATTTCAGGGGTGAGTTAGCAGGTTATTGGGGTAGTAAGTCCTGATTTTTTTGGAGGTTGCAGTGACCACTACGCCATTCAAAATAGGCAGGCTTTAGCATAAGCAGTTAGGCCCCGTAGGATGATTTTAGCTAAAATGTGCCCCAAACACTCAAACCGGCTTGTATCTTGCAATGGAAAATATGGGAAACATGACTTAGACAGCAAATGATACACTGTATGCCATGTTTCCAAATTTTTATGCACAGTGGTTACAGCATGAAGCGAATGCATGTGAATATACAAAGGTGCATTGCATTAAACAAGTCCAATGAGCGTGAAAAAAATGGCCGGCCTGCCTGCTTTCATCCATCATTTGTTCTTAATTTATAATTAATCAATGAGCTGAGGTGGAGTCTTAGCCAGTGGTACCATCAGGGGTGTGTAATGCACTTTAGGGTAGACAGCCAATCAGCTGCCAGATTCAATCTGTCCATCAAACACAGCAGCCAATCAGAGAGCTGGCCATTGATCAGCAGGCCCTTTATGACATCACAGACAGACCCACGGAACTCTCTGTGCTTGTCTGCTGGCTGGCTGTCAGTTGGGTGGGTGGGCGGCAGAGGGGGAGGATGTACGTCTCGTTTCTCCTGAAAATTGCGGTTTTTCGGCGTTTCCGGAAAAAGTCGCGGTCCGACGCGCAAAAGTGGGGTATCGTAGAAATCGCCTTTTAAAGACGCACCTTTCTGGCCCCACAAAAATGGGCATTTCAAATTAGAAACAAGTCAAATGAACAAAATAGTGTGAATAAGTAAGTATTTCAGGGGTGAGTTAGCAGGTTATTGGGGTAGTAAGTCCTGATTTTTTTGGAGGTTGCATTGACCACTACGCCATTCAAAATAGGCAGGCTTTGGCATAAGCAGTTAGGCCCCGTAGGATGATTTTAGCTAAAATGTGCCCCAAACACTCAAACCGGCTTGTATCTTGCAATGGAAAATATGGGAAACATGACTTAGACAGCAAATGATACACTGTATGCCATGTTTCCAAATTTTTATGCACAGTGGTTACAGCATGAAGCGAATGCATGTGAATATACAAAGGTGCATTGCATTAAACAAGTCCAATGAGCGTGAAAAAAATGGCCGGCCTGCCTGCTTTCATCCATCATTTGTTCTAAATTTATAATTAATCAATGAGCTGAGGTGGAGTCTTAGCCAGTGGTACCATCAGGGGTGTGTAATGCACTTTAGGGTAGACAGCCAATCAGCTGCCAGATTCAATCTGTCAATCAAACACAGCAGCCAATCAGAGAGCTGGCCATTGATCAGCAGGCCCTTTATGACATCACAGACAGACCCACGGAACTCTCTGTGCTTGTCTGCTGGCTGGCTGTCAGTTGGGTGGGTGGGCGGCAGAGGGGGAGGATGTACGTCTCGTTTCTCCTGAAAATTGCGGTTTTTCAGCGTTTCCGGAAAAAGTCGCGGTCCGACGCGCAAAAGTGGGGTATCGTAGAAATCGCCTTTTAAAGACGCACCTTTCTGGCCCCACAAAAATGGGCATTTCAAATTAGAAACAAGTCAAATGAACAAAATAGCGTGAATAAGTAAGTATTTCAGGGGTGAGTTAGCAGGTTATTGGGGTAGTAAGTCCTGATTTTTTTGGAGGTTGCAGTGACCACTACGCCATTCAAAATAGGCAGGCTTTAGCATAAGCATTTAGGCCCCGTAGGATGATTTTAGCTAAAATGTGCCCCAAACACTCAAACCGGCTTGTATCTTGCAATGGAAAATATAGGAAACATGACTTAGACAGCAAATGATACACTGTATGCCATGTTTCCAAATTTTTATGCACAGTGGTTACAGCATGAAGTGAATGCATGTGAATATACACAGGTGCATTGCATTAAACAAGTCCAATGAGCGTGAAAAAAATGGCCGGCCTGCCTGCTTTCATCCATCATTTGTTCTAAATTTATAATTAATCAATGAGCTGAGGTGGAGTCTTAGCCAGTGGTACCATCAGGGGTGTGTAATGCACTTTAGGGTAGACAGCCAATCAGCTGCCAGATTCAATCTGTCCATCAAACACAGCAGCCAATCAGAGAGCTGGCCATTGATCAGCAGGCCCTTTATGACATCACAGACAGACCCACGGAACTCTCTGTGCTTGTCTGCTGGCTGGCTGTCAGTTGGGTGGGTGGGCGGCAGAGGGGGAGGATGTACGTCTCGTTTCTCCTGAAAATTGCGGTTTTTCGGCGTTTCCGGAAAAAGTCGCGGTCCGACGCGCAAAAGTGGGGTATCGTAGAAATCGCCTTTTAAAGACGCACCTTTCTGGCCCCACAAAAATGGGCATTTCAAATTAGAAACAAGTCAAATGAACAAAATAGTGTGAATAAGTAAGTATTTCAGGGGTGAGTTAGCAGGTTATTGGGGTAGTAAGTCCTGATTTTTTTGGAGGTTGCAGTGACCACTACGCCATTCAAAATAGGCAGGCTTTAGCATAAGCAGTTAGGCCCCGTAGGATGATTTTAGCTAAAATGTGCCCCAAACACTCAAACCGGCTTGTATCTTGCAATGGAAAATATGGGAAACATGACTTAGACAGCAAATGATACACTGTATGCCATGTTTCCAAATTTTTATGCACAGTGGTTACAGCATGAAGTGAATGCATGTGAATATACAGAGGTGCATTGCATTAAACAAGTCCAATGAGCGTGAAAAAATGGCCGGCCTGCCTGCTTTCATCCATCATTTGTTCTAAATTTATAATTAATCAATGAGCTGAGGTGGAGTCTTAGCCAGTGGTACCATCAGGGGTGTGTAATGCACTTTAGGGTAGAAAGCCAATCAGCTGCAAGATTCAATCTGTCAATCAAACACAGCAGCCAATCAGAGAGCTGGCCATTGATCAGCAGGCCCTTTATGACATCACAGACAGACCCACGGAACTCTCTGTGCTTGTCTGCTGGCTGGCTGTCAGTTGGGTGGGTGGGCGGCAGAAGGGGAGGATGTACGTCTCGTTTCTCCTGAAAATTGCGTTTTTTCGGCGTTTCCGGAAAAAGTCGCGGTCCGACGCGCAAAAGTGGGGTATCGTAGAAATCGCCTTTTAAAGACGCACCTTTCTGGCCCCACAAAAATGGGCATTTCAAATTAGAAACAAGTCAAATGAACAAAATAGTGTGAATAAGTAAGTATTTCAAGGGTGAGTTAGCAGGTTATTGGGGTAGTAAGTCCTGATTTTTTTGGAGGTTGCAGTGACTACTACGCCATTCAAAATAGGCAGGCTTTGGCATAAGCAGTTAGGCCCCGTAGGATGATTTTAGCTAAAATGTGCCCCAAACACTCAAACCGGCTTGTATCTTGCAATGGAAAATATGGGAAACATGACTTAGACAGCAAATGATACACTGTATGCCATGTTTCCAAATTTTTATGCACAGTGGTTACAGCATGAAGCGAATGCATGTGAATATACAAAGGTGCATTGCATTAAACAAGTCCAATGAGCGTGAAAAAAATGGCCGGCCTGCCTGCTTTCATCCATCATTTGTTCTAAATTTATAATTAATCAATGAGCTGAGGTGGAGTCTTAGCCAGTGGTACCATCAGGGGTGTGTAATGCACTTTAGGGTAGACAGCCAATCAGCTGCCAGATTCAATCTGTCAATCAAACACAGCAGCCAATCAGAGAGCTGGCCATTGATCAGCAGGCCCTTTATGACATCACAGACAGACCCACGGAACTCTCTGTGCTTGTCTGCTGGCTGGCTGTCAGTTGGGTGGGTGGGCGGCAGAGGGGGAGGATGTACGTCTCGTTTCTCCTGAAAATTGCGGTTTTTCGGCGTTTCCGGAAAAAGTCGCGGTCCGACGCGCAAAAGTGGGGTATCGTAGAAATCGCCTTTTAAAGACGCACCTTTCTGGCCCCACAAAAATGGGCATTTCAAATTAGAAACAAGTCAAATGAACAAAATAGTGTGAATAAGTAAGTATTTCAGGGGTGAGTTAGCAGGTTATTGGGGTAGTAAGTCCTGATTTTTTTGGAGGTTGCAGTGACCACTACGCCATTCAAAATAGGCAGGCTTTAGCATAAGCATTTAGGCCCCGTAGGATGATTTTAGCTAAAATGTGCCCCAAACACTCAAACCGGCTTGTATCTTGCAATGGAAAATATGGGAAACATGACTTAGACAGCAAATGATACACTGTATGCCATGTTTCCAAATTTTTATGCACAGTGGTTACAGCATGAAGTGAATGCATGTGAATATACACAGGTGCATTGCATTAAACAAGTCCAATGAGCGTGAAAAAAATGGCCGGCTTGCCTGCTTTCATCCATCATTTGTTCTAAATTTATAATTAATCAATGAGCTGAGGTGGAGTCTTAGCCAGTGGTACCATCAGGGGTGTGTAATGCACTTTAGGGTAGACAGCCAATCAGCTGCCAGATTCAATCTGTCAATCAAACACAGCAGCCAATCAGAGAGCTGGCCATTGATCAGCAGGCCCTTTATGACATCACAGACAGACCCACGGAACTCTCTGTGCTTGTCTGCTGGCTGGCTGTCAGTTGGGTGGGTGGGCGGCAGAGGGGGAGGATGTACGTCTCGTTTCTCCTGAAAATTGAGGTTTTTCGGCGTTTCCGGAAAAAGTCGCGGTCCGACGCGCAAAAGTGGGGTATCGTAGAAATCGCCTTTTAAAGACGCACCTTTCTGGCCCCACAAAAATGATAATTTCAAATTAGAAACAAGTCAAATGAACAAAATAGTGTGAATAAGTAAGTATTTCAGGGGTGAGTTAGCAGGTTATTGGGGTAGTAAGTCCTGATTTTTTTGGAGGTTGCAGTGACCACTACGCCATTCAAAATAGGCAGGCTTTAGCATAAGCAGTTAGGCCCCGTAGGATGATTTTAGCTAAAATGTGCCCCAAACACTCAAACCGGCTTGTATCTTGCAATGGAAAATATGGGAAACATGACTTAGACAGCAAATGATACACTGTATGCCATGTTTCCAAATTTTTATGCACAGTGGTTACAGCATGAAGCGAATGCATGTGAATATACAAAGGTGCATTGCATTAAACAAGTCCAATGAGCGTGAAAAAAATGGCCGGCCTGCCTGCTTTCATCCATCATTTGTTCTAAATTTATAATTAATCAATGAGCTGAGGTGGAGTCTTAGCCAGTGGTACCATCAGGGGTGTGTAATGCACTTTAGGGTAGACAGCCAATCAGCTGCCAGATTCAATCTGTCAATCAAACACAGCAGCCAATCAGAGAGCTGGCCATTGATCAGCAGGCCCTTTATGACATCACAGACAGACCCACGGAACTCTCTGTGCTTGTCTGCTGGCTGGCTGTCAGTTGGGTGGGTGGGCGGCAGAGGGGGAGGATGTACGTCTCGTTTCTCCTGAAAATTGCGGTTTTTCTGCGTTTCCGGAAAAAGTCGCGGTCCGACGCGCAAAAGTGGGGTATCGTAGAAATCGCCTTTTAAAGACGCACCTTTCTGGCCCCACAAAAATGGGCATTTCAAATTAGAAACAAGTCAAATGAACAAAATAGTGTGAATAAGTAAGTATTTCAGGGGTGAGTTAGCAGGTTATTGGGGTAGTAAGTCCTGATTTTTTTGGAGGTTGCAGTGACCACTACGCCATTCAAAATAGGCAGGCTTTAGCATAAGCAGTTAGGCCCCGTAGGATGATTTTAGCTAAAATGTGCCCCAAACACTCAAACCGGCTTGTATCTTGCAATGGAAAATATGGGAAACATGACTTAGACAGCAAATGATACACTGTATGCCATGTTTCCAAATTTTTATGCACAGTGGTTACAGCATGAAGCGAATGCATGTGAATATACAAAGGTGCATTGCATTAAACAAGTCCAATGAGCGTGAAAAAAATGGCCGGCCTGCCTGTTTTCATCCATCATTTGTTCTAAATTTATAATTAATCAATGAGCTGAGGTGGAGTCTTAGCCAGTGGTACCATCAGGGGTGTGTAATGCACTTTAGGGTAGACAGCCAATCAGCTGCCAGATTCAATCTGTCAATCAAACACAGCAGCCAATCAGAGAGCTGGCCATTGATCAGCAGGCCCTTTATGACATCACAGACAGACCCACGGAACTCTCTGTGCTTGTCTGCTGGCTGGCTGTCAGTTGGGTGGGTGGGCGGCAGAGGGGGAGGATGTACGTCTCGTTTCTCCTGAAAATTGCGGTTTTTCGGCGTTTCCAGAAAAAGTCGCGGTCCGACGCGCAAAAGTGGGGTATCGTAGAAATCGCCTTTTAAAGACGCACCTTTCTGGCCCCACAAAAATGGGCATTTCAAATTAGAAACAAGTCAAATGAACAAAATAGTGTGAATAAGTAAGTATTTCAGGGGTGAGTTAGCAGGTTATTGGGGTAGTAAGTCCTGATTTTTTTGGAGGTTGCATTGACCACTACGCCATTCAAAATAGGCAGGCTTTGGCATAAGCAGTTAGGCCCCGTAGGATGATTTTAGCTAAAATGTGCCCCAAACACTCAAACCGGCTTGTATCTTGCAATGGAAAATATGGGAAACATGACTTAGACAGCAAATGATACACTGTATGCCATGTTTCCAAATTTGTATGCACAGTGGTTACAGCATGAAGCGAATGCATGTGAATATACAAAGGTGCATTGCATTAAACAAGTCCAATGAGCGTGAAAAAAATGGCCGGCCTGCCTGCTTTCATCCATCATTTGTTCTAAATTTATAATTAATCAATGAGCTGAGGTGGAGTCTTAGCCAGTGGTACCATCAGGGGTGTGTAATGCACTTTAGGGTAGACAGCCAATCAGCTGCCAGATTCAATCTGTCAATCAAACACAGCAGCCAATCAGAGAGCTGGCCATTGATCAGCAGGCCCTTTATGACATCACAGACAGACCCACGGAACTCTCTGTGCTTGTCTGCTGGCTGGCTGTCAGTTGGGTGGGTGGGCGGCAGAGGGGGAGGATGTACGTCTCGTTTCTCCTGAAAATTGCGGTTTTTCGGCGTTTCCGGAAAAAGTCGCGGTCCGACGCGCAAAAGTGGGGTATCGTAGAAATCGCCTTTTAAAGACGCACCTTTCTGGCCCCACAAAAATGGGCATTTCAAATTAGAAACAAGTCAAATGAACAAAATAGTGTGAATAAGTAAGTATTTCAGGGGTGAGTTAGCAGGTTATTGGGGTAGTAAGTCCTGATTTTTTTGGAGGTTGCAGTGACCACTACGCCATTCAAAATAGGCAGGCTTTAGCATAAGCATTTAGGCCCCGTAGGATGATTTTAGCTAAAATGTGCCCCAAACACTCAAACCGGCTTGTATCTTGCAATGGAAAATATGGGAAACATGACTTAGACAGCAAATGATACACTGTATGCCATGTTTCCAAATTTTTATGCACAGTGGTTACAGCATGAAGTGAATGCATGTGAATATACACAGGTGCATTGCATTAAACAAGTCCAATGAGCGTGAAAAAAATGGCCGGCTTGCCTGCTTTCATCCATCATTTGTTCTAAATTTATAATTAATCAATGAGCTGAGGTGGAGTCTTAGCCAGTGGTACCATCAGGGGTGTGTAATGCACTTTAGGGTAGACAGCCAATCAGCTGCCAGATTCAATCTGTCAATCAAACACAGCAGCCAATCAGAGAGCTGGCCATTGATCAGCAGGCCCTTTATGACATCACAGACAGACCCACGGAACTCTCTGTGCTTGTCTGCTGGCTGGCTGTCAGTTGGGTGGGTGGGCGGCAGAGGGGGAGGATGTACGTCTCGTTTCTCCTGAAAATTGAGGTTTTTCGGCGTTTCCGGAAAAAGTCGCGGTCCGACGCGCAAAAGTGGGGTATCGTAGAAATCGCCTTTTAAAGACGCACCTTTCTGGCCCCACAAAAATGATAATTTCAAATTAGAAACAAGTCAAATGAACAAAATAGTGTGAATAAGTAAGTATTTCAGGGGTGAGTTAGCAGGTTATTGGGGTAGTAAGTCCTGATTTTTTTGGAGGTTGCAGTGACCACTACGCCATTCAAAATAGGCAGGCTTTAGCATAAGCAGTTAGGCCCCGTAGGATGATTTTAGCTAAAATGTGCCCCAAACACTCAAACCGGCTTGTATCTTGCAATGGAAAATATGGGAAACATGACTTAGACAGCAAATGATACACTGTATGCCATGTTTCCAAATTTTTATGCACAGTGGTTACAGCATGAAGCGAATGCATGTGAATATACAAAGGTGCATTGCATTAAACAAGTCCAATGAGCGTGAAAAAAATGGCCGGCCTGCCTGCTTTCATCCATCATTTGTTCTAAATTTATAATTAATCAATGAGCTGAGGTGGAGTCTTAGCCAGTGGTACCATCAGGGGTGTGTAATGCACTTTAGGGTAGACAGCCAATCAGCTGCCAGATTCAATCTGTCAATCAAACACAGCAGCCAATCAGAGAGCTGGCCATTGATCAGCAGGCCCTTTATGACATCACAGACAGACCCACGGAACTCTCTGTGCTTGTCTGCTGGCTGGCTGTCAGTTGGGTGGGTGGGCGGCAGAGGGGGAGGATGTACGTCTCGTTTCTCCTGAAAATTGCGGTTTTTCTGCGTTTCCGGAAAAAGTCGCGGTCCGACGCGCAAAAGTGGGGTATCGTAGAAATCGCCTTTTAAAGACGCACCTTTCTGGCCCCACAAAAATGGGCATTTCAAATTAGAAACAAGTCAAATGAACAAAATAGTGTGAATAAGTAAGTATTTCAGGGGTGAGTTAGCAGGTTATTGGGGTAGTAAGTCCTGATTTTTTTGGAGGTTGCAGTGACCACTACGCCATTCAAAATAGGCAGGCTTTAGCATAAGCAGTTAGGCCCCGTAGGATGATTTTAGCTAAAATGTGCCCCAAACACTCAAACCGGCTTGTATCTTGCAATGGAAAATATGGGAAACATGACTTAGACAGCAAATGATACACTGTATGCCATGTTTCCAAATTTTTATGCACAGTGGTTACAGCATGAAGCGAATGCATGTGAATATACAAAGGTGCATTGCATTAAACAAGTCCAATGAGCGTGAAAAAAATGGCCGGCCTGCCTGTTTTCATCCATCATTTGTTCTAAATTTATAATTAATCAATGAGCTGAGGTGGAGTCTTAGCCAGTGGTACCATCAGGGGTGTGTAATGCACTTTAGGGTAGACAGCCAATCAGCTGCCAGATTCAATCTGTCAATCAAACACAGCAGCCAATCAGAGAGCTGGCCATTGATCAGCAGGCCCTTTATGACATCACAGACAGACCCACGGAACTCTCTGTGCTTGTCTGCTGGCTGGCTGTCAGTTGGGTGGGTGGGCGGCAGAGGGGGAGGATGTACGTCTCGTTTCTCCTGAAAATTGCGGTTTTTCGGCGTTTCCAGAAAAAGTCGCGGTCCGACGCGCAAAAGTGGGGTATCGTAGAAATCGCCTTTTAAAGACGCACCTTTCTGGCCCCACAAAAATGGGCATTTCAAATTAGAAACAAGTCAAATGAACAAAATAGTGTGAATAAGTAAGTATTTCAGGGGTGAGTTAGCAGGTTATTGGGGTAGTAAGTCCTGATTTTTTTGGAGGTTGCATTGACCACTACGCCATTCAAAATAGGCAGGCTTTGGCATAAGCAGTTAGGCCCCGTAGGATGATTTTAGCTAAAATGTGCCCCAAACACTCAAACCGGCTTGTATCTTGCAATGGAAAATATGGGAAACATGACTTAGACAGCAAATGATACACTGTATGCCATGTTTCCAAATTTGTATGCACAGTGGTTACAGCATGAAGCGAATGCATGTGAATATACAAAGGTGCATTGCATTAAACAAGTCCAATGAGCGTGAAAAAAATGGCCGGCCTGCCTGCTTTCATCCATCATTTGTTCTAAATTTATAATTAATCAATGAGCTGAGGTGGAGTCTTAGCCAGTGGTACCATCAGGGGTGTGTAATGCACTTTAGGGTAGACAGCCAATCAGCTGCCAGATTCAATCTGTCAATCAAACACAGCAGCCAATCAGAGAGCTGGCCATTGATCAGCAGGCCCTTTATGACATCACAGACAGACCCACGGAACTCTCTGTGCTTGTCTGCTGGCTGGCTGTCAGTTGGGTGGGTGGGCGGCAGAGGGGGAGGATGTACGTCTCGTTTCTCCTGAAAATTGCGGTTTTTCAGCGTTTCCGGAAAAAGTCGCGGTCCGACGCGCAAAAGTGGGGTATCGTAGAAATCGCCTTTTAAAGACGCACCTTTCTGGCCCCACAAAAATGGGCATTTCAAATTAGAAACAAGTCAAATGAACAAAATAGTGTGAATAAGTAAGTATTTCAGGGGTGAGTTAGCAGGTTATTGGGGTAGTAAGTCCTGATTTTTTTGGAGGTTGCAGTGACCACTACGCCATTCAAAATAGGCAGGCTTTAGCATAAGCATTTAGGCCCCGTAGGATGATTTTAGCTAAAATGTGCCCCAAACACTCAAACCGGCTTGTATCTTGCAATGGAAAATATGGGAAACATGACTTAGACAGCAAATGATACACTGTATGCCATGTTTCCAAATTTTTATGCACAGTGGTTACAGCATGAAGTGAATGCATGTGAATATACACAGGTGCATTGCATTAAACAAGTCCAATGAGCGTGAAAAAAATGGCCGGCCTGCCTGCTTTCATCCATCATTTGTTCTAAATTTATAATTAATCAATGAGCTGAGGTGGAGTCTTAGCCAGTGGTACCATCAGGGGTGTGTAATGCACTTTAGGGTAGACAGCCAATCAGCTGCCAGATTCAATCTGTCAATCAAACACAGCAGCCAATCAGAGAGCTGGCCATTGATCAGCAGGCCCTTTATGACATCACAGACAGACCCACGGAACTCTCTGTGCTTGTCTGCTGGCTGGCTGTCAGTTGGGTGGGTGGGCGGCAGAGGGGGAGGATGTACGTCTCATTTCTCCTGAAAATTGCGGTTTTTCGGCGTTTCCGGAAAAAGTCGCGGTCCGACGCGCAAAAGTGGGGTATCGTAGAAATCGCCTTTTAAAGACGCACCTTTCTGGCCCCACAAAAATGGGCATTTCAAATTAGAAACAAGTCAAATGAACAAAATAGTGTGAATAAGTAAGTATTTCAGGGGTGAGTTAGCAGGTTATTGGGGTAGTAAGTCCTGATTTTTTTGGAGGTTGCAGTGACCACTACGCCATTCAAAATAGGCAGGCTTTAGCATAAGCAGTTAGGCCCCGTAGGATGATTTTAGCTAAAATGTGCCCCAAACACTCAAACCGGCTTGTATCTTGCAATGGAAAATATGGGAAACATGACTTAGACAGCAAATGATACACTGTATGCCATGTTTCCAAATTTTTATGCACAGTGGTTACAGCATGAAGTGAATGCATGTGAATATACACAGGTGCATTGCATTAAACAAGTCCAATGAGCGTGAAAAAAATGGCCGGCCTGCCTGCTTTCATCCATCATTTGTTCTAAATTTATAATTAATCAATGAGCTGAGGTGGAGTCTTAGCCAGTGGTACCATCAGGGGTGTGTAATGCACTTTAGGGTAGACAGCCAATCAGCTGCCAGATTCAATCTGTCAATCAAACACAGCAGCCAATCAGAGAGCTGGCCATTGATCAGCAGGCCCTTTATGACATCACAGACAGACCCACGGAACTCTCTGTGCTTGTCTGCTGGCTGGCTGTCAGTTGGGTGGGTGGGCGGCAGAGGGGGTGGATGTACGTCTCGTTTCTCCTGAAAATTGCGGTTTTTCGGCGTTTCCGGAAAAAGTCGCGGTCCGACGCGCAAAAGTGGGGTATCGTAGAAATCGCCTTTTAAAGACGCACCTTTCTGGCCCCACAAAAATGGGCATTTCAAATTAGAAACAAGTCAAATGAACAAAATAGTGTCAATAAGTAAGTATTTCAGGGGTGAGTTAGCAGGTTATTGGGGTAGTAAGTCCTGATTTTTTTGGAGGTTGCAGTGACCACTACGCCATTCAAAATAGGCAGGCTTTAGCATAAGCAGTTAGGCCCCGTAGGATGATTTTAGCTAAAATGTGCCCCAAACACTCAAACCGGCTTGTATCTTGCAATGGAAAATATGGGAAACATGACTTAGACAGCAAATGATACACTGTATGCCATGTTTCCAAATTTTTATGCACAGTGGTTACAGCATGAAGTGAATGCATGTGAATATACACAGGTGCATTGCATTAAACAAGTCCAATGAGCGTGAAAAAAATGGCCGGCCTGCCTGCTTTCATCCATCATTTGTTCTAAATTTATAATTAATCAATGAGCTGAGGTGGAGTCTTAGCCAGTGGTACCATCAGGGGTGTGTAATGCACTTTAGGGTAGACAGCCAATCAGCTGCCAGATTCAATCTGTCAATCAAACACAGCAGCCAATCAGAGAGCTGGCCATTGATCAGCAGGCCCTTTATGACATCACAGACAGACCCACGGAACTCTCTGTGCTTGTCTGCTGGCTGGCTGTCAGTTGGGTGGGTGGGCGGCAGAGGGGGTGGATGTACGTCTCGTTTCTCCTGAAAATTGCGGTTTTTCGGCGTTTCCGGAAAAAGTCGCGGTCCGACGCGCAAAAGTGGGGTATCGTAGAAATCGCCTTTTAAAGACGCACCTTTCTGGCCCCACAAAAATGGGCATTTCAAATTAGAAACAAGTCAAATGAACAAAATAGTGTCAATAAGTAAGTATTTCAGGGGTGAGTTAGCAGGTTATTGGGGTAGTAAGTCCTGATTTTTTTGGAGGTTGCAGTGACCACTACGCCATTCAAAATAGGCAGGCTTTAGCATAAGCAGTTAGGCCCCGTAGGATGATTTTAGCTAAAATGTGCCCCAAACACTCAAACCGGCTTGTATCTTGCAATGGAAAATATGGGAAACATGACTTAGACAGCAAATGATACACTGTATGCCATGTTTCCAAATTTTTATGCACAGTGGTTACAGCATGAAGCGAATGCATGTGAATATACAAAGGTGCATTGCATTAAACAAGTCCAATGAGCGTGAAAAAAATGGCCGGCCTGCCTGCTTTCATCCATCATTTGTTCTAAATTTATAATTAATCAATGAGCTGAGGTGGAGTCTTAGCCAGTGGTACCATCAGGGGTGTGTAATGCACTTTAGGGTAGACAGCCAATCAGCTGCCAGATTCAATCTGTCCATCAAACACAGCAGCCAATCAGAGAGCTGGCCATTGATCAGCAGGCCCTTTATGACATCACAGACAGACCCACGGAACTCTCTGTGCTTGTCTGCTGGCTGGCTGTCAGTTGGGTGGGTGGGCGGCAGAGGGGGAGGATGTACGTCTCGTTTCTCCTGAAAATTGCGGTTTTTCAGCGTTTCCGGAAAAAGTCGCGGTCCGACGCGCAAAAGTGGGGTATCGTAGAAATCGCCTTTTAAAGACGCACCTTTCTGGCCCCACAAAAATGGGCATTTCAAATTAGAAACAAGTCAAATAAACAAAATAGTGTGAATAAGTAAGTATTTCAGGGGTGAGTTAGCAGGTTATTGGGGTAGTAAGTCCTGATTTTTTTGGAGGTTGCATTGACCACTACGCCATTCAAAATAGGCAGGCTTTGGCATAAGCAGTTAGGCCCCGTAGGATGATTTTAGCTAAAATGTGCCCCAAACACTCAAACCGGCTTGTATCTTGCAATGGAAAATATGGGAAACATGACTTAGACAGCAAATGATACACTGTATGCCATGTTTCCAAATTTTTATGCACAGTGGTTACAGCATGAAGCGAATGCATGTGAATATACAAAGGTGCATTGCATTAAACAAGTCCAATGAGCGTGAAAAAAATGGCCGGCCTGCCTGCTTTCATCCATCATTTGTTCTAAATTTATAATTAATCAATGAGCTGAGGTGGAGTCTTAGCCAGTGGTACCATCAGGGGTGTGTAATGCACTTTAGGGTAGACAGCCAATCAGCTGCCAGATTCAATCTGTCAATCAAACACAGCAGCCAATCAGAGAGCTGGCCATTGATCAGCAGGCCCTTTATGACATCACAGACAGACCCACGGAACTCTCTGTGCTTGTCTGCTGGCTGGCTGTCAGTTGGGTGGGTGGGCGGCAGAGGGGGAGGATGTACGTCTCGTTTCTCCTGAAAATTGCGGTTTTTCAGCGTTTCCGGAAAAAGTCGCGGTCCGACGCGCAAAAGTGGGGTATCGTAGAAATCGCCTTTTAAAGACGCACCTTTCTGGCCCCACAAAAATGGGCATTTCAAATTAGAAACAAGTCAAATGAACAAAATAGTGTGAATAAGTAAGTATTTCAGGGGTGAGTTAGCAGGTTATTGGGGTAGTAAGTCCTGATTTTTTTGGAGGTTGCAGTGACCACTACGCCATTCAAAATAGGCAGGCTTTAGCATAAGCATTTAGGCCCCGTAGGATGATTTTAGCTAAAATGTGCCCCAAACACTCAAACCGGCTTGTATCTTGCAATGGAAAATATGGGAAACATGACTTAGACAGCAAATGATACACTGTATGCCATGTTTCCAAATTTTTATGCACAGTGGTTACAGCATGAAGTGAATGCATGTGAATATACACAGGTGCATTGCATTAAACAAGTCCAATGAGCGTGAAAAAAATGGCCGGCCTGCCTGCTTTCATCCATCATTTGTTCTAAATTTATAATTAATCAATGAGCTGAGGTGGAGTCTTAGCCAGTGGTACCATCAGGGGTGTGTAATGCACTTTAGGGTAGACAGCCAATCAGCTGCCAGATTCAATCTGTCAATCAAACACAGCAGCCAATCAGAGAGCTGGCCATTGATCAGCAGGCCCTTTATGACATCACAGACAGACCCACGGAACTCTCTGTGCTTGTCTGCTGGCTGGCTGTCAGTTGGGTGGGTGGGCGGCAGAGGGGGAGGATGTACGTCTCGTTTCTCCTGAAAATTGCGGTTTTTCGGCGTTTCCGGAAAAAGTCGCGGTCCGACGCGCAAAAGTGGGGTATCGTAGAAATCGCCTTTTAAAGACGCACCTTTCTGGCCCCACAAAAATGGGCATTTCAAATTAGAAACAAGTCAAATGAACAAAATAGTGTGAATAAGTAAGTATTTCAGGGGTGAGTTAGCAGGTTATTGGGGTAGTAAGTCCTGATTTTTTTGGAGGTTGCAGTGACCACTACGCCATTCAAAATAGGCAGGCTTTAGCATAAGCAGTTAGGCCCCGTAGGATGATTTTAGCTAAAATGTGCCCCAAACACTCAAACCGGCTTGTATCTTGCAATGGAAAATATGGGAAACATGACTTAGACAGCAAATGATACACTGTATGCCATGTTTCCAAATTTTTATGCACAGTGGTTACAGCATGAAGTGAATGCATGTGAATATACAGAGGTGCATTGCATTAAACAAGTCCAATGAGCGTGAAAAAATGGCCGGCCTGCCTGCTTTCATCCATCATTTGTTCTAAATTTATAATTAATCAATGAGCTGAGGTGGAGTCTTAGCCAGTGGTACCATCAGGGGTGTGTAATGCACTTTAGGGTAGACAGCCAATCAGCTGCCAGATTCAATCTGTCAATCAAACACAGCAGCCAATCAGAGAGCTGGCCATTGATCAGCAGGCCCTTTATGACATCACAGACAGACCCACGGAACTCTCTGTGCTTGTCTGCTGGCTGGCTGTCAGTTGGGTGGGTGGGCGGCAGAGGGGGAGGATGTACGTCTCGTTTCTCCTGAAAATTGCGGTTTTTCGGCGTTTCCGGAAAAAGTCGCGGTCCGACGCGCAAAAGTGGGGTATCGTAGAAATCGCCTTTTAAAGACGCACCTTTCTGGCCCCACAAAAATGGGCATTTCAAATTAGAAACAAGTCAAATGAACAAAATAGTGTGAATAAGTAAGTATTTCAGGGGTGAGTTAGCAGGTTATTGGGGTAGTAAGTCCTGATTTTTTTGGAGGTTGCAGTGACCACTACGCCATTCAAAATAGGCAGGCTTTGGCATAAGCAGTTAGGCCCCGTAGGATGATTTTAGCTAAAATGTGCCCCAAACACTCAAACCGGCTTGTATCTTGCAATGGAAAATATGGGAAACATGACTTAGACAGCAAATGATACACTGTATGCCATGTTTCCAAATTTTTATGCACAGTGGTTACAGCATGAAGCGAATGCATGTGAATATACAAAGGTGCATTGCATTAAACAAGTCCAATGAGCGTGAAAAAAATGGCCGGCCTGCCTGCTTTCATCCATCATTTGTTCTAAATTTATAATTAATCAATGAGCTGAGGTGGAGTCTTAGCCAGTGGTACCATCAGGGGTGTGTAATGCACTTTAGGGTAGACAGCCAATCAGCTGCCAGATTCAATCTGTCAATCAAACACAGCAGCCAATCAGAGAGCTGGCCATTGATCAGCAGGCCCTTTATGACATCACAGACAGACCCACGGAACTCTCTGTGCTTGTCTGCTGGCTGGCTGTCAGTTGGGTGGGTGGGCGGCAGAGGGGGAGGATGTACGTCTCGTTTCTGCCGAAAATTGCGGTTTTTCAGCGTTTCCGGAAAAAGTCGCGGTCCGACGCGCAAAAGTGGGGTATCGTAGAAATCGCCTTTTAAAGACGCACCTTTCTGGCCCCACAAAAATGGGCATTTCAAATTAGAAACAAGTCAAATGAACAAAATAGTGTGAATAAGTAAGTATTTCAGGGGTGAGTTAGCAGGTTATTGGGGTAGTAAGTCCTGATTTTTTTGGAGGTTGCAGTGACCACTACGCCATTCAAAATAGGCAGGCTTTAGCATAAGCAGTTAGGCCCCGTAGGATGATTTTAGCTAAAATGTGCCCCAAACACTCAAACCGGCTTGTATCTTGCAATGGAAAATATGGGAAACATGACTTAGACAGCAAATGATACACTGTATGCCATGTTTCCAAATTTTTATGCACAGTGGTTACAGCATGAAGCGAATGCATGTGAATATACAAAGGTGCATTGCATTAAACAAGTCCAATGAGCGTGAAAAAAATGGCCGGCCTGCCTGCTTTCATCCATCATTTGTTCTAAATTTATAATTAATCAATGAGCTGAGGTGGAGTCTTAGCCAGTGGTACCATCAGGGGTGTGTAATGCACTTTAGGGTAGACAGCCAATCAGCTGCCAGATTCAATCTGTCAATCAAACACAGCAGCCAATCAGAGAGCTGGCCATTGATCAGCAGGCCCTTTATGACATCACAGACAGACCCACGGAACTCTCTGTGCTTGTCTGCTGGCTGGCTGTCAGTTGGGTGGGGGGGGCGGCAGAGGGGGAGGATGTACGTCTCGTTTCTCCTGAAAATTGCGGTTTTTGGGCGTTTCCGGAAAAAGTCGCGGTCCGACGCGCAAAAGTGGGGTATCGTAGAAATCGCCTTTTAAAGACGCACCTTTCTGGCCCCACAAAAATGGGCATTTCAAATTAGAAACAAGTCAAATGAACAAAATAGTGTGAATAAGTAAGTATTTCAGGGGTGAGTTAGCAGGTTATTGGGGTAGTAAGTCCTGATTTTTTTGGAGGTTGCATTGACCACTACGCCATTCAAAATAGGCAGGCTTTGGCATAAGCAGTTAGGCCCCGTAGGATGATTTTAGCTAAAATGTGCCCCGAACACTCAAACCGGCTTGTATCTTGCAATGGAAAATATGGGAAACATGACTTAGACAGCAAATGATACACTGTATGCCATGTTTCCAAATTTTTATGCACAGTGGTTACAGCATGAAGCGAATGCATGTGAATATACAAAGGTGCATTGCATTAAACAAGTCCAATGAGCCTGAAAAAAATGGCCGGCCTGCCTGCTTTCATCCATCATTTGTTCTAAATTTATAATTAATCAATGAGCTGAGGTGGAGTCTTAGCCAGTGGTACCATCAGGGGTGTGTAATGCACTTTAGGGTAGACAGCCAATCAGCTGCCAGATTCAATCTGTCAATCAAACACAGCAGCCAATCAGAGAGCTGGCCATTGATCAGCAGGCCCTTTATGACATCACAGACAGACCCACGGAACTCTCTGTGCTTGTCTGCTGGCTGGCTGTCAGTTGGGTGGGTGGGCGGCAGAGGGGGAGGATGTACGTCTCGTTTCTCCTGAAAATTGCGGTTTTTCAGCGTTTCCGGAAAAAGTCGCGGTCCGACGCGCAAAAGTGGGGTATCGTAGAAATCGCCTTTTAAAGACGCACCTTTCTGGCCCCACAAAAATGGGCATTTCAAATTAGAAACAAGTCAAATGAACAAAATAGTGTGAATAAGTAAGTATTTCAGGGGTGAGTTAGCAGGTTATTGGGGTAGTAAGTCCTGATTTTTTTGGAGGTTGCAGTGACCACTACGCCATTCAAAATAGGCAGGCTTTAGCATAAGCATTTAGGCCCCGTAGGATGATTTTAGCTAAAATGTGCCCCAAACACTCAAACCGGCTTGTATCTTGCAATGGAAAATATGGGAAACATGACTTAGACAGCAAATGATACACTGTATGCCATGTTTCCAAATTTTTATGCACAGTGGTTACAGCATGAAGTGAATGCATGTGAATATACACAGGTGCATTGCATTAAACAAGTCCAATGAGCGTGAAAAAAATGGCCGGCCTGCCTGCTTTCATCCATCATTTGTTCTAAATTTATAATTAATCAATGAGCTGAGGTGGAGTCTTAGCCAGTGGTACCATCAGGGGTGTGTAATGCACTTTAGGGTAGACAGCCAATCAGCTGCCAGATTCAATCTGTCAATCAAACACAGCAGCCAATCAGAGAGCTGGCCATTGATCAGCAGGCCCTTTATGACATCACAGACAGACCCATGGAACTCTCTGTGCTTCTCTGCTGGCTGGCTGTCAGTTGGGTGGGCGGCAGAGGGGGAGGATGTACGTCTCGTTTCTCCTGAAAATTGCGGTTTTTCGGCGTTTCCGGAAAAAGTCGCGGTCCAACGCGCAAAAGTGGGGTATCGTAGAAATCGCCTTTTAAAGACGCACCTTTCTGGCCCCACAAAAATGGGCATTTCAAATTAGAAACAAGTCAAATGAACAAAATAGTGTGAATAAGTAAGTATTTCAGGGGTGAGTTAGCAGGTTATTGGGGTAGTAAGTCCTGATTTTTTTGGAGGTTGCAGTGACCACTACGCCATTCAAAATAGGCAGGCTTTAGCATAAGCAGTTAGGCCCCGTAGGATGATTTTAGCTAAAATGTGCCCCAAACACTCAAACCGGCTTGTATCTTGCAATGGAAAATATGGGAAACATGACTTAGACAGCAAATGATACACTGTATGCCATGTTTCCAAATTTTTATGCACAGTGGTTACAGCATGAAGCGAATGCATGTGAATATACAAAGGTGCATTGCATTAAACAAGTCCAATGAGCGTGAAAAAAATGGCCGGCCTGCCTGCTTTCATCCATCATTTGTTCTAAATTTATAATTAATCAATGAGCTGAGGTGGAGTCTTAGCCAGTGGTACCATCAGGGGTGTGTAATGCACTTTAGGGTAGACAGCCAATCAGCTGCCAGATTCAATCTGTCAATCAAACACAGCAGCCAATCAGAGAGCTGGCCATTGATCAGCAGGCCCTTTATGACATCACAGACAGACCCACGGAACTCTCTGTGCTTGTCTGCTGGCTGGCTGTCAGTTGGGTGGGTGGGCGGCAGAGGGGGAGGATGTACGTCTCGTTTCTCCTGAAAATTGCGGTTTTTCAGCGTTTCCAGAAAAAGTCGCAGTCCGACGAGCAAAAGTGGGGTATCGTAGAAATCGCCTTTTAAAGACGCACCTTTCTGGCCCCACAAAAATGGGCATTTCAAATTAGAAACAAGTCAAATGAACAAAATAGTGTGAATAAGTAAGTATTTCAGGGGTGAGTTAGCAGGTTATTGGGGTAGTAAGTCCTGATTTTTTTGGAGGTTGCAGTGACCACTACGCCATTCAAAATAGGCTGGCTTTAGCATAAGCATTTAGGCCCCGTAGGATGATTTTAGCTAAAATGTGCCCCAAACACTCAAACCGGCTTGTATCTTGCAATGGAAAATATGGGAAACATGACTTAGACAGCAAATGATACACTGTATGCCATGTTTCCAAATTTTTATGCACAGTGGTTACAGCATGAAGTGAATGCATGTGAATATACACAGGTGCATTGCATTAAACAAGTCCAATGAGCGTGAAAAAAATGGCCGGCCTGCCTGCTTTCATCCATCATTTGTTCTAAATTTATAATTAATCAATGAGCTGAGGTGGAGTCTTAGCCAGTGGTACCATCAGGGGTGTGTAATGCACTTTAGGGTAGACAGCCAATCAGCTGCCAGATTCAATCTGTCAATCAAACACAGCAGCCAATCAGAGAGCTGGCCATTGATCAGCAGGCCCTTTATGACATCACAGACAGACCCACGGAACTCTCTGTGCTTGTCTGCTGGCTGGCTGTCAGTTGGGTGGGTGGGCGGCAGAGGGGGAGGATGTACGTCTCGTTTCTCCTGAAAATTGCGGTTTTTCGGCGTTTCCGGAAAAAGTCGCGGTCCGACGCGCAAAAGTGGGGTATCGTAGAAATTGCCTTTTAAAGACGCACCTTTCTGGCCCCACAAAAATGGGCATTTCAAATTAGAAACAAGTCAAATGAACAAAATAGTGTGAATAAGTAAGTATTTCAGGGGTGAGTTAGCAGGTTATTGGGGTAGTAAGTCCTGATTTTTTTGGAGGTTGCATTGACCACTACGCCATTCAAAATAGGCAGGCTTTGGCATAAGCAGTTAGGCCCCGTAGGATGATTTTAGCTAAAATGTGCCCCAAACACTCAAACCGGCTTGTATCTTGCAATGGAAAATATGGGAAACATGACTTAGACAGCAAATGATACACTGTATGCCATGTTTCCAAATTTTTATGCACAGTGGTTACAGCATGAAGCGAATGCATGTGAATATACAAAGGTGCATTGCATTAAACAAGTCCAATGAGCGTGAAAAAAATGGCCGGCCTGCCTGCTTTCATCCATCATTTGTTCTAAATTTATAATTAATCAATGAGCTGAGGTGGAGTCTTAGCCAGTGGTACCATCAGGGGTGTGTAATGCACTTTAGGGTAGACAGCCAATCAGCTGCCAGATTCAATCTGTCAATCAAACACAGCAGCCAATCAGAGAGCTGGCCATTGATCAGCAGGCCCTTTATGACATCACAGACAGACCCACGGAACTCTCTGTGCTTGTCTGCTGGCTGGCTGTCAGTTAGGTGGGTGGGCGGCAGAGGGGGAGGATGTACGTCTCGTTTCTCCTGAAAATTGCGGTTTTTCAGCGTTTCCGGAAAAAGTTGCGGTCCGACGCGCAAAAGTGGGGTATCGTAGAAATCGCCTTTTAAAGACGCACCTTTCTGGCCCCCCAAAAATGGGCATTTCAAATTAGAAACAAGTCAAATGAACAAAATAGTGTGAATAAGTAAGTATTTCAGGGGTGAGTTAGCAGGTTATTGGGGTAGTAAGTCCTGATTTTTTTGGAGGTTGCAGTGAGCACTACGCCATTCAAAATAGGCAGGCTTTAGCATAAGCAGTTAGGCCCCGTAGGATGATTTTAGCTAAAATGTGCCCCAAACACTCAAACCGGCTTGTATCTTGCAATGGAAAATATGGGAAACATGACTTAGACAGCAAATGATACACTGTATGCCATGTTTCCAAATTTTTATGCACAGTGGTTACAGCATGAAGTGAATGCATGTGAATATACACAGGTGCATTGCATTAAACAAGTCCAATGAGCGTGAAAAAAATGGCCGGCCTGCCTGCTTTCATCCATCATTTGTTCTAAATTTATAATTAATCAATGAGCTGAGGTGGAGTCTTAGCCAGTGGTACCATCAGGGGTGTGTAATGCACTTTAGGGTAGACAGCCAATCAGCTGCCAGATTCAATCTGTCAATCAAACACAGCAGCCAATCAGAGAGCTGGCCATTGATCAGCAGGCCCTTTATGACATCACAGACAGACCCACGGAACTCTCTGTGCTTGTCTGCTGGCTGGCTGTCAGTTGGGTGGGTGGGCGGCAGAGGGGGAGGATGTACGTCTCGTTTCTCCTGAAAATTGCAGTTTTTCGGCGTTTCCGGAAAAAGTCGCGGTCCGACGCGCAAAAGTGGGGTATCGTAGAAATCGCCTTTTAAAGACGCACCTTTCTGGCCCCACAAAAATGGGCATTTCAAATTAGAAACAAGTCAAATGAACAAAATAGTGTGAATAAGTAAGTATTTCAGGGGTGAGTTAGCAGGTTATTGGGGTAGTAAGTCCTGATTTTTTTGGAGGTTGCAGTGACCACTACGCCATTCAAAATAGGCAGGCTTTGGCATAAGCAGTTAGGCTCCGTAGGATGATTTTAGCTAAAATGTGCCCCAAACACTCAAACCGGCTTGTATCTTGCAATGGAAAATATGGGAAACATGACTTAGACAGCAAATGATACACTGTATGCCATGTTTCCAAATTTTTATGCACAGTGGTTACAGCATGAAGCGAATGCATGTGAATATACAAAGGTGCATTGCATTAAACAAGTCCAATGAGCGTGAAAAAAATGGCCGGCCTGCCTGCTTTCATCCATCATTTGTTCTAAATTTATAATTAATCAATGAGCTGAGGTGGAGTCTTAGCCAGTGGTACCATCAGGGGTGTGTAATGCACTTTAGGGTAGACAGCCAATCAGCTGCCAGATTCAATCTGTCAATCAAACACAGCAGCCAATCAGAGAGCTGGCCATTGATCAGCAGGCCCTTTATGACATCACAGACAGACCCACGGAACTCTCTGTGCTTGTCTGCTGGCTGGCTGTCAGTTGGGTGGGTGGGCGGCAGAGGGGGTGGATGTACGTCTCGTTTCTCCTGAAAATTGCGGTTTTTCGGCGTTTCCGGAAAAAGTCGCGGTCCGACGCGCAAAAGTGGGGTATCGTAGATATCGCCTTTTAAAGACGCACCTTTCTGGCCCCACAAAAATGGGCATTTCAAATTAGAAACAAGTCAAATGAACAAAATAGTGTGAATAAGTAAGTATTTCAGGGGTGAGTTAGCAGGTTATTGGGGTAGTAAGTCCTGATTTTTTTGGAGGTTGCAGTGACCACTACGCCATTCAAAATAGGCAGGCTTTAGCATAAGCAGTTAGGCCCCGTAGGATGATTTTAGCTAAAATGTGCCCCAAACACTCAAACCGGCTTGTATCTTGCAATGGAAAATATGGGAAACATGACTTAGACAGCAAATGATACACTGTATGCCATGTTTCCAAATTTTTATGCACAGTGGTTACAGCATGAAGCGAATGCATGTGAATATACAAAGGAGCATTGCATTAAACAAGTCCAATGAGCGTGAAAAAAATGGCCGGCCTGCCTGCTTTCATCCATCATTTGTTCTAAATTTATAATTAATCAATGAGCTGAGGTGGAGTCTTAGCCAGTGGTACCATCAGGGGTGTGTAATGCACTTTAGGGTAGACAGCCAATCAGCTGCCAGATTCAATCTGTCAATCAAACACAGCAGCCAATCAGAGAGCTGGCCATTGATCAGCAGGCCCTTTGTGACATCACAGACAGACCCACGGAACTCTCTGTGCTTGTCTGCTGGCTGGCTGTCAGTTGGGTGGGTGGGCGGCAGAGGGGGAGGATGTATGTCTCGTTTCTCCTGAAAATTGCGGTTTTTCGGCGTTTCCGGAAAAAGTCGCGGTCCGACGCGCAAAAGTGGGGTATCGTAGAAATCGCCTTTTAAAGACGCACCTTTCTGGCCCCACAAAAATGGGCATTTCAAATTAGAAACAAGTCAAATGAACAAAATAGTGTGAATAAGTAAGTATTTCAGGGGTGAGTTAGCAGGTTATTGGGGTAGTAAGTCCTGATTTTTTTGGAGGTTGCAGTGACCACTACGCCATTCAAAATAGGCAGGCTTTGGCATAAGCAGTTAGGCCCCGTAGGATGATTTTAGCTAAAATGTGCCCCAAACACTCAAACCGGCTTGTATCTTGCAATGGAAAATATGGGAAACATGACTTAGACAGCAAATGATACACTGTATGCCATGTTTCCAAATTTTTATGCACAGTGGTTACAGCATGAAGTGAATGCATGTGAATATACACAGGTGCATTGCATTAAACAAGTCCAATGAGCGTGAAAAAAATGGCCGGCCTGCCTGCTTTCATCCATCATTTGTTCTAAATTTATAATTAATCAATGAGCTGAGGTGGAGTCTTAGCCAGTGGTACCATCAGGGGTGTGTAATGCACTTTAGGGTAGACAGCCAATCAGCTGCCAGATTCAATCTGTCAATCAAACACAGCAGCCAATCAGAGAGCTGGCCATTGATCAGCAGGCCCTTTATGACATCACAGACAGACCCACGGAACTCTCAGTGCTTGTCTGCTGGCTGGCTGTCAGTTGGGTGGGTGGGCGGCAGAGGGGGAGGATGTACGTCTCGTTTCTCATGAAAATTGCGGTTTTTCGGCGTTTCCGGAAAAAGTCGCGGTCCGACGCGCAAAAGTGGGGTATCGTAGAAATCGCCTTTTAAAGACGCACCTTTCTGGCCCCACAAAAATGGGCATTTCAAATTAGAAACAAGTCAAATGAACAAAATAGTGTGAATAAGTAAGTATTTCAGGGGTGAGTTAGCAGGTTATTGGGGTAGTAAGTCCTGATTTTTTTGGAGGTTGCAGTGACCACTACGCCATTCAAAATAGGCAGGCTTTAGCATAAGCAGTTAGGCCCCGTAGGATGATTTTAGCTAAAATGTGCCCCAAACACTCAAACCGGCTTGTATCTTGCAATGGAAAATATGGGAAACATGACTTAGACAGCAAATGATACACTGTATGCCATGTTTCCAAATTTTTATGCACAGTGGTTACAGCATGAAGTGAATGCATGTGAATATACACAGGTGCATTGCATTAAACAAGTCCAAAGAGCGTGAAAAAAATGGCCGGCCTGCCTGCTTTCATCCATCATTTGTTCTAAATTTATAATTAATCAATGAGCTGAGGTGGAGTCTTAGCCAGTGGTACCATCAGGGGTGTGTAATGCACTTTAGGGTAGACAGCCAATCAGCTGCCAGATTCAATCTGTCAATCAAACACAGCAGCCAATCAGAGAGCTGGCCATTGATCAGCAGGCCCTTTATGACATCACAGACAGACCCACGGAACTCTCTGTGCTTGTCTGCTGGCTGGCTGTCAGTTGGGTGGGTGGGCGGCAGAGGGGGAGGATGTACGTCTCGTTTCTCCTGAAAATTGCGTTTTTTCTGCGTTTCCGGAAAAAGTCGCGGTCCGACGCGCAAAAGTGGGGTATCATGGAAATCGCCTTTTAAAGACGCACCTTTCTGGCCCCACAAAAATGGGCATTTCAAATTAGAAACAAGTCAAATGAACAAAATAGTGTGAATAAGTAAGTATTTCAGGGGTGAGTTAGCAGGTTATTGGGGTAGTAAGTCCTGATTTTTTTGGAGGTTGCAGTGACCACTACGCCATTCAAAATAGGCAGGCTTTAGCATAAGCAGTTAGGCCCCGTAGGATGATTTTAGCTAAAATGTGCCCCAAACACTCAAACCGGCTTGTATCTTGCAATGGAAAATATGGGAAACATGACTTAGACAGCAAATGATACACTGTATGCCATGTTTCCAAATTTTTATGCACAGTGGTTACAGCATGAAGCGAATGCATGTGAATATACAAAGGTGCATTGCATTAAACAAGTCCAATGAGCGTGAAAAAAATGGCCGGCCTGCCTGTTTTCATCCATCATTTGTTCTAAATTTATAATTAATCAATGAGCTGAGGTGGAGTCTTAGCCAGTGGTACCATCAGGGGTGTGTAATGCACTTTAGGGTAGACAGCCAATCAGCTGCCAGATTCAATCTGTCAATCAAACACAGCAGCCAATCAGAGAGCTGGCCATTGATCAGCAGGCCCTTTATGACATCACAGACAGACCCACGGAACTCTCTGTGCTTGTCTGCTGGCTGGCTGTCAGTTGGGTGGGTGGGCGGCAGAGGGGGAGGATGTACGTCTCGTTTCTCCTGAAAATTGCGGTTTTTCGGCGTTTCCGGAAAAAGTCGCGGTCCGACGCGCAAAAGTGGGGTATCGTAGAAATCGCCTTTTAAAGACGCACCTTTCTGGCCCCACAAAAATGGGCATTTCAAATTAGAAACAAGTCAAATGAACAAAATAGTGTGAATAAGTAAGTATTTCAGGGGTGAGTTAGCAGGTTATTGGGGTAGTAAGTCCTGATTTTTTTGGAGGTTGCAGTGACCACTACGCCATTCAAAATAGGCAGGCTTTAGCATAAGCAGTTAGGCCCCGTAGGATGATTTTAGCTAAAATGTTCCCCAAACACTCAAACCGGCTTGTATCTTGCAATGGAAAATATGGGAAACATGACTTAGACAGCAAATGATACACTGTATGCCATGTTTCCAAATTTTTATGCACAGTGGTTACAGCATGAAGCGAATGCATGTGAATATACAAAGGTGCATAGCATTAAACAAGTCCAATGAGCGTGAAAAAAATGGCCGGCCTGCCTGCTTTCATCCATCATTTGTTCTAAATTTATAATTAATCAATGAGCTGAGGTGGAGTCTTAGCCAGTGGTACCATCAGGGGTGTGTAATGCACTTTAGGGTAGACAGCCAATCAGCTGCCAGATTCAATCTGTCAATCAAACACAGCAGCCAATCAGAGAGCTGGCCATTGATCAGCAGGCCCTTTATGACATCACAGACAGACCCACGGAACTCTCTGTGCTTGTCTGCTGGCTGGCTGTCAGTTGGGTGGGTGGGCGGCAGAGGGGGAGGATGTACGTCTCGTTTCTCCTGAAAATTGCGGTTTTTCTGCGTTTCCGGAAAAAGTCGCGGTCCGACGCGCAAAAGTGGGGTATCGTAGAAATCGCCTTTTAAAGACGCACCTTTCTGGCCCCACAAAAATGGGCATTTCAAATTAGAAACAAGTCAAATGAACAAAATAGTGTGAATAAGTAAGTATTTCAGGGGTGAGTTAGCAGGTTATTGGGGTAGTAAGTCCTGATTTTTTTGGAGGTTGCATTGACCACTACGCCATTCAAAATAGGCAGGCTTTGGCATAAGCAGTTAGGCCCCGTAGGATGATTTTAGCTAAAATGTGCCCCAAACACTCAAACCGGCTTGTATCTTGCAATGGAAAATATGGGAAACATGACTTAGACAGCAAATGATACACTGTATGCCATGTTTCCAAATTTTTATGCACAGTGGTTACAGCATGAAGCGAATGCATGTGAATATACAAAGGTGCATTGCATTAAACAAGTCCAATGAGCGTGAAAAAAATGGCCGGCCTGCCTGCTTTCATCCATCATTTGTTCTAAATTTATAATTAATCAATGAGCTGAGGTGGAGTCTTAGCCAGTGGTACCATCAGGGGTGTGTAATGCACTTTAGGGTAGACAGCCAATCAGCTGCCAGATTCAATCTGTCAATCAAACACAGCAGCCAATCAGAGAGCTGGCCATTGATCAGCAGGCCCTTTATGACATCACAGACAGACCCACGGAACTCTCTGTGCTTGTCTGCTGGCTGGCTGTCAGTTGGGTGGGTGGGCGGCAGAGGGGGAGGATGTACGTCTCGTTTCTCCTGAAAATTGCGGTTTTTCAGCGTTTCCGGAAAAAGTCGCGGTCCGACGCGCAAAAGTGGGGTATCGTAGAAATCGCCTTTTAAAGACGCACCTTTCTGGCCCCACAAAAATGGGCATTTCAAATTAGAAACAAGTCAAATGAACAAAATAGTGTGAATAAGTAAGTATTTCAGGGGTGAGTTAGCAGGTTATTGGGGTAGTAAGTCCTGATTTTTTTGGAGGTTGCAGTGACCACTACGCCATTGAAAATAGGCAGGCTTTAGCATAAGCATTTAGGCCCCGTAGGATGATTTTAGCTAAAATGTGCCCCAAACACTCAAACCGGCTTGTATCTTGCAATGGAAAATATGGGAAACATGACTTAGACAGCAAATGATACACTGTATGCCATGTTTCCAAATTTTTATGCACAGTGGTTACAGCATGAAGTGAATGCATGTGAATATACACAGGTGCATTGCATTAAACAAGTCCAATGAGCGTGAAAAAAATGGCCGGCCTGCCTGCTTTCATCCATCATTTGTTCTAAATTTATAATTAATCAATGAGCTGAGGTGGAGTCTTAGCCAGTGGTACCATCAGGGGTGTGTAATGCACTTTAGGGTAGACAGCCAATCAGCTGCCAGATTCAATCTGTCAATCAAACAGAGCAGCCAATCAGAGAGCTGGCCATTGATCAGCAGGCCCTTTATGACATCACAGACAGACCCACGGAACTCTCTGTGCTTGTCTGCTGGCTGGCTGTCAGTTGGGTGGGTGGGCGGCAGAGGGGGAGGATGTACGTCTCGTTTCTCCTGAAAATTGCGGTTTTTCAGCGTTTCCGGAAAAAGTCGCGGTCCGACGCGCAAAAGTGGGGTATCGTAGAAATCGCCTTTTAAAGACGCACCTTTCTGGCCCCACAAAAATGGGCATTTCAAATTAGAAACAAGTCAAATGAACAAAATAGTGTGAATAAGTAAGTATTTCAGGGGTGAGTTAGCAGGTTATTGGGGTAGTAAGTCCTGATTTTTTTGGAGGTTGCATTGACCACTACGCCATTCAAAATAGGCAGGCTTTGGCATAAGCAGTTAGGCCCCGTAGGATGATTTTAGCTAAAATGTGCCCCAAACACTCAAACCGGCTTGTATCTTGCAATGGAAAATATGGGAAACATGACTTAGACAGCAAATGATACACTGTATGCCATGTTTCCAAATTTTTATGCACAGTGGTTACAGCATGAAGCGAATGCATGTGAATATACAAAGGTGCATTGCATTAAACAAGTCCAATGAGCGTGAAAAAAATGGCCGGCCTGCCTGCTTTCATCCATCATTTGTTCTAAATTTATAATTAATCAATGAGCTGAGGTGGAGTCTTAGCCAGTGGTACCATCAGGGGTGTGTAATGCACTTTAGGGTAGACAGCCAATCAGCTGCCAGATTCAATCTGTCAATCAAACACAGCAGCCAATCAGAGAGCTGGCCATTGATCAGCAGGCCCTTTATGACATCACAGACAGACCCACGGAACTCTCTGTGCTTGTCTGCTGGCTGGCTGTCAGTTGGGTGGGTGGGCGGCAGAGGGGGAGGATGTACGTCTCGTTTCTCCTGAAAATTGCGGTTTTTCAGCGTTTCCGGAAAAAGTCGCGGTCTGACGCGCAAAAGTGGGGTATCGTAGAAATCGCCTTTTAAAGACGCACCTTTCTGGCCCCACAAAAATGGGCATTTCAAATTAGAAACAAGTCAAATGAACAAAATAGTGTAAATAAGTAAGTATTTCAGGGGTGAGTTAGCATGTTATTGGGGTAGTAAGTCCTGATTTTTTTGGAGGTTGCAGTGACCACTACGCCATTCAAAATAGGCAGGCTTTAGCATAAGCATTTAGGCCCCGTAGGATGATTTTAGCTAAAATGTGCCCCAAACACTCAAACCGGCTTGTATCTTGCAATGGAAAATATGGGAAACATGACTTAGACAGCAAATGATACACTGTATGCCATGTTTCCAAATTTTTATGCACAGTGGTTACAGCATGAAGCGAATGCATGTGAATATACAAAGGTGCATTGCATTAAACAAGTCCAATGAGCGTGAAAAAAATGGCCGGCCTGCCTGCTTTCATCCATCATTTGTTCTAAATTTATAATTAATCAATGAGCTGAGGTGGAGTCTTAGCCAGTGGTACCATCAGGGGTGTGTAATGCACTTTAGGGTAGACAGCCAATCAGCTGCCAGATTCAATCTGTCAATCAAACACAGCAGCCAATCAGAGAGCTGGCCATTGATCAGCAGGCCCTTTATGACATCACAGACAGACCCACGGAACTCTCTGTGCTTGTCTGCTGGCTGGCTGTCAGTTGGGTGGGTGGGCGGCAGAGGGGGAGGATGTACGTCTCGTTTCTCCTGAAAATTGCGGTTTTTCGGCGTTTCCGGAAAAAGTCGCGGTCCGACGCGCAAAAGTGGGGTATCGTAGAAATCGCCTTTTAAAGACGCACCTTTCTGGCCCCACAAAAATGGGCATTTCAAATTAGAAACAAGTCAAATGAACAAAATAGTGTGAATAAGTAAGTATTTCAGGGGTGAGTTAGCAGGTTATTGGGGTAGTAAGTCCTGATTTTTTTGGAGGTTGCAGTGACCACTACGCCATTCAAAATAGGCAGGCTTTAGCATAAGCAGTTAGGCCCCGTAGGATGATTTTAGCTAAAATGTGCCCCAAACACTCAAACCGGCTTGTATCTTGCAATGGAAAATATGGGAAACATGACTTAGACAGCAAATGATACACTGTATGCCATGTTTCCAAATTTTTATGCACAGTGGTTACAGCATGAAGCGAATGCATGTGAATATACAAAGGTGCATTGCATTAAACAAGTCCAATGAGCGTGAAAAAAATGGCCGGCCTGCCTGCTTTCATCCATCATTTGTTCTAAATTTATAATTAATCAATGAGCTGAGGTGGAGTCTTAGCCAGTGGTACCATCAGGGGTGTGTAATGCACTTTAGGGTAGACAGCCAATCAGCTGCCAGATTCAATCTGTCAATCAAACACAGCAGCCAATCAGAGAGCTGGCCATTGATCAGCAGGCCCTTTATGACATCACAGACAGACCCACGGAACTCTCTGTGCTTGTCTGCTGGCTGGCTGTCAGTTGGGTGGGTGGGCGGCAGAGGGGGAGGATGTACGTCTCGTTTCTCCTGAAAATTGCGGTTTTTCAGCGTTTCCGGAAAAAGTCGCGGTCCGACGCGCAAAAGTGGGGTATCGTAGAAATCGCCTTTTAAAGACGCACCTTTCTGGCCCCACAAAAATGGGCATTTCAAATTAGAAACAAGTCAAATGAACAAAATAGTGTGAATAAGTAAGTATTTCAGGGGTGAGTTAGCAGGTTATTGGGGTAGTAAGTCCTGATTTTTTTGGAGGTTGCAGTGACCACTACGCCATTCAAAATAGGCAGGCTTTAGCATAAGCAGTTAGACCCGTAGGATGATTTTAGCTAAAATGTGCCCCAAACACTCAAACCGGCTTGTATCTTGCAATGGAAAATATGGGAAACATGACTTAGACAGCAAATGATACACTGTATGCCATGTTTCCAAATTTTTATGCACAGTGGTTACAGCATGAAGTGAATGCATGTGAATATACACAGGTGCATTGCATTAAACAAGTCCAATGAGCGTGAAAAAAATGGCCGGCCTGCCTGCTTTCATCCATCATTTGTTCTAAATTTATAATTAATCAATGAGCTGAGGTGGAGTCTTAGCCAGTGGTACCATCAGGGGTGTGTAATGCACTTTAGGGTAGACAGCCAATCAGCTGCCAGATTCAATCTGTCAATCAAACACAGCAGCCAATCAGAGAGCTGGCCATTGATCAGCAGGCCCTTTATGACATCACAGACAGACCCACGGAACTCTCTGTGCTTGTCTGCTGGCTGGCTGTCAGTTTGGTGGGTGGGCGGCAGAGGGGGAGGATGTACGTCTCGTTTCTCCTGAAAATTGCGTTTTTTCTGCGTTTCCGGAAAAAGTCGCGGTCCGACGCGCAAAAGTGGGGTATCGTAGAAATCGCCTTTTAAAGACGCACCTTTCTGGCCCCACAAAAATGGGCATTTCAAATTAGAAACAAGTCAAATGAACAAAATAGTGTGAATAAGTAAGTATTTCAGGGGTGAGTTAGCAGGTTATTGGGGTAGTAAGTCCTGATTTTTTTGGAGGTTGCAGTGACCACTACGCCATTCAAAATAAGCAGGCTTTGGCATAAGCAGTTAGGCCCCGTAGGATGATTTTAGCTAAAATGTGCCCCAAACACTCAAACCGGCTTGTATCTTGCAATGGAAAATATGGGAAACATGACTTAGACAGCAAATGATACACTGTATGCCATGTTTCCAAATTTTTATGCACAGTGGTTACAGCATGAAGTGAATGCATGTGAATATACACAGGTGCATTGCATTAAACAAGTCCAATGAGCGTGAAAAAAATGGCCGGCCTGCCTGCTTTCATCCATCATTTGTTCTAAATTTATAATTAATCAATGAGCTGAGGTGGAGTCTTAGCCAGTGGTACCATCAGGGGTGTGTAATGCACTTTAGGGTAGACAGCCAATCAGCTGCCAGATTCAATCTGTCAATCAAACACAGCAGCCAATCAGAGAGCTGGCCATTGATCAGCAGGCCCTTTATGACATCACAGACAGACCCACGGAACTCTCTGTGCTTGTCTGCTGGCTGGCTGTCAGTTGGGTGGGTGGGCGGCAGAGGGGGAGGATGTACGTCTCGTTTCTCCTGAAAATTGCGGTTTTTCGGCGTTTCCGGAAAAAGTCGCGGTCCGACGCGCAAAAGTGGGGTATCGTAGAAATCGCCTTTTAAAGACGCACCTTTCTGGCCCCACAAAAATGGGCATTTCAAATTAGAAACAAGTCAAATGAACAAAATAGTGTGAATAAGTAAGTATTTCAGGGGTGAGTTAGCAGGTTATTGGGGTAGTAAGTCCTGATTTTTTTGGAGGTTGCAGTGACCACTATGCCATTCAAAATAGGCAGGCTTTAGCATAAGCAGTTAGGCCCCGTAGGATGATTTTAGCTAAAATGTGCCCCAAACACTCAAACCGGCTTGTATCTTGCAATGGAAAATATGGGAAACATGACTTAGACAGCAAATGATACACTGTATGCCATGTTTCCAAATTTTTATGCACAGTGGTTACAGCATGAAGTGAATGCATGTGAATATACACAGGTGCATTGCATTAAACAAGTCCAATGAGCGTGAAAAAAATGGCCGGCCTGCCTGCTTTCATCCATCATTTGTTCTAAATTTATAATTAATCAATGAGCTGAGGTGGAGTCTTAGCCAGTGGTACCATCAGGGGTGTGTAATGCACTTTAGGGTAGACAGCCAATCAGCTGCCAGATTCAATCTGTCAATCAAACACAGCAGCCAATCAGAGAGCTGGCCATTGATCAGCAGGCCCTTTATGACATCACAGACAGACCCACGGAACTCTCTGTGCTTGTCTGCTGGCTGGCTGTCAGTTGGGTGGGTGGGCGGCAGAGGGGGAGGATGTACGTCTCGTTTCTCCTGAAAATTGCGGTTTTTCTGCGTTTCCGGAAAAAGTCGCGGTCCGACGCGCAAAAGTGGGGTATCGTAGAAATCGCCTTTTAAAGACGCACCTTTCTGGCCCCACAAAAATGGGCATTTCAAATTAGAAACAAGTCAAATGAACAAAATAGTGTGAATAAGTAAGTATTTCAGGGGTGAGTTAGCAGGTTATTGGGGTAGTAAGTCCTGATTTTTTTGGAGGTTGCAGTGACCACTACGCCATTCAAAATAGGCAGGCTTTGGCATAAGCAGTTAGGCCCCGTAGGATGATTTTAGCTAAAATGTGCCCCAAACACTCAAACCGGCTTGTATCTTGCAATGGAAAATATGGGAAACATGACTTAGACAGCAAATGATACACTGTATGCCATGTTTCCAAATTTTTATGCACAGTGGTTACAGCATGAAGTGAATGCATGTGAATATACACAGGTGCATTGCATTAAACAAGTCCAATGAGCGTGAAAAAAATGGCCGGCCTGCCTGCTTTCATCCATCATTTGTTCTAAATTTATAATTAATCAATGAGCTGAGGTGGAGTCTTAGCCAGTGGTACCATCAGGGGTGTGTAATGCACTTTAGGGTAGACAGCCAATCAGCTGCCAGATTCAATCTGTCAATCAAACACAGCAGCCAATCAGAGAGCTGGCCATTGATCAGCAGGCCCTTTATGACATCACAGACAGACCCACGGAACTCTCTGTGCTTGTCTGCTGGCTGGCTGTCAGTTGGGTGGGTGGGCGGCAGAGGGGGAGGATGTACGTCTCGTTTCTCCTGAAAATTGCGGTTTTTCGGCGTTTCCGGAAAAAGTCGCGGTCCGACGCGCAAAAGTGGGGTATCGTAGAAATCGCCTTTTAAAGACGCACCTTTCTGGCCCCACAAAAATGGGCATTTCAAATTAGAAACAAGTCAAATGAACAAAATAGTGTGAATAAGTAAGTATTTCAGGGGTGAGTTAGCAGGTTATTGGGGTAGTAAGTCCTGATTTTTTTGGAGGTTGCAGTGACCACTACGCCATTCAAAATAGGCAGGCTTTAGCATAAGCAGTTAGGCCCCGTAGGATGATTTTAGCTAAAATGTTCCCCAAACGCTCAAACCGGCTTGTATCTTGCAATGGAAAATATGGGAAACATTACTTAGACAGCAAATGATACACTGTATGCCATGTTTCCAAATTTTTATGCACAGTGGTTACAGCATGAAGCGAATGCATGTGAATATACAAAGGTGCATTGCATTAAACAAGTCCAATGAGCGTGAAAAAAATGGCCGGCCTGCCTGCTTTCATCCATCATTTGTTCTAAATTTATAATTAATCAATGAGCTGAGGTGGAGTCTTAGCCAGTGGTACCATCAGGGGTGTGTAATGCACTTTAGGGTAGACAGCCAATCAGCTGCCAGATTCAATCTGTCAATCAAACACAGCAGCCAATCAGAGAGCTGGCCATTGATCAGCAGGCCCTTTATGACATCACAGACAGACCCACGGAACTCTCTGTGCTTGTCTGCTGGCTGGCTGTCAGTTGGGTAGGTGGGCGGCAGAGGGGGAGGATGTACGTCTCGTTTCTCCTGAAAATTGCGGTTTTTCAGCGTTTCCGGAAAAAGTCACGGTCCGACGCGCAAAAGTGGGGTATCGTAGAAATCGCCTTTTAAAGACGCACCTTTCTGGCCCCACAAAAATGAGCATTTCAAATTAGAAACAAGTCAAATGAACAAAATAGTGTGAATAAGTAAGTATTTCAGGGGTGAGTTAGCAGGTTATTGGGGTAGTAAGTCCTGATTTTTTTGGAGGTTGCAGTGACCACTACGCCATTCAAAATAGGCAGGCTTTAGCATAAGCAGTTAGGCCCCGTAGGATGATTTTAGCTAAAATGTGCCCCAAACACTCAAACCGGCTTGTATCTTGCAATGGAAAATATGGGAAACATGACTTAGACAGCAAATGATACACTGTATGCCATGTTTCCAAATTTTTATGCACAGTGGTTACAGCATGAAGCGAATGCATGTGAATATACAAAGGTGCATTGCATTAAACAAGTCCAATGAGCGTGAAAAAAATGGCCGGCCTGCCTGCTTTCATCCATCATTTGTTCTAAATTTATAATTAATCAATGAGCTGAGGTGGAGTCTTAGCCAGTGGTACCATCAGGGGTGTGTAATGCACTTTAGGGTAGACAGCCAATCAGCTGCCAGATTCAATCTGTCAATCAAACACAGCAGCCAATCAGAGAGCTGGCCATTGATCAGCAGGCCCTTTATGACATCACAGACAGACCCACGGAACTCTCTGTGCTTGTCTGCTGGCTGGCTGTCAGTTGGGTGGGTGGGCGGCAGAGGGGGAGGATGTACGTCTCGTTTCTCCTGAAAATTGCGGTTTTTCGGCGTTTCCGGAAAAAGTCGCGGTCCGACGCGCAAAAGTGGGGTATCGTAGAAATCGCCTTTTAAAGACGCACCTTTCTGGCCCCACAAAAATGGGCATTTCAAATTAGAAACAAGTCAAATGAACAAAATAGTGTGAATAAGTAAGTATTTCAGGGGTGAGTTAGCAGGTTATTGGGGTAGTAAGTCCTGATTTTTTTGGAGGTTGCATTGACCACTACGCCATTCAAAATAGGCAGGCTTTGGCATAAGCAGTTAGGCCCCGTAGGATGATTTTAGCTAAAATGTGCCCCAAACACTCAAACCGGCTTGTATCTTGCAATGGAAAATATGGGAAACATGACTTAGACAGCAAATGATACACTGTATGCCATGTTTCCAAATTTTTATGCACAGTGGTTACAGCATGAAGCGAATGCATGTGAATATACAAAGGTGCATTGCATTAAACAAGTCCAATGAGCGTGAAAAAAATGGCCGGCCTGCCTTCTTTCATCCATCATTTGTTCTAAATTTATAATTAATCAATGAGCTGAGGTGGAGTCTTAGCCAGTGGTACCATCAGGGGTGTGTAATGCACTTTAGGGTAGACAGCCAATCAGCTGCCAGATTCAATCTGTCAATCAAACACAGCAGCCAATCAGAGAGCTGGCCATTGATCAGCAGGCCCTTTATGACATCACAGACAGACCCACGGAACTCTCTGTGCTTGTCTGCTGGCTGGCTGTCAGTTGGGTGGGTGGGCGGCAGAGGGGGAGGATGTACGTCTCGTTTCTCCTGAAAATTGCGGTTTTTCAGCGTTTCCGGAAAAAGTCGCGGTCCGACGCGCAAAAGTGGGGTATCGTAGAAATCGCCTTTTAAAGACGCACCTTTCTGGCCCCACAAAAATGGGCATTTCAAATTAGAAACAAGTCAAATGAACAAAATAGTGTGAATAAGTAAGTATTTCAGGGGTGAGTTAGCAGGTTATTGGGGTAGTAAGTCCTGATTTTTTTGGAGGTTGCAGTGACCACTACGCCATTCAAAATAGGCAGGCTTTAGCATAAGCATTTAGGCCCCGTAGGATGATTTTAGCTAAAATGTGCCCCAAACACTCAAACCGGCTTGTATCTTGCAATGGAAAATATGGGAAACATGACTTAGACAGCAAATGATACACTGTATGCCATGTTTCCAAATTTTTATGCACAGTGGTTACAGCATGAAGCGAATGCATGTGAATATACAAAGGTGCATTGCATTAAACAAGTCCAATGAGCGTGAAAAAAATGGCCGGCCTGCCTGCTTTCATCCATCATTTGTTCTAAATTTATAATTAATCAATGAGCTGAGGTGGAGTCTTAGCCAGTGGTACCATCAGGGGTGTGTAATGCACTTTAGGGTAGACAGCCAATCAGCTGCCAGATTCAATCTGTCAATCAAACACAGCAGCCAATCAGAGAGCTGGCCATTGATCAGCAGGCCCTTTATGACATCACAGACAGACCCACGGAACTCTCTGTGCTTGTCTGCTGGCTGGCTGTCAGTTGGGTGGGTGGGCGGCAGAGGGGGAGGATGTACGTCTCGTTTCTCCTGAAAATTGCGGTTTTTCAGCGTTTCCGGAAAAAGTCGCGGTCCGACGCGCAAAAGTGGGGTATCGTAGAAATCGCCTTTTAAAGACGCACCTTTCTGGCCCCACAAAAATGGGCATTTCAAATTAGAAACAAGTCAAATGAACAAAATAGTGTGAATAAGTAAGTATTTCAGGGGTGAGTTAGCAGGTTATTGGGGTAGTAAGTCCTGATTTTTTTGGAGGTTGCAGTGACCACTACGCCATTCAAAATAGGCAGGCTTTAGCATAAGCAGTTAGGCCCCGTAGGATGATTTTAGCTAAAATGTGCCCCAAACACTCAAACCGGCTTGTATCTTGCAATGGAAAATATGGGAAACATGACTTAGACAGCAAATGATACACTGTATGCCATGTTTCCAAATTTTTATGCACAGTGGTTACAGCATGAAGCGAATGCATGTGAATATACAAAGGTGCATTGCATTAAACAAGTCCAATGAGCGTGAAAAAAATGGCCGGCCTGCCTGCTTTCATCCATCATTTGTTCTAAATTTATAATTAATCAATGAGCTGAGGTGGAGTCTTAGCCAGTGGTACCATCAGGGGTGTGTAATGCACTTTAGGGTAGACAGCCAATCAGCTGCCAGATTCAATCTGTCAATCAAACACAGCAGCCAATCAGAGAGCTGGCCATTGATCAGCAGGCCCTTTATGACATCACAGACAGACCCACGGAACTCTCTGTGCTTGTCTGCTGGCTGGCTGTCAGTTGGGTGGGTGGGCGGCAGAGGGGGAGGATGTACGTCTCGTTTCTCCTGAAAATTGCGGTTTTTCGGCGTTTCCGGAAAAAGTCGCGGTCCGACGCGCAAAAGTGGGGTATCGTAGAAATCGCCTTTTAAAGACGCACCTTTCTGGCCCCACAAAAATGGGCATTTCAAATTAGAAACAAGTCAAATGAACAAAATAGTGTGAATAAGTAAGTATTTCAGGGGTGAGTTAGCAGGTTATTGGGGTAGTAAGTCCTGATTTTTTTGGAGGTTGCATTGACCACTACGCCATTCAAAATAGGCAGGCTTTGGCATAAGCAGTTAGGCCCCGTAGGATGATTTTAGCTAAAATGTGCCCCAAACACTCAAACCGGCTTGTATCTTGCAATGGAAAATATGGGAAACATGACTTAGACAGCAAATGATACACTGTATGCCATGTTTCCAAATTTTTATGCACAGTGGTTACAGCATGAAGCGAATGCATGTGAATATACAAAGGTGCATTGCATTAAACAAGTCCAATGAGCGTGAAAAAAATGGCCGGCCTGCCTTCTTTCATCCATCATTTGTTCTAAATTTATAATTAATCAATGAGCTGAGGTGGAGTCTTAGCCAGTGGTACCATCAGGGGTGTGTAATGCACTTTAGGGTAGACAGCCAATCAGCTGCCAGATTCAATCTGTCAATCAAACACAGCAGCCAATCAGAGAGCTGGCCATTGATCAGCAGGCCCTTTATGACATCACAGACAGACCCACGGAACTCTCTGTGCTTGTCTGCTGGCTGGCTGTCAGTTGGGTGGGTGGGCGGCAGAGGGGGAGGATGTACGTCTCGTTTCTCCTGAAAATTGCGGTTTTTCAGCGTTTCCGGAAAAAGTCGCGGTCCGACGCGCAAAAGTGGGGTATCGTAGAAATCGCCTTTTAAAGACGCACCTTTCTGGCCCCACAAAAATGGGCATTTCAAATTAGAAACAAGTCAAATGAACAAAATAGTGTGAATAAGTAAGTATTTCAGGGGTGAGTTAGCAGGTTATTGGGGTAGTAAGTCCTGATTTTTTTGGAGGTTGCAGTGACCACTACGCCATTCAAAATAGGCAGGCTTTAGCATAAGCATTTAGGCCCCGTAGGATGATTTTAGCTAAAATGTGCCCCAAACACTCAAACCGGCTTGTATCTTGCAATGGAAAATATGGGAAACATGACTTAGACAGCAAATGATACACTGTATGCCATGTTTCCAAATTTTTATGCACAGTGGTTACAGCATGAAGCGAATGCATGTGAATATACAAAGGTGCATTGCATTAAACAAGTCCAATGAGCGTGAAAAAAATGGCCGGCCTGCCTGCTTTCATCCATCATTTGTTCTAAATTTATAATTAATCAATGAGCTGAGGTGGAGTCTTAGCCAGTGGTACCATCAGGGGTGTGTAATGCACTTTAGGGTAGACAGCCAATCAGCTGCCAGATTCAATCTGTCAATCAAACACAGCAGCCAATCAGAGAGCTGGCCATTGATCAGCAGGCCCTTTATGACATCACAGACAGACCCACGGAACTCTCTGTGCTTGTCTGCTGGCTGGCTGTCAGTTGGGTGGGTGGGCGGCAGAGGGGGAGGATGTACGTCTCGTTTCTCCTGAAAATTGCGGTTTTTCAGCGTTTCCGGAAAAAGTCGCGGTCCGACGCGCAAAAGTGGGGTATCGTAGAAATCGCCTTTTAAAGACGCACCTTTCTGGCCCCACAAAAATGGGCATTTCAAATTAGAAACAAGTCAAATGAACAAAATAGTGTGAATAAGTAAGTATTTCAGGGGTGAGTTAGCAGGTTATTGGGGTAGTAAGTCCTGATTTTTTTGGAGGTTGCAGTGACCACTACGCCATTCAAAATAGGCAGGCTTTAGCATAAGCATTTAGGCCCCGTAGGATGATTTTAGCTAAAATGTGCCCCAAACACTCAAACCGGCTTGTATCTTGCAATGGAAAATATGGGAAACATGACTTAGACAGCAAATGATACACTGTATGCCATGTTTCCAAATTTTTATGCACAGTGGTTACAGCATGAAGTGAATGCATGTGAATATACACAGGTGCATTGCATTAAACAAGTCCAATGAGCGTGAAAAAAATGGCCGGCCTGCCTGCTTTCATCCATCATTTGTTCTAAATTTATAATTAATCAATGAGCTGAGGTGGAGTCTTAGCCAGTGGTACCATCAGGGGTGTGTAATGCACTTTAGGGTAGACAGCCAATCAGCTGCCAGATTCAATCTGTCAATCAAACACAGCAGCCAATCAGAGAGCTGGCCATTGATCAGCAGGCCCTTTATGACATCACAGACAGACCCACGGAACTCTCTGTGCTTGTCTGCTGGCTGGCTGTCAGTTGGGTGGGTGGGCGGCAGAGGGGGAGGATGTATGTCTCGTTTCTCCTGAAAATTGCGGTTTTTCGGCGTTTCCGGAAAAAGTCGCGGTCCGACGCGCAAAAGTGGGGTATCGTAGAAATCGCCTTTTAAAGACGCACCTTTCTGGCCCCACAAAAATGGGCATTTCAAATTAGAAACAAGTCAAATGAACAAAATAGTGTGAATAAGTAAGTATTTCAGGGGTGAGTTAGCAGGTTATTGGGGTAGTAAGTCCTGATTTTTTTGGAGGTTGCATTGACCACTACGCCATTCAAAATAGGCAGGCTTTGGCATAAGCAGTTAGGCCCCGTAGGATGATTTTAGCTAAAATGTGCCCCAAACACTCAAACCGGCTTGTATCTTGCAATGGAAAATATGGGAAACATGACTTAGACAGCAAATGATACACTGTATGCCATGTTTCCAAATTTTTATGCACAGTGGTTACAGCATGAAGTGAATGCATGTGAATATACAAAGGTGCATTGCATTAAACAAGTCCAATGAGCGTGAAAAAAATGGCCGGCCTGCCTGCTTTCATCCATCATTTGTTCTAAATTTATAATTAATCAATGAGCTGAGGTGGAGTCTTAGCCAGTGGTACCATCAGGGGTGTGTAATGCACTTTAGGGTAGACAGCCAATCAGCTGCCAGATTCAATCTGTCAATCAAACACAGCAGCCAATCAGAGAGCTGGCCATTGATCAGCAGGCCCTTTATGACATCACAGACAGACCCACGGAACTCTCTGTGCTTGTCTGCTGGCTGGCTGTCAGTTGGGTGGGTGGGCGGCAGAGGGGGAGGATGTACGTCTCGTTTCTCCTGAAAATTGCGGTTTTTCAGCGTTTCCGGAAAAAGTCGCGGTCCGACGCGCAAAAGTGGGGTATCGTAGAAATCGCCTTTTAAAGACGCACCTTTCTGGCCCCACAAAAATGGGCATTTCAAATTAGAAACAAGTCAAATGAACAAAATAGTGTGAATAAGTAAGTATTTCAGGGGTGAGTTAGCAGGTTATTGGGGTAGTAAGTCCTGATTTTTTTGGAGGTTGCAGTGACCACTACGCCATTCAAAATAGGCAGGCTTTAGCATAAGCATTTAGGCCCCGTAGGATGATTTTAGCTAAAATGTGCCCCAAACACTCAAACCGGCTTGTATCTTGCAATGGAAAATATGGGAAACATGACTTAGACAGCAAATGATACACTGTATGCCATGTTTCCAAATTTTTATGCACAGTGGTTACAGCATGAAGTGAATGCATGTGAATATACACAGGTGCATTGCATTAAACAAGTCCAATGAGCGTGAAAAAAATGGCCGGCCTGCCTGCTTTCATCCATCATTTGTTCTAAATTTATAATTAATCAATGAGCTGAGGTGGAGTCTTAGCCAGTGGTACCATCAGGGGTGTGTAATGCACTTTAGGGTAGACAGCCAATCAGCTGCCAGATTCAATCTGTCAATCAAACACAGCAGCCAATCAGAGAGCTGGCCATTGATCAGCAGGCCCTTTATGACATCACAGACAGACCCACGGAACTCTCTGTGCTTGTCTGCTGGCTGGCTGTCAGTTGGGTGGGTGGGCGGCAGAGGGGGAGGATGTATGTCTCGTTTCTCCTGAAAATTGCGGTTTTTCGGCGTTTCCGGAAAAAGTCGCGGTCCGACGCGCAAAAGTGGGGTATCGTAGAAATCGCCTTTTAAAGACGCACCTTTCTGGCCCCACAAAAATGGGCATTTCAAATTAGAAACAAGTCAAATGAACAAAATAGTGTGAATAAGTAAGTATTTCAGGGGTGAGTTAGCAGGTTATTGGGGTAGTAAGTCCTGATTTTTTTGGAGGTTGCATTGACCACTACGCCATTCAAAATAGGCAGGCTTTAGCATAAGCATTTAGGCCCCGTAGGATGATTTTAGCTAAAATGTGCCCCAAACACTCAAACCGGCTTGTATCTTGCAATGGAAAATATGGGAAACATGACTTAGACAGCAAATGATACACTGTATGCCATGTTTCCAAATTTTTATGCACAGTGGTTACAGCATGAAGCGAATGCATGTGAATATACAAAGGTGCATTGCATTAAACAAGTCCAATGAGCGTGAAAAAAATGGCCGGCCTGCCTGCTTTCATCCATCATTTGTTCTAAATTTATAATTAATCAATGAGCTGAGGTGGAGTCTTAGCCAGTGGTACCATCAGGGGTGTGTAATGCACTTTAGGGTAGACAGCCAATCAGCTGCCAGATTCAATCTGTCAATCAAACACAGCAGCCAATCAGAGAGCTGGCCATTGATCAGCAGGCCCTTTATGACATCACAGACAGACCCACGGAACTCTCTGTGCTTGTCTGCTGGCTGGCTGTCAGTTGGGTGGGCGGCAGAGGGGGAGGATGTACGTCTCGTTTCTCCTGAAAATTGCGGTTTTTCGGCGTTTTCGGAAAAAGTCGCGGTCCGACGCGCAAAAGTGGGGTATCGTAGAAATCGCCTTTTAAAGACGCACCTTTCTGGCCCCACAAAAATGGGCATTTCAAATTAGAAACAAGTCAAATGAACAAAATAGTGTGAATAAGTAAGTATTTCAGGGGTGAGTTAGCAGGTTATTGGGGTAGTAAGTCCTGATTTTTTTGGAGGTTGCATTGACCACTACGCCATTCAAAATAGGCAGGCTTTAGCATAAGCAGTTAGGCCCCGTAGGATGATTTTAGCTAAAATGTGCCCCAAACACTCAAACCGGCTTGTATCTTGCAATGGAAAATATGGGAAACATGACTTAGACAGCAAATGATACACTGTATGCCATGTTTCCAAATTTTTATGCACAGTGGTTACAGCATGAAGTGAATGCATGTGAATATACACAGGTGCATTGCATTAAACAAGTCCAATGAGCGTGAAAAAAATGGCCGGCCTGCCTGCTTTCATCCATCATTTGTTCTAAATTTATAATTAATCAATGAGCTGAGGTGGAGTCTTAGCCAGTGGTACCATCAGGGGTGTGTAATGCACTTTAGGGTAGACAGCCAATCAGCTGCCAGATTCAATCTGTCAATCAAACACAGCAGCCAATCAGAGAGCTGGCCATTGATCAGCAGGCCCTTTATGACATCACAGACAGACCCACGGAACTCTCTGTGCTTGTCTGCTGGCTGGCTGTCAGTTGGGTGGGTGGGCGGCAGAGGGGGAGGATGTACGTCTCGTTTCTCCTGAAAATTGCGGTTTTTCAGCGTTTCCGGAAAAAGTCGCGGTCCGACGCGCAAAAGTGGGGTATCGTAGAAATCGCCTTTTAAAGACGCACCTTTCTGGCCCCACAAAAATGGGCATTTCAAATTAGAAACAAGTCAAATGAACAAAATAGTGTGAATAAGTAAGTATTTCAGCGGTGAGTTAGCAGGTTATTGGGGTAGTAAGTCCTGATTTTTTTGGAGGTTGCAGTGACCACTACGCCATTCAAAATAGGCAGGCTTTAGCATAAGCATTTAGGCCCCGTAGGATGATTTTAGCTAAAATGTGCCCCAAACACTCAAACCGGCTTGTATCTTGCAATGGAAAATATGGGAAACATGACTTAGACAGCAAATGATACACTGTATGCCATGTTTCCAAATTTTTATGCACAGTGGTTACAGCATGAAGTGAATGCATGTGAATATACACAGGTGCATTGCATTAAACAAGTCCAATGAGCGTGAAAAAAATGGCCGGCCTGCCTGCTTTCATCCATCATTTGTTCTAAATTTATAATTAATCAATGAGCTGAGGTGGAGTCTTAGCCAGTGGTACCATCAGGGGTGTGTAATGCACTTTAGGGTAGACAGCCAATCAGCTGCCAGATTCAATCTGTCAATCAAACACAGCAGCCAATCAGAGAGCTGGCCATTGATCAGCAGGCCCTTTATGACATCACAGACAGACCCACGGAACTCTCTGTGCTTGTCTGCTGGCTGGCTGTCAGTTGGGTGGGCGGCAGAGGGGGAGGATGTACGTCTCGTTTCTCCTGAAAATTGCGGTTTTTCGGCGTTTCCGGAAAAAGTCGCGGTCCGACGCGCAAAAGTGGGGTATCGTAGAAATCGCCTTTTAAAGACGCACCTTTCTGGCCCCACAAAAATGGGCATTTCAAATTAGAAACAAGTCAAATGAACAAAATAGTGTGAATAAGTAAGTATTTCAGGGGTGAGTTAGCAGGTTATTGGGGTAGTAAGTCCTGATTTTTTTGGAGGTTGCATTGACCACTACGCCATTCAAAATAGGCAGGCTTTGGCATAAGCAGTTAGGCCCCGTAGGATGATTTTAGCTAAAATGTGCCCCAAACACTCAAACCGGCTTGTATCTTGCAATGGAAAATATGGGAAACATGACTTAGACAGCAAATGATACACTGTATGCCATGTTTCCAAATTTTTATGCACAGTGGTTACAGCATGAAGCGAATGCATGTGAATATACAAAGGTGCATTGCATTAAACAAGTCCAATGAGCGTGAAAAAAATGGCCGGCCTGCCTGCTTTCATCCATCATTTGTTCTAAATTTATAATTAATCAATGAGCTGAGGTGGAGTCTTAGCCAGTGGTACCATCAGGGGTGTGTAATGCACTTTAGGGTAGACAGCCAATCAGCTGCCAGATTCAATCTGTCAATCAAACACAGCAGCCAATCAGAGAGCTGGCCATTGATCAGCAGGCCCTTTATGACATCACAGACAGACCCACGGAACTCTCTGTGCTTGTCTGCTGGCTGGCTGTCAGTTGGGTGGGTGGGCGGCAGAGGGGGAGGATGTACGTCTCGTTTCTCCTGAAAATTGCGGTTTTTCGGCGTTTCCGGAAAAAGTCGCGGTCCGACGCGCAAAAGTGGGGTATCGTAGAAATCGCCTTTTAAAGACGCACCTTTCTGGCCCCACAAAAATGGGCATTTCAAATTAGAAACAAGTCAAATGAACAAAATAGTGTGAATAAGTAAGTATTTCAGGGGTGAGTTAGCAGGTTATTGGGGTAGTAAGTCCTGATTTTTTTGGAGGTTGCATTGACCACTACGCCATTCAAAATAGGCAGGCTTTGGCATAAGCAGTTAGGCCCCGTAGGATGATTTTAGCTAAAATGTGCCCCAAACACTCAAACCGGCTTGTATCTTGCAATGGAAAATATGGGAAACATGACTTAGACAGCAAATGATACACTGTATGCCATGTTTCCAAATTTTTATGCACAGTGGTTACAGCATGAAGCGAATGCATGTGAATATACAAAGGTGCATTGCATTAAACAAGTCCAATGAGCGTGAAAAAAATGGCCGGCCTGCCTTCTTTCATCCATCATTTGTTCTAAATTTATAATTAATCAATGAGCTGAGGTGGAGTCTTAGCCAGTGGTACCATCAGGGGTGTGTAATGCACTTTAGGGTAGACAGCCAATCAGCTGCCAGATTCAATCTGTCAATCAAACACAGCAGCCAATCAGAGAGCTGGCCATTGATCAGCAGGCCCTTTATGACATCACAGACAGACCCACGGAACTCTCTGTGCTTGTCTGCTGGCTGGCTGTCAGTTGGGTGGGTGGGCGGCAGAGGGGGAGGATGTACGTCTCGTTTCTCCTGAAAATTGCGGTTTTTCAGCGTTTCCGGAAAAAGTCGCGGTCCGACGCGCAAAAGTGGGGTATCGTAGAAATCGCCTTTTAAAGACGCACCTTTCTGGCCCCACAAAAATGGGCATTTCAAATTAGAAACAAGTCAAATGAACAAAATAGTGTGAATAAGTAAGTATTTCAGGGGTGAGTTAGCAGGTTATTGGGGTAGTAAGTCCTGATTTTTTTGGAGGTTGCAGTGACCACTACGCCATTCAAAATAGGCAGGCTTTAGCATAAGCATTTAGGCCCCGTAGGATGATTTTAGCTAAAATGTGCCCCAAACACTCAAACCGGCTTGTATCTTGCAATGGAAAATATGGGAAACATGACTTAGACAGCAAATTATACACTGTATGCCATGTTTCCAAATTTTTATGCACAGTGGTTACAGCATGAAGTGAATGCATGTGAATATACACAGGTGCATTGCATTAAACAAGTCCAATGAGCGTGAAAAAAATGGCCGGCCTGCCTGCTTTCATCCATCATTTGTTCTAAATTTATAATTAATCAATGAGCTGAGGTGGAGTCTTAGCCAGTGGTACCATCAGGGGTGTGTAATGCACTTTAGGGTAGACAGCCAATCAGCTGCCAGATTCAATCTGTCAATCAAACACAGCAGCCAATCAGAGAGCTGGCCATTGATCAGCAGGCCCTTTATGACATCACAGACAGACCCACGGAACTCTCTGTGCTTGTCTGCTGGCTGGCTGTCAGTTGGGTGGGTGGGCGGCAGAGGGGGAGGATGTATGTCTCGTTTCTCCTGAAAATTGCGGTTTTTCGGCGTTTCCGGAAAAAGTCGCGGTCCGACGCGCAAAAGTGGGGTATCGTAGAAATCGCCTTTTAAAGACGCACCTTTCTGGCCCCACAAAAATGGGCATTTCAAATTAGAAACAAGTCAAATGAACAAAATAGTGTGAATAAGTAAGTATTTCAGGGGTGAGTTAGCAGGTTATTGGGGTAGTAAGTCCTGATTTTTTTGGAGGTTGCATTGACCACTACGCCATTCAAAATAGGCAGGCTTTGGCATAAGCAGTTAGGCCCCGTAGGATGATTTTAGCTAAAATGTGCCCCAAACACTCAAACCGGCTTGTATCTTGCAATGGAAAATATGGGAAACATGACTTAGACAGCAAATGATACACTGTATGCCATGTTTCCAAATTTTTATGCACAGTGGTTACAGCATGAAGTGAATGCATGTGAATATACAAAGGTGCATTGCATTAAACAAGTCCAATGAGCGTGAAAAAAATGGCCGGCCTGCCTGCTTTCATCCATCATTTGTTCTAAATTTATAATTAATCAATGAGCTGAGGTGGAGTCTTAGCCAGTGGTACCATCAGGGGTGTGTAATGCACTTTAGGGTAGACAGCCAATCAGCTGCCAGATTCAATCTGTCAATCAAACACAGCAGCCAATCAGAGAGCTGGCCATTGATCAGCAGGCCCTTTATGACATCACAGACAGACCCACGGAACTCTCTGTGCTTGTCTGCTGGCTGGCTGTCAGTTGGGTGGGTGGGCGGCAGAGGGGGAGGATGTACGTCTCGTTTCTCCTGAAAATTGCGGTTTTTCAGCGTTTCCGGAAAAAGTCGCGGTCCGACGCGCAAAAGTGGGGTATCGTAGAAATCGCCTTTTAAAGACGCACCTTTCTGGCCCCACAAAAATGGGCATTTCAAATTAGAAACAAGTCAAATGAACAAAATAGTGTGAATAAGTAAGTATTTCAGGGGTGAGTTAGCAGGTTATTGGGGTAGTAAGTCCTGATTTTTTTGGAGGTTGCAGTGACCACTACGCCATTCAAAATAGGCAGGCTTTAGCATAAGCATTTAGGCCCCGTAGGATGATTTTAGCTAAAATGTGCCCCAAACACTCAAACCGGCTTGTATCTTGCAATGGAAAATATGGGAAACATGACTTAGACAGCAAATGATACACTGTATGCCATGTTTCCAAATTTTTATGCACAGTGGTTACAGCATGAAGTGAATGCATGTGAATATACACAGGTGCATTGCATTAAACAAGTCCAATGAGCGTGAAAAAAATGGCCGGCCTGCCTGCTTTCATCCATCATTTGTTCTAAATTTATAATTAATCAATGAGCTGAGGTGGAGTCTTAGCCAGTGGTACCATCAGGGGTGTGTAATGCACTTTAGGGTAGACAGCCAATCAGCTGCCAGATTCAATCTGTCAATCAAACACAGCAGCCAATCAGAGAGCTGGCCATTGATCAGCAGGCCCTTTATGACATCACAGACAGACCCACGGAACTCTCTGTGCTTGTCTGCTGGCTGGCTGTCAGTTGGGTGGGTGGGCGGCAGAGGGGGAGGATGTATGTCTCGTTTCTCCTGAAAATTGCGGTTTTTCGGCGTTTCCGGAAAAAGTCGCGGTCCGACGCACAAAAGTGGGGTATCGTAGAAATCGCCTTTTAAAGACGCACCTTTCTGGCCCCACAAAAATGGGCATTTCAAATTAGAAACAAGTCAAATGAACAAAATAGTGTGAATAAGTAAGTATTTCAGGGGTGAGTTAGCAGGTTATTGGGGTAGTAAGTCCTGATTTTTTTGGAGGTTGCATTGACCACTACGCCATTCAAAATAGGCAGGCTTTAGCATAAGCATTTAGGCCCCGTAGGATGATTTTAGCTAAAATGTGCCCCAAACACTCAAACCGGCTTGTATCTTGCAATGGAAAATATGGGAAACATGACTTAGACAGCAAATGATACACTGTATGCCATGTTTCCAAATTTTTATGCACAGTGGTTACAGCATGAAGCGAATGCATGTGAATATACAAAGGTGCATTGCATTAAACAAGTCCAATGAGCGTGAAAAAAATGGCCGGCCTGCCTGCTTTCATCCATCATTTGTTCTAAATTTATAATTAATCAATGAGCTGAGGTGGAGTCTTAGCCAGTGGTACCATCAGGGGTGTGTAATGCACTTTAGGGTAGACAGCCAATCAGCTGCCAGATTCAATCTGTCAATCAAACACAGCAGCCAATCAGAGAGCTGGCCATTGATCAGCAGGCCCTTTATGACATCACAGACAGACCCACGGAACTCTCTGTGCTTGTCTGCTGGCTGGCTGTCAGTTGGGTGGGCGGCAGAGGGGGAGGATGTACGTCTCGTTTCTCCTGAAAATTGCGGTTTTTCGGCGTTTTCGGAAAAAGTCGCGGTCCGACGCGCAAAAGTGGGGTATCGTAGAAATCGCCTTTTAAAGACGCACCTTTCTGGCCCCACAAAAATGGGCATTTCAAATTAGAAACAAGTCAAATGAACAAAATAGTGTGAATAAGTAAGTATTTCAGGGGTGAGTTAGCAGGTTATTGGGGTAGTAAGTCCTGATTTTTTTGGAGGTTGCATTGACCACTACGCCATTCAAAATAGGCAGGCTTTAGCATAAGCAGTTAGGCCCCGTAGGATGATTTTAGCTAAAATGTGCCCCAAACACTCAAACCGGCTTGTATCTTGCAATGGAAAATATGGGAAACATGACTTAGACAGCAAATGATACACTGTATGCCATGTTTCCAAATTTTTATGCACAGTGGTTACAGCATGAAGTGAATGCATGTGAATATACACAGGTGCATTGCATTAAACAAGTCCAATGAGCGTGAAAAAAATGGCCGGCCTGCCTGCTTTCATCCATCATTTGTTCTAAATTTATAATTAATCAATGAGCTGAGGTGGAGTCTTAGCCAGTGGTACCATCAGGGGTGTGTAATGCACTTTAGGGTAGACAGCCAATCAGCTGCCAGATTCAATCTGTCAATCAAACACAGCAGCCAATCAGAGAGCTGGCCATTGATCAGCAGGCCCTTTATGACATCACAGACAGACCCACGGAACTCTCTGTGCTTGTCTGCTGGCTGGCTGTCAGTTGGGTGGGTGGGCGGCAGAGGGGGAGGATGTACGTCTCGTTTCTCCTGAAAATTGCGGTTTTTCAGCGTTTCCGGAAAAAGTCGCGGTCCGACGCGCAAAAGTGGGGTATCGTAGAAATCGCCTTTTAAAGACGCACCTTTCTGGCCCCACAAAAATGGGCATTTCAAATTAGAAACAAGTCAAATGAACAAAATAGTGTGAATAAGTAAGTATTTCAGGGGTGAGTTAGCAGGTTATTGGGGTAGTAAGTCCTGATTTTTTTGGAGGTTGCAGTGACCACTACGCCATTCAAAATAGGCAGGCTTTAGCATAAGCATTTAGGCCCCGTAGGATGATTTTAGCTAAAATGTGCCCCAAACACTCAAACCGGCTTGTATCTTGCAATGGAAAATATGGGAAACATGACTTAGACAGCAAATGATACACTGTATGCCATGTTTCCAAATTTTTATGCACAGTGGTTACAGCATGAAGTGAATGCATGTGAATATACACAGGTGCATTGCATTAAACAAGTCCAATGAGCGTGAAAAAAATGGCCGGCCTGCCTGCTTTCATCCATCATTTGTTCTAAATTTATAATTAATCAATGAGCTGAGGTGGAGTCTTAGCCAGTGGTACCATCAGGGGTGTGTAATGCACTTTAGGGTAGACAGCCAATCAGCTGCCAGATTCAATCTGTCAATCAAACACAGCAGCCAATCAGAGAGCTGGCCATTGATCAGCAGGCCCTTTATGACATCACAGACAGACCCACGGAACTCTCTGTGCTTGTCTGCTGGCTGGCTGTCAGTTGGGTGGGCGGCAGAGGGGGAGGATGTACGTCTCGTTTCTCCTGAAAATTGCGGTTTTTCGGCGTTTCCGGAAAAAGTCGCGGTCCGACGCGCAAAAGTGGGGTATCGTAGAAATCGCCTTTTAAAGACGCACCTTTCTGGCCCCACAAAAATGGGCATTTCAAATTAGAAACAAGTCAAATGAACAAAATAGTGTGAATAAGTAAGTATTTCAGGGGTGAGTTAGCAGGTTATTGGGGTAGTAAGTCCTGATTTTTTTGGAGGTTGCATTGACCACTACGCCATTCAAAATAGGCAGGCTTTAGCATAAGCAGTTAGGCCCCGTAGGATGATTTTAGCTAAAATGTTCCCCAAACACTCAAACCGGCTTGTATCTTGCAATGGAAAATATGGGAAACATGACTTAGACAGCAAATGATACACTGTATGCCATGTTTCCAAATTTTTATGCACAGTGGTTACAGCATGAAGCGAATGCATGTGAATATACAAAGGTGCATTGCATTAAACAAGTCCAATGAGCGTGAAAAAAATGGCCGGCCTGCCTGCTTTCATCCATCATTTGTTCTAAATTTATAATTAATCAATGAGCTGAGGTGGAGTCTTAGCCAGTGGTACCATCAGGGGTGTGTAATGCACTTTAGGGTAGACAGCCAATCAGCTGCCAGATTCAATCTGTCAATCAAACACAGCAGCCAATCAGAGAGCTGGCCATTGATCAGCAGGCCCTTTATGACATCACAGACAGACCCACGGAACTCTCTGTGCTTGTCTGCTGGCTGGCTGTCAGTTGGGTGGGTGGGCGGCAGAGGGGGAGGATGTACGTCTCGTTTCTCCTGAAAATTGCGGTTTTTCTGCGTTTCCGGAAAAAGTCGCGGTCCGACGCGCAAAAGTGGGGTATCGTAGAAATCGCCTTTTAAAGACGCACCTTTCTGGCCCCACAAAAATGGGCATTTCAAATTAGAAACAAGTCAAATGAACAAAATAGTGTGAATAAGTAAGTATTTCAGGGGTGAGTTAGCAGGTTATTGGGGTAGTAAGTCCTGATTTTTTTGGAGGTTGCAGTGACCACTACGCCATTCAAAATAGGCAGGCTTTGGCATAAGCAGTTAGGCCCCGTAGGAGGATTTTAGCTAAAATGTGCCCCAAACACTCAAACCGGCTTGTATCTTGCAATGGAAAATATGGGAAACATGACTTAGACAGCAAATGATACACTGTATGCCATGTTTCCAAATTTTTATGCACAGTGGTTACAGCATGAAGTGAATGCATGTGAATATACACAGGTGCATTGCATTAAACAAGTCCAATGAGCGTGAAAAAAATGGCCGGCCTGCCTGCTTTCATCCATCATTTGTTCTAAATTTATAATTAATCAATGAGCTGAGGTGGAGTCTTAGCCAGTGGTACCATCAGGGGTGTGTAATGCACTTTAGGGTAGACAGCCAATCAGCTGCCAGATTCAATCTGTCAATCAAACACAGCAGCCAATCAGAGAGCTGGCCATTGATCAGCAGGCCCTTTATGACATCACAGACAGACCCACGGAACTCTCTGTGCTTGTCTGCTGGCTGGCTGTCAGTTGGGTGGGTGGGCGGCAGAGGGGGAGGATGTACGTCTCGTTTCTCCTGAAAATTGCGGTTTTTCGGCGTTTCCGGAAAAAGTCGCGGTCCGACGCGCAAAAGTGGGGTATCGTAGAAATCGCCTTTTAAAGACGCACCTTTCTGGCCCCACAAAAATGGGCATTTCAAATTAGAAACAAGTCAAATGAACAAAATAGTGTGAATAAGTAAGTATTTCAGGGGTGAGTTAGCAGGTTATTGGGGTAGTAAGTCCTGATTTTTTTGGAGGTTGCAGTGACCACTACGCCATTCAAAATAGGCAGGCTTTAGCATAAGCAGTTAGGCCCCGTAGGATGATTTTAGCTAAAATGTTCCCCAAACACTCAAACCGGCTTGTATCTTGCAATGGAAAATATGGGAAACATGACTTAGACAGCAAATGATACACTGTATGCCATGTTTCCAAATTTTTATGCACAGTGGTTACAGCATGAAGCGAATGCATGTGAATATACAAAGGTGCATTGCATTAAACAAGTCCAATGAGCGTGAAAAAAATGGCCGGCCTGCCTGCTTTCATCCATCATTTGTTCTAAATTTATAATTAATCAATGAGCTGAGGTGGAGTCTTAGCCAGTGGTACCATCAGGGGTGTGTAATGCACTTTAGGGTAGACAGCCAATCAGCTGCCAGATTCAATCTGTCAATCAAACACAGCAGCCAATCAGAGAGCTGGCCATTGATCAGCAGGCCCTTTATGACATCACAGACAGACCCACGGAACTCTCTGTGCTTGTCTGCTGGCTGGCTGTCAGTTGGGTGGGTGGGCGGCAGAGGGGGAGGATGTACGTCTCGTTTCTCCTGAAAATTGCGGTTTTTCGGCGTTTCCGGAAAAAGTCGCGGTCCGACGCGCAAAAGTGGGGTATCGTAGAAATCGCCTTTTAAAGACGCACCTTTCTGGCCCCACAAAAATGGGCATTTCAAATTAGAAACAAGTCAAATGAACAAAATAGTGTGAATAAGTAAGTATTTCAGGGGTGAGTTAGCAGGTTATTGGGGTAGTAAGTCCTGATTTTTTTGGAGGTTGCAGTGACCACTACGCCATTCAAAATAGGCAGGCTTTAGCATAAGCATTTAGGCCCCGTAGGATGATTTTAGCTAAAATGTGCCCCAAACACTCAAACCGGCTTGTATCTTGCAATGGAAAATATGGGAAACATGACTTAGACAGCAAATGATACACTGTATGCCATGTTTCCAAATTTTTATGCACAGTGGTTACAGCATGAAGTGAATGCATGTGAATATACACAGGTGCATTGCATTAAACAAGTCCAATGAGCGTGAAAAAAATGGCCGGCCTGCCTGCTTTCATCCATCATTTGTTCTAAATTTATAATTAATCAATGAGCTGAGGTGGAGTCTTAGCCAGTGGTACCATCAGGGGTGTGTAATGCACTTTAGGGTAGACAGCCAATCAGCTGCCAGATTCAATCTGTCAATCAAACACAGCAGCCAATCAGAGAGCTGGCCATTGATCAGCAGGCCCTTTATGACATCACAGACAGACCCACGGAACTCTCTGTGCTTGTCTGCTGGCTGGCTGTCAGTTGGGTGGGTGGGCGGCAGAGGGGGAGGATGTACGTCTCGTTTCTCCTGAAAATTGCGGTTTTTCGGCGTTTCCGGAAAAAGTCGCGGTCCGACGCGCAAAAGTGGGGTATCGTAGAAATCGCCTTTTAAAGACGCACCTTTCTGGCCCCACAAAAATGGGCATTTCAAATTAGAAACAAGTCAAATGAACAAAATAGTGTGAATAAGTAAGTATTTCAGGGGTGAGTTAGCAGGTTATTGGGGTAGTAAGTCCTGATTTTTTTGGAGGTTGCAGTGACCACTACGCCATTCAAAATAGGCAGGCTTTAGCATAAGCAGTTAGGCCCCGTAGGATGATTTTAGCTAAAATGTGCCCCAAACACTCAAACCGGCTTGTATCTTGCAATGGAAAATATGGGAAACATGACTTAGACAGCAAATGATACACTGTATGCCATGTTTCCAAATTTTTATGCACAGTGGTTACAGCATGAAGTGAATGCATGTGAATATACACAGGTGCATTGCATTAAACAAGTCCAATGAGCGTGAAAAAAATGGCCGGCCTGCCTGCTTTCATCCATCATTTGTTCTAAATTTATAATTAATCAATGAGCTGAGGTGGAGTCTTAGCCAGTGGTACCATCAGGGGTGTGTAATGCACTTTAGGGTAGACAGCCAATCAGCTGCCAGATTCAATCTGTCAATCAAACACAGCAGCCAATCAGAGAGCTGGCCATTGATCAGCAGGCCCTTTATGACATCACAGACAGACCCACGGAACTCTCTGTGCTTGTCTGCTGGCTGGCTGTCAGTTGGGTGGGTGGGCGGCAGAGGGGGTGGATGTACGTCTCGTTTCTCCTGAAAATTGCGTTTTTTCGGCGTTTCCGGAAAAAGTCGCGGTCCGACGCGCAAAAGTGGGGTATCGTAGAAATCGCCTTTTAAAGACGCACCTTTCTGGCCCCACAAAAATGGGCATTTCAAATTAGAAACAAGTCAAATGAACAAAATAGTGTGAATAAGTAAGTATTTCAGGGGTGAGTTAGCAGGTTATTGGGGTAGTAAGTCCTGATTTTTTTGGAGGTTGCAGTGACCACTACGCCATTCAAAATAGGCAGGCTTTAGCATAAGCATTTAGTCCCCGTAGGATGATTTTAGCTAAAATGTGCCCCAAACACTCAAACCGGCTTGTATCTTGCAATGGAAAATATGGGAAACATGACTTAGACAGCAAATGATACACTGTATGCCATGTTTCCAAATTTTTATGCACAGTGGTTACAGCATGAAGCGAATGCATGTGAATATACAAAGGTGCATTGCATTAAACAAGTCCAATGAGCGTGAAAAAAATGGCCGGCCTGCCTGCTTTCATCCATCATTTGTTCTAAATTTATAATTAATCAATGAGCTGAGGTGGAGTCTTAGCCAGTGGTACCATCAGGGGTGTGTAATGCACTTTAGGGTAGACAGCCAATCAGCTGCCAGATTCAATCTGTCAATCAAACACAGCAGCCAATCAGAGAGCTGGCCATTGATCAGCAGGCCCTTTATGACATCACAGACAGACCCACGGAACTCTCTGTGCTTGTCTGCTGGCTGGCTGTCAGTTGGGTGGGTGGGCGGCAGAGGGGGAGGATGTACGTCTCGTTTCTCCTGAAAATTGCGGTTTTTCAGCGTTTCCGGAAAAAGTCGTGGTCCGACGCGCAAAAGTGGGGTATCGTAGAAATCGCCTTTTAAAGACGCACCTTTCTGGCCCCACAAAAATGGGCATTTCAAATTAGAAACAAGTCAAATGAACAAAATAGTGTGAATAAGTAAGTATTTCAGGGGTGAGTTAGCAGGTTATTGGGGTAGTAAGTCCTGATTTTTTTGGAGGTTGCAGTGACCACTACGCCATTCAAAATAGGCAGGCTTTAGCATAAGCATTTAGGCCCCGTAGAATGATTTTAGCTAAAATGTGCCCCAAACACTCAAACCGGCTTGTATCTTGCAATGGAAAATATGGGAAACATGACTTAGACAGCAAATGATACACTGTATGCCATGTTTCCAAATTTTTATGCACAGTGGTTACAGCATGAAGTGAATGCATGTGAATATACACAGGTGCATTGCATTAAACAAGTCCAATGAGCGTGAAAAAAATGGCCGGCCTGCCTGCTTTCATCCATCATTTGTTCTAAATTTATAATTAATTAATGAGCTGAGGTGGAGTCTTAGCCAGTGGTACCATCAGGGGTGTGTAATGCACTTTAGGGTAGACAGCCAATCAGCTGCCAGATTCAATCTGTCAATCAAACACAGCAGCCAATCAGAGAGCTGGCCATTGATCAGCAGGCCCTTTATGACATCACAGACAGACCCACGGAACTCTCTGTGCTTGTCTGCTGGCTGGCTGTCAGTTGGGTGGGTGGGCGGCAGAGGGGGAGGATGTACGTCTCGTTTCTCCTGAAAATTGCGTTTTTTCGGCGTTTCCGGAAAAAGTCGCGGTCCGACGCGCAAAAGTGGGGTATCGTAGAAATCGCCTTTTAAAGACGCACCTTTCTGGCCCCACAAAAATGGGCATTTCAAATTAGAAACAAGTCAAATGAACAAAATAGTGTGAATAAGTAAGTATTTCAGGGGTGAGTTAGCAGGTTATTGGGGTAGTAAGTCCTGATTTTTTTGGAGGATGCATTGACCACTACGCCATTCAAAATAGGCAGGCTTTGGCATAAGCAGTTAGGCCCCGTAGGATGATTTTAGCTAAAATGTGCCCCAAACACTCAAACCGGCTTGTATCTTGCAATGGAAAATATGGGAAACATGACTTAGTCAGCAAATGATACACTGTATGCCATGTTTCCAAATTTTTATGCACAGTGGTTACAGCATGAAGCGAATGCATGTGAATATACAAAGGTGCATTGCATTAAACAAGTCCAATGAGCGTGAAAAAAATGGCCGGCCTGCCTGCTTTCATCCATCATTTGTTCTAAATTTATAATTAATCAATGAGCTGAGGTGGAGTCTTAGCCAGTGGTACCATCAGGGGTGTGTAATGCACTTTAGGGTAGACAGCCAATCAGCTGCCAGATTCAATCTGTCAATCAAACACAGCAGCCAATCAGAGAGCTGGCCATTGATCAGCAGGCCCTTTATGACATCACAGACAGACCCACGGAACTCTCTGTGCTTGTCTGCTGGCTGGCTGTCAGTTGGGTGGGTGGGCGGCAGAGGGGGAGGATGTACGTCTCGTTTCTCCTGAAAATTGCGGTTTTTCAGCGTTTCCGGAAAAAGTCGCGGTCCGACGCGCAAAAGTGGGGTATCGTAGAAATCGCCTTTTAAAGACGCACCTTTCTGGCCCCACAAAAATGGGCATTTCAAATTAGAAACAAGTCAAATGAACAAAATAGTGTGAATAAGTAAGTATTTCAGGGGTGAGTTAGCAGGTTATTGGGGTAGTAAGTCCTGATTTTTTTGGAGGTTGCAGTGATCACTACGCCATTCAAAATAGGCAGGCTTTAGCATAAGCATTTAGGCCCCGTAGGATGATTTTAGCTAAAATGTGCCCCAAACACTCAAACCGGCTTGTATCTTGCAATGGAAAATATGGGAAACATGACTTAGACAGCAAATGATACACTGTATGCCATGTTTCCAAATTTTTATGCACAGTGGTTACAGCATGAAGCGAATGCATGTGAATATACAAAGGTGCATTGCATTAAACAAGTCCAATGAGCGTGAAAAAAATGGCCGGCCTGCCTGCTTTCATCCATCATTTGTTCTAAATTTATAATTAATCAATGAGCTGAGGTGGAGTCTTACCCAGTGGTACCATCAGGGGTGTGTAATGCACTTTAGTGTAGACAGCCAATCAGCTGCCAGATTCAATCTGTCAATCAAACACAGCAGCCAATCAGAGAGCTGGCCATTGATCAGCAGGCCCTTTATGACATCACAGACAGACCCACGGAACTCTCTGTGCTTGTCTGCTGGCTGGCTGTCAGTTGGGTGGGTGGGCGGCAGAGGGGGAGGATGTACGTCTCGTTTCTCCTGAAAATTGCGGTTTTTCTGCGTTTCCGGAAAAAGTCGCGGTCCGACGCGCAAAAGTGGGGTATCGTAGAAATCGCCTTTTAAAGACGCACCTTTCTGGCCCCACAAAAATGGGCATTTCAAATTAGAAACAAGTCAAATGAACAAAATAGTGTGAATAAGTAAGTATTTCAGGGGTGAGTTAGCAGGTTATTGGGGTAGTAAGTCCTGATTTTTTTGGAGGTTGCAGTGACCACTACGCCATTCAAAATAGGCAGGCTTTAGCATAAGCAGTTAGGCCCCGTAGGATGATTTTAGCTAAAATGTGCCCCAAACACTCAAACCGGCTTGTATCTTGCAATGGAAAATATGGGAAACATGACTTAGACAGCAAATGATACACTGTATGCCATGTTTCCAAATTTTTATGCACAGTGGTTACAGCATGAAGTGAATGCATGTGAATATACACAGGTGCATTGCATTAAACAAGTCCAATGAGCGTGAAAAAAATGGCCGGCCTGCCTGCTTTCATCCATCATTTGTTCTAAATTTATAATTAATCAATGAGCTGAGGTGGAGTCTTAGCCAGTGGTACCATCAGGGGTGTGTAATGCACTTTAGGGTAGACAGCCAATCAGCTGCCAGATTCAATCTGTCAATCAAACACAGCAGCCAATCAGAGAGCTGGCCATTGATCAGCAGGCCCTTTATGACATCACAGACAGACCCACGGAACTCTCTGTGCTTGTCTGCTGGCTGGCTGTCAGTTGGGTGGGTGGGCGGCAGAGGGGGAGGATGTACGTTTTGTTTCTCCTGAAAATTGCGTTTTTTCTGCGTTTCCGGAAAAAGTCGCGGTCCGACGCGCAAAAGTGGGGTATCGTAGAAATCGCCTTTTAAAGACGCACCTTTCTGGCCCCACAAAAATGGGCATTTCAAATTAGAAACAAGTCAAATGAACAAAATAGTGTGAATAAGTAAGTATTTCAGGGGTGAGTTAGCAGGTTATTGGGGTAGTAAGTCCTGATTTTTTTGGAGGTTGCAGTGACCACTACGCCATTCAAAATAGGCAGGCTTTGGCATAAGCAGTTAGGCCCCGTAGGATGATTTTAGCTAAAATGTGCCCCAAACACTCAAACCGGCTTGTATCTTGCAATGGAAAATATGGGAAACATGACTTAGACAGCAAATGATACACTGTATGCCATGTTTCCAAATTTTTATGCACAGTGGTTACAGCATGAAGCGAATGCATGTGAATATACAAAGGTGCATTGCATTAAACAAGTCCAATGAGCGTGAAAAAAATGGCCGGCCTGCCTGCTTTCATCCATCATTTGTTCTAAATTTATAATTAATCAATGAGCTGAGGTGGAGTCTTAGCCAGTGGTACCATCAGGGGTGTGTAATGCACTTTAGGGTAGACAGCCAATCAGCTGCCAGATTCAATCTGTCAATCAAACACAGCAGCCAATCAGAGAGCTGGCCATTGATCAGCAGGCCCTTTATGACATCACAGACAGACCCACGGAACTCTCTGTGCTTGTCTGCTGGCTGGCTGTCAGTTGGGTGGGTGGGCGGCAGAGGGGGAGGATGTACGTCTCGTTTCTCCTGAAAATTGCGGTTTTTCGGCGTTTCCGGAAAAAGTCGCGGTCTGACGCGCAAAAGTGGGGTATCGTAGAAATCGCCTTTTAAAGACGCACCTTTCTGGCCCCACAAAAATGGGCATTTCAAATTAGAAACAAGTCAAATGAACAAAATAGTGTGAATAAGTAAGTATTTCAGGGGTGAGTTAGCAGGTTATTGGGGTAGTAAGTCCTGATTTTTTTGGAGGTTGCATTGACCACTACGCCATTCAAAATAGGCAGGCTTTGGCATAAGCAGTTAGGCCCCGTAGGATGATTTTAGCTAAAATGTGCCCCAAACACTCAAACCGGCTTGTATCTTGCAATGGAAAATATGGGAAACATGACTTAGACAGCAAATGATACACTGTATGCCATGTTTCCAAATTTTTATGCACAGTGGTTACAGCATGAAGCGAATGCATGTGAATATACAAAGGTGCATTGCATTAAACAAGTCCAATGAGCGTGAAAAAAATGGCCGGCCTGCCTGCTTTCATCCATCATTTGTTCTAAATTTATAATTAATCAATGAGCTGAGGTGGAGTCTTAGCCAGTGGTACCATCAGGGGTGTGTAATGCACTTTAGGGTAGACAGCCAATCAGCTGCCAGATTCAATCTGTCAATCAAACACAGCAGCCAATCAGAGAGCTGGCCATTGATCAGCAGGCCCTTTATGACATCACAGACAGACCCACGGAACTCTCTGTGCTTGTCTGCTGGCTGGCTGTCAGTTGGGTGGGTGGGCGGCAGAGGGGGAGGATGTACGTCTCGCTTCTCCTGAAAATTGCGGTTTTTCGGCGTTTCCGGAAAAAGTCGCGGTCTGACGCGCAAAAGTGGGGTATCGTAGAAATCGCTTTTTAAAGACGCACCTTTCTGGCCCCACAAAAATGGGCATTTCAAATTAGAAACAAGTCAAATGAACAAAATAGTGTGAATAAGTAAGTATTTCAGGGGTGAGTTAGCAGGTTATTGGGGTAGTAAGTCCTGATTTTTTTGGAGGTTGCATTGACCACTACGCCATTCAAAATAGGCAGGCTTTGGCATAAGCAGTTAGGCCCCGTAGGATGATTTTAGCTAAAATGTGCCCCAAACACTCAAACCGGCTTGTATCTTGCAATGGAAAATATGGGAAACATGACTTAGACAGCAAATGATACACTGTATGCCATGTTTCCAAATTTTTATGCACAGTGGTTACAGCATGAAGCGAATGCATGTGAATATACAAAGGTGCATTGCATTAAACAAGTCCAATGAGCGTGAAAAAAATGGCCGGCCTGCCTGCTTTCATCCATCATTTGTTCTAAATTTATAATTAATCAATGAGCTGAGGTGGAGTCTTAGCCAGTGGTACCATCAGGGGTGTGTAATGCACTTTAGGGTAGACAGCCAATCAGCTGCCAGATTCAATCTGTCAATCAAACACAGCAGCCAATCAGAGAGCTGGCCATTGATCAGCAGGCCCTTTATGACATCACAGACAGACCCACGGAACTCTCTGTGCTTGTCTGCTGGCTGGCTGTCAGTTGGGTGGGTGGGCGGCAGAGGGGGAGGATGTACGTCTCGTTTCTCCTGAAAATTGCGGTTTTTCAGCGTTTCCGGAAAAAGTCACGGTCCGACGCGCAAAAGTGGGGTATCGTAGAAATCGCCTTTTAAAGACGCACCTTTCTGGCCCCACAAAAATGGGCATTTCAAATTAGAAACAAGTCAAATGAACAAAATAGTGTGAATAAGTAAGTATTTCAGGGGTGAGTTAGCAGGTTATTGGGGTAGTAAGTCCTGATTTTTTTGGAGGTTGCAGTGACCACTACGCCATTCAAAATAGGCAGGCTTTAGCATAAGCATTTAGGCCCCGTAGGATGATTTTAGCTAAAATGTGCCCCAAACACTCAAACCGGCTTGTATCTTGCAATGGAAAATATGGGAAACATGACTTAGACAGCAAATGATACACTGTATGCCATGTTTCCAAATTTTTATGCACAGTGGTTACAGCATGAAGTGAATGCATGTGAATATACACAGGTGCATTGCATTAAACAAGTCCAATGAGCGTGAAAAAAATGGCCTGCCTGCCTGCTTTCATCCATCATTTGTTCTAAATTTATAATTAATCAATGAGCTGAGGTGGAGTCTTAGCCAGTGGTACCATCAGGGGTGTGTAATGCACTTTAGGGTAGACAGCCAATCAGCTGCCAGATTCAATCTGTCAATCAAACACAGCAGCCAATCAGAGAGCTGGCCATTGATCAGCAGGCCCTTTATGACATCACAGACAGACCCACGGAACTCTCTGTGCTTGTCTGCTGGCTGGCTGTCAGTTGGGTGGGTGGGCGGCAGAGGGGGAGGATGTACGTCTCGTTTCTCCTGAAAATTGCGGTTTTTCGGCGTTTCCGGAAAAAGTCGCGGTCCGACGCGCAAAAGTGGGGTATCGTAGAAATCGCCTTTTAAAGACGCACCTTTCTGGCCCCACAAAAATGGGCATTTCAAATTAGAAACAACTCAAATGAACAAAATAGTGTGAATAAGTAAGTATTTCAGGGGTGAGTTAGCAGGTTATTGGGGTAGTAAGTCCTGATTTTTTTGGAGGTTGCATTGACCACTACGCCATTCAAAATAGGCAGGCTTTGGCATAAGCAGTTAGGCCCCGTAGGATGATTTTAGCTAAAATGTGCCCCAAACACTCAAACCGGCTTGTATCTTGCAATGGAAAATATGGGAAACATGACTTAGACAGCAAATGATACACTGTATGCCATGTTTCCAAATTTTTATGCACAGTGGTTACAGCATGAAGCGAATGCATGTGAATATACAAAGGTGCATTGCATTAAACAAGTCCAATGAGCGTGAAAAAAATGGCCGGCCTGCCTGCTTTCATCCATCATTTGTTCTAAATTTATAATTAATCAATGAGCTGAGGTGGAGTCTTAGCCAGGGGTACCATCAGGGGTGTGTAATGCACTTTAGGGTAGACAGCCAATCAGCTGCCAGATTCAATCTGTCAATCAAACACAGCAGCCAATCAGAGAGCTGGCCATTGATCAGCAGGCCCTTTATGACATCACAGACAGACCCACGGAACTCTCTGTGCTTGTCTGCTGGCTGGCTGTCAGTTGGGTGGGTGGGCGGCAGAGGGGGAGGATGTACGTCTCGTTTCTCCTGAAAATTGCGGTTTTTCAGCGTTTCCGGAAAAAGTCGCGGTCCGACGCACAAAAAAAAGGTGTATCGTAGAAATCGCCTTTTAACCCCTTCCCGACATTTGACGTACATTTACGTCATGGCCGGGAAGCACTTCCCGACACATGGCGTAAATGTACGTCATGGCTTTAAACTGTCACCGCGTCTATAGACGCGGTGACAGTTTCAACATGTCTGCTGTCCCTGACAGCAGACATGTCCGTGCATGCCCCGGGGGGGCTGCGATGCCGCCCCCCCGTCGGCGATCGCTGTGATTGGCTGTTCAGTGTGAACAGCCATTCACAGCGTTTTCCTGTGTCACCGGCGAATAACGTTCGCCGGTGACACGGGATCAGAGGTGATTGGTGCTGTAAAGTACAGCACCAATCACCGCGGGGTGTAAGGGTGACACTGGTGTCACCCCACCTCACCCCGCCCGCCCCCAAAGGCCGTGATTGGTCCGTCGGACCGACGGACCAATCACAGCCAAGGAGGGGGATTTAAACTAACGGTGACTGCACTGCAGACGCCATTCCGGTCTGGAAAGCGTGCAGTGCGGTCACCGTACCCCCCTGCCGCCATACTGACCAGAACCTTGCTGCCTGCAATACTTACTTGATCGCTGCTGATTGATTACTGGATCCTGTTCAATAATTGTGCCTGTGAAATTGTGCTGCTGCACTGTATTAGCTAGATAGATAGAGAGATAGAGAGATAGATAGAGAGATAGATAGAGAGATAGATAGAGAGAGATAGAGAGAGATAGAGAGAGATAGAGAGAGATAGAGAGAGATAGAGAGAGATAGAGAGAGAGATAGTGTCAGAGAGTGCTATATTTTGTGCTGCTGCAGTGTGATATAGTTATAGATAGAGAGAGAGAGATAGAGAGAGAGAGATAGAGAGAGAGGCCTACTGACAGAGTGCTATATTTTGTGCTGCTGCAGTGTGATAGTTATAGAGAGATAGAGAGAGAGAGATAGAGAGAGATAGTGACAGATTGTGCTATATATTTTTTATATAACTGACTGCTGCCCCCTCCTTTTGTGCTGATCAGTATAAATTAACTGATCAGTAACTTTTTGGGGGCGCAGGGTTTTTTTTATATATAGATATACCTGTGAGTGCTGCTGCTGCAGTGTCATAGAGTGTTAGATAGTGTTAGATAGTGAGAGATAGAGAGATAGAGAGAGATAGTGATAGAGAGTGCTAAATTTTGTGTCTGCTGTCCCCGCCTTTTGTGCTGATCACTATATCTGAGGTGATCAGCAACTTTTTTGGGGGTACAGAGGTTTTTTTTTTTTTATATATACCTGTCAGTTGCACCAAAGGTTGTGCACCTGCTGCACCTCACTGGTAATCAGTGTCGCATCACTGATCACCTTTTTTTTTTGTGTGTGTGCTGTGGGGTATTTTTTTAATTTTTTTTTTTACACACACTGTGATTTTGTGGGTGTCCTGTGGCCGCTGTGCGCTGATCAGTGACGTACATCACTGATCATCTCTTTCGGCACAGGGTTGATCTATTTTTTTTTTTTTTTTGATCAAATTCCTGTTGCCTTTGAGCGCTGTTCAGTGACAGACGTTACTGACCAACATCTGTGCTCAATTTTTGGCGCAGGACCTTTTTTTTTTTTAACCCCTTTTTTTTTTTTTTAACCCCTTTTTTTTTTTTTAACCCCTTCATTTTTTTTTTTTTTATTGGTATAAAGCATTTTTTTTTTTTTCTGCACCACATACACAATACACACTACATACCCCCCGGATTGAAATAAAGTTTGTGCCCCCCCCTACACTATACACGTGTTGAAACATTTCACTACCGGTAACACAAAAAATAAAAATGGCATCCCAAATGTCCTCCCAAATGTCCTCCCAAATGTCCTCCCAATCATCCAGGAGAATGTATTCAGTGGAGGAGGCATATGCCATGCTTGCTTCAGACTCTGACACAGGCAGTGATGCAAGCGGGGAATTTGAAGGATTTGCCTTAAGCTCCTCTTCCTCCTCTGCTGATGAGGGACCCCCTCAAAGACGCCCCCGTAGATCAGCTGAGATTCCCCCCCCAATAATTGATCTAGTATGGACCCCACCACCAGACAATTTTGAGCCCCAGGTTCCTGAGTTTTTGGGCATGCCAGGAATCCAATTTGATTCCACAGGTCTCAGAGAAATTGACTTTTTCAAATTATTTTTCTCTGATGATTTTATAAATTTAATGGTGGACCAAACTAATTTATATGCCCAGCAGTTTATTGCTCAAAACCCCACGTCATCATTTGCTAGGTGGACCCCTGTAGATGCAGTAGAGATGATGACGTTTTGGGGTCTGGTGTTTCATATGGGCATAGTAAAAAAGCCAGAAATTAGGCAATATTGGAGTACAGATGTTCTGTACAGTACTCCATTTTACCGTATGGCCATGCCCCGGACTCGATTTGAGACAATTCTTAAATTCATACATTACACCGATAATGCACAGTGCCCACCCAGAGATGATCCCACCTTTGACCGGCTATTCAAAGTCAGGCCGGTCATTGATCATTTCAGTGCCAAATTTGAAGAGGTGTACATCCCTGAAAAATTTATTTGTATCGACGAGTCCCTTATACATTTTAAAGGAAGGGTTAAATTCCGCCAGTACCTTCCCAGTAAGAGGGCAAGGTATGGCATAAAAATGTATAAGCTGTGTGAAAGCACCTCAGGGTACACCCACAGGTTTAGGGTTTATGAAGGGAAGGATTCAAGAATTCAACCGCCAGAATGCCCCCCCTCCCTCGTAGGTGTTAGTGGGAAAATTGTCTGGGATTTAGTGCACCCCTTCCTGGATAAAGGTTATCACCTCTATGTGGATAACTTTTACACTAGCATCCCCCTGTTTAAGGCCCTTGGTTCAAGAGGTACAGCAGCTTGCGGTACTGTGCGCAAGAACCAAAGAGGCCTCCCAAAAACGCACATTGCCCAAGTAATGAGAAGGGGTGAAAGCAGGGGAATATGCACCGAAAATATGTTGTTGGTCAAATATAAGGACAAGAGGGATGTCCTTATACTGACAACAATTCACGGAGACAGTACCACCTCCGTCCCTGTACGAGGTACCAGTACCCACACCTCAAAACCTAATTGTATCCTGGATTACAATAGGTACATGGGCGGAGTGGATCTTTCAGATCAGGTACTGAAGCCGTACAGTGCCCTGCGGAAAACAAAAATCTGGTACAAGAAGGTGGCCGTGTATATCATCCAGATGGCACTGTATAACGCTTACGTGCTATTCCGTTCTACCGGCCAGAGGGGGACATTTATGCACTTTCAAGAGGAAGTCATAAAGGGCCTAATATTTGGGAACCAGCAGGCAGAGGGCCCCAGTACTTCTAGTACTGGCCCCCGTATTGTACCAGGGCAGCATTTTCCTGATGAAATCCCCTCCACTGGAAAAAAGGGCAGGACACAAAAAAGGTGCAAAGTTTGCTATAAAAAGGGAATAAGAAAGCAAACTATTTTCCAGTGTGACACTTGCCCCGACAAACCCGGCCTATGTATAAAGGAGTGTTTTAAATTATACCACACATCTATGGAATATTAGGTTCATAATTTCACCGTGCTTCGGGGGTCTTGCTAATGCCATATAGCACCCACCATTCATTCCACCAGAATCTGAGCCGCAAAATCCAAAAATCACTCCTTCCCTTCTGAGTCCTGCCATGCACCCAACTGGTATTTTTTGGTCACATGTGAGGCATTGCCGTACTCGGGAGATATTGGGGCACAGATTTTGGGGTGCTTTTTCTCCTTCATACCTTCTGAAAATGAAAAATTTTGAGCCAGAACTGCATTTTTGTGTAAAAAATGTAATTTTTCTTTTTCACTGCCCACTTGTATCAAAATTGGTGAAACCCCTGGGGGTTTTAAATGTACACTATACCCCTAGATGAATTCCCTGAGGGGTGTAGTTTTCAAAATGGGGTGACTTGTGGGGGGGTTCCACTGTATTGGTGCTTGGGGGGTCTTGCTAATGCGACATAGCACCCACCAAAATTCCACCAGAATTTGTGCTGCAAACTCCAAATATCACTCCTTCCCTTCTGAGTCCTGCCACTTTTTGGTCACACATGAGGCATTGCCGTACTCGGGAGAAATTGGGGCACAGATTTTGGGGTGCTTTGTCTCCTTCATTCCTTGTGAAAATGAAATATTTTGAGCCAGAACTGCATTTTTGTGTAAAAAAATGTAATTTTTCATTTTCACTGCCCACTTGTATCAAAATTGGTGAAACCCCTGGGGGTTTGAAATGTACACTATACCCCTAGATGAATTCCCTGAGGGGTGTAGTTTGCAAAATGGGGTGACTTGTGGGGGGGTTCCACTGTATTGGTGCAACATAGCACCCACCATTCATTCCACCAGAATCTGTGCTGCAAAATCCAAAAATCACTCCTTCCCTTCTGAGTCCTGCCATGCACCCAACTGGTATTTTTTGGTCACATGTGAGGCATTGCCGTACTCGGGAGAAATTGGGGCACAGATTTTGGGGTGCTTTTTCTCCTTCATACCTTCTGAAAATGAAAAATTTTGAGCCAGAACTGCATTTTTGTGTAAAAAATGTAATTTTTCTTTTTCACTGCCCACTTGTATCAAAATTGGTGAAACCCCTGGGGGTTTTAAATGTACACTATACCCCTAGATGAATTCCCTGAGGGGTGTAGTTTGCAAAATGGGGTCACTTGTGGGGGGGTTCTACTGTATTGGTGCTTGGGGGGTCTTGCTAATGCGACATAGCACCCACCAAAATTCCACCAGAATCTGAGCTGCAAAATCCAAAAATCACTCCTTCCCTTCTGAGTCCTGCCATGCACCCAACTGGTATTTTTTGGTCACATGTGAGGCATTGCCGTACTCGGGAGAAATTGGGGCACATATTTTGGGGTGCTTTTTCTCCTTCATACCTTCTGAAAATGAAAAATTGTGAGCCAGAACTGCATTTTTGTGTAAAAAAATGTAATTTTTCATTTTCACTGCCCACTTGTATCAAAATTGGTGAAACCCCTGGGGGTTTGAAATGTACACTATACCCCTAGATGAATTCCCTGAGGGGTGTACTTTGCAAAATGGGGTGACTTGTGGGGGGGTTCCACTGTATTGGTGCAACATAGCACCCACCATTCATTCCACCAGAATCTGTGCTGCAAAATCCAAAAATCACTCCTTCCCTTCTGAGTCCTGCCATGCACCCAACTGGTATTTTTTGGTCACATGTGAGGCATTGCCGTACTCGGGAGAAATTGGGGCACAGATTTTGGGGTGATTTTTCTCCTTCATACCTTCTGAAAATGAAAAATTTTGAGCCAGAACTGCATTTTTGTGTAAAAAAATGTAATTTTTCATTTTCACTGCCCACTTGTATCAAAATTGGTGAAACCCCTGGGGGTTTGAAATGTACACTATACCCCTAGATGAATTCCCTGAGGGGTGTAGTTTGCAAAATGGGGTGACTTGTGGGGGGGTTCCACTGTATTGGTGCTTGGGGGGTCTTGCTAATGCGACATAGCACCCACCAAAATTCCACCAGAATCTGAGCTGCAAAATCCAAAAATCACTCCTTCCCTTTTGAGTCCTGCCATGCACCCAACTGGTATTTTTTGGTCACATGTGAGGCATTGCTGTACTCGGGAGAAATTGGGGCACAGATTTTGGGGTGCTTTTTCTCCTTCATACCTTCTGAAAATGTCAAATTTGGAGCCAGAACTGCATTTTTGTGTAAAAAAAATAATTTTTCATTTTCACTGCCCAGTTGTACCACAATTGGTGAAACCCCTGCGGGTTTGAAATGTACACTATACCCCTAGCTGAATTCCCTGAGGGGTGTAGTTTGCAAAATGGGGTCACTTGTGGGGGGGTTCCTAACTTTTAGCATGTTATGGTGCCTAGAAACCTACATGGTGCCTAAAAAATAATCTCATAAAAAGGAGGCTCCAAAATCAAGTAGGTGCTCCTTCTATTATGAAGCCTGTGGTTTGGTCACCGTGCACACTAGGGCCACATATAGGATATTTATGAAAACAAAAGAATTGGGGGAATCAATTTTTAGTCACATTTCTCTAGTAAAATGTACTGTGTTCCTTAGAAAAATGTATTAAAATTGCAAATCTGCAAAAAAAAAGAAATTTTGAAATTTCACCTACACTTTGTTTTAATTCCTGTGAAACACCTAAAGGGTTAACAAACTTCCAAAATGCTGTTTTGAATACTGTGAGGGGTGCAGTTTTTGAAATGGCATCATTTATGGGGGTGTCTCACATACAAGTCCCTCAAAGTCACATCAGAACTGAACTGGTCCCTAAAAAAATCAGTGTTTGAAATTTTCTTGAAAATTTGAGAATTTGCTATTCATATTGTAAGCCTCCTAGTGTCCCGAAAAATTAAAAGGAAGTTGAAATAATGATGTCAACATAAAGTAGACATATGGTCTATGTTAGTTATTCACTATTTTGAGTGGTAAGATTATTTGTCTCACAAGCAGAAAATTTAACATTTTGCAAATCGCTAAATTTTCCATTTTTTCACGATATTTTGGTATTTTTCACAAAAAAACACAGACTGTATCGACGAAAATTTACCACTAACTTGAAGTACAATGTGTCACGAAAAAACAATCTCAAAATCACTGGGATAAGTAAAAGCAAAAAAAAGTTATCCCCACTTAAGTGAGACATGTCAGAATTGAAAAAAAGGGCTCTGTCAGGAAGGCAAAAACAGGCTCTGTCAGGAAGGGGTTAAAGACGCACCTTTCTGGCCCCACAAAAATGGGCATTTCAAATTAGAAACAAGTCAAATGAACAAAATAGTGTGAATAAGTAAGTATTTCAGGGGTGAGTTAGCAGGTTATTGGGGTAGTAAGTCCTGATTTTTTTGGAGGTTGCAGTGACCACTACGCCATTCAAAATAGGCAGGCTTTAGCATAAGCAGTTAGGCCCCGTAGGATGATTTTAGCTAAAATGTTCCCCAAACACTCAAACCGGCTTGTATCTTGCAATGGAAAATATGGGAAACATGACTTAGACAGCAAATGATACACTGTATGCCATGTTTCCAAATTTTTATGCACAGTGGTTACAGCATGAAGCGAATGCATGTGAATATACAAAGGTGCATTGCATTAAACAAGTCCAATGAGCGTGAAAAAAATGGCCGGCCTGCCTGCTTTCATCCATCATTTGTTCTAAATTTATAATTAATCAATGAGCTGAGGTGGAGTCTTAGCCAGTGGTACCATCAGGGGTGTGTAATGCACTTTAGGGTAGACAGCCAATCAGCTGCCAGATTCAATCTGTCAATCAAACACAGCAGCCAATCAGAGAGCTGGCCATTGATCAGCAGGCCCTTTATGACATCACAGACAGACCCACGGAACTCTCTGTGCTTGTCTGCTGGCTGGCTGTCAGTTGGGTGGGTGGGCGGCAGAGGGGGAGGATGTACGTCTCGTTTCTCCTGAAAATTGCGGTTTTTCGGCGTTTCCGGAAAAAGTCGCGGTCCGACGCGCAAAAGTGGGGTATCGTAGAAATCGCCTTTTAAAGACGCACCTTTCTGGCCCCACAAAAATGGGCATTTCAAATTAGAAACAAGTCAAATGAACAAAATAGTGTGAATAAGTAAGTATTTCAGGGGTGAGTTAGCAGGTTATTGGGGTAGTAAGTCCTGATTTTTTTGGAGGTTGCATTGACCACTACGCCATTCAAAATAGGCAGGCTTTGGCATAAGCAGTTAGGCCCCGTAGGATGATTTTAGCTAAAATGTGCCCCAAACACTCAAACCGGCTTGTATCTTGCAATGGAAAATATGGGAAACATGACTTAGAAAGCAAATGATACACTGTATGCCATGTTTCCAAATTTTTATGCACAGTAGTTACAGCATGAAGCGAATGCATGTGAATATACAAAGGTGCATTGCATTAAACAAGTCCAATGAGCGTGAAAAAAATGGCCCGCCTGCCTGCTTTCATCCATCATTTGTTCTAAATTTATAATTAATCAATGAGCTGAGGTGGAGTCTTAGCCAGTGGTACCATCAGGGGTGTGTAATGCACTTTAGGGTAGACAGCCAATCAGCTGCCAGATTCAATCTGTCAATCAAACACAGCAGCCAATCAGAGAGCTGGCCATTGATCATCAGGCCCTTTATGACATCACAGACAGACCCACGGAACTCTCTGTGCTTGTCTGCTGGCTGGCTGTCAGTTGGGTGGGTGGGCGGCAGAGGGGGAGGATGTACGTCTCGTTTCTCCTGAAAATTGCGGTTTTTCGGCGTTTCCGGAAAAAGTCGCGGTCCGACGCGCAAAAGTGGGGTATCGTAGAAATCGCCTTTTAAAGACGCACCTTTCTGGCCCCACAAAAATGGGCATTTCAAATTAGAAACAAGTCAAATGAACAAAATAGTGTGAATAAGTAAGTATTTCAGGGGTGAGTTAGCAGGTTATTGGGGTAGTAAGTCCTGATTTTTTTGGAGGTTGCATTGACCACTACGCCATTCAAAATAGGCAGGCTTTGGCATAAGCAGTTAGGCCCCGTAGGATGATTTTAGCTAAAATGTGCCCCAAACACTCAAACCGGCTTGTATCTTGCAATGGAAAATATGGGAAACATGACTTAGAAAGCAAATGATACACTGTATGCCATGTTTCCAAATTTTTATGCACAGTAGTTACAGCATGAAGCGAATGCATGTGAATATACAAAGGTGCATTGCATTAAACAAGTCCAATGAGCGTGAAAAAAATGGCCCGCCTGCCTGCTTTCATCCATCATTTGTTCTAAATTTATAATTAATCAATGAGCTGAGGTGGAGTCTTAGCCAGTGGTACCATCAGGGGTGTGTAATGCACTTTAGGGTAGACAGCCAATCAGCTGCCAGATTCAATCTGTCAATCAAACACAGCAGCCAATCAGAGAGCTGGCCATTGATCAGCAGGCCCTTTATGACATCACAGACAGACCCACGGAACTCTCTGTGCTTGTCTGCTGGCTGGCTGTCAGTTGGGTGGGTGGGCGGCAGAGGGGGAGGATGTACGTCTCGTTTCTCCTGAAAATTGCGGTTTTTCAGCGTTTCCGGAAAAAGTCACGGTCCGACGCGCAAAAGTGGGGTATCGTAGAAATCGCCTTTTAAAGACGCACCTTTCTGGCCCCACAAAAATGGGCATTTCAAATTAGAAACAAGTCAAATGAACAAAATAGTGTGAATAAGTAAGTATTTCAGGGGTGAGTTAGCAGGTTATTGGGGTAGTAAGTCCTGATTTTTTTGGAGGTTGCAGTGACCACTACGCCATTCAAAATAGGCAGGCTTTAGCATAAGCATTTAGGCCCCGTAGGATGATTTTAGCTAAAATGTGCCCCAAACACTCAAACCGGCTTGTATCTTGCAATGGAAAATATGGGAAACATGACTTAGACAGCAAATGATACACTGTATGCCATGTTTCCAAATTTTTATGCACAGTGGTTACAGCATGAAGTGAATGCATGTGAATATACACAGGTGCATTGCATTAAACAAGTCCAATGAGCGTGAAAAAAATGGCCGGCCTGCCTGCTTTCATCCATCATTTGTTCTAAATTTATAATTAATCAATGAGCTGAGGTGGAGTCTTAGCCAGTGGTACCATCAGGGGTGTGTAATGCACTTTAGGGTAGACAGCCAATCAGCTGCCAGATTCAATCTGTCAATCAAACACAGCAGCCAATCAGAGAGCTGGCCATTGATCAGCAGGCCCTTTATGACATCACAGACAGACCCACGGAACTCTCTGTGCTTGTCTGCTGGCTGGCTGTCAGTTGGGTGGGTGGGCGGCAGAGGGGGAGGATGTACGTCTCGTTTCTCCTGAAAATTGCGGTTTTTCAGCGTTTCCGGAAAAAGTCGCGGTCCGACGCGCAAAAGTGGGGTATCGTAGAAATCGCCTTTTAAAGACGCACCTTTCTGGCCCCACAAAAATGGGCATTTCAAATTAGAAACAAGTCAAATGAACAAAATAGTGTGAATAAGTAAGTATTTCAGGGGTGAGTTAGCAGGTTATTGGGGTAGTAAGTCCTGATTTTTTTGGAGGTTGCATTGACCACTACGCCATTCAAAATAGGCAGGCTTTGGCATAAGCAGTTAGGCCCCGTAGGATGATTTTAGCTAAAATGTGCCCCAAACACTCAAACCGGCTTGTATCTTGCAATGGAAAATATGGGAAACATGACTTAGAAAGCAAATGATACACTGTATGCCATGTTTCCAAATTTTTATGCACAGTAGTTACAGCATGAAGCGAATGCATGTGAATATACAAAGGTGCATTGCATTAAACAAGTCCAATGAGCGTGAAAAAAATGGCCCGCCTGCCTGCTTTCATCCATCATTTGTTCTAAATTTATAATTAATCAATGAGCTGAGGTGGAGTCTTAGCCAGTGGTACCATCAGGGGTGTGTAATGCACTTTAGGGTAGACAGCCAATCAGCTGCCAGATTCAATCTGTCAATCAAACACAGCAGCCAATCAGAGAGCTGGCCATTGATCAGCAGGCCCTTTATGACATCACAGACAGACCCACGGAACTCTCTGTGCTTGTCTGCTGGCTGGCTGTCAGTTGGGTGGGTGGGCGGCAGAGGGGGAGGATGTACGTCTCGTTTCTCCTGAAAATTGCGGTTTTTCAGCGTTTCCGGAAAAAGTCACGGTCCGACGCGCAAAAGTGGGGTATCGTAGAAATCGCCTTTTAAAGACGCACCTTTCTGGCCCCACAAAAATGGGCATTTCAAATTAGAAACAAGTCAAATGAACAAAATAGTGTGAATAAGTAAGTATTTCAGGGGTGAGTTAGCAGGTTATTGGGGTAGTAAGTCCTGATTTTTTTGGAGGTTGCAGTGACCACTACGCCATTCAAAATAGGCAGGCTTTAGCATAAGCATTTAGGCCCCGTAGGATGATTTTAGCTAAAATGTGCCCCAAACACTCAAACCGGCTTGTATCTTGCAATGGAAAATATGGGAAACATGACTTAGACAGCAAATGATACACTGTATGCCATGTTTCCAAATTTTTATGCACAGTGGTTACAGCATGAAGTGAATGCATGTGAATATACACAGGTGCATTGCATTAAACAAGTCCAATGAGCGTGAAAAAAATGGCCGGCCTGCCTGCTTTCATCCATCATTTGTTCTAAATTTATAATTAATCAATGAGCTGAGGTGGAGTCTTAGCCAGTGGTACCATCAGGGGTGTGTAATGCACTTTAGGGTAGACAGCCAATCAGCTGCCAGATTCAATCTGTCAATCAAACACAGCAGCCAATCAGAGAGCTGGCCATTGATCAGCAGGCCCTTTATGACATCACAGACAGACCCACGGAACTCTCTGTGCTTGTCTGCTGGCTGGCTGTCAGTTGGGTGGGTGGGCGGCAGAGGGGGAGGATGTACGTCTCGTTTCTCCTGAAAATTGCGGTTTTTCAGCGTTTCCGGAAAAAGTCGCGGTCCGACGCGCAAAAGTGGGGTATCGTAGAAATCGCCTTTTAAAGACGCACCTTTCTGGCCCCACAAAAATGGGCATTTCAAATTAGAAACAAGTCAAATGAACAAAATAGTGTGAATAAGTAAGTATTTCAGGGGTGAGTTAGCAGGTTATTGGGGTAGTAAGTCCTGATTTTTTTGGAGGTTGCAGTGACCACTACGCCATTCAAAATAGGCAGGCTTTAGCATAAGCAGTTAGGCCCCGTAGGATGATTTTAGCTAAAATGTGCCCCAAACACTCAAACCGGCTTGTATCTTGCAATGGAAAATATGGGAAACATGACTTAGACAGCAAATGATACACTGTATGCCATGTTTCCAAATTTTTATGCACAGTGGTTACAGCATGAAGTGAATGCATGTGAATATACACAGGTGCATTGCATTAAACAAGTCCAATGAGCGTGAAAAAAATGGCCGGCCTGCCTGCTTTCATCCATCATTTGTTCTAAATTTATAATTAATCAATGAGCTGAGGTGGAGTCTTAGCCAGTGGTACCATCAGGGGTGTGTAATGCACTTTAGGGTAGACAGCCAATCAGCTGCCAGATTCAATCTGTCAATCAAACACAGCAGCCAATCAGAGAGCTGGCCATTGATCAGCAGGCCCTTTATGACATCACAGACAGACCCACGGAACTCTCTGTGCTTGTCTGCTGGCTGGCTGTCAGTTGGGTGGGTGGGCGGCAGAGGGGGAGGATGTACGTCTCGTTTCTCCTGAAAATTGCGGTTTTTCGGCGTTTCCGGAAAAAGTCGCGGTCCGACGCGCAAAAGTGGGGTATCGTAGAAATCGCCTTTTAAAGACGCACCTTTCTGGCCCCACAAAAATGGGCATTTCAAATTAGAAACAAGTCAAATGAACAAAATAGTGTGAATAAGTAAGTATTTCAGGGGTGAGTTAGCAGGTTATTGGGGTAGTAAGTCCTGATTTTTTTGGAGGTTGCATTGACCACTACGCCATTCAAAATAGGCATGCTTTGGCATAAGCAGTTAGGCCCCGTAGGATGATTTTAGCTAAAATGTGCCCCAAACACTCAAACCGGCTTGTATCTTGCAATGGAAAATATGGGAAACATGACTTAGACAGCAAATGATACACTGTATGCCATGTTTCCAAATTTTTATGCACAGTGGTTACAGCATGAAGCGAATGCATGTGAATATACAAAGGTGCATTGCATTAAACAAGTCCAATGAGCGTGAAAAAAATGGCCGGCCTGCCTGCTTTCATCCATCATTTGTTCTAAATTTATAATTAATCAATGAGCTGAGGTGGAGTCTTAGCCAGTGGTACCATCAGGGGTGTGTAATGCACTTTAGGGTAGACAGCCAATCAGCTGCCAGATTCAATCTGTCAATCAAACACAGCAGCCAATCAGAGAGCTGGCCATTGATCAGCAGGCCCTTTATGACATCACAGACAGACCCACGGAACTCTCTGTGCTTGTCTGCTGGCTGGCTGTCAGTTGGGTGGGTGGGCGGCAGAGGGGGAGGATGTACGTCTCGTTTCTCCTGAAAATTGCGGTTTTTCGGCGTTTCCGGAAAAAGTCGCGGTCCGACGCGCAAAAGTGGGGTATCGTAGAAATCGCCATTTAAAGACGCACCTTTCTGGCCCCACAAAAATGGGCATTTCAAATTAGAAACAAGTCAAATGAACAAAATAGTGTGAATAAGTAAGTATTTCAGGGGTGAGTTAGCAGGTTATTGGGGTAGTAAGTCCTGATTTTTTTGGAGGTTGCATTGACCACTACGCCATTCAAAATAGGCAGGCTTTGGCATAAGCAGTTAGGCCCCGTAGGATGATTTTAGCTAAAATGTGCCCCAAACACTCAAACCGGCTTGTATCTTGCAATGTAAAATATGGGAAACATGACTTAGACAGCAAATGATACACTGTATGCCATGTTTCCAAATTTTTATGCACAGTGGTTACAGCACGAAGCGAATGCATGTGAATATACAAAGGTGCATTGCATTAAACAAGTCCAATGAGCGTGAAAAAAATGGCCGGCCTGCCTGCTTTCATCCATCATTTGTTCTAAATTTATAATTAATCAATGAGCTGAGGTGGAGTCTTAGCCAGTGGTACCATCAGGGGTGTGTAATGCACTTTAGGGTAGACAGCCAATCAGCTGCCAGATTCAATCTGTCAATCAAACACAGCAGCCAATCAGAGAGCTGGCCATTGATCAGCAGGCCCTTTATGACATCACAGACAGACCCACGGAACTCTCTGTGCTTGTCTGCTGGCTGGCTGTCAGTTGGGTGGGTGGGCGGCAGAGGGGGAGGATGTACGTCTCGTTTCTCCTGAAAATTGCGGTTTTTCAGCGTTTCCGGAAAAAGTCGCGGTCCGACGCGCAAAAGTGGGGTATCGTAGAAATCGCCTTTTAATGACGCACCTTTCTGGCCCCACAAAAATGGGCATTTCAAATTAGAAACAAGTCAAATGAACAAAATAGTGTGAATAAGTAAGTATTTCAGGGGTGAGTTAGCAGGTTATTGGGGTAGTAAGTCCTGATTTTTTTGGAGGTTGCAGTGACCACTACGCCATTCAAAATAGGCAGGCTTTAGCATAAGCATTTAGGCCCCGTAGGATTTTTTTAGCTAAAATGTGCCCCAAACACTCAAACCGGCTTGTATCTTGCAATGGAAAATATGGGAAACATGACTTAGACAGCAAATGATACACTGTATGCCATGTTTCCAAATTTTTATGCACAGTGGTTACAGCATGAAGTGAATGCATGTGAATATACACAGGTGCATTGCATTAAACAAGTCCAATGAGCGTGAAAAAAATGGCCGGCCTGCCTGCTTTCATCCATCATTTGTTCTAAATTTATAATTAATCAATGAGCTGAGGTGGAGTCTTAGCCAGTGGTACCATCAGGGGTGTGTAATGCACTTTAGGGTAGACAGCCAATCAGCTGCCAGATTCAATCTGTCAATCAAACACAGCAGCCAATCAGAGAGCTGGCCATTGATCAGCAGGCCCTTTATGACATCACAGACAGACCCACGGAACTCTCTGTGCTTGTCTGCTGGCTGGCTGTCAGTTGGGTGGGTGGGCGGCAGAGGGGGAGGATGTACGTCTCGTTTCTCCTGAAAATTGCGGTTTTTCGGCGTTTCCGGAAAAAGTCGCGGTCCGACGCGCAAAAGTGGGGTATCGTAGAAATCGCCTTTTAAAGACGCACCTTTCTGGCCCCACAAAAATGGGCATTTCAAATTAGAAACAAGTCAAATGAACAAAATAGTGTGAATAAGTAAGTATTTCAGGGGTGAGTTAGCAGGTTATTGGGGTAGTAAGTCCTGATTTTTTTGGAGGTTGCAGTGACCACTACGCCATTCAAAATAGGCAGGCTTTGGCATAAGCAGTTAGGCCCCGTAGGATGATTTTAGCTAAAATGTGCCCCAAACACTCAAACCGGCTTGTATCTTGCAATGGAAAATATGGGAAACATGACTTAGACAGCAAATGATACACTGTATGCCATGTTTCCAAATTTTTATGCACAGTGGTTACAGCATGAAGCGAATGCATGTGAATATACAAAGGTGCATTGCATTAAACAAGTCCAATGAGCGTGAAAAAAATGGCCGGCCTGCCTGCTTTCATCCATCATTTGTTCTAAATTTATAATTAATCAATGAGCTGAGGTGGAGTCTTAGCCAGTGGTACCATCAGGGGTGTGTAATGCACTTTAGGGTAGACAGCCAATCAGCTGCCAGATTCAATCTGTCAATCAAACACAGCAGCCAATCAGAGAGCTGGCCATTGATCAGCAGGCCCTTTATGACATCACAGACAGACCCACGGAACTCTCTGTGCTTGTCTGCTGGCTGGCTGTCAGTTGGGTGGGTGGGCGGCAGAGGGGGTGGATGTACGTCTCGTTTCTCCTGAAAATTGCGGTTTTTCGGCGTTTCCGGAAAAAGTCGCGGTCCGACGCGCAAAAGTGGGGTATCGTAGAAATCGCCTTTTAAAGACGCACCTTTCTGGCCCCACAAAAATGGGCATTTCAAATTAGAAACAAGTCAAATGAACAAAATAGTGTGAATAAGTAAGTATTTCAGGGGTGAGTTAGCAGGTTATTGGGGTAGTAAGTCCTGATTTTTTTGGAGGTTGCAGTGACCACTACGCCATTCAAAATAGGCAGGCTTTAGCATAAGCAGTTAGGCCCCGTAGGATGATTTTAGCTAAAATGTGCCCCAAACACTCAAACCGGCTTGTATCTTGCAATGGAAAATATGGGAAACATGACTTAGACAGCAAATGATACACTGTATGCCATGTTTCCAAATTTTTATGCACAGTGGTTACAGCATGAAGCGAATGCATGTGAATATACAAAGGTGCATTGCATTAAACAAGTCCAATGAGCGTGAAAAAAATGGCCGGCCTGCCTGCTTTCATCCATCATTTGTTCTAAATTTATAATTAATCAATGAGCTGAGGTGGAGTCTTAGCCAGTGGTACCATCAGGGGTGTGTAATGCACTTTAGGGTAGACAGCCAATCAGCTGCCAGATTCAATCTGTCAATCAAACACAGCAGCCAATCAGAGAGCTGGCCATTGATCAGCAGGCCCTTCATGACATCACAGACAGACCCACGGAACTCTCTGTGCTTGTCTGCTGGCTGGCTGTCAGTTGGGTGGGTGGGCGGCAGAGGGGGAGGATGTACGTCTCGTTTCTCCTGAAAATTGCGGTTTTTCGGCGTTTCCGGAAAAAGTCGCGGTCCGACGCGCAAAAGTGGGGTATCGTAGAAATCGCCTTTTAAAGACGCACCTTTCTGGCCCCACAAAAATGGGCATTTCAAATTAGAAACAAGTCAAATGAACAAAATAGTGTGAATAAGTAAGTATTTCAGGGGTGAGTTAGCAGGTTATTGGGGTAGTAAGTCCTGATTTTTTTGGAGGTTGCAGTGACCACTACGCCATTCAAAATAGGCAGGCTTTAGCATAAGCAGTTAGGCCCCGTAGGATGATTTTAGCTAAAATGTGCCCCAAACACTCAAACCGGCTTGTATCTTGCAATGGAAAATATGGGAAACATGACTTAGACAGCAAATGATACACTGTATGCCATGTTTCCAAATTTTTATGCACAGTGGTTACAGCATGAAGCGAATGCATGTGAATATACAAAGGTGCATTGCATTAAACAAGTCCAATGAGCGTGAAAAAAATGGCCGGCCTGCCTGCTTTCATCCATCATTTGTTCTAAATTTATAATTAATCAATGAGCTGAGGTGGAGTCTTAGCCAGTGGTACCATCAGGGGTGTGTAATGCACTTTAGGGTAGACAGCCAATCAGCTGCCAGATTCAATCTGTCAATCAAACACAGCAGCCAATCAGAGAGCTGGCCATTGATCAGCAGGCCCTTTATGACATCACAGACAGACCCACGGAACTCTCTGTGCTTGTCTGCTGGCTGGCTGTCAGTTGGGTGGGTGGGCGGCAGAGGGGGTGGATGTACGTCTCGTTTCTCCTGAAAATTGCGGTTTTTCGGCGTTTCCGGAAAAAGTCGCGGTCCGACGCGCAAAAGTGGGGTATCGTAGAAATCGCCTTTTAAAGACGCACCTTTCTGGCCCCACAAAAATGGGCATTTCAAATTAGAAACAAGTCAAATGAACAAAATAGTGTGAATAAGTAAGTATTTCAGGGGTGAGTTAGCAGGTTATTGGGGTAGTAAGTCCTGATTTTTTTGGAGGTTGCAGTGACCACTACGCCATTCAAAATAGGCAGGCTTTAGCATAAGCAGTTAGGCCCCGTAGGATGATTTTAGCTAAAATGTGCCCCAAACACTCAAACCGGCTTGTATCTTGCAATGGAAAATATGGGAAACATGACTTAGACAGCAAATGATACACTGTATGCCATGTTTCCAAATTTTTATGCACAGTGGTTACAGCATGAAGCGAATGCATGTGAATATACAAAGGTGCATTGCATTAAACAAGTCCAATGAGCGTGAAAAAAATGGCCGGCCTGCCTGCTTTCATCCATCATTTGTTCTAAATTTATAATTAATCAATGAGCTGAGGTGGAGTCTTAGCCAGTGGTACCATCAGGGGTGTGTAATGCACTTTAGGGTAGACAGCCAATCAGCTGCCAGATTCAATCTGTCAATCAAACACAGCAGCCAATCAGAGAGCTGGCCATTGATCAGCAGGCCCTTCATGACATCACAGACAGACCCACGGAACTCTCTGTGCTTGTCTGCTGGCTGGCTGTCAGTTGGGTGGGTGGGCGGCAGAGGGGGAGGATGTACGTCTCGTTTCTCCTGAAAATTGCGGTTTTTCGGCGTTTCCGGAAAAAGTCGCGGTCCGACGCGCAAAAGTGGGGTATCGTAGAAATCGCCTTTTAAAGACGCACCTTTCTGGCCCCACAAAAATGGGCATTTCAAATTAGAAACAAGTCAAATGAACAAAATAGTGTGAATAAGTAAGTATTTCAGGGGTGAGTTAGCAGGTTATTGGGGTAGTAAGTCCTGATTTTTTTGGAGGTTGCATTGACCACTACGCCATTCAAAATAGGCAGGCTTTGGCATAAGCAGTTAGGCCCCGTAGGATGATTTTAGCTAAAATGTGCCCCAAACACTCAAACCGGCTTGTATCTTGCAATGGAAAATATGGGAAACATGACTTAGACAGCAAATGATACACTGTATGCCATGTTTCCAAATTTGTATGCACAGTGGTTACAGCATGAAGTGAATGCATGTGAATATACACAGGTGCATTGCATTAAACAAGTCCAATGAGCGTGAAAAAAATGGCCGGCCTGCCTGCTTTCATCCATCATTTGTTCTAAATTTATAATTAATCAATGAGCTGAGGTGGAGTCTTAGCCAGTGGTACCATCAGGGGTGTGTAATGCACTTTAGGGTAGACAGCCAATCAGCTGCCAGATTCAATCTGTCAATCAAACACAGCAGCCAATCAGAGAGCTGGCCATTGATCAGCAGGCCCTTTATGACATCACAGACAGACCCACGGAACTCTCTGTGCTTGTCTGCTGGCTGGCTGTCAGTTGGGTGGGTGGGCGGCAGAGGGGGAGGATGTACGTCTCGTTTCTCCTGAAAATTGCGTTTTTTCTGCGTTTCCGGAAAAAGTCGCGGTCCGACGCGCAAAAGTGGGGTATCGTAGAAATCGCCTTTTAAAGACGCACCTTTCTGGCCCCACAAAAATGGGCATTTCAAATTAGAAACAAGTCAAATGAACAAAATAGTGTGAATAAGTAAGTATTTCAGGGGTGAGTTAGCAGGTTATTGGGGTAGTAAGTCCTGATTTTTTTGGAGGTTGCAGTGACCACTACGCCATTCAAAATAGGCAGGCTTTGGCATAAGCAGTTAGGCCCCGTAGGATGATTTTAGCTAAAATGTGCCCCAAACACTCAAACCGGCTTGTATCTTGCAATGGAAAATATGGGAAACATGACTTAGACAGCAAATGATACACTGTATGCCATGTTTCCAAATTTTTATGCACAGTGGTTACAGCATGAAGCTAATGCATGTGAATATACAAAGGTGCATTGCATTAAACAAGTCCAATGAGCGTGAAAAAAATGGCCGGCCTGCCTGCTTTCATCCATCATTTGTTCTAAATTTATAATTAATCAATGAGCTGAGGTGGAGTCTTAGCCAGTGGTACCATCAGGGGTGTGTAATGCACTTTAGGGTAGACAGCCAATCAGCTGCCAGATTCAATCTGTCAATCAAACACAGCAGCCAATCAGAAAACTGGCCATTGATCAGCAGGCCCTTTATGACATCACAGACAGACCCACGGAACTCTCTGTGCTTGTCTGCTGGCTGGCTGTCATTTGGGTGGGTGAGCGGCAGAGGGGGAGGATGTACGTCTCGTTTCTCCTGAAAATTGCGGTTTTTCAGCGTTTCCGGAAAAAGTCGCGGTCCGACGCGCAAAAGTGGGGTATCGTAGAAATCGCCTTTTAAAGACGCACCTTTCTGGCCCCACAAAAATGGGCATTTCAAATTAGAAACAAGTCAAATGAACAAAATAGTGTGAATAAGTAAGTATTTCAGGGGTGAGTTAGCAGGTTATTGGGGTAGTAAGTCCTGATTTTTTTGGAGGTTGCAGTGACCACTACGCCATTCAAAATAGGCAGGCTTTAGCATAAGCAGTTAGGCCCCGTAGGATGATTTTAGCTAAAATGTGCCCCAAACACTCAAACCGGCTTGTATCTTGCAATGGAAAATATGGGAAACATGACTTAGACAGCAAATGATACACTGTATGCCATGTTTCCAAATTTTTATGCACAGTGGTTACAGCATGAAGTGAATGCATGTGAATATACACAGGTGCATTGCATTAAACAAGTCCAATGAGCGTGAAAAAAATGGCCGGCCTGCCTGCTTTCATCCATCATTTGTTCTAAATTTATAATTAATCAATGAGCTGAGGTGGAGTCTTAGCCAGTGGTACCATCAGGGGTGTGTAATGCACTTTAGGGTAGACAGCCAATCAGCTGCCAGATTCAATCTGTCAATCAAACACAGCAGCCAATCAGAGAGCTGGCCATTGATCAGCAGGCCCTTTATGACATCACAGACAGACCCACGGAACTCTCTGTGCTTGTCTGCTGGCTGGCTGTCAGTTGGGTGGGTGGGCGGCAGAGGGGGAGGATGTACGTCTCGTTTCTCCTGAAAATTGCGGTTTTTCGGCGTTTCCGGAAAAAGTCGCGGTCCGACGCGCAAAAGTGGGGTATCGTAGAAATCGCCTTTTAAAGACGCACCTTTCTGGCCCCACAAAAATGGGCATTTCAAATTAGAAACAAGTCAAATGAACAAAATAGTGTGAATAAGTAAGTATTTCAGGGGTGAGTTAGCAGGTTATTGGGGTAGTAAGTCCTGATTTTTTTGGAGGTTGCAGTGACCACTACGCCATTCAAAATAGGCAGGCTTTAGCATAAGCAGTTAGGCCCCGTAGGATGATTTTAGCTAAAATGTGCCCCAAACACTCAAACCGGCTTGTATCTTGCAATGGAAAATATGGGAAACATGACTTAGACAGCAAATGATACACTGTATGCCATGTTTCCAAATTTTTATGCACAGTGGTTACAGCATGAAGCGAATGCATGTGAATATACAAAGGTGCATTGCATTAAACAAGTCCAATGAGCGTGAAAAAAATGGCCGGCCTGCCTGCTTTCATCCATCATTTGTTCTAAATTTATAATTAATCAATGAGCTGAGGTGGAGTCTTAGCCAGTGGTACCATCAGGGGTGTGTAATGCACTTTAGGGTAGACAGCCAATCAGCTGCCAGATTCAATCTGTCAATCAAACACAGCAGCCAATCAGAGAGCTGGCCATTGATCAGCAGGCCCTTTATGACATCACAGACAGACCCACGGAACTCTCTGTGCTTGTCTGCTGGCTGGCTGTCAGTTGGGTGGGTGGGCGGCAGAGGGGGAGGATGTACGTCTCGTTTCTCCTGAAAATTGCGTTTTTTCTGCGTTTCCGGAAAAAGTCGCGGTCCGACGCGCAAAAGTGGGGTATCGTAGAAATCGCCTTTTAAAGACGCACCTTTCTGGCCCCACAAAAATGGGCATTTCAAATTAGAAACAAGTCAAATGAACAAAATAGTGTGAATAAACAAAATAGTGTGAATAAGTAAGTATTTCAGGGGTGAGTTAGCAGGTTATTGGGGTAGTAAGTCCTGATTTTTTTGGAGGTTGCAGTGACCACTACGCCATTCAAAATAGGCAGGCTTTGGCATAAGCAGTTAGGCCCCGTAGGATGATTTTAGCTAAAATGTGCCCCAAACACTCAAACCGGCTTGTATCTTGCAATGGAAAATATGGGAAACATGACTTAGACAGCAAATGATACACTGTATGCCATGTTTCCAAATTTTTATGCACAGTGGTTACAGCATGAAGCTAATGCATGTGAATATACAAAGGTGCATTGCATTAAACAAGTCCAATGAGCGTGAAAAAAATGGCCGGCCTGCCTGCTTTCACCCATCATTTGTTCTAAATTTATAATTAATCAATGAGCTGAGGTGGAGTCTTAGCCAGTGGTACCATCAGGGGTGTGTAATGCACTTTAGGGTAGACAGCCAATCAGCTGCCAGATTCAATCTGTCAATCAAACACAGCAGCCAATCAGAAAACTGGCCATTGATCAGCAGGCCCTTTATGACATCACAGACAGACCCACGGAACTCTCTGTGCTTGTCTGCTGGCTGGCTGTCAGTTGGGAGGGTGAGCGGCAGAGGGGGAGGATGTACGTCTCGTTTCTCCTGAAAATTGCGGTTTTTCAGCGTTTCCGGAAAAAGTCGGGGTCCGACGCGCAAAAGTGGGGTATCGTAGAAATCGCCTTTTAAAGACGCACCTTTCTGGCCCCACAAAAATGGGCATTTCAAATTAGAAACAAGTCAAATGAACAAAATAGTGTGAATAAGTAAGTATTTCAGGGGTGAGTTAGCAGGTTATTGGGGTAGTAAGTCCTGATTTTTTTGGAGGTTGCAGTGACCACTACGCCATTCAAAATAGGCAGGCTTTAGCATAAGCAGTTAGGCCCCGTAGGATGATTTTAGCTAAAATGTGCCCCAAACACTCAAACCGGCTTGTATCTTGCAATGGAAAATATGGGAAACATGACTTAGACAGCAAATGATACACTGTATGCCATGTTTCCAAATTTTTATGCACAGTGGTTACAGCATGAAGTGAATGCATGTGAATATACACAGGTGCATTGCATTAAACAAGTCCAATGAGCGTGAAAAAAATGGCCGGCCTGCCTGCTTTCATCCATCATTTGTTCTAAATTTATAATTAATCAATGAGCTGAGGTGGAGTCTTAGCCAGTGGTACCATCAGGGGTGTGTAATGCACTTTAGGGTAGACAGCCAATCAGCTGCCAGATTCAATCTGTCAATCAAACACAGCAGCCAATCAGAGAGCTGGCCATTGATCAGCAGGCCCTTTATGACATCACAGACAGACCCACGGAACTCTCTGTGCTTGTCTGCTGGCTGGCTGTCAGTTGGGTGGGTGGGCGGCAGAGGGGGAGGATGTACGTCTCGTTTCTCCTGAAAATTGCGGTTTTTCGGCGTTTCCGGAAAAAGTCGCGGTCCGACGCGCAAAAGTGGGGTATCGTAGAAATCGCCTTTTAAAGACGCACCTTTCTGGCCCCACAAAAATGGGCATTTCAAATTAGAAACAAGTCAAATGAACAAAATAGTGTGAATAAGTAAGTATTTCAGGGGTGAGTTAGCAGGTTATTGGGGTAGTAAGTCCTGATTTTTTTGGAGGTTGCAGTGACCACTACGCCATTCAAAATAGGCAGGCTTTGGCATAAGCAGTTAGGCCCCGTAGGATGATTTTAGCTAAAATGTGCCCCAAACACTCAAACCGGCTTGTATCTTGCAATGGAAAATATGGGAAACATGACTTAGACAGCAAATGATACACTGTATGCCATGTTTCCAAATTTTTATGCACAGTGGTTACAGCATGAAGCGAATGCATGTGAATATACAAAGGTGCATTGCATTAAACAAGTCCAATGAGCGTGAAAAAAATGGCTGGCCTGCCTGCTTTCATCCATCATTTGTTCTAAATTTATAATTAATCAATGAGCTGAGGTGGAGTCTTAGCCAGTGGTACCATCAGGGGTGTGTAATGCACTTTAGGGTAGACAGCCAATCAGCTGCCAGATTCAATCTGTCAATCAAACACAGCAGCCAATCAGAGAGCTGGCCATTGATCAGCAGGCCCTTTATGACATCACAGACAGACCCACGGAACTCTCTGTGCTTGTCTGCTGGCTGGCTGTCAGTTGGGTGGGTGGGCGGCAGAGGGGGAGGATGTACGTCTCGTTTCTCCTGAAAATTGCGGTTTTTCTGCGTTTCCGGAAAAAGTCGCGGTCCGACGCGCAAAAGTGGGGTATCGTAGAAATCGCCTTTTAAAGACGCACCTTTCTGGCCCCACAAAAATGGGCATTTCAAATTAGAAACAAGTCAAATTAACAAAATAGTGTGAATAAGTAAGTATTTCAGGGGTGAGTTAGCAGGTTATTGGGGTAGTAAGTCCTGATTTTTTTGGAGGTTGCATTGACCACTACGCCATTCAAAATAGGCAGGCTTTGGCATAAGCAGTTAGGCCCCGTAGGATGATTTTAGCTAAAATGTGCCCCAAACACTCAAACCGGCTTGTATCTTGCAATGGAAAATATGGGAAACATGACTTAGACAGCAAATGATACACTGTATGCCATGTTTCCAAATTTTTATGCACAGTGGTTACAGCATGAAGCGAATGCATGTGAATATACAAAGGTGCATTGCATTAAACAAGTCCAATGAGCGTGAAAAAAATGGCCGGCCTGCCTGCTTTCATCCATCATTTGTTCTAAATTTATAATTAATCAATGAGCTGAGGTGGAGTCTTAGCCAGTGGTACCATCAGGGGTGTGTAATGCACTTTAGGGTAGACAGCCAATCAGCTGCCAGATTCAATCTGTCAATCAAACACAGCAGCCAATCAGAGAGCTGGCCATTGATCAGCAGGCCCTTTATGACATCACAGACAGACCCACGGAACTCTCTGTGCTTGTCTGCTCGCTGGCTGTCAGTTGGGTGGGTGGGCGGCAGAGGGGGAGGATGTACGTCTCGTTTCTCCTGAAAATTGCGGTTTTTCGGCGTTTCCGGAAAAAGTCGCGGTCCGACGCGCAAAAGTGTGGTATCGTAGAAATCGCCTTTTAAAGACGCACCTTTCTGGCCCCACAAAAATGGGCATTTCAAATTAGAAACAAGTCAAATGAACAAAATAGTGTGAATAAGTAAGTATTTCAGGGGTGAGTTAGCAGGTTATTGGGGTAGTAAGTCCTGATTTTTTTGGAGGTTGCAGTGACCACTACGCCATTCAAAATAGGCAGGCTTTAGCATAAGCAGTTAGGCCCCGTAGGATGATTTTAGCTAAAATGTGCCCCAAACACTCAAACCGGCTTGTATCTTGCAATGGAAAATATGGGAAACATGACTTAGACAGCAAATGATACACTGTATGCCATGTTTCAAAATTTTTATGCACAGTGGTTACAGCATGAAGCGAATGCATGTGAATATACAAAGGTGCATTGCATTAAACAAGTCCAATGAGCGTGAAAAAAATGGCCGGCCTGCCTGCTTTCATCCATCATTTGTTCTAAATTTATAATTAATCAATGAGCTGAGGTGGAGTCTTAGCCAGTGGTACCATCAGGGGTGTGTAATGCACTTTAGGGTAGACAGCCAATCAGCTGCCAGATTCAATCTGTCAATCAAACACAGCAGCCAATCAGAGAGCTGGCCATTGATCAGCAGGCCCTTTATGACATCACAGACAGACCCACGGAACTCTCTGTGCTTGTCTCCTGACTGGCTGTCAGTTGGGTGGGTGGGCGGCAGAGGGGGAGGATGTACGTCTCGTTTCTCCTGAAAATTGCGGTTTTTCTGCGTTTCTGGAAAAAGTCGCGGTCCGACGCGCAAAAGTGGGGTATCGTAGAAATCGCCTTTTAAAGACGCACCTTTCTGGCCCCACAAAAATGGGTATTTCAAATTAGAAACAAGTCAAATGAACAAAATAGTGTGAATAAGTAAGTATTTCAGGGGTGAGTTAGCAGGTTATTGGGGTAGTAAGTCCTGATTTTTTTGGAGGTTGCAGTGACCACTACTCCATTCAAAATAGGCAGGCTTTAGCATAAGCAGTTAGGCCCCGTAGGATGATTTTAGCTAAAATGTGCCCCAAACACTCAAACCGGCTTGTATCTTGCAATGGTAAATATGGGAAACATGACTTAGACAGCAAATGATACACTGTATGCCATGTTTCCAAATTTTTATGCGCAGTGGTTACAGCATGAAGCGAATGCATGTGAATATACACAGGTGCATTTCATTAAACAAGTCCAATGAGCGTGAAAAAAATGGCCGGCCTGCCTGCCTGCTTTCATCCATCATTTGTTCTAAATTTATAATTAATCAATGAGCTGAGGTGGAGTCTTAGCCAGTGGTACCATCAGGGGTGTGTAATGCACTTTAGGGTAGACAGCCAATCAGCTGCCAGATTCAATCTGTCAATCAAACACAGCAGCCAATCAGAGAGCTAGCCATTGATCAGCAGGCCCTTTATGACATCACAGACAGACCCACGGAACTCTCTGTGCTTGTCTGCTGGCTGGCTGTCAGTTGGGTGGGTGGGCGGCAGAGGGGGAGGATGTACGTCTCGTTTCTCCTGAAAATTGCGGTTTTTCGGCGTTTCCGGAAAAAGTCGCGGTCCGACGCGCAAAATTGGGGTATCGTAGAAATCGCCTTTTAAAGACGCACCTTTCTGGCCCCACAAAAATGGGCATTTCAAATTAGAAACAAGTCAAATGAACAAAATAGTGTGAATAAGTAAGTATTTCAGGGGTGAGTTAGCAGGTAATTGGGGTAGTAAGTCCTGATTTTTTTGGAGGTTGCAGTGACCACTACACCATTCAAAATAGGCAGGCTTTAGCATAAGCAGTTAGGCCCCGTAGGATGATTTTAGCTAAAATGTGCCCCAAACACTCAAACCGGCTTGTATCTTGCAATGGAAAATATGGGAAACATGACTTAGACAGCAAATGATACACTGTATGCCATGTTTCCAAATTTTTATGCACAGTGGTTACAGCATGAAGCGAATGCATGTGAATATACACAGGTGCATTTCATTAAACAAGTCCAATGAGCGTGAAAAAAATGGCCGGCCTGCCTGCCTGCTTTCATCCATCATTTGTTCTAAATTTATAATTAATCAATGAGCTGAGGTGGAGTCTTAGCCAGTGGTACCATCAGGGGTGTGTAATGCACTTTAGGGTAGACAGCCAATCAGCTGCCAGATTCAATCTGTCAATCAAACACAGCAGCCAATCAGAGAGCTGGCCATTGATCAGCAGGCCCTTTATGACATCACAGACAGACCCACGGAACTCTCTGTGCTTGTCTGCTGGCTGGCTGTCAGTTGGGTGGGTGGGCGGCAGAGGGGGAGGATGTACGTCTCGTTTCTCCTGAAAATTGCGTTTTTTCTGCGTTTCCGGAAAAAGTCGCGGTCCGACGCGCAAAAGTGGGGTATCGTAGAAATCGCCTTTTAAAGACGCACCTTTCTGGCCCCACAAAAATGGGCATTTCAAATTAGAAACAAGTCAAATGAACAAAATAGTGTGAATAAGTAAGTATTTCAGGGGTGAGTTAGCAGGTTATTGGGGTAGTAAGTCCTGATTTTTTTGGAGGTTGCAGTGACCACTACGCCATTCAAAATAGGCAGGCTTTAGCATAAGCAGTTAGGCCCCGTAGGATGATTTTAGCTAAAATGTGCCCCAAACACTCAAACCGGCTTGTATCTTGCAATGGAAAATATGGGAAACATGACTTAGACAGCAAATGATACACTGTATGCCATGTTTCCAAATTTTTATGCACAGTGGTTATGTTACAGCATGAAGCGAATGCATGTGAATATACACAGGTGCATTTCATTAAACAAGTCCAATGAGCGTGAAAAAAATGGCCGGCCTGCCTGCCTGCTTTCATCCATCATTTGTTCTAAATTTATAATTAATCAATGAGCTGAGGTGGAGTCTTAGCCAGTGGTACCATCAGGGGTGTGTAATGCACTTTAGGGTAGACAGCCAATCAGCTGCCAGATTCAATCTGTCAATCAAACACAGCAGCCAATCAGAGAGCTGGCCATTGATCAGCAGGCCCTTTATGACATCACAGACAGACCCACGGAACTCTCTGTGCTTGTCTGCTGGCTGGCTGTCAGTTAGGTGGGTGGGCGGCAGAGGGGGAGGATGTACGTCTCGTTTCTCCTGAAAATTGCGGTTTTTCTGCGTTTCCGGAAAAAGTCGCGGTCCGACGCGCAAAATTGGGGTATCGTAGAAATCGCCTTTTAAAGACGCACCTTTCTGGCCCCACAAAAATGGGCATTTCAAATTAGAAACAAGTCAAATGAACAAAATAGTGTGAATAAGTAAGTATTTCAGGGGTGAGTTAGCAGGTTATTGGGGTAGTAAGTCCTGATTTTTTTGAAGGTTGCAGTGACCACTACGCCATTCAAAATAGGCAGGCTTTAGCATAAGCAGTTAGGCCCCGTAGGATGATTTTAGCTAAAATGTGCCCCAAACACTCAAACCGGCTTGTATCTTGCAATGGAAAATATGGGAAACATGACTTAGACAGCAAATGATACACTGTATGCCATGTTTCCAAATTTTTATGCACAGTGGTTACAGCATGAAGCGAATGCATGTGAATATACACAGGTGCATTTCATTAAACAAGTCCAATGAGCGTGAAAAAAATGGCCGGCCTGCCTGCTTTCATCCATCATTTGTTCTAAATTTATAATTAATCAATGAGCTGAGGTGGAGTCTTAGCCAGTGGTACCATCAGGGGTGTGTAATGCACTTTAGGGTAGACAGCCAATCAGCTGCCAGATTCAATCTGTCAATCAAACACAGCAGCCAATCAGAGAGCTGGCCATTGATCAGCAGGCCCTTTATGACATCACAGACAGACCCACGGAACTCTCTGTGCTTGTCTGCTGGCTGGCTGTCAGTTGGGTGGGTGGGCGGCAGAGGGGGAGGATGTACGTCTCGTTTCTCCTGAAAATTGCGGTTTTTCGGCGTTTCCGGAAAAAGTCGCGGTCCGACGCGCAAAAGTGGGGTATCGTAGAAATCGCCTTTTAAAGATGCACCTTTCTGGCCCCACAAAAATGGGCATTTCAAATTAGAAACAAGTCAAATGAACAAAATAGTGTGAATAAGTAAGTATTTCAGGGGTGAGTTAGCAGGTTATTGGGGTAGTAAGTCCTGATTTTTTTGGAGGTTGCAGTGACCACTACGCCATTCAAAATAGGCAGGCTTTAGCATAAGCAGTTAGGCCCCGTAGGATGATTTTAGCTAAAATGTGCCCCAAACACTCAAACCGGCTTGTATCTTGCAATGGAAAATATGGGAAACATTACTTAGACAGCAAATGATACACTGTATGCCATGTTTCCAAATTTTTATGCACAGTGGTTACAGCATGAAGCGAATGCATGTGAATATACAAAGGTGCATTGAATTAAACAAGTCCAATGAGCGTGAAAAAAATGGCCGGCCTGCCTGCTTTCATCCATCATTTGTTCTAAATTTATAATTAATCAATGAGCTGAGGTGGAGTCTTAGCCAGTGGTACCATCAGGGGTGTGTAATGCACTTTAGGGTAGACAGCCAATCAGCTGCCAGATTCAATCTGTCAATCAAACACAGCAGCCAATCAGAGAGCTGGCCATTGATCAGCAGGCCCTTTATGACATCACAGACAGACCCACGGAACTCTCTGTGCTTGTCTCCTGGCTGGCTGTCAGTTGGGTGGGTGGGCGGCAGAGGGGGAGGATGTACGTCTCGTTTCTCCTGAAAATTGCGGTTTTTCTGCGTTTCTGGAAAAAGTCGCGGTCCGACGCGCAAAAGTGGGGTATCGTAGAAATCGCCTTTTAAAGACGCACCTTTCTGGCCCCACAAAAATGGGCATTTCAAATTAGAAACAAGTCAAATGAACAAAATAGTGTGAATAAGTAAGTATTTCAGGGGTGAGTTAGCAGGTTATTGGGGTAGTAAGTCCTGATTTTTTTGGAGGTTGCAGTGACCACTACGCCATTCAAAATAGGCAGGCTTTAGCATAAGCAGTTAGGCCCCGTAGGATGATTTTAGCTAAAATGTGCCCCAAACACTCAAACCGGCTTGTATCTTGCAATGGAAAATATGGGAAACATGACTTAGACAGCAAATGATACACTGTATGCCATGTTTCCAAAATTTTATGCACAGTGGTTACAGCATGAAGCGAATGCATGTGAATATACACAGGTGCATTTCATTAAACAAGTCCAATGAGCGTGAAAAAAATGGCCGGCCTGCCTGCCTGCTTTCATCCATCATTTGTTCTAAATTTATAATTAATCAATGAGCTGAGGTGGAGTCTTAGCCAGTGGTACCATCAGGGGTGTGTAATGCACTTTAGGGTAGACAGCCAATCAGCTGCCAGATTCAATCTGTCAATCAAACACAGCAGCCAATCAGAGAGCTAGCCATTGATCAGCAGGCCCTTTATGACATCACAGACAGACCCACGGAACTCTCTGTGCTTGTCTGCTGGCTGGCTGTCAGTTGGGTGGGTGGGCGGCAGAGGGGGAGGATGTACGTCTCGTTTCTCCTGAAAATTGCGGTTTTTCTGCGTTTCCGGAAAAAGTCGCGGTCCGACGCGCAAAATTGGGGTATCGTAGAAATCGCCTTTTAAAGACGCACCTTTCTGGCCCCACAAAAATGGGCATTTCAAATTAGAAACAAGTCAAATGAACAAAATAGTGTGAATAAGTAAGTATTTCAGGGGTGAGTTAGCAGGTAATTGGGGTAGTAAGTCCTGATTTTTTGGAGGTTGCAGTGACCACTACACCATTCAAAATAGGCAGGCTTTAGCATAAGCAGTTAGGCCCCGTAGGATGATTTTAGCTAAAATGTGCCCCAAACACTCAAACCGGCTTGTATCTTGCAATGGAAAATATGGGAAACATGACTTAGACAGCAAATGATACACTGTATGCCAAGTTTCCAAATTTTTATGCACAGTGGTTACAGCATGAAGCGAATGCATGTGAATATACACAGGTGCATTTCATTAAACAAGTCCAATGAGCGTGAAAAAAATGGCCGGCCTGCCTGCCTGCTTTCATCCATCATTTGTTCTAAATTTATAATTAATCAATGAGCTGAGGTGGAGTCTTAGCCAGTGGTACCATCAGGGGTGTGTAATGCACTTTAGGGTAGACAGCCAATCAGCTGCCAGATTCAATCTGTCAATCAAACACAGCAGCCAATCAGAGAGCTGGCCATTGATCAGCAGGCCCTTTATGACATCACAGACAGACCCACGGAACTCTCTGTGCTTGTCTGCTGGCTGGCTGTCAGTTGGGTGGGTGGGCGGCAGAGGGGGAGGATGTACGTCTCGTTTCTCCTGAAAATTGCGGTTTTTCGGCGTTTCCGGAAAAAGTCGCGGTCCGACACGCAAAATTGGGGTATCGTAGAAATCGCCTTTTAAAGACGCACCTTTCTGGCCCCACAAAAATGGGCATTTCAAATTAGAAACAAGTCAAATGAACAAAATAGTGTGAATAAGTAAGTATTTCAGGGGTGAGTTAGCAGGTTATTGGGGTAGTAAGTCCTGATTTTTTTGAAGGTTGCAGTGACCACTACGCCATTCAAAATAGGCAGGCTTTAGCATAAGCAGTTAGGCCCCGTAGGATGATTTTAGCTAAAATGTGCCCCAAACACTCAAACCGGCTTGTATCTTGCAATGGAAAATATGGGAAACATGACTTAGACAGCAAATGATACACTGTATGCCATGTTTCCAAATTTTTATGCACAGTGGTTACAGCATGAAGCGAATGCATGTGAATATACACAGGTGCATTTCATTAAACAAGTCCAATGAGCGTGAAAAAAATGGCCGGCCTGCCTGCTTTCATCCATCATTTGTTCTAAATTTATAATTAATCAATGAGCTGAGGTGGAGTCTTAGCCAGTGGTACCATCAGGGGTGTGTAATGCACTTTAGGGTAGACAGCCAATCAGCTGCCAGATTCAATCTGTCAATCAAACACAGCAGCCAATCAGAGAGCTGGCCATTGATCAGCAGGCCCTTTATGACATCACAGACAGACCCACGGAACTCTCTGTGCTTGTCTGCTGGCTGGCTGTCAGTTGGGTGGGTGGGCGGCAGAGGGGGAGGATGTACGTCTCGTTTCTCCTGAAAATTGCGGTTTTTCGGCGTTTCTGGAAAAAGTCGCGGTCCGACGCGCAAAAGTGGGGTATCGTAGAAATCGCCTTTTAAAGACGCACCTTTCTGGCCCCACAAAAATGGGCATTTCAAATTAGAAACAAGTCAAATGAACAAAATAGTGTGAATAAGTAAGTATTTCAGGGGTGAGTTAGCAGGTTATTGGGGTAGTAAGTCCTGATTTTTTTGGAGGTTGCAGTGACCACTACGCCATTCAAAATAGGCAGGCTTTAGCATAAGCAGTTAGGCCCCGTAGGATGATTTTAGCTAAAATGTGCCCCAAACACTCAAACCGGCTTGTATCTTGCAATGGAAAATATGGGAAACATTACTTAGACAGCAAATGATACACTGTATGCCATGTTTCCAAATTTTTATGCACAGTGGTTACAGCATGAAGCGAATGCATGTGAATATACAAAGGTGCATTGCATTAAACAAGTCCAATGAGCGTGAAAAAAATGGCCGGCCTGCCTGCTTTCATCCATCATTTGTTCTAAATTTATAATTAATCAATGAGCTGAGGGGGAGTCTTAGCCAGTGGTACCATCAGGGGTGTGTAATGCACTTTAGGGTAGACAGCCAATCAGCTGCCAGATTCAATCTGTCAATCAAACACAGCAGCCAATCAGAGAGCTGGCCATTGATCAGCAGGCCCTTTATGACATCACAGACAGACCCACGGAACTCTCTGTGCTTGTCTCCTGGCTGGCTGTCAGTTGGGTGGGTGGGCGGCAGAGGGGGAGGATGTACGTCTCGTTTCTCCTGAAAATTGCGGTTTTTCTGCGTTTCTGGAAAAAGTCGCGGTCCGACGCGCAAAAGTGGGGTATCGTAGAAATCGCCTTTTAAAGACGCACCTTTCTGGCCCCACAAAAATGGGCATTTCAAATTAGAAACAAGTCAAATGAACAAAATAGTGTGAATAAGTAAGTATTTCAGGGGTGAGTTAGCAGGTTATTGGGGTAGTAAGTCCTGATTTTTTTGGAGGTTGCAGTGACCACTACGCCATTCAAAATAGGCAGGCTTTAGCATAAGCAGTTAGGCCCCGTAGGATGATTTTAGCTAAAATGTGCCCCAAACACTCAAACCGGCTTGTATCTTGCAATGGAAAATATGGGAAACATGACTTAGACAGCAAATGATACACTGTATGCCATGTTTCCAAAATTTTATGCACAGTGGTTACAGCATGAAGCGAATGCATGTGAATATACACAGGTGCATTTCATTAAACAAGTCCAATGAGCGTGAAAAAAATGGCCGGCCTGCCTGCCTGCTTTCATCCATCATTTGTTCTAAATTTATAATTAATCAATGAGCTGAGGTGGAGTCTTAGCCAGTGGTACCATCAGGGGTGTGTAATGCACTTTAGGGTAGACAGCCAATCAGCTGCCAGATTCAATCTGTCAATCAAACACAGCAGCCAATCAGAGAGCTAGCCATTGATCAGCAGGCCCTTTATGACATCACAGACAGACCCACGGAACTCTCTGTGCTTGTCTGCTGGCTGGCTGTCAGTTGGGTGGGTGGGCGGCAGAGGGGGAGGATGTACGTCTCGTTTCTCCTGAAAATTGCGGTTTTTCGGCGTTTCCGGAAAAAGTCGCGGTCCGACGCGCAAAATTGGGGTATCGTAGAAATCGCCTTTTAAAGACGCACCTTTCTGGCCCCACAAAAATGGGCATTTCAAATTAGAAACAAGTCAAATGAACAAAATAGTGTGAATAAGTAAGTATTTCAGGGGTGAGTTAGCAGGTTATTGGGGTAGTAAGTCCTGATTTTTTTGGAGGTTGCAGTGACCACTACGCCATTCAAAATAGGCAGGCTTTAGCATAAGCAGTTAGGCCCCGTAGGATGATTTTAGCTAAAATGTGCCCCAAACACTCAAACCGGCTTGTATCTTGCAATGGAAAATATGGGAAACATTACTTAGACAGCAAATGATACACTGTATGCCATGTTTCCAAATTTTTATGCACAGTGGTTACAGCATGAAGCGAATGCATGTGAATATACAAAGGTTCATTGCATTAAACAAGTCCAATGAGCGTGAAAAAAATGGCCGGCCTGCCTGCTTTCATCCATCATTTGTTCTAAATTTATAATTAATCAATGAGCTGAGGTGGAGTCTTAGCCAGTGGTACCATCAGGGGTGTGTAATGCACTTTAGGGTAGACAGCCAATCAGCTGCCAGATTCAATCTGTCAATCAAACACAGCAGCCAATCAGAGAGCTGGCCATTGATCAGCAGGCCCTTTATGACATCACAGACAGACCCACGGAACTCTCTGTGCTTGTCTCCTGGCTGGCTGTCAGTTGGGTGGGTGGGCGGCAGAGGGGGAGGATGTACGTCTCGTTTCTCCTGAAAATTGCGGTTTTTCTGCGTTTCTGGAAAAAGTCGCGGTCCGACGCGCAAAAGTGGGGTATCGTAGAAATCGCCTTTTAAAGACGCACCTTTCTGGCCCCACAAAAATGGGCATTTCAAATTAGAAACAAGTCAAATGAACAAAATAGTGTGAATAAGTAAGTATTTCAGGGGTGAGTTAGCAGGTTATTGGGGTAGTAAGTCCTGATTTTTTTGGAGGTTGCAGTGACCACTACGCCATTCAAAATAGGCAGGCTTTAGCATAAGCAGTTAGGCCCCGTAGGATGATTTTAGCTAAAATGTGCCCCAAACACTCAAACCGGCTTGTATCTTGCAATGGAAAATATGGGAAACATGACTTAGACAGCAAATGATACACTGTATGCCATGTTTCCAAATTTTTATGCACAGTGGTTACAGCATGAAGCGAATGCATGTGAATATACACAGGTGCATTTCATTAAACAAGTCCAATGAGCGTGAAAAAAATGGCCGGCCTGCCTGCCTGCTTTCATCCATCATTTGTTCTAAATTTATAATTAATCAATGAGCTGAGGTGGAGTCTTAGCCAGTGGTACCATCAGGGGTGTGTAATGCACTTTAGGGTAGACAGCCAATCAGCTGCCAGATTCAATCTGTCAATCAAACACAGCAGCCAATCAGAGAGCTGGCCATTGATCAGCAGGCCCTTTATGACATCACAGACAGACCCACGGAACTCTCTGTGCTTGTCTGCTGGCTGGCTGTCAGTTGGGTGGGTGGGCGGCAGAGGGGGAGGATGTACGTCTCGTTTCTCCTGAAAATTGCGGTTTTTCTGCGTTTCCGGAAAAAGTCGCGGTCCGACGCGCAAAAGTGGGGTATCGTAGAAATCGCCATTTAAAGACGCACCTTACTGGCCCCACAAAAATGGGCATTTCAAATTAGAAACAAGTCAAATGAACAAAATAGTGTGAATAAGTAAGTATTTCAGGGGTGAGTTAGCAGGTTATTGGGGTAGTAAGTCCTGATTTTTTTGGAGGTTGCAGTGACCACTACGCCATTCAAAATAGGCAGGCTTTAGCATAAGCAGTTAGGCCCCGTAGGATGATTTTAGCTAAAATGTGCCCCAAACACTCAAACCGGCTTGTATCTTGCAATGGAAAATATGGGAAACATTACTTAGACAGCAAATGATACACTGTATGCCATGTTTCCAAATTTTTATGCACAGTGGTTACAGCATGAAGCGAATGCATGTGAATATACAAAGGTTCATTGCATTAAACAAGTCCAATGAGCGTGAAAAAAATGGCCGGCCTGCCTGCTTTCATCCATCATTTGTTCTAAATTTATAATTAATCAATGAGCTGAGGTGGAGTCTTAGCCAGTGGTACCATCAGGGGTGTGTAATGCACTTTAGGGTAGACAGCCAATCAGCTGCCAGATTCAATCTGTCAATCAAACACAGCAGCCAATCAGAGAGCTGGCCATTGATCAGCAGGCCCTTTATGACATCACAGACAGACCCACGGAACTCTCTGTGCTTGTCTCCTGGCTGGCTGTCAGTTGGGTGGGTGGGCGGCAGAGGGGGAGGATGTACGTCTCGTTTCTCCTGAAAATTGCGGTTTTTCTGCGTTTCTGGAAAAAGTCGCGGTCCGACGCGCAAAAGTGGGGTATCGTAGAAATCGCCTTTTAAAGACGCACCTTTCTGGCCCCACAAAAATGGGCATTTCAAATTAGAAACAAGTCAAATGAACAAAATAGTGTGAATAAGTAAGTATTTCAGGGGTGAGTTAGCAGGTTATTGGGGTAGTAAGTCCTGATTTTTTTGGAGGTTGCAGTGACCACTACGCCATTCAAAATAGGCAGGCTTTAGCATAAGCAGTTAGGCCCCGTAGGATGATTTTAGCTAAAATGTGCCCCAAACACTCAAACCGGCTTGTATCTTGCAATGGAAAATATGGGAAACATGACTTAGACAGCAAATGATACACTGTATGCCATGTTTCCAAATTTTTATGCACAGTGGTTACAGCATGAAGCGAATGCATGTGAATATACACAGGTGCATTTCATTAAACAAGTCCAATGAGCGTGAAAAAAATGGCCGGCCTGCCTGCCTGCTTTCATCCATCATTTGTTCTAAATTTATAATTAATCAATGAGCTGAGGTGGAGTCTTAGCCAGTGGTACCATCAGGGGTGTGTAATGCACTTTAGGGTAGACAGCCAATCAGCTGCCAGATTCAATCTGTCAATCAAACACAGCAGCCAATCAGAGAGCTGGCCATTGATCAGCAGGCCCTTTATGACATCACAGACAGACCCACGGAACTCTCTGTGCTTGTCTGCTGGCTGGCTGTCAGTTGGGTGGGTGGGCGGCAGAGGGGGAGGATGTACGTCTCGTTTCTCCTGAAAATTGCGGTTTTTCTGCGTTTCCGGAAAAAGTCGCGGTCCGACGCGCAAAAGTGGGGTATCGTAGAAATCGCCTTTTAAAGACGCACCTTACTGGCCCCACAAAAATGGGCATTTCAAATTAGAAACAAGTCAAATGAACAAAATAGTGTGAATAAGTAAGTATTTCAGGGGTGAGTTAGCAGGTTATTGGGGTAGTAAGTCCTGATTTTTTTGGAGGTTGCAGTGACCACTACGCCATTCAAAATAGGCAGGCTTTAGCATAAGCAGTTAGGCCCCGTAGGATGATTTTAGCTAAAATGTGCCCCAAACACTCAAACCGGCTTGTATCTTGCAATGGTAAATATGGGAAACATGACTTAGACAGCAAATGATACACTGTATGCCATGTTTCCAAATTTTTATGCGCAGTGGTTACAGCATGAAGCGAATGCATGTGAATATACAAAGGTGCATTGCATTAAACAAGTCCAAGGAGCGTGAAAAAAATGGCCGGCCTGCCTGCTTTCATCCATCATTTGTTCTAAATTTATAATTAATCAATGAGCTGAGGTGGAGTCTTAGCCAGTGGTACCATCAGGGGTGTGTAATGCACTTTAGGGTAGACAGCCAATCAGCTGCCAAATTCAATCTGTCAATCAAACACAGCAGCCAATCAGAGAGCTGGCCATTGATCAGCAGGCCCTTTATGACATCACAGACAGACCCACGGAACTCTCTGTGCTTGTCTGCTGGCTGGCTGTCAGTTGGGTGGGTGGGCGGCAGAGGGGGAGGATGTACGTCTCGTTTCTCCTGAAAATTGCGGTTTTTCTGTGTTTCCGGAAAAAGTCGCGGTCCGACGCGCAAAAGTGGTGTATCGTAGAAATCGCCTTTTAAAGACGCACCTTTCTGGCCCCACAAAAATGGGCATTTCAAATTAGAAACAAGTCAAATGAACAAAATAGTGTGAATAAGTAAGTATTTCAGGGGTGAGTTAGCAGGTTATTGGGGTAGTAAGTCCTGATTTTTTTGGAGGTTGCAGTGACCACTACGCCATTCAAAATAGGCAGGCTTTAGCATAAGCAGTTAGGCCCCGTAGGATGATTTTAGCTAAAATGTGCCCCAAACACTCAAACCGGCTTGTATCTTGCAATGGAAAATATGGGAAACATGACTTAGACAGCAAATGATACACTGTATGCCATGTTTCCAAATTTTTATGCACAGTGGTTACAGCATGAAGCGAATGCATGTGAATATACAAAGGTGCATTGCATTAAACAAGTCCAATGAGCGTGAAAAAAATGGCCGGCCTGCCTGCTTTCATCCATCATTTGTTCTAAATCTATAATTAATCAATGAGCTGAGGTGGAGTCTTAGCCAGTGGTACCATCAGGGCTGTGTAATGCACTTTAGGGTAGACAGCCAATCAGCTGCCAGATTCAATCTGTCAATCAAACACAGCAGCCAATCAGAGAGCTGGCCATTGATCAGCAGGCCCTTTATGACATCACAGACAGACTCACGGAACTCTCTGTGCTTGTCTGCTGGCTGGCTGTCAGTTGGGTGGGTGGGCGGCAGAGGGGGAGGATGTACGTCTCGTTTCTCCTGAAAATTGCGGTTTTTCGGCGTTTCCGGAAAAAGTCGCGGTCCGACGCGCAAAAGTGGGGTATCGTAGAAATCGCCTTTTAAAGACGCACCTTTCTGGCCCCACAAAAATGGGCATTTCAAATTAGAAACAAGTCAAATGAACAAAATAGTGTGAATAAGTAAGTATTTCAGGGGTGAGTTAGCAGGTTATTGGGGTAGTAAGTCCTGATTTTTTTGGAGGTTGCAGTGACCACTACGCCATTCAAAATAGGCAGGCTTTAGCATAAGCAGTTAGGCCCCGTAGGATGATTTTAGCTAAAATGTGGCCCAAACACTCAAACCGGCTTGTATCTTGCAATGGAAAATATGGGAAACATGACTTAGACAGCAAATGATACACTGTATGCCATGTTTCCAAATTTTTATGCACAGTGGTTACAGCATGAAGCGAATGCATGTGAATATACAAAGGTGCATTGCATTAAACAAGTCCAATGAGCGTGAAAAAAATGGCCGGCCTGCCTGCTTTCATCCATCATTTGTTCTAAATTTATAATTAATCAATGAGCTGAGGTGGAGTCTTAGCCAGTGGTACCATCAGGGGTGTGTAATGCACTTTAGGGTAGACAGCCAATCAGCTGCCAGATTCAATCTGTCAATCAAACACAGCAGCCAATCAGAGAGCTGGCCATTGATCAGCAGGCCCTTTATGACATCACAGACAGACCCACGGAACTCTCTGTGCTTGTCTGCTGGCTGGCTGTCAGTTGGGTGGGTGGGCGGCAGAGGGGGAGGATGTACGTCTCGTTTCTCCTGAAAATTGCGGTTTTTCGGCGTTCCCGGAAAAAGTCGCAGTCCGACGCGCAAAAGTGGGGTATCGTAGAAATCGCCTTTTAAAGACGCACCTTTCTGGACCCACTAAAATGGGCATTTCAAATTAGAAACAAGTCAAATGAACAAAATAGTGTGAATAAGTAAGTATTTCAGGGGTGAGTTAGCAGGTTATTGGGGTAGTAAGTCCTGATTTTTTTGGAGGTTGCAGTGACCACTACGCCATTCAAAATAGGCAGGCTTTAGCATAAGCAGTTAGGCCCCGTAGGATGATTTTAGCTAAAATGTGCCCCAAACACTCAAACCGGCTTGTATCTTGCAATGGAAAATATGGGAAACATGACTTAGACAGCAAATGATACACTGTATGCCATGTTTCCAAATTTTTATGCACAGTGGTTACAGCATGAAGCGAATGCATGTGAATATACACAGGTGCATTTCATTAAACAAGTCCAATGAGCGTGAAAAAAATGGCCGGCCTGCCTGCTTTCATCCATCATTTGTTCTAAATTTATAATTAATCAATGAGCTGAGGTGGAGTCTTAGCCAGTGGTACCATCAGGGGTGTGTAATGCACTTAAGGGTAGACAGCCAATCAGCTGCCAGATTCAATCTGTCAATCAAACACAGCAGCCAATCAGAGAGCTGGCCATTGATCAGCAGGCCCTTTATGACATCACAGACAGACCCACGGAACTCTCTGTGCTTGTCTGCTGGCTGGCTGTCAGTTGGGTGGGTGGGCGGCAGAGGGGGAGGATGTACGTCTCGTTTCTCCTGAAAATTGCGGTTTTTCGGCGTTTCCGGAAAAAGTCGCGGTCCGACGCGCAAAAGTGGGGTATCGTAGAAATCGCCTTTTAAAGACGCACCTTTCTGGCCCCACAAAAATGGGCATTTCAAATTAGAAACAAGTCAAATGAACAAAATAGTGTGAATAAGTAAGTATTTCAGGGGTGAGTTAGCAGGTTATTGGGGTAGTAAGTCCTGATTTTTTTGTAGGTTGCAGTGGTCACACTACGCCAGTCAAAATAGGCAGGCTTTAGCATAAGCAGTTAGGCCCCGTAGGATGATTTTAGCTAAAATGTGCCCCAAACACTCAAACCGGCTTGTATCTTGCAATGGAAAATATGGGAAACATGACTTAGACAGCAAATGATACACTGTATGCCATGTTTCCAAATTTTTATGCACAGTGGTTACAGCATGTAGCGAATGCATGTGAATATACACAGGTGCATTGCATTAAACAAGTCCAATGAGCGTGAAAAAAATGGCTGGCCTGCCTGCTTTCATCCATCATTTGTTCTAAATTTATAATTAATCAATGAGCTGAGGTGGAGTCTTAGCCAGTGGTACCATCAGGGGTGTGTAATGCACTTTAGGGTAGACAGCCAATCAGCTGCCAGATTCAATCTGTCAATCAAACACAGCAGCCAATCAGAGAGCTGGCCATTGATCAGCAGGCCCTTTATGACATCACAGACAGACCCACGGAACTCTCTGTGCTTGTCTGCTGGCTGGCTGTCAGTTGGGTGGGTGGGCAGCAGAGGGGGAGGATGTACGTCTCGTTTCTCCTGAAAATTGCGGTTTTTCGGCGTTTCCGGAAAAAGTCGCGGTCCGACGCGCAAAAGTGGGGTATCGTAGAAATCGCCTTTTAAAGACGCACCTTTCTGGCCCCACAAAAATGGGCATTTCAAATTAGAAACAAGTCAAATGAACAAAATAGTGTGAATAAGTAAGTATTTCAGGGGTGAGTTAGCAGGTTATTGGGGTAGTAAGTCCTGATTTTTTTGGAGGTTGCAGTGACCACTACGCCATTCAAAATAGGCAGGCTTTAGCATAAGCAGTTAGGCCCCGTAGGATGATTTTAGCTAAAATGTGCCCCAAACACTCAAACCGGCTTGTATCTTGCAATGGAAAATATGGGAAACATGACTTAGACAGCAAATGATACACTGTATGCCATGTTTCCAAATTTTTATGCACAGTGGTTACAGCATGAAGCGAATGCATGTGAATATACACAGGTGCATTTCATTAAACAAGTCCAATGAGCGTGAAAAAAATGGCCGGCCTGCCTGCTTTCATCCATCATTTGTTCTAAATTTATAATTAATCAATGAGCTGAGGTGGAGTCTTAGCCAGTGGTACCATCAGATGTGTGTAATGCACTTTAGGGTAGACAGCCAATCAGCTGCCAGATTCAATCTGTCAATCAAACACAGCAGCCAATCAGAGAGCTGGCCATTGATCAGCAGGCCCTTTATGACATCACAGACAGACCCACGGAACTCTCTGTGCTTGTCTGCTGGCTGGCTGTCAGTTGGGTGGGTGGGCGGCAGAGGGGGAGGATGTACGTCTCGTTTCTCCTGAAAATTTCGGTTTTTCTGCGTTTCCGGAAAAAGTCGCGGTCCGACGCGCAAAAGTGGGGTATCGTAGAAATCGCCTTTTAAAGACGCACCTTTCTGGTCCCACAAAAATGGGCATTTCAAATAAGAAACAAGTCAAATGAACAAAATAGTGTGAATAAGTAAGTATTTCAGGGGTGAGTTAGCAGGTTATTGGGGTAGTAAGTCCTGATTTTTTTGGAGGTTGCAGTGACCACTGCGCCATTCAAAATAGGCAGGCTTTAGCATAAGCAGTTAGGCCCCGTAGGATGATTTTAGCTAAAATGTGCCCCAAACACTCAAACCGGCTTGTATCTTGCAATGGAAAATATGGGAAACATGACTTAGACAGCAAATGATACACTGTATGCCATGTTTCCAAATTTTTATGCACAGTGGTTACAGCATGAAGCGAATGCATGTGAATATACAAAGGTGCATTGCATTAAACAAGTCCAATGAGCGTGAAAAAAATGGCCGGCCTGCCTGCTTTCATCCATCATTTGTTCTAAATTTATAATTAATCAATGAGCTGAGGTGGAGTCTTAGCCAGTGGTACCATCAGGGGTGTGTAATGCACTTAAGGGTAGACAGCCAATCTGCTGCCAGATTCAATCTGTCAATCAAACACAGCAGCCAATCAGAGAGCTGGCCATTGATCAGCAGGCCCTTTATGACATCACAGACAGACCCACGGAACTCTCTGTGCTTGTCTGCTGGCTGGCTGTCAGTTGGGTGGGTGGGCGGCAGAGGGGGAGGATGTACGTCTCGTTTCTCCTGAAAATTGCGGTTTTTCGGCGTTTCCGGAAAAAGTCGCGGTCCGACGCGCAAAAGTGGGGTATCGTAGAAATTGCCTTTTAAAGACGCACCTTTCTGGCCCCACAAAAATGGGCATTTCAAATTAGAAACAAGTCAAATGAACAAAATAGTGTGAATAAGTAAGTATTTCAGGGGTGAGTTAGCAGGTTATTGGGGTAGTAAGTCCTGATTTTTTTGGAGGTTGCAGTGACCACTACGCCATTCAAAATAGGCAGGCTTTAGCATAAGCAGTTAGGCCCCGTAGGATGATTTTAGCTAAAATGTGCCCCAAACACTCAAACCGGCTTGTATCTTGCAATGGAAAATATGGGAAACATGACTTAGACAGCAAATGATACACTGTATGCCATGTTTCAAAATTTGTATGCGCAGTGGTTACAGCATGAAGCGAATGCATGTGAATATACAAAGGTGCATTGCATTAAACAAGTAAAATGAGCGTGAAAAAAATGGCCGGCCTGCCTGCTTTCATCCATCATTTGTTCTAAATTTATAATTAATCAATGAGCTGAGGTGGAGTCTTAGCCAGTGGTACCATCAGGGGTGTGTAATGCACTTTAGGGTAGACAGCCAATCAGCTGCCAGATTCAATCTGTCAATCAAACACAGCAGCCAATCAGAGAGCTGGCCATTGATCAGCAGGCCCTTTATGACATCACAGACAGACCCACGGAACTCTCTGTGCTTGTCTGCTGGCTGGCTGTCAGTTGGGTGGGTGGGCGGCAGAGGGGGAGGATGTACGTCTCGTTTCTCCTGAAAATTGCGGTTTTTCTGCGTTTCTGGAAAAAGTCGCGGTCCGACGCGCAAAAGTGGGGTATCGTAGAAATCGCCTTTTAAAGACGCACCTGTCTGGCCCCACAAAAATGGGCATTTCAAATTAGAAACAAGTCAAATGAACAAAATAGTGTGAATAAGTAAGTATTTCAGGGGTGAGTTAGCAGGTTATTGGGGTAGTAAGTCCTGATTTTTTTGGAGGTTGCAGTGACCACTACGCCATTCAAAATAGGCAGGCTTTAGCATAAGCAGTTAGGCCCCGTAGGATGATTTTAGCTAAAATGTGCCCCAAACACTCAAACCGGCTTGTATCTTGCAATGGAAAATATGGGAAACATGACTTAGACAGCAAATGATACACTGTATGCCATGTTTCCAAATTTTTATGCACAGTGGTTACAGCATGAAGCGAATGCATGTGAATATACAAAGGTGCATTGCATTAAACAAGTCCAATGAGCGTGAAAAAAATGGCCGGCCTGCCTGCTTTCATCCATCATTTGTTCTAAATTTATAATTAATCAATGAGCTGAGGTGGAGTCTTAGCCAGTGGTACCATCAGGGGTGTGTAATGCACTTTAGGGTAGACAGCCAATCAGCTGCCAGATTCAATCTGTCAATCAAACACAGCAGCCAATCAGAGAGCTGGCCATTGATCAGCAGGCCCTTTATGACATCACAGACAGACCCACGGAACTCTCTGTGCTTGTCTCCTGGCTGGCTGTCAGTTGGGTGGGTGGGCGGCAGAGGGGGAGGATGTACGTCTCGTTTCTCCTGAAAATTGCGGTTTTTCTGCGTTTCTGGAAAAAGTCGCGGTCCGACGCGCAAAAGTGGGGTATCGTAGAAATCGCCTTTTAAAGACGCACCTTTCTGGCCCCACAAAAATGGGCATTTCAAATTAGAAACAAGTCAAATGAACAAAATAGTGTGAATAAGTAAGTATTTCAGGGGTGAGTTAGCAGGTTATTGGGGTAGTAAGTCCTGATTTTTTTGGAGGTTGCAGTGACCACTACGCCATTCAAAATAGGCAGGCTTTAGCATAAGCAGTTAGGCCCCGTAGGATGATTTTAGCTAAAATGTGCCCCAAACACTCAAACCGGCTTGTATCTTGCAATGGAAAATATGGGAAACATGACTTAGACAGCAAATGATACACTGTATGCCATGTTTCCAAATTTTTATGCACAGTGGTTACAGCATGAAGCGAATGCATGTGAATATACACAGGTGCATTTCATTAAACAAGTCCAATGAGCGTGAAAAAAATGGCCGGCCTGCCTGCCTGCTTTCATCCATCATTTGTTCTAAATTTATAATTAATCAATGAGCTGAGGTGGAGTCTTAGCCAGTGGTACCATCAGGGGTGTGTAATGCACTTTAGGGTAGACAGCCAATCAGCTGCCAGATTCAATCTGTCAATCAAACACAGCAGCCAATCAGAGAGCTGGCCATTGATCAGCAGGCCCTTTATGACATCACAGACAGACCCACGGAACTCTCTGTGCTTGTCTGCTGGCTGGCTGTCAGTTGGGTGGGTGGGCGGCAGAGGGGGAGGATGTACGTCTCGTTTCTCCTGAAAATTGCGGTTTTTCGGCGTTTCCGGAAAAAGTCGCGGTACGACGCGCAAAATTGGGGTATCGTAGAAATCGCCTTTTAAAGACGCACCTTTCTGGCCCCACAAAAATGGGCATTTCAAATTAGAAACAAGTCAAATGAACAAAATAGTGTGAATAAGTAAGTATTTCAGGGGTGAGTTAGCAGGTTATTGGGGTAGTAAGTCCTGATTTTTTTGGAGGTTGCAGTGACCACTACGCCATTCAAAATAGGCAGGCTTTAGCATAAGCAGTTAGGCCCCGTAGGATGATTTTAGCTAAAATGTGCCCCAAACACTCAAACCGGCTTGTATCTTGCAATGGAAAATATGGGAAACATGACTTAGACAGCAAATGATACACTGTATGCCATGTTTCCAAATTTGTATGCACAGTAGTTACGGCATGAAGCGAATGCATGTGAATATACACAGGTGCATTTCATTAAACAAGTCCAATGAGCGTGAAAAAAATGGCCGGCCTGCCTGCTTTCATCCATCATTTGTTCTAAATTTATAATTAATCAATGAGCTGAGGTGGAGTCTTAGCCAGTGGTACCATCAGGGGTGTGTAATGCACTTTAGGGTAGACAGCCAATCAGCTGCCAGATTCAATCTGTCAATCAAACACAGCAGCCAATCAGAGAGCTGGCCATTGATCAGCAGGCCCTTTATGACATCACAGACAGACCCACGGAACTCTCTGTGCTTGTCTGCTGGCTGGCTGTCAGTTGGGTGGGTGGGCGGCAGAGGGGGAGGATGTACGTCTCGTTTCTCCTGAAAATTGCGTTTTTTCGGCGTTTCCGGAAAAAGTCGCGGTCCGACGCGCAAAAGTGGGGTATCGTAGAAATCGCCTTTTAAAGACGCACCTTTCTGGCCCCACAAAAATGGGCATTTCAAATTAGAAACAAGTCAAATAAACAAAATAGTGTGAATAAGTAAGTATTTCAGGGGTGAGTTAGCAGGTTATTGGGGTAGTAAGTCCTGATTTTTTTGGAGGTTGCAGTGACCACTACGCCATTCAAAATAGGCAGGCTTTAGCATAAGCAGTTAGGCCCCGTAGGATGATTTTAGCTAAAATGTGCCCCAAACACTCAAACCGGCTTGTATCTTGCAATGGAAAATATGGGAAACATGACTTAGACAGCAAATGATACACTGTATGCCATGTTTCCAAATTTTTATGCACAGTGGTTACAGCATGAAGCGAATGCATGTGAATATACAAAGGTGCATTGCATTAAACAAGTCCAATGAGCGTGAAAAAAATGGCCGGCCTGCCTGCTTTCATCCATCATTTGTTCTAAATTTATAATTAATCAATGAGCTGAGGTGGAGTCTTAGCCAGTGGTACCATCAGGGGTGTGTAATGCACTTTAGGGTAGACAGCCAATCAGCTGCCAGATTCAATCTGTCAATCAAACACAGCAGCCAATCAGAGAGCTGGCCATTGATCAGCAGGCCCTTTATGACATCACAGACAGACCCGCGGAACTCTCTGTGCTTGTCTCCTGGCTGGCTGTCAGTTGGGTGGGTGGGCGGCAGAGGGGGAGGATGTACGTCTCGTTTCTCCTGAAAATTGCGGTTTTTCGGCGTTTCCGGAAAAAGTCGCGGTCCGACGCGCAAAAGTGGGGTATCGTAGAAATCGCCTTTTAAAGACGCACCTTTCTGGCCCCACAAAAATGGGCATTTCAAATTAGAAACAAGTCAAATGAACAAAATAGTGTGAATAAGTAAGTATTTCAGGGGTGAGTTAGCAGGTTATTGGGGTAGTAAGTCCTGATTTTTTTGGAGGTTGCAGTGACCACTACGTCATTCAAAATAGGCAGGCTTTAGCATAAGCAGTTAGGCCCCGTAGGATGATTTTAGCTAAAATGTGCCCCAAACACTCAAACCGGCTTGTATCTTGCAATGGAAAATATGGGAAACATGACTTAGACAGCAAATGATACACTGTATGCCATGTTTCCAAATTTTTATGCACAGTGGTTACAGCATGAAGCGAATGCATGTGAATATACAAAGGTGCATTGCATTAAACAAGTCCAATGAGCGTGAAAAAAATGGCCGGCCTGCCTGCTTTCATCCATCATTTGTTCTAAATTTATAATTAATCAATGAGCTGAGGTGGAGTCTTAGCCAGTGGTACCATCAGGGGTGTGTAATGCACTTTAGGGTAGACAGCCAATCAGCTGCCAGATTCAATCTGTCAATCAAACACAGCAGCCAATCAGAGAGCTGGCCATTGATCAGCAGGCCCTTTATGACATCACAGACAGACCCACGGAACTCTCTGTGCTTGTCTGCTGGCTGGCTGTCAGTTGGGTGGGTGGGCGGCAGAGGGGGAGGATGTACGTCTCGTTTCTCCTGAAAATTGCTGTTTTTCTGCGTTTCCGGAAAAAGTCGCGGTCCAACGCGCAAAAGTGGGTTATCGTAGAAATCGCCTTTTAAAGACGCACCTTTCTGGCACCACAAAAATGGGCATTTCAAATTAGAAACAAGTCAAATGAACAAAATAGTGTGAATAAGTAAGTATTTCAGGGGTGAGTTAGCAGGTTATTGGGGTAGTAAGTCCTGATTTTTTTGGAGGTTGCAGTGACCACTACGCCATTCAAAATAGGCAGGCTTTAGCATAAGCAGTTAGGCCCCGTAGGATGATTTTAGCTAAAATGTGCCCCAAACACTCAAACCGGCTTGTATCTTGCAATGGTAAATATGGGAAACATGACTTAGACAGCAAATGATACACTGTTTGCCATGTTTCCAAATTTTTATGCGCAGTGGTTACAGCATGAAGCGAATGCATGTGAATATACAAAGGTGCATTGCATTAAACAAGTAAAATGAGCGTGAAAAAAATGGCCGGCCTGCCTGCTTTCATCCATCATTTGTTCTAAATTTATAATTAATCAATGAGCTGAGGTGGAGTCTTAGCCAGTGGTACCATCAGGGGTGTGTAATGCACTTTAGGGTAGACAGCCAATCAGCTGCCAGATTCAATCTGTCAATCAAGCACAGCAGCCAATCAGAGAGCTGGCCATTGATCAGCAGGCCCTTTATGACATCACAGACAGACCCACGGAACTCTCTGTGCTTGTCTGCTGGCTGGCTGTCAGTTGGGTGGGTGGGCGGCAGAGGGGGAGGATGTACGTCTCGTTTCTCCTGAAAATTGCGGTTTTTCTGCGTTTCTGGAAAAAGTCGCGGTCCGACGCGCAAAAGTGGGGTATCGTAGAAATCGCCTTTTAAAGACGCACCTTTCTGGCCCCACAAAAATGGGCATTTCAAATTAGAAACAAGTCAAATGAACAAAATAGTGTGAATAAGTAAGTATTTCAGGGGTGAGTTAGCAGGTTATTGGGGTAGTAAGTCCTGATTTTTTTGGAGGTTGCAGTGACCACTACGCCATTCAAAATAGGCAGGCTTTAGCATAAGCAGTTAGGCCCCGTAGGATGATTTTAGCTAAAATGTGCCCCAAACACTCAAACCGGCTTGTATCTTGCAATGGAAAATATGGGAAACATGACTTAGACAGCAAATGATACACTGTATGCCATGTTTCCAAATTTTTATGCACAGTGGTTACAGCATGAAGCGAATGCATGTGAATATACAAAGGTGCATTGCATTAAACAAGTCCAATGAGCGTGAAAAAAATGGCCGGCCTGCCTGCTTTCATCCATCATTTGTTCTAAATTTATAATTAATCAATGAGCTGAGGTGGAGTCTTAGCCAGTGGTACCATCAGGGGTGTGTAATGCACTTTAGGGTAGACAGCCAATCAGCTGCCAGATTCAATCTGTCAATCAAGCACAGCAGCCAATCAGAGAGCTGGCCATTGATCAGCAGGCCCTTTATGACATCACAGACAGACCCACGGAACTCTCTGTGCTTGTCTGCTGGCTGGCTGTCAGTTGGGTGGGTGGGCGGCAGAGGGGGAGGATGTACGTCTCGTTTCTCCTGAAAATTGCGGTTTTTTGGCGTTTCCGGAAAAAGTCGCGGTCCGACGCGCAAAAGTGGGGTATCGTAGAAATCGCCTTTTAAAGGCGCACCTTTCTGGCCCCACAAATATGGGCATTTCAAATTAGAAACAAGTCAAATGAACAAAATAGTGTGAATAAGTAAGTATTTCAGGGGTGAGTTAGCAGGTTATTGGGGTAGTAAGTCCTGATTTTTTTGGAGGTTGCAGTGACCACTACGCCATTCAAAATAGGCAGGCTTTAGCATAAGCAGTTAGGCCCCGTAGGATGATTTTAGCTAAAATGTGCCCCAAACACTCAAACCGGCTTGTATCTTGCAATGGAAAATATGGGAAACATGACTTAGACAGCAAATGATACACTGTATGCCATGTTTCCAAATTTTTATGCACAGTGGTTACAGCATGAAGCGAATGCATGTGAATATACACAGGTGCATTGCATTAAACAAGTCCAATGAGCGTGAAAAAAATGGCCGGCCTGCCTGCTTTCATCCATCATTTGTTCTAAATTTATAATTAATCAATGAGCTGAGGTGGAGTCTTAGCCAGTGGTACCATCAGGGGTGTGTAATGCACTTTAGGGTAGACAGCCAATCAGCTGCCAAATTCAATCTGTCAATCAAACACAGCAGCCAATCAGAGAGCTGGCCATTGATCAGCAGGCCCTTTATGACATCACAGACAGACCCACGGAACTCTCTGTGCTTGTCTGCTGGCTGGCTGTCAGTTGGGTGGGTGGGCGGCAGAGGGGGAGGATGTACGTCTCGTTTCTCCTGAAAATTGCGTTTTTTCTGCGTTTCCGGAAAAAGTCGCGGTCCGACGCGCAAAAGTGGGGTATCGTAGAAATCGCCTTTTAAAGACGCACCTTTCTGGCCCCACAAAAATGGGCATTTCAAATTAAAAACAAGTCAAATGAACAAAATAGTGTGAATAAGTAAGTATTTCAGGGGTGAGTTAGCAGGTTATTGGGGTAGTAAGTCCTGATTTTTTTGGAGGTTGCAGTGACCACTACGCCATTCAAAATAGGCAGGCTTTAGCATAAGCAGTTAGGCCCCGTAGGATGATTTTAGCTAAAATGTGCCCCAAACACTCAAACCGGCTTGTATCTTGCAATGGTAAATATGGGAAACATGACTTAGACAGCAAATGATACACTGTATGCCATGTTTCCAAATTTTTATGCGCAGTGGTTACAGCATGAAGCGAATGCATGTGAATATACAAAGGTGCATTGCCTTAAACAAGTAAAATGAGCGTGAAAAAAATGGCCGGCCTGCCTGCTTTCATCCATCATTTGTTCTAAATTTATAATTAATCAATGAGCTGAGGTGGAGTCTTAGCCAGTGGTACCATCAGGGGTGTGTAATGCACTTTAGGGTAGACAGCCAATCAGCTGCCAGATTCAATCTGTCAATCAAACACAGCAGCCAATCAGAGAGCTGGCCATTGATCAGCAGGCCCTTTATGACATCACAGACAGACCCACGGAACTCTCTGTGCTTGTCTGCTGGCTGGCTGTCAGTTGGGTGGGTGGGCGGCAGAGGGGGAGGATGTACGTCTCGTTTCTCCTGAAAATTGCGGTTTTTCTGCGTTTCCGGAAAAAGTCGCGGTCCGACGCGCAAAAGTGGGGTATCGTAGAAATCGCCTTTTAAAGACGCACCTTTCTGGCCCCACAAAAATGGGCATTTCAAATTAGAAACAAGTCAAATGAACAAAATAGTGTGAATAAGTAAGTATTTCAGGGGTGAGTTAGCAGGTTATTGGGGTAGTAAGTCCTGATTTTTTTGGAGGTTGCAGTGACCACTACGCCATTCAAAATAGGCAGGCTTTAGCATAAGCAGTTAGGCCCCGTAGGATGATTTTAGCTAAAATGTGCCCCAAACACTCAAACTGGCTTGTATCTTGCAATGGTAAATATGGGAAACATGACTTAGACAGCAAATGATACACTGTATGCCATGTTTCCAAATTTTTATGCGCAGTGGTTACAGCATGAAGCGAATGCATGTGAATATACAAAGGTGCATTGCATTAAACAAGTAAAATGAGCGTGAAAAAAATGGCCGGCCTGCCTGCTTTCATCCATCATTTGTTCTAAATTTATAATTAATCAATGAGCTGAGGTGGAGTCTTAGCCAGTGGTACCATCAGGGGTGTGTAATGCACTTTAGGGTAGACAGCCAATCAGCTGCCAGATTCAATCTGTCAATCAAACACAGCAGCCAATCAGAGAGCTGGCCATTGATCAGCAGGCCCTTTATGACATCACAGACAGACCCACGGAACTCTCTGTGCTTGTCTGCTGGCTGGCTGTCAGTTGGGTGGGTGGGCGGCAGAGGGGGAGGATGTACGTCTCGTTTCTCCTGAAAATTGCGGTTTTTCTGCGTTTCCGGAAAAAGTCGCGGTCCGACGCGCAAAAGTGGGGTATCGTAGAAATCGCCTTTTAAAGACGCACCTTTCTGGCCCCACAAAAATGGGCATTTCAAATTAGAAACAAGTCAAATGAACAAAATAGTGTGAATAAGTAAGTATTTCAGGGGTGAGTTAGCAGGTTATTGGGGTAGTAAGTCATGATTTTTTTGGAGGTTGCAGTGACCACTACGCCATTCAAAATAGGCAGGCTTTAGCATAAGCAGTTAGGCCCCGTAGGATGATTTTAGCTAAAATGTGCCCCAAACACTCAAACCGGCTTGTATCTTGCAATGGAAAATATGGGAAACATGACTTAGACAGCAAATGATACACTGTTTGCCATGTTTCCAAATTTTTATGCACAGTGGTTACAGCATGAAGCGAATGCATGTGAATATACACAGGTGCATTTCATTAAACAAGTCCAATGAGCGTGAAAAAAATGGCCGGCCTGCCTGCCTGCTTTCATCCATCATTTGTTCTAAATTTATAATTAATCAATGAGCTGAGGTGGAGTCTTAGCCAGTGGTACCATCAGGGGTGTGTAATGCACTTTAGGGTAGACAGCCAATCAGCTGCCAGATTCAATCTGTCAATCAAACACAGCAGCCAATCAGAGAGCTGGCCATTGATCAGCAGGCCCTTTATGACATCACAGACAGACCCACGGAACTCTCTGTGCTTGTCTGCTGGCTGGCTGTCAGTTGGGTGGGTGGGCGGCAGAGGGGGAGGATGTACGTCTCGTTTCTCCTGAAAATTGCGGTTTTTTGGCGTTTCCGGAAAAAGTCGCGGTCCGACGCGCAAAAGTGGGGTATCGTAGAAATCGCCTTTTAAAGGCGCACCTTTCTGGCCCCACAAATATGGGCATTTCAAATTAGAAACAAGTCAAATGAACAAAATAGTGTGAATAAGTAAGTATTTCAGGGGTGAGTTAGCAGGTTATTGGGGTAGTAAGTCCTGATTTTTTTGGAGGTTGCAGTGACCACTACGCCATTCAAAATAGGCAGGCTTTAGCATAAGCAGTTAGGCCTTGTAGGATGATTTTAGCTAAAATGTGCCCCAAACACTCAAACCGGCTTGTATCTTGCAATGGTAAATATGGGAAACATGACTTAGACAGCAAATGATACACTGTATGCCATGTTTCCAAATTTTTATGCGCAGTGTTACAGCATGAAGCGAATGCATGTGAATATACAAAGGTGCATTGCATTAAACAAGTAAAATGAGCGTGAAAAAAATGGCCGGCCTGCCTGCTTTCATCCATCATTTGTTCTAAATTTATAATTAATCAATGAGCTGAGGTGGAGTCTTAGCCAGTGGTACCATCAGGGGTGTGTAATGCACTTTAGGGTAGACAGCCAATCAGCTGCCAGATTCAATCTGTCAATCAAACACAGCAGCCAATCAGAGAGCTGGCCATTGATCAGCAGGCCCTTTATGACATCACAGACAGACCCACGGAACTCTCTGTGCTTGTCTGCTGGCTGGCTGTCAGTTGGGTGGGTGGGCGGCAGAGGGGGAGGATGTACGTCTCGTTTCTCCTGAAAATTGCGGTTTTTCTGCGTTTCCGGAAAAAGTCGCGGTCCGACGCGCAAAAGTGGGGTATCGTAGAAATCGCCTTTTAAAGACGCACCTTTCTGGCCCCACAAAAATGGGCATTTCAAATTAGAAACAAGTCAAATGAACAAAATAGTGTGAATAAGTAAGTATTTCAGGGGTGAGTTAGCAGGTTATTGGGGTAGTAAGTCCTGATTTTTTTGGAGGTTGCAGTGACCACTACGCCATTCAAAATAGGCAGGCTTTAGCATAAGCAGTTAGGCCCCGTAGGATGATTTTAGCTAAAATGTGCCCCAAACACTCAAACCGGCTTGTATCTTGCAATGGAAAATATGGGAAACATGACTTAGACAGCAAATGATACACTGTTTGCCATGTTTCCAAATTTTTATGCACAGTGGTTACAGCATGAAGCGAATGCATGTGAATATACACAGGTGCATTTCATTAAACAAGTCCAATGAGCGTGAAAAAAATGGCCGGCCTGCCTGCCTGCTTTCATCCATCATTTGTTCTAAATTTATAATTAATCAATGAGCTGAGGTGGAGTCTTAGCCAGTGGTACCATCAGGGGTGTGTAATGCACTTTAGGGTAGACAGCCAATCAGCTGCCAGATTCAATCTGTCAATCAAACACAGCAGCCAATCAGAGAGCTGGCCATTGATCAGCAGGCCCTTTATGACATCACAGACAGACCCACGGAACTCTCTGTGCTTGTCTGCTGGCTGGCTGTCAGTTGGGTGGGTGGGCGGCAGAGGGGGAGGATGTATGTCTCGTTTCTCCTGAAAATTGCGGTTTTTCGGCGTTTCCGGAAAAAGTCGCGGTCCGACGCGCAAAATTGGGGTATCGTAGAAATCGCCTTTTAAAGACGCACCTTTCTGGCTCCACAAAAATGGGCATTTCAAATTAGAAACAAGTCAAATGAACAAAATAGTGTGAATAAGTAAGTATTTCAGGGGTGAGTTAGCAGGTTATTGGGGTAGTAAGTCCTGATTTTTTTGGAGGTTGCAGTGACCACTACGCCATTCAAAATAGGCAGGCTTTAGCATAAGCAGTTAGGCCCCGTAGGATGATTTTAGCTAAAATGTGCCCCAAACACTCAAACCGGCTTGTATCTTGCAATGGAAAATATGGGAAACATGACTTAGACAGCAAATGATACACGGTATGCCATGTTTCCAAATTTTTATGCACAGTGGTTACAGCATGAAGCGAATGCATGTGAATATACACAGGTGCATTTCATTAAACAAGTCCAATGAGCGTGAAAAAAATGGCCGGCCTGCCTGCTTTCATCCATCATTTGTTCTAAATTTATAATTAATCAATGAGCTGAGGTGGAGTCTTTGCCAGTGGTACCATCAGGGGTGTGTAATGCACTTTAGGGTAGACAGCCAATCAGCTGCCAGATTCAATCTGTCAATCAAACACAGCAGCCAATCAGAGAGCTGGCCATTGATCAGCAGGCCCTTTATGACATCACAGACAGACCCACGGAACTCTCTGTGCTTGTCTGCTGGCTGGCTGTCAGTTGGGTGGGTGGGCGGCAGAGGGGGAGGATGTACGTCTCGTTTCTCCTGAAAATTGCGGTTTTTCGGCGTTTCCGGAAAAAGTCGCGGTCCGAAGCGCAAAAGTGGGGTATCGTAGAAATCGCCTTTTAAAGACGCACCTTTCTGGCCCCACAAAAATGGGCATTTCAAATTAGAAACAAGTCAAATGAACAAAATAGTGTGAATAAGTAAGTATTTCAGGGGTGAGTTAGCAGGTTATTGGGGTAGTAAGTCCTGATTTTTTTGGAGGTTGCATGGACCACTACGCCATTCAAAATAGGCAGGCTTTAGCATAAGCAGTTAGGCCCCGTAGGATGATTTTAGCTAAAATGTGCCCCAAACACTCAAACCGGCTTGTATCTTGCAATGGAAAATATGGGAAACATGACTTAGACAGCAAATGATACACTGTATGCCATGTTTCCAAATTTTTATGCACAGTGGTTACAGCATGAAGCGAATGCATGTGAATATACAAAGGTGCATTGCATTAAACAAGTCCAATGAGCGTGAAAAAAATGGCCGGCCTGCCTGCTTTCATCCATCATTTGTTCTAAATTTATAATTAATCAATGAGCTGAGGTGGAGTCTTAGCCAGTGGTACCATCAGGGGTGTGTAATGCACTTTAGGGTAGACAGCCAATCAGCTGCCAGATTCAATCTGTCAATCAAACACAGCAGCCAATCAGAGAGCTGGCCATTGATCAGCAGGCCCTTTATGACATCACAGACAGACCCACGGAACTCTCTGTGCTTGTCTGCTGGCTGGCTGTCAGTTGGGTGGGTGGGCGGCAGAGGGGGAGGATGTACGTCTCGTTTCTCCTGAAAATTGCGGTTTTTTGGCGTTTCCGGAAAAAGTCGCGGTCCGACGCGCAAAAGTGGGGTATCGTAGAAATCGCCTTTTAAAGGCGCACCTTTCTGGCCCCACAAATATGGGCATTTCAAATTAGAAACAAGTCAAATGAACAAAATAGTGTGAATAAGTAAGTATTTCAGGGGTGAGTTAGCAGGTTATTGGGGTAGTAAGTCCTGATTTTTTTGGAGGTTGCAGTGACCACTACGCCATTCAAAATAGGCAGGCTTTAGCATAAGCAGTTAGGCCCCGTAGGATGATTTTAGCTAAAATGTGCCCCAAACACTCAAACCGGCTTGTATCTTGCAATGGTAAATATGGGAAACATGACTTAGACAGCAAATGATACACTGTATGCCATGTTTCCAAATTTTTATGCGCAGTGGTTACAGCATGAAGCGAATGCATGTGAATATACAAAGGTGCATTGCATTAAACAAGTAAAATGAGCGTGAAAAAAATGGCCGGCCTGCCTGCTTTCATCCATCATTTGTTCTAAATTTATAATTAATCAATGAGCTGAGGTGGAGTCTTAGCCAGTGGTACCATCAGGGGTGTGTAATGCACTTTAGGGTAGACAGCCAATCAGCTGCCAGATTCAATCTGTCAATCAAACACAGCAGCCAATCAGAGAGCTGGCCATTGATCAGCAGGCCCTTTATGACATCACAGACAGACCCACGGAACTCTCTGTGCTTGTCTGCTGGCTGGCTGTCAGTTGGGTGGGTGGGCGGCAGCAGGGCCGTCTTTTCGTATGGGCTTAATGGGCACTTGCCCAGGGGCCCCAGGTGTATAAGGGCCCTATTCTGATAGCTGATGATCCCCTTTTTCCAGGGATACCAGAATTTTGAAAATCGGCCCTGGGGAACTGGAGATATCCAACTTCAAAGCAGCAGTCCACATCTGACCTGTTAATTGCACTTCCCAGTCATATTTCTCAGGTTCTCTCTGGCAGAGTTTTTCTCAGAGTATGTTCCAAAAGCTGGGACTCTCCCCTGTCGACACTAGCGGCTTGTCTCTATCATGCCCAGAACCAGAGATATCAACCTTCCAGCAGCCAGTCCCTGCTCCAGCTCCAAACGTCTGGTGTACAGTTTTACATTTTTGTTAATGGATTACTCTGGCTCCTGATCTCTGATCCCCAAGTTCCCAGCACCTCCTGAAAGTTGGGACTCTAGGTTTTTATACTATTGAAGGCCAAGAAATCTATTTCCAGATAATGGCGATATCTGCAGTCAAACAAGCTGCCCTTCCACCGGAAAATGACGAATATTAAGCCCACTCCATTATCCAACCCTCCCCTGCGTATAAAACACCCCCTAACTCCCTGGAAGTCATTTACAAGGGACCCTTCATTCAGCTCAGTGCCCCCTTCCACACGTTAGTGTTCTCCCTCCCACCACCTGTGCAGTAAAGGAGTAATTACCAGAAGTTGCTACTCCAGGTCCTACATGTTGAGTGGAAGATAGAGCACCCCCTGCCACCCGTGGGACATCAAAGCTGCTGCTGATAGCACCCCCCACCCCTAGTAGGGGAGAATGGGTAAGGGCCCCAGTGCATTGCTTTGCCCAGGGGCCCACACTGCTGTTAAGATGGCCCTGGGCGGCAGAGGGGGAGGATGTACGTCTCGTTTCTCCTGAAAATTGCGGTTTTTCTGCGTTTCCGGAAAAAGTCGCGGTCCGACGCGCAAAAGTGGGGTATCGTAGAAATCGCCTTTTAAAGACGCACCTTTCTGGCCCCACAAAAATGGGCATTTCAAATTAGAAACAAGTCAAATGAACAAAATAGTGTGAATAAGTAAGTATTTCAGGGGTGAGTTAGCAGGTTATTGGGGTAGTAAGTCCTGATTTTTTTGGAGGTTGCAGTGACCACTACGCCATTCAAAATAGGCAGGCTTTAGCATAAGCAGTTAGGCCCCGTAGGATGATTTTAGCTAAAATGTGCCCCAAACACTCAAACCGGCTTGTATCTTGCAATGGAAAATATGGGAAACATGACTTAGACAGCAAATGATACACTGTTTGCCATGTTTCCAAATTTTTATGCACAGTGGTTACAGCATGAAGCGAATGCATGTGAATATACACAGGTGCATTTCATTAAACAAGTCCAATGAGCGTGAAAAAAATGGCCGGCCTGCCTGCCTGCTTTCATCCATCATTTGTTCTAAATTTATAATTAATCAATGAGCTGAGGTGGAGTCTTAGCCAGTGGTACCATCAGGGGTGTGTAATGCACTTTAGGGTAGACAGCCAATCAGCTGCCAGATTCAATCTGTCAATCAAACACAGCAGCCAATCAGAGAGCTGGCCATTGATCAGCAGGCCCTTTATGACATCACAGACAGACCCACGGAACTCTCTGTGCTTGTCTGCTGGCTGGCTGTCAGTTGGGTGGGTGGGCGGCAGAGGGGGAGGATGTATGTCTCGTTTCTCCTGAAAATTGCGGTTTTTCGGCGTTTCCGGAAAAAGTCGCGGTCCGATGCGCAAAATTGGGGTATCGTAGAAATCGCCTTTTAAAGACGCACCTTTCTGGCCCCACAAAAATGGGCATTTCAAATTAGAAACAAGTCAAATGAACAAAATAGTGTGAATAAGTAAGTATTTCAGGGGTGAGTTAGCAGGTTATTGGGGTAGTAAGTCCTGATTTTTTTGGAGGTTGCATGGACCACTACGCCATTCAAAATAGGCAGGCTTTAGCATAAGCAGTTAGGCCCCGTAGGATGATTTTAGCTAAAATGTGACCCAAACACTCAAACCGGCTTGTATCTTGCAATGGAAAATATGGGAAACATGACTTAGACAGCAAATGATACACTGTATGCCATGTTTCCAAATTTTTATGCGCAGTGGTTACAGCATGAAGCGAATGCATGTGAATATACAAAGGTGCATTGCATTAAACAAGTAAAATGAGCGTGAAAAAAATGGCCGGCCTGCCTGCTTTCATCCATCATTTGTTCTAAATTTATAATTAATCAATGAGCTGAGGTGGAGTCTTAGCCAGTGGTACCATCAGGGGTGTGTAATGCACTTTAGGGTAGACAGCCAATCAGCTGCCAAATTCAATCTGTCAATCAAACACAGCAGCCAATCAGAGAGCTGGCTATTGATCAGCAGGCCCTTTATGACATCACAGACAGACCCACGGAACTCTCTGTGCTTGTCTGCTGGCTGGCTGTCAGTTGGGTGGGTGGGCGGCAGAGGGGGAGGATGTACGTCTCGTTTCTCCTAAAAATTGCGGTTTTTTTGTGTTTCCGGAAAAAGTCGCGGTCCGACGCGCAAAAGTGGGGTATCGTAGAAATCGCCTTTTAAAGACGCACCTTTCTGGCCCCACAAAAATGGGCATTTCAAATTAAAAACAAGTCAAATGAACAAAATAGTGTGAATAAGTAAGTATTTCAGGGGTGAGTTAGCAGGTTATTGGGGTAGTAAGTCCTGATTTTTTTGGAGGTTGCAGTGAGCACTACGCCATTCAAAATAGGCAGGCTTTAGCATGAGCAGTTAGGCCCCATAGGATGATTTTAGCTAAAATGTGCCCCAAACACTCAAACCGGCTTGTATCTTGCAATGGAAAATATGGGAAACATGACTTAGACAGCAAATGATACACTGTATGCCATGTTTCCAAATTTTTATGCACAGTGGTTACAGCATGAAGCGAATGCATGTGAATATACAAAGGTGCATTGCATTAAACAAGTCCAATGAGCGTGAAAAAAATGGCCGGCCTGCCTGCTTTCATCCATCATTTGTTCTAAATTTATAATTAATCAATGAGCTGAGGTGGAGTCTTAGCCAGTGGTACCATCAGGGGTGTGTAATGCACTTTAGGGTAGACAGCCAATCAGCTGCCAGATTCAATCTGTCAATCAAACACAGCAGCCAATCAGAGAGCTGGCCATTGATCAGCAGTCCCTTTATGACATCACAGACAGACCCACGGAACTCTCTGTGCTTGTCTGCTGGCTGGCTGTCAGTTGGGTGGGTGGGCGGCAGAGGGGGAGGATGTACGTCTCGTTTCTCCTGAAAATTGCGGTTTTTCGGCGTTTCCGGAAAAAGTCGCGGTCCAACGCGCAAAAGTGGGGTATCGTAGAAATCGCCTTTTAAAGACGCACCTTTCTGGCCCCACAAAAATTGGCATTTCAAATTAGAAACAAGTCAAATGAACAAAATAGTGTGAATAAGTAAGTATTTCAGGGGTGAGTTAGCAGGTTATTGGGGTAGTAAGTCCTGATTTTTTTGGAGGTTGCAGTGACCACTACGCCATTCAAAATAGGCAGGCTTTAGCATAAGCAGTTAGGCCCCGTAGGATGATTTTAGCTAAAATGTGCCCCAAACACTCAAACCGGCTTGTATCTTGCAATGGAAAATATGGGAAACATGACTTAGACAGCAAATGATACACTGTATGCCATGTTTCCAAATTTTTATGCACAGTGGTTACAGCATGAAGCGAATGCATGTGAATATACAAAGGTGCATTGCATTAAACAAGTCCAATGAGCGTGAAAAAAATGGCCGGCCTGCCTGCTTTCATCCATCATTTGTTCTAAATTTATAATTAATCAATGAGCTGAGGTGGAGTCTTAGCCAGTGGTACCATCAGGGGTGTGTAATGCACTTTAGGGTAGACAGCCAATCAGCTGCCAGATTCAATCTGTCAATCAAACACAGCAGCCAATCAGAGAGCTGGCCATTGATCAGCAGTCCCTTTATGACATCACAGACAGACCCACGGAACTCTCTGTGCTTGTCTGCTGGCTGGCTGTCAGTTGGGTGGGTGGGCGGCAGAGGGGGAGGATGTACGTCTCGTTTCTCCTGAAAATTGCGGTTTTTCGGCGTTTCCGGAAAAAGTCGCGGTCCGACGCGCAAAAGTGGGGTATCGTAGAAATCGCCTTTTAAAGACGCACCTTTCTGGCCCCACAAAAATGGGCATTTCAAATTAGAAACACGTCAAATGAACAAAATAGTGTGAATAAGTAAGTATTTCAGGGGTGAGTTAGCAGGTTATTGGGGTAGTAAGTCCTGATTTTTTTGGAGGTTGCAGTGACCACTACGCCATTCAAAATAGGCAGGCTTTAGCATAAGCAGTTAGGCCCCGTAGGATGATTTTAGCTAAAATGTGCCCCAAACACTCAAACCGGCTTGTATCTTGCAATGGAAAATATGGGAAACATGACTTAGACAGCAAATGATACACTGTATGCCATGTTTCCAAATTTTTATGCACAGTGGTTACAGCATGAAGCGACTGCATGTGAATATACAAAGGTGCATTGCATTAAACAAGTCCAATGAGCGTGAAAAAAATGGCCGGCCTGCTTGCTTTCATCCATCATTTGTTCTAAATTTATAATTAATCAATGAGCTGAGGTGGAGTCTTAGCCAGTGGTACCATCAGGGGTGTGTAATGCACTTTAGGGTAGACAGCCAATCAGCTGCCGGATTCAATCTGTCAATCAAACACAGCAGCCAATCAGAGAGCTGGCCATTGATCAGCAGGCCCTTTATGACATCACAGACAGACCCACGGAACTCTCTGTGCTTGTCTGCTGGCTGGCTGTCAGTTGGGTGGGTGGGCGGCAGAGGGGGAGGATGTACGTCTCGTTTCTCCTGAAAATTGCGGTTTTTCGGCGTTTCCGGAAAAAGTCGCGGTCCGACGCGCAAAAGTGGGGTATCGTAGAAATCGCCTTTTAAAGACGCACCTTTCTGGCCCCACAAAAATGGGCATTTCAAATTAGAAACAAGTCAAATGAACAAAATAGTGTGAATAAGTAAGTATTTCAGGGGTGAGTTAGCAGGTTATTGGGGTAGTAAGTCCTGATTTTTTTGGAGGTTGCAGTGACCACTACGCCATTCAAAATAGGCAGGCTTTAGCATAAGCAGTTAGGCCCCGTAGGATGATTTTAGCTAAAATGTGCCCCAAACACTCAAACCGGCTTGTATCTTGCAATGGAAAATATGGAAAACATGACTTAGACAGCAAATGATACACTGTATGCCATGTTTCCAAATTTTTATGCACAGTGGTTACAGCATGAAGTGAATGCATGTGAATATACACAGGTGCATTGCATTAAACAAGTCCAATGAGCGTGAAAAAAATGGCCGGCCTGCCTGCTTTCATCCATCATTTGTTCTAAATTTATAATTAATCAATGAGCTGAGGTGGAGTCTTAGCCAGTGGTACCATCAGGGGTCTGTAATGCACTTTAGGGTAGACAGCCAATCAGCTGCCAGATTCAATCTGTCAATCAAACACAGCAGCCAATCAGAGAGCTGGCCATTGATCAGCAGGCCCTTTATGACATCACAGACAGACCCACGGAACTCTCTGTGCTTGTCTGCTGGCTGGCTGTCAGTTGGGTGGGTGGGCGGCAGAGGGGGAGGATGTACGTCTCGTTTCTCCTGAAAATTGCGGTTTTTCGGCGTTTCCGGAAAAAGTCGCGGTCCGACGTGCAAAAGTGGGGTATCGTAGAAATCGCCTTTTAAAGACGCACCTTTCTGGCCCCACAAAAATGGGCATTTCAAATTAAAAACAAGTCAAATGAACAAAATAGTGTGAATAATTAAGTATTTCAGGGGTGAGTTAGCAGGTTATTGGGGTAGTAAGTCCTGATTTTTTTGGAGGTTGCAGTGACCACTACGCCATTCAAAATAGGCAGGCTTTAGCATAAGCAGTTAGGCCCCGTAGGATGATTTTAGCTAAAATGTGCCCCAAACACTCAAACCGGCTTGTATCTTGCAATGGAAAATATGGGAAACATGACTTAGACAGCAAATGATACACTGTATGCCATGTTTCCAAATTTTTATGCACAGTGGTTACAGCATGAAGCGAATGCATGTGAATATACAAAGGTGCATTGCATTAAACAAGTCCAATGAGCGTGAAAAAAATGGCCGGCCTGCCTGCTTTCATCCATCATTTGTTCTAAATTTATAATTAATCAATGAGCTGAGGTGGAGTCTTAGCCAGTGGTACCATCAGGGGTGTGTAATGCACTTTAGGGTAGACAGCCAATCAGCTGCCAGATTCAATCTGTCAATCAAACACAGCAGCCAATCAGAGAGCTGGCCATTGATCAGCAGTCCCTTTATGACATCACAGACAGACCCACGGAACTCTCTGTGCTTGTCTGCTGGCTGGCTGTCAGTTGGGTGGGTGGGCGGCAGAGGGGGAGGATGTACGTCTCGTTTCTCCTGAAAATTGCGGTTTTTCGGCGTTTCCGGAAAAAGTCGCGGTCCGACGCGCAAAAGTGGGGTATCGTAGAAATCGCCTTTTAAAGACGCACCTTTTTGGCCCCACAAAAATGGGCATTTCAAATTAGAAACACGTCAAATGAACAAAATAGTGTGAATAAGTAAGTATTTCAGGGGTGAGTTAGCAGGTTATTGGGGTAGTAAGTCCTGATTTTTTTGGAGGTTGCAGTGACCACTACGCCATTCAAAATAGGCAGGCTTTAGCATAAGCAGTTAGGCCCCGTAGGATGATTTTAGCTAAAATGTGCCCCAAACACTCAAACCGGCTTGTATCTTGCAATGGAAAATATGGGAAACATGACTTAGACAGCAAATGATACACTGTATGCCATGTTTCCAAATTTTTATGCACAGTGGTTACAGCATGAAGCGACTGCATGTGAATATACAAAGGTGCATTGCATTAAACAAGTCCAATGAGCGTGAAAAAAATGGCCGGCCTGCTTGCTTTCATCCATCATTTGTTCTAAATTTATAATTAATCAATGAGCTGAGGTGGAGTCTTAGCCAGTGGTACCATCAGGGGTGTGTAATGCACTTTAGGGTAGACAGCCAATCAGCTGCCGGATTCAATCTGTCAATCAAACACAGCAGCCAATCAGAGAGCTGGCCATTGATCAGCAGGCCCTTTATGACATCACAGACAGACCCACGGAACTCTCTGTGCTTGTCTGCTGGCTGGCTGTCAGTTGGGTGGGTGGGCGGCAGAGGGGGAGGATGTACGTCTCGTTTCTCCTGAAAATTGCGGTTTTTCGGCGTTTCCGGAAAAAGTCGCGGTCTGACGCGCAAAAGTGGGGTATCGTAGAAATCGCCTTTTAAAGACGCACCTTTCTGGCCCCACAAAAATGGGCATTTCAAATTAGAAACAAGTCAAATGAACAAAATAGTGTGAATAAGTAAGTATTTCAGGGGTGAGTTAGCAGGTTATTGGGGTAGTAAGTCCTGATTTTTTTGGAGGTTGCAGTGACCACTACGCCATTCAAAATAGGCAGGCTTTAGCATAAGCAGTTAGGCCCCGTAGGATGATTTTAGCTAAAATGTGCCCCAAACACTCAAACCGGCTTGTATCTTGCAATGGAAAATATGGGAAACATGACTTAGACAGCAAATGATACACTGTATGCCATGTTTCCAAATTTTTATGCACAGTGGTTACAGCATGAAGTGAATGCATGTGAATATACACAGGTGCATTGCATTAAACAAGTCCAATGAGCGTGAAAAAAATGGCCGGCCTGCCTGCTTTCATCCATCATTTGTTCTAAATTTATAATTAATCAATGAGCTGAGGTGGAGTCTTAGCCAGTGGTACCATCAGGGGTCTGTAATGCACTTTAGGGTAGACAGCCAATCAGCTGCCAGATTCAATCTGTCAATCAAACACAGCAGCCAATCAGAGAGCTGGCCATTGATCAGCAGGCCCTTTATGACATCACAGACAGACCCACGGAACTCTCTGTGCTTGTCTGCTGGCTGGCTGTCAGTTGGGTGGGTGGGCGGCAGAGGGGGAGGATGTACGTCTCGTTTCTCCTGAAAATTGCGGTTTTTCGGCGTTTCCGGAAAAAGTCGCGGTCCGACGCGCAAAAGTGGGGTATCGTAGAAATCGCCTTTTAAAGACGCACCTTTCTGGCCCCACAAAAATGGGCATTTCAAATTAAAAACAAGTCAAATGAACAAAATAGTGTGAATAATTAAGTATTTCAGGGGTGAGTTAGCAGGTTATTGGGGTAGTAAGTCCTGATTTTTTTGGAGGTTGCAGTGACCACTACGCCATTCAAAATAGGCAGGCTTTAGCATAAGCAGTTAGGCCCCGTAGGATGATTTTAGCTAAAATGTGCCCCAAACACTCAAACCGGCTTGTATCTTGCAATGGAAAATATGGGAAACATGACTTAGACAGAAAATGATACACTGTATGCCATGTTTCCAAATTTTTATGCACAGTGGTTACAGCATGAAGCGAATGCATGTGAATATACAAAGGTGCATTGCATTAAACAAGTCCAATGAGCGTAAAAAAAATGGCCGGCCTGCCTGCTTTCATCCATCATTTGTTCTAAATTTATAATTAATCAATGAGCTGAGGTGGATTCTTAGCCAGTGGTACCATCAGGGGTGTGTAATGCACTTTAGGGTAGACAGCCAATCAGCTGCCAGATTCAATCTGTCAATCAAACACAGCAGCCAATCAGAGAGCTGGCCATTGATCAGCAGGCCCTTTATGACATCACAGACAGACCCACGGAACTCTCTGTGCTTCTCTGCTGGCTGGCTGTCAGTTGGGTGGGTGGGCGGCAGAGGGGGAGGATGTACGTCTCGTTTCTCCTGAAAATTGCGGTTTTTCGGCGTTTCCGGAAAAAGTCGCGGTCCGATGCGCAAAAGTGGGGTATCGTAGAAATCGCCTTTTAAAGACGCACCTTTCTGGCCCCACAAAAATGGGCATTTCAAATTAGAAACAAGTCAAATGAACAAAATAGTGTGAATAAGTAAGTATTTCAGGGGTGAGTTAGCAGGTTATTGGGGTAGTAAGTCCTGATTTTTTTGGAGGTTGCAGTGACCACTACGCCATTCAAAATAGGCAGGCTTTAGCATAAGCAGTTAGGCCCCGTAGGATGATTTTAGCTAAAATGTGCCCCAAACACTCAAACCGGCTTGTATCTTGCAATGGAAAATATGGGAAACATGACTTAGACAGCAAATGATACACTGTATGCCATGTTTCCAAATTTTTATGCACAGTGGTTACAGCATGAAGCAAATGCATGTGAATATACAAAGGTGCATTGCATTAAACAAGTCCAATGAGCGTGAAAAAAATGGCCGGCCTGCCTGCTTTCATCCATCATTTGTTCTAAATTTATAATTAATCAATGAGCTGAGGTGGAGTCTTAGCCAGTGGTACCATCAGGGGTGTGTAATGCACTTTAGGGTAGACAGCCAATCAGCTGCCAGATTCAATCTGTCAATCAAACACAGCAGCCAATCAGAGAGCTGGCCATTGATCAGCAGGCCCTTTATGACATCACAGACAGACCCACGGAACTCTCTGTGCTTGTCTGCTGGCTGGCTGTCAGTTGGGTGGGTGGGCGGCAGAGGGGGAGGATGTACGTCTCGTTTCTCCTGAAAATTGCGGTTTTTCTGCGTTTCCGGAAAAAGTCGCGGTCCGACGCGCAAAAGTGGGGTATCGTAGAAATCGCCTTTTAAAGACGCACCTTTCTGGCCCCACAAAAATGGGCATTTCAAATTAGAAACAAGTCAAATGAACAAAATAGTGTGAATAAGTAAGTATTTCAGGGGTGAGTTAGCAGGTTATTGGGGTAGTAAGTCCTGATTTTTTTGGAGGTTGCAGTGACCACTACGCCATTCAAAATAGGCAGGCTTTAGCATAAGCAGTTAGGCCCCGTAGGATGATTTTAGCTAAAATGTGCCCCAAACACTCAAACCGGCTTGTATCTTGCAATGGAAAATATGGGAAACATGACTTAGACAGCAAATGATACACTGTATGCCATGTTTCCAAATTTTTATGCACAGTGGTTACAGCATGAAGCGAATGCATGTGAATATACACAGGTGCATTGTATTAAACAAGTCCAATGAGCGTGAAAAAAATGGCCGGCCTGCCTGCTTTCATCCATCATTTGTTCTAAATTTATAATTAATCAATGAGCTGAGGTGGAGTCTTAGCCAGTGGTACCATCAGGGGTGTGTAATGCACTTTAGGGTATACAGCCAATCAGCTGCCAGATTCAATCTGTCAATCAAACACAGCAGCCAATCAGAGAGCTGGCCATTGATCAGCAGTCCCTTTATGACATCACAGACAGACCCACGGAACTCTCTGTGCTTGTCTGCTGGCTGGCTGTCAGTTGGGTGGGTGGGCGGCAGAGGGGGAGGATGTACGTCTCGTTTCTCCTGAAAATTGCGGTTTTTCGGCGTTTCCGGAAAAAGTCGCGGTCCGACGCGCAAAAGTGGGGTATCGTAGAAATCGCCTTTTAAAGACGCACCTTTTTGGCCCCACAAAAATGGGCATTTCAAATTAGAAACACGTCAAATGAACAAAATAGTGTGAATAAGTAAGTATTTCAGGGGTGAGTTAGCAGGTTATTGGGGTAGTAAGTCCTGATTTTTTTGGAGGTTGCAGTGACCACTACGCCATTCAAAATAGGCAGGCTTTAGCATAAGCAGTTAGGCCCCGTAGGATGATTTTAGCTAAAATGTGCCCCAAACACTCAAACCGGCTTGTATCTTGCAATGGAAAATATGGGAAACATGACTTAGACAGCAAATGATACACTGTATGCCATGTTTCCAAATTTTTATGCACAGTGGTTACAGCATGAAGCGACTGCATGTGAATATACAAAGGTGCATTGCATTAAACAAGTCCAATGAGCGTGAAAAAAATGGCCGGCCTGCTTGCTTTCATCCATCATTTGTTCTAAATTTATAATTAATCAATGAGCTGAGGTGGAGTCTTAGCCAGTGGTACCATCAGGGGTGTGTAATGCACTTTAGGGTAGACAGCCAATCAGCTGCCGGATTCAATCTGTCAATCAAACACAGCAGCCAATCAGAGAGCTGGCCATTGATCAGCAGGCCCTTTATGACATCACAGACAGACCCACGGAACTCTCTGTGCTTGTCTGCTGGCTGGCTGTCAGTTGGGTGGGTGGGCGGCAGAGGGGGAGGAAGATGTACGTCTCGTTTCTCCTGAAAATTGCGGTTTTTCGGCGTTTCCGGAAAAAGTCGCGGTCCGACGCGCAAAAGTGGGGTATCGTAGAAATCGCCTTTTAAAGACGCACCTTTCTGGCCCCACAAAAATGGGCATTTCAAATTAGAAACAAGTCAAATGAACAAAATAGTGTGAATAAGTAAGTATTTCAGGGGTGAGTTAGCAGGTTATTGGGGTAGTAAGTCCTGATTTTTTTGGAGGTTGCAGTGACCACTACGCCATTCAAAATAGGCAGGCTTTAGCATAAGCAGTTAGGCCCCGTAGGATGATTTTAGCTAAAATGTGCCCCAAACACTCAAACCGGCTTGTATCTTGCAATGGAAAATATGGGAAACATGACTTAGACAGCAAATGATACACTGTATGCCATGTTTCCAAATTTTTATGCACAGTGGTTACAGCATGAAGTGAATGCATGTGAATATACACAGGTGCATTGCATTAAACAAGTCCAATGAGCGTGAAAAAAATGGCCGGCCTGCCTGCTTTCATCCATCATTTGTTCTAAATTTATAATTAATCAATGAGCTGAGGTGGAGTCTTAGCCAGTGGTACCATCAGGGGTCTGTAATGCACTTTAGGGTAGACAGCCAATCAGCTGCCAGATTCAATCTGTCAATCAAACACAGCAGCCAATCAGAGAGCTGGCCATTGATCAGCAGGCCCTTTATGACATCACAGACAGACCCACGGAACTCTCTGTGCTTGTCTGCTGGCTGGCTGTCAGTTGGGTGGGTGGGCGGCAGAGGGGGAGGATGTACGTCTCGTTTCTCCTGAAAATTGCGGTTTTTCGGCGTTTCCGGAAAAAGTCGCGGTCCGACGCGCAAAAGTGGGGTATCGTAGAAATCGCCTTTTAAAGACGCACCTTTCTGGCCCCACAAAAATGGGCATTTCAAATTAAAAACAAGTCAAATGAACAAAATAGTGTGAATAATTAAGTATTTCAGGGGTGAGTTAGCAGGTTATTGGGGTAGTAAGTCCTGATTTTTTTGGAGGTTGCAGTGACCACTACGCCATTCAAAATAGGCAGGCTTTAGCATAAGCAGTTAGGCCCCGTAGGATGATTTTAGCTAAAATGTGCCCCAAACACTCAAACCGGCTTGTATCTTGCAATGGAAAATATGGGAAACATGACTTAGACAGAAAATGATACACTGTATGCCATGTTTCCAAATTTTTATGCACAGTGGTTACAGCATGAAGCGAATGCATGTGAATATACAAAGGTGCATTGCATTAAACAAGTCCAATGAGCGTAAAAAAAATGGCCGGCCTGCCTGCTTTCATCCATCATTTGTTCTAAATTTATAATTAATCAATGAGCTGAGGTGGATTCTTAGCCAGTGGTACCATCAGGGGTGTGTAATGCACTTTAGGGTAGACAGCCAATCAGCTGCCAGATTCAATCTGTCAATCAAACACAGCAGCCAATCAGAGAGCTGGCCATTGATCAGCAGGCCCTTTATGACATCACAGACAGACCCACGGAACTCTCTGTGCTTCTCTGCTGGCTGGCTGTCAGTTGGGTGGGTGGGCGGCAGAGGGGGAGGATGTACGTCTCGTTTCTCCTGAAAATTGCGGTTTTTCGGCGTTTCCGGAAAAAGTCGCGGTCCGATGCGCAAAAGTGGGGTATCGTAGAAATCGCCTTTTAAAGACGCACCTTTCTGGCCCCACAAAAATGGGCATTTCAAATTAGAAACAAGTCAAATGAACAAAATAGTGTGAATAAGTAAGTATTTCAGGGGTGAGTTAGCAGGTTATTGGGGTAGTAAGTCCTGATTTTTTTGGAGGTTGCAGTGACCACTACGCCATTCAAAATAGGCAGGCTTTAGCATAAGCAGTTAGGCCCCGTAGGATGATTTTAGCTAAAATGTGCCCCAAACACTCAAACCGGCTTGTATCTTGCAATGGAAAATATGGGAAACATGACTTAGACAGCAAATGATACACTGTATGCCATGTTTCCAAATTTTTATGCACAGTGGTTACAGCATGAAGCAAATGCATGTGAATATACAAAGGTGCATTGCATTAAACAAGTCCAATGAGCGTGAAAAAAATGGCCGGCCTGCCTGCTTTCATCCATCATTTGTTCTAAATTTATAATTAATCAATGAGCTGAGGTGGAGTCTTAGCCAGTGGTACCATCAGGGGTGTGTAATGCACTTTAGGGTAGACAGCCAATCAGCTGCCAGATTCAATCTGTCAATCAAACACAGCAGCCAATCAGAGAGCTGGCCATTGATCAGCAGGCCCTTTATGACATCACAGACAGACCCACGGAACTCTCTGTGCTTGTCTGCTGGCTGGCTGTCAGTTGGGTGGGTGGGCGGCAGAGGGGGAGGATGTACGTCTCGTTTCTCCTGAAAATTGCGGTTTTTCTGCGTTTCCGGAAAAAGTCGCGGTCCGACGCGCAAAAGTGGGGTATCGTAGAAATCGCCTTTTAAAGACGCACCTTTCTGGCCCCACAAAAATGGGCATTTCAAATTAGAAACAAGTCAAATGAACAAAATAGTGTGAATAAGTAAGTATTTCAGGGGTGAGTTAGCAGGTTATTGGGGTAGTAAGTCCTGATTTTTTTGGAGGTTGCAGTGACCACTACGCCATTCAAAATAGGCAGGCTTTAGCATAAGCAGTTAGGCCCCGTAGGATGATTTTAGCTAAAATGTGCCCCAAACACTCAAACCGGCTTGTATCTTGCAATGGAAAATATGGGAAACATGACTTAGACAGCAAATGATACACTGTATGCCATGTTTCCAAATTTTTATGCACAGTGGTTACAGCATGAAGCGAATGCATGTGAATATACACAGGTGCATTGTATTAAACAAGTCCAATGAGCGTGAAAAAAATGGCCGGCCTGCCTGCTTTCATCCATCATTTGTTCTAAATTTATAATTAATCAATGAGCTGAGGTGGAGTCTTAGCCAGTGGTACCATCAGGGGTGTGTAATGCACTTTAGGGTATACAGCCAATCAGCTGCCAGATTCAATCTGTCAATCAAACACAGCAGCCAATCAGAGAGCTGGCCATTGATCAGCAGGCCCTTTATGACATCACAGACAGACCCACGGAACTCTCTGTGCTTGTCTGCTGGCTGGCTGTCAGTTGGGTGGGTGGGCGGCAGAGGGGGAGGATGTACGTCTCGTTTCTCCTGAAAATTGCGGTTTTTCGGCGTTTCCGGAAAAAGTCGCGGTCCGACGCGCAAAAGTGGGGTATCGTAGAAATCGCCTTTTAAAGACGCACCTTTCTGGCCCCACAAAAATGGGCATTTCAAATTAGAAACAAGTCAAATGAACAAAATAGTGTGAATAAGTAAGTATTTCAGGGGTGAGTTAGCAAGTTATTGGGGTAGTAAGTCCTGATTTTTTAGGAGGTTGCAGTGACCACTACGCCATTCAAAATAGGCAGGCTTTAGCATAAGCAGTTAGGCCCCGTAGGATGATTTTAGCTAAAATGTGCCCCAAACACTCAAACCGGCTTGTATCTTGCAATGGAAAATATGGGAAACATGACTTAGACAGCAAATGATAGACTGTATGCCATGTTTCCAAATTTTTATGCACAGTGGTTACAGCATGAAGCGAATGCATGTGAATATACAAAGGTGCATTGCATTAAACAAGTCCAATGAGCGTGAAAAAAATGGCCGGCCTGCCTGCTTTCATCCATCATTTGTTCTAAATTTATAATTAATCAATGAGCTGAGGTGGAGTCTTAGCCAGTGGTACCATCAGGGGTGTGTAATGCACTTTAGGGTAGACAGCCAATCAGCTGCCAAATTCAATCAGTCAATCAAACACAGCAGCCAATCAGAGAGCTGGCCATTGATCAGCAGGCCCTTTATGACATCACAGACAGACCCACGGAACTCTCTGTGCTTGTCTGCTGGCTGGCTGTCAGTTGGGTGGGTGGGCGGCAGAGGGGGAGGATGTACGTCTCGTTTCTCCTGAAAACTGCGGTTTTTCGGCGTTTCCGGAAAAAGTTGCGGTCCGACGCGCAAAAGTGGGGTATCGTAGAAATCGCCTTTTAAAGACGCACCTTTCTGGCCCCACAAAAATGGGCATTTCAAATTAGAAACAAGTCAAATGAACAAAATAGTGTGAATAAGTAAGTATTTCAGGGGTGAGTTAGCAGGTTATTGGGGTAGTAAGTCCTGATTTTTTTGGAGGTTGCAGTGACCACTACGCCATTCAAAATAGGCAGGCTTTAGCATAAGCAGTTAGGCCCCGTAGGATGATTTTAGCTAAAATGTGCCCCAAACACTCAAACCGGCTTGTATCTTGCAATGGAAAATATGGGAAACATGACTTAGACAGCAAATGATACACTGTATGCCATGTTTCCAAATTTTTATGCACAGTGGTTACAGCATGAAGCGACTGCATGTGAATATACAAAGGTGCATTGCATTAAACAAGTCCAATGAGCGTGAAAAAAATGGCCGGCCTGCTTGCTTTCATCCATCATTTGTTCTAAATTTATAATTAATCAATGAGCTGAGGTGGAGTCTTAGCCAGTGGTACCATCAGGGGTGTGTAATGCACTTTAGGGTAGACAGCCAATCAGCTGCCGGATTCAATCTGTCAATCAAACACAGCAGCCAATCAGAGAGCTGGCCATTGATCAGCAGGCCCTTTATGACATCACAGACAGACCCACGGAACTCTCTGTGCTTGTCTGCTGGCTGGCTGTCAGTTGGGTGGGTGGGCGGCAGAGGGGGAGGATGTACGTCTCGTTTCTCCTGAAAATTGCGGTTTTTCGGCGTTTCCGGAAAAAGTCGCGGTCCGACGCGCAAAAGTGGGGTATCGTAGAAATCGCCTTTGAAAGACGCACCTTTCTGGCCCCACAAAAATGGGCATTTCAAATTAGAAACAAGTCAAATGAACAAAATAGTGTGAATAAGTAAGTATTTCAGGGGTGAGTTAGCAGGTTATTGGGGTAGTAAGTCCTGATTTTTTTGGAGGTTGCAGTGACCACTACGCCATTCAAAATAGGCAGGCTTTAGCATAAGCAGTTAGGCCCCGTAGGATTATTTTAGCTAAAATGTGCCCCAAACACTTAAACCGGCTTGTATCTTGCAATGGAAAATATGGGAAACATGACTTAGACAGCAAATGATACACTGTATGCCATGTTTCCAAATTTTTATGCACAGTGGTTACAGCATGAAGTGAATGCATGTGAATATACACAGGTGCATTGCATTAAACAAGTCCAATGAGCGTGAAAAAAATGGCCGGCCTGTCTGCTTTCATCCATCATTTGTTCTAAATTTATAATTAATCAATGAGCTGAGGTGGAGTCTTAGCCAGTGGTACCATCAGGGGTCTGTAATGCACTTTAGGGTAGACAGCCAATCAGCTGCCAGATTCAATCTGTCAATCAAACACAGCAGCCAATCAGAGAGCTGGCCATTGATCAGCAGGCCCTTTATGACATCACAGACAGACCCACGGAACTCTCTGTGCTTGTCTGCTGGCTGGCTGTCAGTTGGGTGGGTGGGCGGCAGAGGGGGAGGATGTACGTCTCGTTTCTCCTGAAAATTGCGGTTTTTCGGCGTTTCCGGAAAAAGTCGCGGTCCGACGCGCAAAAGTGGGGTATCGTAGAAATCGCCTTTTAAAGACGCACCTTTCTGGCCCCACAAAAATGGGCATTTCAAATTAAAAACAAGTCAAATGAACAAAATAGTGTGAATAATTAAGTATTTCAGGGGTGAGTTAGCAGGTTATTGGGGTAGTAAGTCCTGATTTTTTTGGAGGTTGCAGTGACCACTACGCCATTCAAAATAGGCAGGCTTTAGCATAAGCAGTTAGGCCCCGTAGGATGATTTTAGCTAAAATGTGCCCAAAACACTCAAACCGGCTTGTATCTTGCAATGGAAAATATGGGAAACATGACTTAGACAGAAAATGATACACTGTATGCCATGTTTCCAAATTTTTATGCACAGTGGTTACAGCATGAAGCGAATGCATGTGAATATACAAAGGTGCATTGCATTAAACAAGTCCAATGAGCGTAAAAAAAATGGCCGGCCTGCCTGCTTTCATCCATCATTTGTTCTAAATTTATAATTAATCAATGAGCTGAGGTGGATTCTTAGCCAGTGGTACCATCAGGGGTGTGTAATGCACTTTAGGGTAGACAGCCAATCAGCTGCCAGATTCAATCTGTCAATCAAACACAGCAGCCAATCAGAGAGCTGGCCATTGATCAGCAGGCCCTTTATGACATCACAGACAGACCCACGGAACTCTCTGTGCTTCTCTGCTGGCTGGCTGTCAGTTGGGTGGGTGGGCGGCAGAGGGGGAGGATGTACGTCTCGTTTCTCCTGAAAATTGCGGTTTTTCGGCGTTTCCGGAAAAAGTCGCGGTCCGATGCGCAAAAGTGGGGTATCGTAGAAATCGCCTTTTAAAGACGCACCTTTCTGGCCCCACAAAAATGGGCATTTCAAATTAGAAACAAGTCAAATGAACAAAATAGTGTGAATAAGTAAGTATTTCAGGGGTGAGTTAGCAGGTTATTGGGGTAGTAAGTCCTGATTTTTTTGGAGGTTGCAGTGACCACTACGCCATTCAAAATAGGCAGGCATTAGCATAAGCAGTTAGGCCCCGTAGGATGATTTTAGCTAAAATGTGCCCCAAACACTCAAACCGGCTTGTATCTTGCAATGGAAAATATGGGAAACATGACTTAGACAGCAAATGATACACTGTATGCCATGTTTCCAAATTTTTATGCACAGTGGTTACAGCATGAAGCAAATGCATGTGAATATACAAAGGTGCATTGCATTAAACAAGTCCAATGAGCGTGAAAAAAATGGCCGGCCTGCCTGCTTTCATCCATCATTTGTTCTAAATTTATAATTAATCAATGAGCTGAGGTGGAGTCTTAGCCAGTGGTACCATCAGGGGTGTGTAATGCACTTTAGGGTAGACAGCCAATCAGCTGCCAGATTCAATCTGTCAATCAAACACAGCAGCCAATCAGAGAGCTGGCCATTGATCAGCAGGCCCTTTATGACATCACAGACAGACCCACGGAACTCTCTGTGCTTGTCTGCTGGCTGGCTGTCAGTTGGGTGGGTGGGCGGCAGAGGGGGAGGATGTACGTCTCGTTTCTCCTGAAAACTGCGGTTTTTCGGCGTTTCCGGAAAAAGTCGCGGTCCGACGCGCAAAAGTGGGGTATCGTAGAAATCGCCTTTTAAAGACGCACCTTTCTGGCCCCACAAAAATGGGCATTTCAAATTAGAAACAAGTCAAATGAACAAAATAGTGTGAATAAGTAAGTATTTCAGGGGTGAGTTAGCAGGTTATTGGGGTAGTAAGTCCTGATTTTTTTGGAGGTTGCAGTGACCACTACGCCATTCAAAATAGGCAGGCTTTAGCATAAGCAGTTAGGCCCCGTAGGATGATTTTAGCTAAAATGTGCCCCAAACACTCAAACCGGCTTGTATCTTGCAATGGAAAATATGGGAAACATGACTTAGACAGCAAATGATACACTGTATGCCATGTTTCCAAATTTTTATGCACAGTGGTTACAGCATGAAGCGACTGCATGTGAATATACAAAGGTGCATTGCATTAAACAAGTCCAATGAGCGTGAAAAAAATGGCCGGCCTTCTTGCTTTCATCCATCATTTGTTCTAAATTTATAATTAATCAATGAGCTGAGGTGGAGTCTTAGCCAGTGGTACCATCAGGGGTGTGTAATGCACTTTAGGGTAGACAGCCAATCAGCTGCCGGATTCAATCTGTCAATCAAACACAGCAGCCAATCAGAGAGCTGGCCATTGATCAGCAGGCCCTTTATGACATCACAGACAGACCCACGGAACTCTCTGTGCTTGTCTGCTGGCTGGCTGTCAGTTGGGTGGGTGGGCGGCAGAGGGGGAGGATGTACGTCTCGTTTCTCCTGAAAATTGCGGTTTTTCGGCGTTTCCGGAAAAAGTCGCGGTCCGACGCGCAAAAGTGGGGTATCGTAGAAATCGCCTTTTAAAGACGCACCTTTCTGGCCCCACAAAAATGGGCATTTCAAATTAGAAACAAGTCAAATGAACAAAATAGTGTGAATAAGTAAGTATTTCAGGGGTGAGTTAGCAGGTTATTGGGGTAGTAAGTCCTGATTTTTTTGGAGATTGCAGTGACCACTACGCCATTCAAAATAGGCAGGCTTTAGCATAAGCAGTTAGGCCCCGTAGGATTATTTTAGCTAAAATGTGCCCCAAACACTCAAACCGGCTTGTATCTTGCAATGGAAAATATGGGAAACATGACTTAGACAGCAAATGATACACTGTATGCCATGTTTCCAAATTTTTATGCACAGTGGTTACAGCATGAAGTGAATGCATGTGAATATACACAGGTGCATTGCATTAAACAAGTCCAATGAGCGTGAAAAAAATGGCCGGCCTGTCTGCTTTCATCCATCATTTGTTCTAAATTTATAATTAATCAATGAGCTGAGGTGGAGTCTTAGCCAGTGGTACCATCAGGGGTCTGTAATGCACTTTAGGGTAGACAGCCAATCAGCTGCCAGATTCAATCTGTCAATCAAACACAGCAGCCAATCAGAGAGCTGGCCATTGATCAGCAGGCCCTTTATGACATCACAGACAGACCCACGGAACTCTCTGTGCTTGTCTGCTGGCTGGCTGTCAGTTGGGTGGGTGGGCGGCAGAGGGGGAGGATGTACGTCTCGTTTCTCCTGAAAATTGCGGTTTTTCGGCGTTTCCGGAAAAAGTCACGGTCCGACGCGCAAAAGTGGGGTATCGTAGAAATCGCCTTTTAAAGACGCACCTTTCTGGCCCCACAAAAATGGGCATTTCAAATTAAAAACAAGTCAAATGAACAAAATAGTGTGAATAATTAAGTATTTCAGGGGTGAGTTAGCAGGTTATTGGGGTAGTAAGTCCTGATTTTTTTGGAGGTTGCAGTGACCACTACGCCATTCAAAATAGGCAGGCTTTAGCATAAGCAGTTAGGCCCCGTAGGATGATTTTAGCTAAAATGTGCCCCAAACACTCAAACCGGCTTGTATCTTGCAATGGAAAATATGGGAAACATGACTTAGACAGAAAATGATACACTGTATGCCATGTTTCCAAATTTTTATGCACAGTGGTTACAGCATGAAGCGAATGCATGTGAATATACAAAGGTGCATTGCATTAAACAAGTCCAATGAGCGTAAAAAAAATGGCCGGCCTGCCTGCTTTCATCCATCATTTGTTCTAAATTTATAATTAATCAATGAGCTGAGGTGGATTCTTAGCCAGTGGTACCATCAGGGGTGTGTAATGCACTTTAGGGTAGACAGCCAATCAGCTGCCAGATTCAATCTGTCAATCAAACACAGCAGCCAATCAGAGAGCTGGCCATTGATCAGCAGGCCCTTTATGACATCACAGACAGACCCACGGAACTCTCTGTGCTTCTCTGCTGGCTGGCTGTCAGTTGGGTGGGTGGGCGGCAGAGGGGGAGGATGTACGTCTCGTTTCTCCTGAAAATTGCGGTTTTTCGGCGTTTCCGGAAAAAGTCGCGGTCCGATGCGCAAAAGTGGGGTATCGTAGAAATCGCCTTTTAAAGACGCACCTTTCTGGCCCCACAAAAATGGGCATTTCAAATTAGAAACAAGTCAAATGAACAAAATAGTGTGAATAAGTAAGTATTTCAGGGGTGAGTTAGCAGGTTATTGGGGTAGTAAGTCCTGATTTTTTTGGAGGTTGCAGTGACCACTACGCCATTCAAAATAGGCAGGCATTAGCATAAGCAGTTAGGCCCCGTAGGATGATTTTAGCTAAAATGTGCCCCAAACACTCAAACCGGCTTGTATCTTGCAATGGAAAATATGGGAAACATGACTTAGACAGCAAATGATACACTGTATGCCATGTTTCCAAATTTTTATGCACAGTGGTTACAGCATGAAGCAAATGCATGTGAATATACAAAGGTGCATTGCATTAAACAAGTCCAATGAGCGTGAAAAAAATGGCCGGCCTGCCTGCTTTCATCCATCATTTGTTCTAAATTTATAATTAATCAATGAGCTGAGGTGGAGTCTTAGCCAGTGGTACCATCAGGGGTGTGTAATGCACTTTAGGGTAGACAGCCAATCAGCTGCCAGATTCAATCTGTCAATCAAACACAGCAGCCAATCAGAGAGCTGGCCATTGATCAGCAGGCCCTTTATGACATCACAGACAGACCCACGGAACTCTCTGTGCTTGTCTGCTGGCTGGCTGTCAGTTGGGTGGGTGGGCGGCAGAGGGGGAGGATGTACGTCTCGTTTCTCCTGAAAATTGCGGTTTTTCTGCGTTTCCGGAAAAAGTCGCGGTCCGACGCGCAAAAGTGGGGTATCGTAGAAATCGCCTTTTAAAGACGCACCTTTCTGGCCCCACAAAAATGGGCATTTCAAATTAGAAACAAGTCAAATGAACAAAATAGTGTGAATAAGTAAGTATTTCAGGGGTGAGTTAGCAGGTTATTGGGGTAGTAAGTCCTGATTTTTTTGGAGGTTGCAGTGACCACTACGCCATTCAAAATAGGCAGGCTTTAGCATAAGCAGTTAGGCCCCGTAGGATGATTTTAGCTAAAATGTGCCCCAAACACTCAAACCGGCTTGTATCTTGCAATGGAAAATATGGGAAACATGACTTAGACAGCAAATGATACACTGTATGCCATGTTTCCAAATTTTTATGCACAGTGGTTACAGCATGAAGCGAATGCATGTGAATATACACAGGTGCATTGTATTAAACAAGTCCAATGAGCGTGAAAAAAATGGCCGGCCTGCCTGCTTTCATCCATCATTTGTTCTAAATTTATAATTAATCAATGAGCTGAGGTGGAGTCTTAGCCAGTGGTACCATCAGGGGTGTGTAATGCACTTTAGGGTAGACAGCCAATCAGCTGCCAGATTCAATCTGTCAATCAAACACAGCAGCCAATCAGAGAGCTGGCCATTGATCAGCAGGCCCTTTATGACATCACAGACAGACCCACGGAACTCTCTGTGCTTGTCTGCTGGCTGGCTGTCAGTTGGGTGGGTGGGCGGCAGAGGGGGAGGATGTACGTCTCGTTTCTCCTGAAAACTGCGGTTTTTCGGCGTTTCCGGAAAAAGTCGCGGTCCGACGCGCAAAAGTGGGGTATCGTAGAAATCGCCTTTTAAAGACGCACCTTTCTGGCCCCACAAAAATGGGCATTTCAAATTAGAAACAAGTCAAATGAACAAAATAGTGTGAATAAGTAAGTATTTCAGGGGTGAGTAAGCAGGTTATTGGGGTAGTAAGTCCTGATTTTTTTGGAGGTTGCAGTGACCACTACGCCATTCAAAATAGGCAGGCTTTAGCATAAGCAGTTAGGCCCCGTAGGATGATTTTAGCTAAAATGTGCCCCAAACACTCAAACCGGCTTGTATCTTGCAATGGAAAATATGGGAAACATGACTTAGACAGCAAATGATACACTGTATGCCATGTTTCCAAATTTTTATGCACAGTGGTTACAGCATGAAGTGAATGCATGTGAATATACACAGGTGCATTGCATTAAACAAGTCCAATGAGCGTGAAAAAAATGGCCGGCCTGCCTGCTTTCATCCATCATTTGTACTAAATTTATAATTAATCAATGAGCTGAGGTGGAGTCTTAGCCAGTGGTACCATCAGGGGTGTGTAATGCACTTTAGGGTAGACAGCCAATCAGCTGCCAGATTCAATCTGTCAATCAAACACAGCAGCCAATCAGAGAGCTGGCCATTGATGAGCAGGCCCTTTATGACATCACAGACAGACCCACGGAACTCTCTGTGCTTGTCTGCTGGCTGGCTGTCAGTTGGGTGGGTGGGCGGCAGAGGGGGAGGATGTACGTCTCGTTTCTCCTGAAAATTGTGGTTTTTCGGCGTTTCCGGAAAAAGTCGCGGTCCGACGCGCAAAAGTGGGGTATCGTAGAAATCGCCTTTTAAAGACGCACCTTTCTGGCCCCACAAAAATGGGCATTTCAAATTAGAAACAAGTCAAATGAACAAAATAGTGTGAATAATTAAGTATTTCAGGGGTGAGTTAGCAGGTTATTGGGGTAGTAAGTCCTGATTTTTTTGGAGGTTGCAGTGACCACTACGCCATTCAAAATAGGCAGGCTTTAGCATAAGCAGTTAGGCCCCGTAGGATGATTTTAGCTAAAATGTGCCCCAAACACTCAAACCGGCTTGTATCTTGCAATGGAAAATATGGGAAACATGACTTAGACAGAAAATGATACACTGTATGCCATGTTTCCAAATTTTTATGCACAGTGGTTACAGCATGAAGCGAATGCATGTGAATATACAAAGGTGCATTGCATTAAACAAGTCCAATGAGCGTAAAAAAAATGGCCGGCCTGCCTGCTTTCATCCATCATTTGTTCTAAATTTATAATTAATCAATGAGCTGAGGTGGATTCTTAGCCAGTGGTACCATCAGGGGTGTGTAATGCACTTTAGGGTAGACAGCCAATCAGCTGCCAGATTCAATCTGTCAATCAAACACAGCAGCCAATCAGAGAGCTGGCCATTGATCAGCAGGCCCTTTATGACATCACAGACAGACCCACGGAACTCTCTGTGCTTCTCTGCTGGCTGGCTGTCAGTTGGGTGGGTGGGCGGCAGAGGGGGAGGATGTACGTCTCGTTTCTCCTGAAAATTGCGGTTTTTCGGCGTTTCCGGAAAAAGTCGCGGTCCGATGCGCAAAAGTGGGGTATCGTAGAAATCGCCTTTTAAAGACGCACCTTTCTGGCCCCACAAAAATGGGCATTTCAAATTAGAAACAAGTCAAATGAACAAAATAGTGTGAATAAGTAAGTATTTCAGGGGTGAGTTAGCAGGTTATTGGGGTAGTAAGTCCTGATTTTTTTGGAGGTTGCAGTGACCACTACGCCATTCAAAATAGGCAGGCTTTAGCATAAGCAGTTAGGCCCCGTAGGATGATTTTAGCTAAAATGTGCCCCAAACACTCAAACCGGCTTGTATCTTGCAATGGAAAATATGGGAAACATGACTTAGACAGCAAATGATACACTGTATGCCATGTTTCCAAATTTTTATGCACAGTGGTTACAGCATGAAGCGAATGCATGTGAATATACACAGGTGCATTGTATTAAACAAGTCCAATGAGCGTGAAAAAAATGGCCGGCCTGCCTGCTTTCATCCATCATTTGTTCTAAATTTATAATTAATCAATGAGCTGAGGTGGAGTCTTAGCCAGTGGTACCATCAGGGGTGTGTAATACACTTTAGGGTAGACAGCCAATCAGCTGCCAGATTCAATCTGTCAATCAAACACAGCAGCCAATCAGAGAGCTGGCCATTGATCAGCAGGCCCTTTATGACATCACAGACAGACCCACGGAACTCTCTGTGCTTGTCTGCTGGCTGGCTGTCAGTTGGGTGGGTGGGCGGCAGAGGGGGAGGATGTACGTCTCGTTTCTCCTGAAAACTGCGGTTTTTCGGCGTTTCCGGAAAAAGTCGCGGTCCGACGCGCAAAAGTGGGGTATCGTAGAAATCGCCTTTTAAAGACGCACCTTTCTGGCCCCACAAAAATGGGCATTTCAAATTAGAAACAAGTCAAATGAACAAAATAGTGTGAATAAGTAAGTATTTCAGGGGTGAGTTAGCAGGTTATTGGGGTAGTAAGTCCTGATTTTTTTGGAGGTTGCAGTGACCACTACGCCATTCAAAATAGGCAGGCTTTAGCATAAGCAGTTAGGCCCCGTAGGATGATTTTAGCTAAAATGTGCCCCAAACACTCAAACCGGCTTGTATCTTGCAATGGAAAATATGGGAAACATGACTTAGACAGCAAATGATACACTGTATGCCATGTTTCCAAATTTTTATGCACAGTGGTTACAGCATGAAGTGAATGCATGTGAATATACACAGGTGCATTGCATTAAACAAGTCCAATGAGCGTGAAAAAAATGGCCGGCCTGCCTGCTTTCATCCATCATTTGTACTAAATTTATAATTAATCAATGAGCTGAGGTGGAGTCTTAGCCAGTGGTACCATCAGGGGTGTGTAATGCACTTTAGGGTAGACAGCCAATCAGCTGCCAGATTCAATCTGTCAATCAAACACAGCAGCCAATCAGAGAGCTGGCCATTGATGAGCAGGCCCTTTATGACATCACAGACAGACCCACGGAACTCTCTGTGCTTGTCTGCTGGCTGGCTGTCAGTTGGGTGGGTGGGCGGCAGAGGGGGAGGATGTACGTCTCGTTTCTCCTGAAAATTGTGGTTTTTCGGCGTTTCCGGAAAAAGTCGCGGTCCGACGCGCAAAAGTGGGGTATCGTAGAAATCGCCTTTTAAAGACGCACCTTTCTGGCCCCACAAAAATGGGCATTTCAAATTAGAAACAAGTCAAATGAACAAAATAGTGTGAATAATTAAGTATTTCAGGGGTGAGTTAGCAGGTTATTGGGGTAGTAAGTCCTGATTTTTTTGGAGGTTGCAGTGACCACTACGCCATTCAAAATAGGCAGGCTTTAGCATAAGCAGTTAGGCCCCGTAGGATGATTTTAGCTAAAATGTGCCCCAAACACTCAAACCGGCTTGTATCTTGCAATGGAAAATATGGGAAACATGACTTAGACAGAAAATGATACACTGTATGCCATGTTTCCAAATTTTTATGCACAGTGGTTACAGCATGAAGCGAATGCATGTGAATATACAAAGGTGCATTGCATTAAACAAGTCCAATGAGCGTAAAAAAAATGGCCGGCCTGCCTGCTTTCATCCATCATTTGTTCTAAATTTATAATTAATCAATGAGCTGAGGTGGATTCTTAGCCAGTGGTACCATCAGGGGTGTGTAATGCACTTTAGGGTAGACAGCCAATCAGCTGCCAGATTCAATCTGTCAATCAAACACAGCAGCCAATCAGAGAGCTGGCCATTGATCAGCAGGCCCTTTATGACATCACAGACAGACCCACGGAACTCTCTGTGCTTCTCTGCTGGCTGGCTGTCAGTTGGGTGGGTGGGCGGCAGAGGGGGAGGATGTACGTCTCGTTTCTCCTGAAAATTGCGGTTTTTCGGCGTTTCCGGAAAAAGTCGCGGTCCGATGCGCAAAAGTGGGGTATCGTAGAAATCGCCTTTTAAAGACGCACCTTTCTGGCCCCACAAAAATGGGCATTTCAAATTAGAAACAAGTCAAATGAACAAAATAGTGTGAATAAGTAAGTATTTCAGGGGTGAGTTAGCAGGTTATTGGGGTAGTAAGTCCTGATTTTTTTGGAGGTTGCAGTGACCACTACGCCATTCAAAATAGGCAGGCTTTAGCATAAGCAGTTAGGCCCCGTAGGATGATTTTAGCTAAAATGTGCCCCAAACACTCAAACCGGCTTGTATCTTGCAATGGAAAATATGGGAAACATGACTTAGACAGCAAATGATACACTGTATGCCATGTTTCCAAATTTTTATGCACAGTGGTTACAGCATGAAGCAAATGCATGTGAATATACAAAGGTGCATTGCATTAAACAAGTCCAATGAGCGTGAAAAAAATGGCCGGCCTGCCTGCTTTCATCCATCATTTGTTCTAAATTTATAATTAATCAATGAGCTGAGGTGGAGTCTTAGCCAGTGGTACCATCAGGGGTGTGTAATGCACTTTAGGGTAGACAGCCAATCAGCTGCCAGATTCAATCTGTCAATCAAACACAGCAGCCAATCAGAGAGCTGGCCATTGATCAGCAGGCCCTTTATGACATCACAGACAGACCCACGGAACTCTCTGTGCTTGTCTGCTGGCTGGCTGTCAGTTGGGTGGGTGGGCGGCAGAGGGGGAGGATGTACGTCTCGTTTCTCCTGAAAATTGCGGTTTTTCTGTGTTTCCGGAAAAAGTCGCGGTCCGACGCGCAAAAGTGGGGTATCGTAGAAATCGCCTTTTAAAGACGCACCTTTCTGGCCCCACAAAAATGGGCATTTCAAATTAGAAACAAGTCAAATGAACAAAATAGTGTGAATAAGTAAGTATTTCAGGGGTGAGTTAGCAGGTTATTGGGGTAGTAAGTCCTGATTTTTTTGGAGGTTGCAGTGACCACTACGCCATTCAAAATAGGCAGGCTTTGGCATAAGCAGTTAGGCCCCGTAGGATGATTTTAGCTAAAATGTGCCCCAAACACTCAAACCGGCTTGTATCTTGCAATGGAAAATATGGGAAACATGACTTAGACAGCAAATGATACACTGTATGCCATGTTTCCAAATTTTTATGCACAGTGGTTACAGCATGAAGCGAATGCATGTGAATATACAAAGGTGCATTGCATTAAACAAGTCCAATGAGCGTGAAAAAAATGGCCGGCCTGCCTGCTTTCATCCATCATTTGTTCTAAATTTATAATTAATCAATGAGCTGAGGTGGAGTCTTAGCCAGTGGTACCATCAGGGGTGTGTAATGCACTTTAGGGTAGACAACCAATCAGCTGCCAGATTCAATCTGTCAATCAAACACAGCAGCCAATCAGAGAGCTGACCATTGATCAGCAGGCCCTTTATGACATCACAGACAGACCCACGGAACTCTCTGTGCTTGTCTGCTGGCTGGCTGTCAGTTGGGTGGGTGGGCGGCAGAGGGGGAGGATGTACGTCTCGTTTGTCCTGAAAATTGCGGTTTTTCAGCGTTTCCGGAAAAAGTCGCGGTCCGACGCGCAAAAGTGGGGTATCGTAGAAATCGCCTTTTAAAGACGCACCTTTCTGGCCCCACAAAAATGGGCATTTCAAATTAGAAACAAGTCAAATGAACAAAATAGTGTGAATAAGTAAGTATTTCAGGGGTGAGTTAGCAGGTTATTGGGGTAGTAAGTCCTGATTTTTTTGGAGGTTGCAGTGACCACTACGCCATTCAAAATAGGCAGGCTTTAGCATAAGCAGTTAGGCCCCGTAGGATGATTTTAGCTAAAATGTGCCCCAAACACTCAAACCGGCTTGTATCTTGCAATGGAAAATATGGGAAACATGACTTAGACAGAAAATGATACACTGTATGCCATGTTTCCAAATTTTTATGCACAGTGGTTACAGCATGAAGCGAATGCATGTAAATATACAAAGGTGCATTGCATTAAACAAGTCCAATGAGCGTGAAAAAAATGGCCGGCCTGCCTTCTTTCATCCATCATTTGTTCTAAATTTATAATTAATCAATGAGCTGAGGTGGAGTCTTAGCCAGTGGTACCATCAGGGGTGTGTAATGCACTTTAGGGTAGACAGCCAATCAGCTGCCAGATTCAATCTGTCAATCAAACACAGCAGCCAATCAGAGAGCTGGCCATTGATCAGCAGGCCCTTTATGACATCACAGACAGACCCACGGAACTCTCTGTGCTTGTCTGCTGGCTGGCTGTCAGTTGTGTGGGTGGGCGGCAGAGGGGGAGGATGTACGTCTCGTTTCTCCTGAAAATTGCGGTTTTTCGGCGTTTCCGGAAAAAGTCGCGGTCCGACGCGCAAAAGTGGGGTATCGTAGAAATCGCCTTTTAAAGACGCACCTTTCTGGCCCCACAAAAATGGGCATTTCAAATTAGAAACAAGTCAAATGAACAAAATAGTGTGAATAAGTAAGTATTTCAGGGGTGAGTTAGCAGGTTATTGGGGTAGTAAGTCCTGATTTTTTTGGAGGTTGCATTGACCACTACGCCATTCAAAATAGGCAGGCTTTGGCATAAGCAGTTAGGCCCCGTAGGATGATTTTAGCTAAAATGTGCCCCAAACACTCAAACCGGCTTGTATCTTGCAATGGAAAATATGGGAAACATGACTTAGACAGCAAATGATACACTGTATGCCATGTTTCCAAATTTTTATGCACAGTGGTTACAGCATGAAGCGAATGCATGTGAATATACAAAGGTGCATTGCATTAAACAAGTCCAATGAGCGTGAAAAAAATGGCCGGCCTGCCTGCTTTCATCCATCATTTGTTCTAAATTTATAATTAATCAATGAGCTGAGGTGGAGTCTTAGCCAGTGGTACCATCAGGGGTGTGTAATGCACTTTAGGGTAGACAGCCAATCAGCTGCCAGATTCAATCTGTCAATCAAACACAGCAGCCAATCAGAGAGCTGGCCATTGATCAGCAGGCCCTTTATGACATCACAGACAGACCCACGGAACTCTCTGTGCTTGTCTGCTGGCTGGCTGTCAGTTGGGTGGGTGGGCGGCAGAGGGGGAGGATGTACGTCTCGTTTCTCCTGAAAATTGCGGTTTTTCAGCGTTTCCGGAAAAAGTCGCGGTCCGACGCGCAAAAGTGGGGTATCGTAGAAATCGCCTTTTAAAGACGCACCTTTCTGGCCCCACAAAAATGGGCATTTCAAATTAGAAACAAGTCAAATGAACAAAATAGTGTGAATAAGTAAGTATTTCAGGGGTGAGTTAGCAGGTTATTGGGGTAGTAAGTCCTGATTTTTTTGGAGGTTGCAGTGACCACTACGCCATTCAAAATAGGCAGGCTTTAGCATAAGCATTTAGGCCCCGTAGGATGATTTTAGCTAAAATGTGCCCCAAACACTCAAACCGGCTTGTATCTTGCAATGGAAAATATGGGAAACATGACTTAGACAGCAAATGATACACTGTATGCCATGTTTCCAAATTTTTATGCACAGTGGTTACAGCATGAAGTGAATGCATGTGAATATACACAGGTGCATTGCATTAAACAAGTCCAATGAGCGTGAAAAAAATGGCCGGCCTGCCTGCTTTCATCCATCATTTGTTCTAAATTTATAATTAATCAATGAGCTGAGGTGGAGTCTTAGCCAGTGGTACCATCAGGGGTGTGTAATGCACTTTAGGGTAGACAGCCAATCAGCTGCCAGATTCAATCTGTCAATCAAACACAGCAGCCAATCAGAGAGCTGGCCATTGATCAGCAGGCCCTTTATGACATCACAGACAGACCCACGGAACTCTCTGTGCTTGTCTGCTGGCTGGCTGTCAGTTGTGTGGGTGGGCGGCAGAGGGGGAGGATGTACGTCTCGTTTCTCCTGAAAATTGCGGTTTTTCGGCGTTTCCGGAAAAAGTCGCGGTCCGACACGCAAAAGTGGGGTATCGTAGAAATCGCCTTTTAAAGACGCACCTTTCTGGCCCCACAAAAATGGGCATTTCAAATTAGAAACAAGTCAAATGAACAAAATAGTGTGAATAAGTAAGTATTTCAGGGGTGAGTTAGCAGGTTATTGGGGTAGTAAGTCCTGATTTTTTTGGAGGTTGCATTGACCACTACGCCATTCAAAATAGGCAGGCTTTGGCATAAGCAGTTAGGCCCCGTAGGATGATTTTAGCTAAAATGTGCGCCAAACACTCAAACCGGCTTGTATCTTGCAATGGAAAATATGGGAAACATGACTTAGACAGCAAATGATACACTGTATGCCATGGTTCCAAATTTTTATGCACAGTGGTTACAGCATGAAGCGAATGCATGTGAATATACAAAGGTGCATTGCATTAAACAAGTCCAATGAGCGTGAAAAAAATGGCCGGCCTGCCTGCTTTCATCCATCATTTGTTCTAAATTTATAATTAATCAATGAGCTGAGGTGGAGTCTTAGCCAGTGGTACCATCAGGGGTGTGTAATGCACTTTAGGGTAGACAGCCAATCAGCTGCCAGATTCAATCTGTCAATCAAACACAGCAGCCAATCAGAGAGCTGGCCATTGATCAGCAGGCCCTTTATGACATCACAGACAGACCCACGGAACTCTCTGTGCTTGTCTGCTGGCTGGCTGTCAGTTGGGTGGGTGGGCGGCAGAGGGGGAGGATGTACGTCTCGTTTCTCCTGAAAATTGCGGTTTTTCAGCGTTTCCGGAAAAAGTCGCGGTCCGACGCGCAAAAGTGGGGTATCGTAGAAATCGCCTTTTAAAGACGCACCTTTCTGGCCCCACAAAAATGGGCATTTCAAATTAGAAACAAGTCAAATGAACAAAATAGTGTGAATAAGTAAGTATTTCAGGGGTGAGTTAGCAGGTTATTGGGGTAGTAAGTCCTGATTTTTTTGGAGGTTGCAGTGACCACTACGCCATTCAAAATAGGCAGGCTTTAGCATAAGCATTTAGGCCCCGTAGGATGATTTTAGCTAAAATGTGCCCCAAACACTCAAACCGGCTTGTATCTTGCAATGGAAAATATGGGAAACATGACTTAGACAGCAAATGATACACTGTATGCCATGTTTCCAAATTTTTATGCACAGTGGTTACAGCATGAAGTGAATGCATGTGAATATACACAGGTGCATTGCATTAAACAAGTCCAATGAGCGTGAAAAAAATGGCCGGCCTGCCTGCTTTCATCCATCATTTGTTCTAAATTTATAATTAATCAATGAGCTGAGGTGGAGTCTTAGCCAGTGGTACCATCAGGGGTGTGTAATGCACTTTAGGGTAGACAGCCAATCAGCTGCCAGATTCAATCTGTCAATCAAACACAGCAGCCAATCAGAGAGCTGGCCATTGATCAGCAGGCCCTTTATGACATCACAGACAGACCCACGGAACTCTCTGTGCTTGTCTGCTGGCTGGCTGTCAGTTGGGTGGGTGGGCGGCAGAGGGGGAGGATGTACGTCTCGTTTCTCCTGAAAATTGCGGTTTTTCTGCGTTTCCGGAAAAAGTCGCGGTCCGACGCGCAAAAGTGGGGTATCGTAGAAATCGCCTTTTAAAGACGCACCTTTCTGGCCCCACAAAAATGGGCATTTCAAATTAGAAACAAGTCAAATGAACAAAATAGTGTGAATAAGTAAGTATTTCAGGGGTGAGTTAGCAGGTTATTGGGGTAGTAAGTCCTGATTTTTTTGGAGGTTGCAGTGACCACTACGCCATTCAAAATAGGCAGGCTTTAGCATAAGCAGTTAGGCCCCGTAGGATGATTTTAGCTAAAATGTGCCCCAAACACTCAAACCGGCTTGTATCTTGCATTGGAAAATATGGGAAACATGACTTAGACAGCAAATGATACACTGTATGCCATGTTTCCAAATTTTTATGCACAGTGGTTACAGCATGAAGTGAATGCATGTGAATATACACAGGTGCATTGCATTAAACAAGTCCAATGAGCGTGAAAAAAATGGCCGGCCTGCCTGCTTTCATCCATCATTTGTTCTAAATTTATAATTAATCAATGAGCTGAGGTGGAGTCTTAGCCAGTGGTACCATCAGGGGTGTGTAATGCACTTTAGGGTAGACAGCCAATCAGCTGCCAGATTCAATCTGTCAATCAAACACAGCAGCCAATCAGAGAGCTGGCCATTGATCAGCAGGCCCTTTATGACATCACAGACAGACCCACGGAACTCTCTGTGCTTGTCTGCTGGCTGGCTGTCAGTTGGGTGGGTGGGCGGCAGAGGGGGTGGATGTACGTCTCGTTTCTCCTGAAAATTGCGGTTTTTCTGCGTTTCCGGAAAAAGTCGCGGTCCGACGCGCAAAAGTGGGGTATCGTAGAAATCGCCTTTTAAAGACGCACCTTTCTGGCCCCACAAAAATGGGCATTTCAAATTAGAAACAAGTCAAATGAACAAAATAGTGTGAATAAGTAAGTATTTCAGGGGTGAGTTAGCAGGTTATTGGGGTAGTAAGTCCTGATTTTTTTGGAGGTTGCAGTGACCACTACGCCATTCAAAATAGGCAGGCTTTAGCATAAGCAGTTAGGCCCCGTAGGATGATTTTAGCTAAAATGTGCCCCAAACACTCAAACCGGCTTGTATCTTGCAATGGAAAATATGGGAAACATGACTTAGACAGCAAATGATACACTGTATGTCATGTTTCCAAATTTTTATGCACAGTGGTTACAGCATGAAGCGAATGCATGTGAATATACAAAGGTGCATTGCATTAAACAAGTCCAATGAGCGTGAAAAAAATGGCCGGCCTGCCTGCTTTCATCCATCATTTGTTCTAAATTTATAATTAATCAATGAGCTGAGGTGGAGTCTTAGCCAGTGGTACCATCAGGGGTGTGTAATGCACTTTAGGGTAGACAGCCAATCAGCTGCCAGATTCAATCTGTCAATCAAACACAGCAGCCAATCAGAGAGCTGGCCATTGATCAGCAGGCCCTTTATGACATCACAGACAGACCCACGGAACTCTCTGTGCTTGTCTGCTGGCTGGCTGTCAGTTGGGTGGGTGGGCGGCAGAGGGGGAGGATGTACGTCTCGTTTCTCCTGAAAATTGCGGTTTTTCGGCGTTTCCGGAAAAAGTCGCGGTCCGACGCGCAAAAGTGGGGTATCGTAGAAATCGCCTTTTAAAGACGCACCTTTCTGGCCCCACAAAAATGGGCATTTCAAATTAGAAACAAGTCAAATGAACAAAATAGTGTGAATAAGTAAGTATTTCAGGGGTGAGTTAGCAGGTTATTGGGGTAGTAAGTCCTGATTTTTTTGGAGGTTGCATTGACCACTACGCCATTCAAAATAGGCAGGCTTTGGCATAAGCAGTTAGGCCCCGTAGGATGATTTTAGCTAAAATGTGCCCCAAACACTCAAACCGGCTTGTATCTTGCAATGGAAAATATGGGAAACATGACTTAGACAGCAAATGATACACTGTATGCCATGTTTCCAAATTTTTATGCACAGTGGTTACAGCATGAAGCGAATGCATGTGAATATACAAAGGTGCATTGCATTAAACAAGTCCAATGAGCGTGAAAAAAATGGCCGGCCTGCCTGCTTTCATCCATCATTTGTTCTAAATTTATAATTAATCAATGAGCTGAGGTGGAGTCTTAGCCAGTGGTACCATCAGGGGTGTGTAATGCACTTTAGGGTAGACAGCCAATCAGCTGCCAGATTCAATCTGTCAATCAAACACAGCAGCCAATCAGAGAGCTGGCCATTGATCAGCAGGCCCTTTATGACATCACAGACAGACCCACGGAACTCTCTGTGCTTGTCTGCTGGCTGGCTGTCAGTTGGGTGGGTGGGCGGCAGAGGGGGAGGATGTACGTCTCGTTTCTCCTGAAAATTGCGGTTTTTCAGCGTTTCCGGAAAAAGTCGCGGTCCGACGCGCAAAAGTGGGCTATCGTAGAAATCGCCTTTTAAAGACGCACCTTTCTGGCCCCACAAAAATGGGCATTTCAAATTAGAAACAAGTCAAATGAACAAAATAGTGTGAATAAGTAAGTATTTCAGGGGTGAGTTAGCAGGTTATTGGGGTAGTAAGTCCTGATTTTTTTGGAGGTTGCAGTGACCACTACGCCATTCAAAATAGGCAGGCTTTAGCATAAGCATTTAGGCCCCGTAGGATGATTTTAGCTAAAATGTGCCCCAAACACTCAAACCGGCTTGTATCTTGCAATGGAAAATATGGGAAACATGACTTAGACAGCAAATTATACACTGTATGCCATGTTTCCAAATTTTTATGCACAGTGGTTACAGCATGAAGTGAATGCATGTGAATATACACAGGTGCATTGCATTAAACAAGTCCAATGAGCGTGAAAAAAATGGCCGGCCTGCCTGCTTTCATCCATCATTTGTTCTAAATTTATAATTAATCAATGAGCTGAGGTGGAGTCTTAGCCAGTGGTACCATCAGGGGTGTGTAATGCACTTTAGGGTAGACAGCCAATCAGCTGCCAGATTCAATCTGTCAATCAAACACAGCAGCCAATCAGAGAGCTGGCCATTGATCAGCAGGCCCTTTATGACATCACAGACAGACCCACGGAACTCTCTGTGCTTGTCTGCTGGCTGGCTGTCAGTTGGGTGGGTGGGCGGCAGAGGGGGAGGATGTACGTCTCGTTTCTCCTGAAAATTGCGGTTTTTCAGCGTTTCCGGAAAAAGTCGCGGTCCGACGCGCAAAAGTGGGGTATCGTAGAAATCGCCTTTTAAAGACGCACCTTTCTGGCCCCACAAAAATGGGCATTTCAAATTAGAAACAAGTCAAATGAACAAAATAGTGTGAATAAGTAAGTATTTCAGGGGTGAGTTAGCAGGTTATTGGGGTAGTAAGTCCTGATTTTTTTGGAGGTTGCATTGACCACTACGCCATTCAAAATAGGCAGGCTTTGGCATAAGCAGTTAGGCCCCGTAGGATGATTTTAGCTAAAATGTGCCCCAAACACTCAAACCGGCTTGTATCTTGCAATGGAAAATATGGGAAACATGACTTAGACAGCAAATGATACACTGTATGCCATGTTTCCAAATTTGTATGCACAGTGGTTACAGCATGAAGCGAATGCATGTGAATATACAAAGGTGCATTGCATTAAACAAGTCCAATGAGCGTGAAAAAAATGGCCGGCCTGCCTGCTTTCATCCATCATTTGTTCTAAATTTATAATTAATCAATGAGCTGAGGTGGAGTCTTAGCCAGTGGTACCATCAGGGGTGTGTAATGCACTTTAGGGTAGACAGCCAATCAGCTGCCAGATTCAATCTGTCAATCAAACACAGCAGCCAATCAGAGAGCTGGCCATTGATCAGCAGGCCCTTTATGACATCACAGACAGACCCACGGAACTCTCTGTGCTTGTCTGCTGGCTGGCTGTCAGTTGGGTGGGTGGGCGGCAGAGGGGGTGGATGTACGTCTCGTTTCGCCTGAAAATTGCGGTTTTTCTGCGTTTCCGGAAAAAGTCGCGGTCCGACGCGCAAAAGTGGGGTATCGTAGAAATCGCCTTTTAAAGACGCACCTTTCTGGCCCCACAAAAATGGGCATTTCAAATTAGAAACAAGTCAAATGAACAAAATAGTGTGAATAAGTAAGTATTTCAGGGGTGAGTTAGCAGGTTATTGGGGTAGTAAGTCCTGATTTTTTTGGAGGTTGCAGTGACCACTACGCCATTCAAAATAGGCAGGCTTTAGCATAAGCATTTAGGCCCCGTAGGATGATTTTAGCTAAAATGTGCCCCAAACACTCAAACCGGCTTGTATCTTGCAATGGAAAATATGGGAAACATGACTTAGACAGCAAATTATACACTGTATGTCATGTTTCCAAATTTTTATGCACAGTGGTTACAGCATGAAGTGAATGCATGTGAATATACACAGGTGCATTGCATTAAACAAGTCCAATGAGCGTGAAAAAAATGGCCGGCTTGCCTGCTTTCATCCATCATTTGTTCTAAATTTATAATTAATCAATGAGCTGAGGTGGAGTCTTAGCCAGTGGTACCATCAGGGGTGTGTAATGCACTTTAGGGTAGACAGCCAATCAGCTGCCAGATTCAATCTGTCAATCAAACACAGCAGCCAATCAGAGAGCTGGCCATTGATCAGCAGGCCCTTTATGACATCACAGACAGACCCACGGAACTCTCTGTGCTTGTCTGCTGGCTGGCTGTCAGTTGGGTGGGTGGGCGGCCGAGGGGGAGGATGTACGTCTCGTTTCTCCTGAAAATTGCGGTTTTTCGGCGTTTCCGGAAAAAGTCGCGGTCCGACGCGCAAAAGTGGGGTATCGTAGAAATCGCCTTTTAAAGACGCACCTTTCTGGCCCCACAAAAATGGGCATTTCAAATTAGAAACAAGTCAAATGAACAAAATAGTGTGAATAAGTAAGTATTTCAGGGGTGAGTTAGCAGGTTATTGGGGTAGTAAGTCCTGATTTTTTTGGAGGTTGCAGTGACCACTACGCCATTCAAAATAGGCAGGCTTTAGCATAAGCATTTAGGCCCCGTAGGATGATTTTAGCTAAAATGTGCCCCAAACACTCAAACCGGCTTGTATCTTGCAATGGAAAATATGGGAAACATGACTTAGACAGCAAATGATACACTGTATGCCATGTTTCCAAATTTTTATGCACAGTGGTTACAGCATGAAGTGAATGCATGTGAATATACACAGGTGCATTGCATTAAACAAGTCCAATGAGCGTGAAAAAAATGGCCGGCCTGCCTGCTTTCATCCATCATTTGTTCTAAATTTATAATTAATCAATGAGCTGAGGTGGAGTCTTAGCCAGTGGTACCATCAGGGGTGTGTAATGCACTTTAGGGTAGACAGCCAATCAGCTGCCAGATTCAATCTGTCAATCAAACACAGCAGCCAATCAGAGAGCTGGCCATTGATCAGCAGGCCCTTTATGACATCACAGACAGACCCACGGAACTCTCTGTGCTTGTCTGCTGGCTGGCTGTCAGTTGGGTGGGTGGGCGGCAGAGGGGGAGGATGTACGTCTCGTTTCTCCTGAAAATTGCGGTTTTTCGGCGTTTCCGGAAAAAGTCGCGGTCCGACGCGCAAAAGTGGGGTATCGTAGAAATCGCCTTTTAAAGACGCACCTTTCTGGCCCCACAAAAATGGGCATTTCAAATTAGAAACAAGTCAAATGAACAAAATAGTGTGAATAAGTAAGTATTTCAGGGGTGAGTTAGCAGGTTATTGGGGTAGTAAGTCCTGATTTTTTTGGAGGTTGCAGTGACCACTACGCCATTCAAAATAGGCAGGCTTTGGCATAAGCAGTTAGGCCCCGTAGGATGATTTTAGCTAAAATGTGCCCCAAACACTCAAACCGGCTTGTATCTTGCAATGGAAAATATGGGAAACATGACTTAGACAGCAAATGATACACTGTATGCCATGTTTCCAAATTTTTATGCACAGTGGTTACAGCATGAAGCGAATGCATGTGAATATACAAAGGTGCATTGCATTAAACAAGTCCAATGAGCGTGAAAAAAATGGCCGGCCTGCCTGCTTTCATCCATCATTTGTTCTAAATTTATAATTAATCAATGAGCTGAGGTGGAGTCTTAGCCAGTGGTACCATCAGGGGTGTGTAATGCACTTTAGGGTAGACAGCCAATCAGCTGCCAGATTCAATCTGTCAATCAAACACAGCAGCCAATCAGAGAGCTGGCCATTGATCAGCAGGCCCTTTATGACATCACAGACAGACCCACGGAACTCTCTGTGCTTGTCTGCTGGCTGGCTGTCAGTTGGGTGGGTGGGCGGCAGAGGGGGAGGATGTACGTCTCGTTTCTCCTGAAAATTGCGGTTTTTCAGCGTTTCCGGAAAAAGTCGCGGTCCGACGCGCAAAAGTGGGGTATCGTAGAAATCGCCTTTTAAAGACGCACCTTTCTGGCCCCACAAAAATGGGCATTTCAAATTAGAAACAAGTCAAATGAACAAAATAGTGTGAATAAGTAAGTATTTCAGGGGTGAGTTAGCAGGTTATTGGGGTAGTAAGTCCTGATTTTTTTGGAGGTTGCAGTGACCACTACGCCATTCAAAATAGGCAGGCTTTGGCATAAGCAGTTAGGCCCCGTAGGATGATTTTAGCTAAAATGTGCCCCAAACACTCAAACCGGCTTGTATCTTGCAATGGAAAATATGGGAAACATGACTTAGACAGCAAATGATACACTGTATGCCATGTTTCCAAATTTTTATGCACAGTGGTTACAGCATGAAGCGAATGCATGTGAATATACAAAGGTGCATTGCATTAAACAAGTCTAATGAGCGTGAAAAAAATGGCCGGCCTGCCTGCTTTCATCCATCATTTGTTCTAAATTTATAATTAATCAATGAGCTGAAGTGGAGTCTTAGCCAGTGGTACCATCAGGGGTGTGTAATGCACTTTAGGGTAGACAGCCAATCAGCTGCCAGATTCAATCTGTCAATCAAACACAGCAGCCAATCAGAGAGCTGGCCATTGATCAGCAGGCCCTTTATGACATCACAGACAGACCCACGGAACTCTCTGTGCTTGTCTGCTGGCTGGCTGTCAGTTGGGTGGGTGGGCGGCAGAGGGGGAGGATGTACGTCTCGTTTCTCCTGAAAATTGCGTTTTTTCTGCGTTTCCGGAAAAAGTCGCGGTCCGACGCGCAAAAGTGGGGTATCGTAGAAATCGCCTTTTAAAGACGCACCTTTCTGGCCCCACAAAAATGGGCATTTCAAATTAGAAACAAGTCAAATGAACAAAATAGTGTGAATAAGTAAGTATTTCAGGGGTGAGTTAGCAGGTTATTGAGGTAGTAAGTCCTGATTTTTTTGGAGGTTGCAGTGACCACTACGCCATTCAAAATAGGCAGGCTTTGGCATAAGCAGTTAGGCCCCGTAGGATGATTTTAGCTAAAATGTGCCCCAAACACTCAAACCGGCTTGTATCTTGCAATGGAAAATATGGGAAACATGACTTAGACAGCAAATGATACACTGTATGCCATGTTTCCAAATTTTTATGCACAGTGGTTACAGCATGAAGCGAATGCATGTGAATATACAAAGGTGCATTGCATTAAACAAGTCCAATGAGCGTGAAAAAAATGGCCGGCCTGCCTGCTTTCATCCATCATTTGTTCTAAATTTATAATTAATCAATGAGCTGAGGTGGAGTCTTAGCCAGTGGTACCATCAGGGGTGTGTAATGCACTTTAGGGTAGACAGCCAATCAGCTGCCAGATTCAATCTGTCAATCAAACACAGCAGCCAATCAGAGAGCTGGCCATTGATCAGCAGGCCCTTTATGACATCACAGACAGACCCACGGAACTCTCTGTGCTTGTCTGCTGGCTGGCTGTCAGTTGGGTGGGTGGGCGGCAGAGGGGGAGGATGTACGTCTCGTTTCTCCTGAAAATTGCGGTTTTTCAGCGTTTCCGGAAAAAGTCGCGGTCCGACGCGCAAAAGTGGGGTATCGTAGAAATCGCCTTTTAAAGACGCACCTTTCTGGCCCCACAAAAATGGGCATTTCAAATTAGAAACAAGTCAAATGAACAAAATAGTGTGAATAAGTAAGTATTTCAGGGGTGAGTTAGCAGGTTATTGGGGTAGTAAGTCCTGATTTTTTTGGAGGTTGCAGTGACCACTACGCCATTCAAAATAGGCAGGCTTTGGCATAAGCAGTTAGGCCCCGTAGGATGATTTTAGCTAAAATGTGCCCCAAACACTCAAACCGGCTTGTATCTTGCAATGGAAAATATGGGAAACATGACTTAGACAGCAAATGATACACTGTATGCCATGTTTCCAAATTTTTATGCACAGTGGTTACAGCATGAAGCGAATGCATGTGAATATACAAAGGTGCATTGCATTAAACAAGTCTAATGAGCGTGAAAAAAATGGCCGGCCTGCCTGCTTTCATCCATCATTTGTTCTAAATTTATAATTAATCAATGAGCTGAAGTGGAGTCTTAGCCAGTGGTACCATCAGGGGTGTGTAATGCACTTTAGGGTAGACAGCCAATCAGCTGCCAGATTCAATCTGTCAATCAAACACAGCAGCCAATCAGAGAGCTGGCCATTGATCAGCAGGCCCTTTATGACATCACAGACAGACCCACGGAACTCTCTGTGCTTGTCTGCTGGCTGGCTGTCAGTTGGGTGGGTGGGCGGCAGAGGGGGAGGATGTACGTCTCGTTTCTCCTGAAAATTGCGTTTTTTCTGCGTTTCCGGAAAAAGTCGCGGTCCGACGCGCAAAAGTGGGGTATCGTAGAAATCGCCTTTTAAAGACGCACCTTTCTGGCCCCACAAAAATGGGCATTTCAAATTAGAAACAAGTCAAATGAACAAAATAGTGTGAATAAGTAAGTATTTCAGGGGTGAGTTAGCAGGTTATTGAGGTAGTAAGTCCTGATTTTTTTGGAGGTTGCAGTGACCACTACGCCATTCAAAATAGGCAGGCTTTAGCATAAGCAGTTAGGCCCCGTAGGATGATTTTAGCTAAAATGTGCCCCAAACACTCAAACCGGCTTGTATCTTGCAATGGAAAATATGGGAAACATGACTTAGACAGCAAATGATACACTGTATGCCATGTTTCCAAATTTTTATGCACAGTGGTTACAGCATGAAGCGAATGCATGTGAATATACAAAGGTGCATTGCATTAAACAAGTCCAATGAGCGTGAAAAAAATGGCCGGCCTGCCTGTTTTCATCCATCATTTGTTCTAAATTTATAATTAATCAATGAGCTGAGGTGGAGTCTTAGCCAGTGGTACCATCAGGGGTGTGTAATGCACTTTAGGGTAGACAGCCAATCAGCTGCCAGATTCAATCTGTCAATCAAACACAGCAGCCAATCAGAGAGCTGGCCATTGATCAGCAGGCCCTTTATGACATCACAGACAGACCCACGGAACTCTCTGTGCTTGTCTGCTGGCTGGCTGTCAGTTGGGTGGGTGGGCGGCAGAGGGGGAGGATGTACGTCTCGTTTCTCCTGAAAATTGCGGTTTTTCGGCGTTTCCGGAAAAAGTCGCGGTCCGACGCGCAAAAGTGGGGTATCGTAGAAATCGCCTTTTAAAGACGCACCTTTCTGGCCCCACAAAAATGGGCATTTCAAATTAGAAACAAGTCAAATGAACAAAATAGTGTGAATAAGTAAGTATTTCAGGGGTGAGTTAGCAGGTTATTGGGGTAGTAAGTCCTGATTTTTTTGGAGGTTGCATTGACCACTACGCCATTCAAAATAGGCAGGCTTTGGCATAAGCAGTTAGGCCCCGTAGGATGATTTTAGCTAAAATGTGCCCCAAACACTCAAACCGGCTTGTATCTTGCAATGGAAAATATGGGAAACATGACTTAGACAGCAAATGATACACTGTATGCCATGTTTCCAAATTTGTATGCACAGTGGTTACAGCATGAAGCGAATGCATGTGAATATACAAAGGTGCATTGCATTAAACAAGTCCAATGAGCGTGAAAAAAATGGCCGGCCTGCCTGCTTTCATCCATCATTTGTTCTAAATTTATAATTAATCAATGAGCTGAGGTGGAGTCTTAGCCAGTGGTACCATCAGGGGTGTGTAATGCACTTTAGGGTAGACAGCCAATCAGCTGCCAGATTCAATCTGTCAATCAAACACAGCAGCCAATCAGAGAGCTGGCCATTGATCAGCAGGCCCTTTATGACATCACAGACAGACCCACGGAACTCTCTGTGCTTGTCTGCTGGCTGGCTGTCAGTTGGGTGGGTGGGCGGCAGAGGGGGTGGATGTACGTCTCGTTTCGCCTGAAAATTGCGGTTTTTCTGCGTTTCCGGAAAAAGTCGCGGTCCGACGCGCAAAAGTGGGGTATCGTAGAAATCGCCTTTTAAAGACGCACCTTTCTGGCCCCACAAAAATGGGCATTTCAAATTAGAAACAAGTCAAATGAACAAAATAGTGTGAATAAGTAAGTATTTCAGGGGTGAGTTAGCAGGTTATTGGGGTAGTAAGTCCTGATTTTTTTGGAGGTTGCAGTGACCACTACGCCATTCAAAATAGGCAGGCTTTAGCATAAGCATTTAGGCCCCGTAGGATGATTTTAGCTAAAATGTGCCCCAAACACTCAAACCGGCTTGTATCTTGCAATGGAAAATATGGGAAACATGACTTAGACAGCAAATTATACACTGTATGTCATGTTTCCAAATTTTTATGCACAGTGGTTACAGCATGAAGTGAATGCATGTGAATATACACAGGTGCATTGCATTAAACAAGTCCAATGAGCGTGAAAAAAATGGCCGGCTTGCCTGCTTTCATCCATCATTTGTTCTAAATTTATAATTAATCAATGAGCTGAGGTGGAGTCTTAGCCAGTGGTACCATCAGGGGTGTGTAATGCACTTTAGGGTAGACAGCCAATCAGCTGCCAGATTCAATCTGTCAATCAAACACAGCAGCCAATCAGAGAGCTGGCCATTGATCAGCAGGCCCTTTATGACATCACAGACAGACCCACGGAACTCTCTGTGCTTGTCTGCTGGCTGGCTGTCAGTTGGGTGGGTGGGCGGCAGAGGGGGAGGATGTACGTCTCGTTTCTCCTGAAAATTGCGGTTTTTCGGCGTTTCCGGAAAAAGTCGCGGTCCGACGCGCAAAAGTGGGGTATCGTAGAAATCGCCTTTTAAAGACGCACCTTTCTGGCCCCACAAAAATGGGCATTTCAAATTAGAAACAAGTCAAATGAACAAAATAGTGTGAATAAGTAAGTATTTCAGGGGTGAGTTAGCAGGTTATTGGGGTAGTAAGTCCTGATTTTTTTGGAGGTTGCAGTGACCACTACGCCATTCAAAATAGGCAGGCTTTAGCATAAGCAGTTAGGCCCCGTAGGATGATTTTAGCTAAAATGTTCCCCAAACACTCAAACCGGCTTGTATCTTGCAATGGAAAATATGGGAAACATGACTTAGACAGCAAATGATACACTGTATGCCATGTTTCCAAATTTTTATGCACAGTGGTTACAGCATGAAGCGAATGCATGTGAATATACAAAGGTGCATTGCATTAAACAAGTCCAATGAGCGTGAAAAAAATGGCCGGCCTGCCTGCTTTCATCCATCATTTGTTCTAAATTTATAATTAATCAATGAGCTGAGGTGGAGTCTTAGCCAGTGGTACCATCAGGGGTGTGTAATGCACTTTAGGGTAGACAGCCAATCAGCTGCCAGATTCAATCTGTCAATCAAACACAGCAGCCAATCAGAGAGCTGGCCATTGATCAGCAGGCCCTTTATGACATCACAGACAGACCCACGGAACTCTCTGTGCTTGTCTGCTGGCTGGCTGTCAGTTGGGTGGGTGGGCGGCAGAGGGGGAGGATGTACGTCTCGTTTCTCCTGAAAATTGCGGTTTTTCTGCGTTTCCGGAAAAAGTCGCGGTCCGACGCGCAAAAGTGGGGTATCGTAGAAATCGCCTTTTAAAGACGCACCTTTCTGGCCCCACAAAAATGGGCATTTCAAATTAGAAACAAGTCAAATGAACAAAATAGTGTGAATAAGTAAGTATTTCAGGGGTGAGTTAGCAGGTTATTGGGGTAGTAAGTCCTGATTTTTTTGGAGGTTGCAGTGACCACTACGCCATTCAAAATAGGCAGGCTTTAGCATAAGCATTTAGGCCCCGTAGGATGATTTTAGCTAAAATGTGCCCCAAACACTCAAACCGGCTTGTATCTTGCAATGGAAAATATGGGAAACATGACTTAGACAGCAAATTATACACTGTATGTCATGTTTCCAAATTTTTATGCACAGTGGTTACAGCATGAAGTGAATGCATGTGAATATACACAGGTGCATTGCATTAAACAAGTCCAATGAGCGTGAAAAAAATGGCCGGCCTGCCTGCTTTCATCCATCATTTGTTCTAAATTTATAATTAATCAATGAGCTGAGGTGGAGTCTTAGCCAGTGGTACCATCAGGGGTGTGTAATGCACTTTAGGGTAGACAGCCAATCAGCTGCCAGATTCAATCTGTCAATCAAACACAGCAGCCAATCAGAGAGCTGGCCATTGATCAGCAGGCCCTTTATGACATCACAGACAGACCCACGGAACTCTCTGTGCTTGTCTGCTGGCTGGCTGTCAGTTGGGTGGGTGGGTGGCAGAGGGGGAGGATGTACGTCTCGTTTCTCCTGAAAATTGCGGTTTTTCAGCGTTTCCGGAAAAAGTCGCGGTCCGACGCGCAAAAGTGGGGTATCGTAGAAATCGCCTTTTAAAGACGCACCTTTCTGGCCCCACAAAAATGGGCATTTCAAATTAGAAACAAGTCAAATGAACAGAATAGTGTGAATAAGTAAGTATTTCAGGGGTGAGTTAGCAGGTTATTGGGGTAGTAAGTCCTGATTTTTTTGGAGGTTGCAGTGACCACTACGCCATTCAAAATAGGCAGGCTTTAGCATAAGCATTTAGGCCCCGTAGGATGATTTTAGCTAAAATGTGCCCCAAACACTCAAACCGGCTTGTATCTTGCAATGGAAAATATGGGAAACATGACTTAGACAGCAAATGATACACTGTATGCCATGTTTCCAAATTTTTATGCACAGTGGTTACAGCATGAAGTGAATGCATGTGAATATACACAGGTGCATTGCATTAAACAAGTCCAATGAGCGTGAAAAAAATGGCCGGCCTGCCTGCTTTCATCCATCATTTGTTCTAAATTTATAATTAATCAATGAGCTGAGGTGGAGTCTTAGCCAGTGGTACCATCAGGGGTGTGTAATGCACTTTAGGGTAGACAGCCAATCAGCTGCCAGATTCAATCTGTCAATCAAACACAGCAGCCAATCAGAGAGCTGGCCATTGATCAGCAGGCCCTTTATGACATCACAGACAGACCCACGGAACTCTCTGTGCTTGTCTGCTGGCTGGCTGTCAGTTGGGTGGGTGGGCGGCAGAGGGGGAGGATGTACGTCTCGTTTCTCCTGAAAATTGCGGTTTTTCGGCGTTTCCGGAAAAAGTCGCGGTCCGACGCGCAAAAGTGGGGTATCGTAGAAATCGCCTTTTAAAGACGCACCTTTCTGGCCCCACAAAAATGGGCATTTCAAATTAGAAACAAGTCAAATGAACAAAATAGTGTGAATAAGTAAGTATTTCAGGGGTGAGTTAGCAGGTTATTGGGGTAGTAAGTCCTGATTTTTTTGGAGGTTGCAGTGACCACTACGCCATTCAAAATAGGCAGGCTTTAGCATAAGCATTTAGGCCCCGTAGGATGATTTTAGCTAAAATGTGCCCCAAACACTCAAACCGGCTTGTATCTTGCAATGGAAAATATGGGAAACATGACTTAGACAGCAAATGATACACTGTATGCCATGTTTCCAAATTTTTATGCACAGTGGTTACAGCATGAAGTGAATGCATGTGAATATACACAGGTGCATTGCATTAAACAAGTCCAATGAGCGTGAAAAAAATGGCCGGCCTGCCTGCTTTCATCCATCATTTGTTCTAAATTTATAATTAATCAATGAGCTGAGGTGGAGTCTTAGCCAGTGGTACCATCAGGGGTGTGTAATGCACTTTAGGGTAGACAGCCAATCAGCTGCCAGATTCAATCTGTCAATCAAACACAGCAGCCAATCAGAGAGCTGGCCATTGATCAGCAGGCCCTTTATGACATCACAGACAGACCCACGGAACTCTCTGTGCTTGTCTGCTGGCTGGCTGGCAGTTGGGTGGGTGGGCGGCAGAGGGGGTGGATGTACGTCTCGTTTCGCCTGAAAATTGCGGTTTTTCGGCGTTTCCGGAAAAAGTCGCGGTCCGACGCGCAAAAGTGGGGTATCGTAGAAATCGCCTTTTAAAGACGCACCTTTCTGGCCCCACAAAAATGGGCATTTCAAATTAGAAACAAGTCAAATGAACAAAATAGTGTGAATAAGTAAGTATTTCAGGGGTGAGTTAGCAGGTTATTGGGGTAGTAAGTCCTGATTTTTTTGGAGGTTGCAGTGACCACTACGCCATTCAAAATAGGCAGGCTTTAGCATAAGCATTTAGGCCCCGTAGGATGATTTTAGCTAAAATGTGCCCCAAACACTCAAACCGGCTTGTATCTTGCAATGGAAAATATGGGAAACATGACTTAGACAGCAAATGATACACTGTATGCCATGTTTCCAAATTTTTATGCACAGTGGTTACAGCATGAAGTGAATGCATGTGAATATACACAGGTGCATTGCATTAAACAAGTCCAATGAGCGTGAAAAAAATGGCCGGCTTGCCTGCTTTCATCCATCATTTGTTCTAAATTTATAATTAATCAATGAGCTGAGGTGGAGTCTTAGCCAGTGGTACCATCAGGGGTGTGTAATGCACTTTAGGGTAGACAGCCAATCAGCTGCCAGATTCAATCTGTCAATCAAACACAGCAGCCAATCAGAGAGCTGGCCATTGATCAGCAGGCCCTTTATGACATCACAGACAGACCCACGGAACTCTCTGTGCTTGTCTGCTGGCTGGCTGTCAGTTGGGTGGGTGGGCGGCAGAGGGGGAGGATGTACGTCTCGTTTCTCCTGAAAATTGCGGTTTTTCGGCGTTTCCGGAAAAAGTCGCGGTCCGACGCGCAAAAGTGGGGTATCGTAGAAATCGCCTTTTAAAGACGCACCTTTCTGGCCCCACAAAAATGGGCATTTCAAATTAGAAACAAGTCAAATGAACAAAATAGTGTGAATAAGTAAGTATTTCAGGGGTGAGTTAGCAGGTTATTGGGGTAGTAAGTCCTGATTTTTTTGGAGGTTGCATTGACCACTACGCCATTCAAATTAGGCAGGCTTTGGCATAAGCAGTTAGGCCCCGTAGGATGATTTTAGCTAAAATGTGCCCCAAACACTCAAACCGGCTTGTATCTTGCAATGGAAAATATGGGAAACATGACTTAGACAGCAAATGATACACTGTATGCCATGTTTCCAAATTTTTATGCACAGTGGTTACAGCATGAAGCGAATGCATGTGAATATACAAAGGTGCATTGCATTAAACAAGTCCAATGAGCGTGAAAAAAATGGCCGGCCTGCCTGCTTTCATCCATCATTTGTTCTAAATTTATAATTAATCAATGAGCTGAGGTGGAGTCTTAGCCAGTGGTACCATCAGGGGTGTGTAATGCACTTTAGGGTAGACAGCCAATCAGCTGCCAGATTCAATCTGTCAATCAAACACAGCAGCCAATCAGAGAGCTGGCCATTGATCAGCAGGCCCTTTATGACATCACAGACAGACCCACGGAACTCTCTGTGCTTGTCTGCTGGCTGGCTGTCAGTTGGGTGGGTGGGCGGCAGAGGGGGAGGATGTACGTCTCGTTTCTCCTGAAAATTGCGGTTTTTCAGCGTTTCCGGAAAAAGTCGCGGTCCGACGCGCAAAAGTGGGGTATCGTAGAAATCGCCTTTTAAAGACGCACCTTTCTGGCCCCACAAAAATGGGCATTTCAAATTAGAAACAAGTCAAATGAACAAAATAGTGTGAATAAGTAAGTATTTCAGGGGTGAGTTAGCAGGTTATTGGGGTAGTAAGTCCTGATTTTTTTGGAGGTTGCATTGACCACTACGCCATTCAAATTAGGCAGGCTTTGGCATAAGCAGTTAGGCCCCGTAGGATGATTTTAGCTAAAATGTGCCCCAAACACTCAAACCGGCTTGTATCTTGCAATGGAAAATATGGGAAACATGACTTAGACAGCAAATGATACACTGTATGCCATGTTTCCAAATTTTTATGCACAGTGGTTACAGCATGAAGCGAATGCATGTGAATATACAAAGGTGCATTGCATTAAACAAGTCCAATGAGCGTGAAAAAAATGGCCGGCCTGCCTGCTTTCATCCATCATTTGTTCTAAATTTATAATTAATCAATGAGCTGAGGTGGAGTCTTAGCCAGTGGTACCATCAGGGGTGTGTAATGCACTTTAGGGTAGACAGCCAATCAGCTGCCAGATTCAATCTGTCAATCAAACACAGCAGCCAATCAGAGAGCTGGCCATTGATCAGCAGGCCCTTTATGACATCACAGACAGACCCACGGAACTCTCTGTGCTTGTCTGCTGGCTGGCTGTCAGTTGGGTGGGTGGGCGGCAGAGGGGGAGGATGTACGTCTCGTTTCTCCTGAAAATTGCGGTTTTTCAGCGTTTCCGGAAAAAGTCGCGGTCCGACGCGCAAAAGTGGGGTATCGTAGAAATCGCCTTTTAAAGACGCACCTTTCTGGCCCCACAAAAATGGGCATTTCAAATTAGAAACAAGTCAAATGAACAAAATAGTGTGAATAAGTAAGTATTTCAGGGGTGAGTTAGCAGGTTATTGGGGTAGTAAGTCCTGATTTTTTTGGAGGTTGCAGTGACCACTACGCCATTCAAAATAGGCAGGCTTTAGCATAAGCATTTAGGCCCCGTAGGATGATTTTAGCTAAAATGTGCCCCAAACACTCAAACCGGCTTGTATCTTGCAATGGAAAATATGGGAAACATGACTTAGACAGCAAATGATACACTGTATGCCATGTTTCCAAATTTTTATGCACAGTGGTTACAGCATGAAGTGAATGCATGTGAATATACACAGGTGCATTGCATTAAACAAGTCCAATGAGCGTGAAAAAAATGGCCGGCCTGCCTGCTTTCATCCATCATTTGTTCTAAATTTATAATTAATCAATGAGCTGAGGTGGAGTCTTAGCCAGTGGTACCATCAGGGGTGTGTAATGCACTTTAGGGTAGACAGCCAATCAGCTGCCAGATTCAATCTGTCAATCAAACACAGCAGCCAATCAGAGAGCTGGCCATTGATCAGCAGGCCCTTTATGACATCACAGACAGACCCACGGAACTCTCTGTGCTTGTCTGCTGGCTGGCTGTCAGTTGGGTGGGTGGGCGGCAGAGGGGGAGGATGTACGTCTCGTTTCTCCTGAAAATTGCGGTTTTTCGGCGTTTCCGGAAAAAGTCGCGGTCCGACGCGCAAAAGTGGGGTATCGTAGAAATCGCCTTTTAAAGACGCACCTTTCTGGCCCCACAAAAATGGGCATTTCAAATTAGAAACAAGTCAAATGAACAAAATAGTGTGAATAAGTAAGTATTTCAGGGGTGAGTTAGCAGGTTATTGGGGTAGTAAGTCCTGATTTTTTTGGAGGTTGCAGTGACCACTACGCCATTCAAAATAGGCAGGCTTTAGCATAAGCAGTTAGGCCCCGTAGGATGATTTTAGCTAAAATGTGCCCCAAACACTCAAACCGGCTTGTATCTTGCAATGGAAAATATGGGAAACATGACTTAGACAGCAAATGATACACTGTATGCCATGTTTCCAAATTTTTATGCACAGTGGTTACAGCATGAAGCGAATGCATGTGAATATACAAAGGTGCATTGCATTAAACAAGTCCAATGAGCGTGAAAAAAATGGCCGGCCTGCCTGTTTTCATCCATCATTTGTTCTAAATTTATAATTAATCAATGAGCTGAGGTGGAGTCTTAGCCAGTGGTACCATCAGGGGTGTGTAATGCACTTTAGGGTAGACAGCCAATCAGCTGCCAGATTCAATCTGTCAATCAAACACAGCAGCCAATCAGAGAGCTGGCCATTGATCAGCAGGCCCTTTATGACATCACAGACAGACCCACGGAACTCTCTGTGCTTGTCTGCTGGCTGGCTGTCAGTTGGGTGGGTGGGCGGCAGAGGGGGAGGATGTACGTCTCGTTTCTCCTGAAAATTGCGGTTTTTCAGCGTTTCCGGAAAAAGTCGCGGTCCGACGCGCAAAAGTGGGGTATCGTAGAAATCGCCTTTTAAAGACGCACCTTTCTGGCCCCACAAAAATGGGCATTTCAAATTAGAAACAAGTCAAATGAACAAAATAGTGTGAATAAGTAAGTATTTCAGGGGTGAGTTAGCAGGTTATTGGGGTAGTAAGTCCTGATTTTTTTGGAGGTTGCAGTGACCACTACGCCATTCAAAATAGGCAGGCTTTAGCATAAGCAGTTAGGCCCCGTAGGATGATTTTAGCTAAAATGTGCCCCAAACACTCAAACCGGCTTGTATCTTGCAATGGAAAATATGGGAAACATGACTTAGACAGCAAATGATACACTGTATGCCATGTTTCCAAATTTTTATGCACAGTGGTTACAGCATGAAGTGAATGCATGTGAATATACACAGGTGCATTGCATTAAACAAGTCCAATGAGCGTGAAAAAAATGGCCGGCCTGCCTGCTTTCATCCATCATTTGTTCTAAATTTATAATTAATCAATGAGCTGAGGTGGAGTCTTAGCCAGTGGTACCATCAGGGGTGTGTAATGCACTTTAGGGTAGACAGCCAATCAGCTGCCAGATTCAATCTGTCAATCAAACACAGCAGCCAATCAGAGAGCTGGCCATTGATCAGCAGGCCCTTTATAACATCACAGACAGACCCACGGAACTCTCTGTGCTTGTCTGCTGGCTGGCTGTCAGTTGGGTGGGTGGGCGGCAGAGGGGGAGGATGTACGTCTCGTTTCTCCTGAAAATTGCGGTTTTTCAGCGTTTCCGGAAAAAGTCGCGGTCCGACGCGCAAAAGTGGGGTATCGTAGAAATCGCCTTTTAAAGACGCACCTTTCTGGCCCCACAAAAATGGGCATTTCAAATTAGAAACAAGTCAAATGAACAAAATAGTGTGAATAAGTAAGTATTTCAGGGGTGAGTTAGCAGGTTATTGGGGTAGTAAGTCCTGATTTTTTTGGAGGTTGCATTGACCACTACGCCATTCAAAATAGGCAGGCTTTGGCATAAGCAGTTAGGCCCCGTAGGATGATTTTAGCTAAAATGTGCCCCAAACACTCAAACCGGCTTGTATCTTGCAATGGAAAATATGGGAAACATGACTTAGACAGCAAATGATACACTGTATGCCATGTTTCCAAATTTTTATGCACAGTGGTTACAGCATGAAGTGAATGCATGTGAATATACACAGGTGCATTGCATTAAACAAGTCCAATGAGCGTGAAAAAAATGGCCGGCCTGCCTGCTTTCATCCATCATTTGTTCTAAATTTATAATTAATCAATGAGCTGAGGTGGAGTCTTAGCCAGTGGTACCATCAGGGGTGTGTAATGCACTTTAGGGTAGACAGCCAATCAGCTGCCAGATTCAATCTGTCAATCAAACACAGCAGCCAATCAGAGAGCTGGCCATTGATCAGCAGGCCCTTTATGACATCACAGACAGACCCACGGAACTCTCTGTGCTTGTCTGCTGGCTGGCTGTCAGTTGGGTGGGTGGGCGGCAGAGGGGGAGGATGTACGTCTCGTTTCTCCTGAAAATTGCGGTTTTTCAGCGTTTCCGGAAAAAGTCGCGGTCCGACGCGCAAAAGTGGGGTATCGTAGAAATCGCCTTTTAAAGACGCACCTTTCTGGTGCCACAAAAATGGGCATTTCAAATTAGAAACAAGTCAAATGAACAAAATAGTGTGAATAAGTAAGTATTTCAGGGGTGAGTTAGCAGGTTATTGGGGTAGTAAGTCCTGATTTTTTTGGAGGTTGCATTGACCACTACGCCATTCAAAATAGGCAGGCTTTGGCATAAGCAGTTAGGCCCCGTAGGATGATTTTAGCTAAAATGTGCCCCAAACACTCAAACCGGCTTGTATCTTGCAATGGAAAATATGGGAAACATGACTTAGACAGCAAATGATACACTGTATGCCATGTTTCCAAATTTTTATGCACAGTGGTTACAGCATGAAGTGAATGCATGTGAATATACACAGGTGCATTGCATTAAACAAGTCCAATGAGCGTGAAAAAAATGGCCGGCCTGCCTGCTTTCATCCATCATTTGTTCTAAATTTATAATTAATCAATGAGCTGAGGTGGAGTCTTAGCCAGTGGTACCATCAGGGGTGTGTAATGCACTTTAGGGTAGACAGCCAATCAGCTGCCAGATTCAATCTGTCAATCAAACACAGCAGCCAATCAGAGAGCTGGCCATTGATCAGCAGGCCCTTTATGACATCACAGACAGACCCACGGAACTCTCTGTGCTTGTCTGCTGGCTGGCTGTCAGTTGGGTGGGTGGGCGGCAGAGGGGGAGGATGTACGTCTCGTTTCTCCTGAAAATTGCGGTTTTTCGGCGTTTCTGGAAAAAGTCGCGGTCCGACGCGCAAAAGTGGGGTATCGTAGAAATCGCCTTTTAAAGACGCACCTTTCTGGCCCCACAAAAATGGGCATTTCAAATTAGAAACAAGTCAAATGAACAAAATAGTGTGAATAAGTAAGTATTTCAGGGGTGAGTTAGCAGGTTATTGGGGTAGTAAGTCCTGATTTTTTTGGAGGTTGCATTGACCACTACGCCATTCAAAATAGGCAGGCTTTGGCATAAGCAGTTAGGCCCCGTAGGATGATTTTAGCTAAAATGTGCCCCAAACACTCAAACCGGCTTGTATCTTGCAATGGAAAATATGGGAAACATGACTTAGACAGCAAATGATACACTGTATGCCATGTTTCCAAATTTTTATGCACAGTGGTTACAGCATGAAGCGAATGCATGTGAATATACAAAGGTGCATTGCATTAAACAAGTCCAATGAGCGTGAAAAAAATGGCCGGCCTGCCTGCTTTCATCCATCATTTGTTCTAAATTTATAATTAATCAATGGGCTGAGGTGGAGTCTTAGCCAGTGGTACCATCAGGGGTGTGTAATGCACTTTAGGGTAGACAGCCAATCAGCTGCCAGATTCAATCTGTCAATCAAACACAGCAGCCAATCAGAGAGCTGGCCATTGATCAGCAGGCCCTTTATGACATCACAGACAGACCCACGGAACTCTCTGTGCTTGTCTGCTGGCTGGCTGTCAGTTGGGTGGGTGGGCGGCAGAGGGGGAGGATGTACGTCTCGTTTCTCCTGAAAATTGCGGTTTTTCAGCGTTTCCGGAAAAAGTCGCGGTCCGACGCGCAAAAGTGGGGTATCGTAGAAATCGCCTTTTAAAGACGCACCTTTCTGGCCCCACAAAAATGGGCATTTCAAATTAGAAACAAGTCAAATGAACAAAATAGTGTGAATAAGTAAGTATTTGAGGGGTGAGTTAGCAGGTTATTGGGGTAGTAAGTCCTGATTTTTTTGGAGGTTGCAGTGACCACTACGCCATTCAAAATAGGCAGGCTTTAGCATAAGCATTTAGGCCCCGTAGGATGATTTTAGCTAAAATGTGCCCCAAACACTCAAACCGGCTTGTATCTTGCAATGGAAAATATGGGAAACATGACTTAGACAGCAAATGATACACTGTATGCCATGTTTCCAAATTTTTATGCACAGTGGTTACAGCATGAAGTGAATGCATGTGAATATACACAGGTGCATTGCATTAAACAAGTCCAATGAGCGTGAAAAAAATGGCCGGCCTGCCTGCTTTCATCCATCATTTGTTCTAAATTTATAATTAATCAATGAGCTGAGGTGGAGTCTTAGCCAGTGGTACCATCAGGGGTGTGTAATGCACTTTAGGGTAGACAGCCAATCAGCTGCCAGATTCAATCTGTCAATCAAACACAGCAGCCAATCAGAGAGCTGGCCATTGATCAGCAGGCCCTTTATGACATCACAGACAGACCCACGGAACTCTCTGTGCTTGTCTGCTGGCTGGCTGTCAGTTGGGTGGGTGGGCGGCAGAGGGGGAGGATGTACGTCTCGTTTCTCCTGAAAATTGCGGTTTTTCAGCGTTTCTGGAAAAAGTCGCGGTCCGACGCGCAAAAGTTGGGTATCGTAGAAATCGCCTTTTAAAGACGCACCTTTCTGGCCCCACAAAAATGGGCATTTCAAATTAGAAACAAGTCAAATGAACAAAATAGTGTGAATAAGTAAGTATTTCAGGGGTGAGTTAGCAGGTTATTGGGGTAGTAAGTCCTGATTTTTTTGGAGGTTGCAGTGACCACTACGCCATTCAAAATAGGCAGGCTTTAGCATAAGCAGTTAGGCCCCGTAGGATGATTTTAGCTAAAATGTGCCCCAAACACTCAAACCGGCTTGTATCTTGCAATGGAAAATATGGGAAACATGACTTAGACAGCAAATGATACACTGTATGCCATGTTTCCAAATTTTTATGCACAGTGGTTACAGCATGAAGTGAATGCATGTGAATATACACAGGTGCATTGCATTAAACAAGTCCAATGAGCGTGAAAAAAATGGCCGGCCTGCCTGCTTTCATCCATCATTTGTTCTAAATTTATAATTAATCAATGAGCTGAGGTGGAGTCTTAGCCAGTGGTACCATCAGGGGTGTGTAATGCACTTTAGGGTAGACAGCCAATCAGCTGCCAGATTCAATCTGTCAATCAAACACAGCAGCCAATCAGAGAGCTGGCCATTGATCAGCAGGCCCTTTATGACATCACAGACAGACCCACGGAACTCTCTGTGCTTGTCTGCTGGCTGGCTGTCAGTTGGGTGGGTGGGCGGCAGAGGGGGAGGATGTACGTCTCGTTTCTCCTGAAAATTGCGGTTTTTCAGCGTTTCCGGAAAAAGTCGCGGTCCGACGCGCAAAAGTGGGGTATCGTAGAAATCGCCTTTTAAAGACGCACCTTTCTGGCCCCACAAAAATGGGCATTTCAAATTAGAAACAAGTCAAATGAACAAAATAGTGTGAATAAGTAAGTATTTCAGGGGTGAGTTAGCAGGTTATTGGGGTAGTAAGTCCTGATTTTTTTGGAGGTTGCATTGACCACTACGCCATTCAAAATAGGCAGGCTTTGGCATAAGCAGTTAGGCCCCGTAGGATGATTTTAGCTAAAATGTGCCCCAAACACTCAAACCGGCTTGTATCTTGCAATGGAAAATATGGGAAACATGACTTAGACAGCAAATGATACACTGTATGCCATGTTTCCAAATTTGTATGCACAGTGGTTACAGCATGAAGCGAATGCATGTGAATATACAAAGGTGCATTGCATTAAACAAGTCCAATGAGCGTGAAAAAAATGGCCGGCCTGCCTGCTTTCATCCATCATTTGTTCTAAATTTATAATTAATCAATGAGCTGAGGTGGAGTCTTAGCCAGTGGTACCATCAGGGGTGTGTAATGCACTTTAGGGTAGACAGCCAATCAGCTGCCAGATTCAATCTGTCAATCAAACACAGCAGCCAATCAGAGAGCTGGCCATTGATCAGCAGGCCCTTTATGACATCACAGACAGACCCACGGAACTCTCTGTGCTTGTCTGCTGGCTGGCTGTCAGTTGGGTGGGTGGGCGGCAGAGGGGGTGGATGTACGTCTCGTTTCGCCTGAAAATTGCGGTTTTTCTGCGTTTCCGGAAAAAGTCGCGGTCCGACGCGCAAAAGTGGGGTATCGTAGAAATCGCCTTTTAAAGACGCACCTTTCTGGCCCCACAAAAATGGGCATTTCAAATTAGAAACAAGTCAAATGAACAAAATAGTGTGAATAAGTAAGTATTTCAGGGGTGAGTTAGCAGGTTATTGGGGTAGTAAGTCCTGATTTTTTTGGAGGTTGCAGTGACCACTACGCCATTCAAAATAGGCAGGCTTTAGCATAAGCATTTAGGCCCCGTAGGATGATTTTAGCTAAAATGTGCCCCAAACACTCAAACCGGCTTGTATCTTGCAATGGAAAATATGGGAAACATGACTTAGACAGCAAATTATACACTGTATGTCATGTTTCCAAATTTTTATGCACAGTGGTTACAGCATGAAGTGAATGCATGTGAATATACACAGGTGCATTGCATTAAACAAGTCCAATGAGCGTGAAAAAAATGGCCGGCTTGCCTGCTTTCATCCATCATTTGTTCTAAATTTATAATTAATCAATGAGCTGAGGTGGAGTCTTAGCCAGTGGTACCATCAGGGGTGTGTAATGCACTTTAGGGTAGACAGCCAATCAGCTGCCAGATTCAATCTGTCAATCAAACACAGCAGCCAATCAGAGAGCTGGCCATTGATCAGCAGGCCCTTTATGACATCACAGACAGACCCACGGAACTCTCTGTGCTTGTCTGCTGGCTGGCTGTCAGTTGGGTGGGTGGGCGGCCGAGGGGGAGGATGTACGTCTCGTTTCTCCTGAAAATTGCGGTTTTTCGGCGTTTCCGGAAAAAGTCGCGGTCCGACGCGCAAAAGTGGGGTATCGTAGAAATCGCCTTTTAAAGACGCACCTTTCTGGCCCCACAAAAATGGGCATTTCAAATTAGAAACAAGTCAAATGAACAAAATAGTGTGAATAAGTAAGTATTTCAGGGGTGAGTTAGCAGGTTATTGGGGTAGTAAGTCCTGATTTTTTTGGAGGTTGCAGTGACCACTACGCCATTCAAAATAGGCAGGCTTTAGCATAAGCATTTAGGCCCCGTAGGATGATTTTAGCTAAAATGTGCCCCAAACACTCAAACCGGCTTGTATCTTGCAATGGAAAATATGGGAAACATGACTTAGACAGCAAATGATACACTGTATGCCATGTTTCCAAATTTTTATGCACAGTGGTTACAGCATGAAGTGAATGCATGTGAATATACACAGGTGCATTGCATTAAACAAGTCCAATGAGCGTGAAAAAAATGGCCGGCCTGCCTGCTTTCATCCATCATTTGTTCTAAATTTATAATTAATCAATGAGCTGAGGTGGAGTCTTAGCCAGTGGTACCATCAGGGGTGTGTAATGCACTTTAGGGTAGACAGCCAATCAGCTGCCAGATTCAATCTGTCAATCAAACACAGCAGCCAATCAGAGAGCTGGCCATTGATCAGCAGGCCCTTTATGACATCACAGACAGACCCACGGAACTCTCTGTGCTTGTCTGCTGGCTGGCTGTCAGTTGGGTGGGTGGGCGGCAGAGGGGGAGGATGTACGTCTCGTTTCTCCTGAAAATTGCGGTTTTTCGGCGTTTCCGGAAAAAGTCGCGGTCCGACGCGCAAAAGTGGGGTATCGTAGAAATCGCCTTTTAAAGACGCACCTTTCTGGCCCCACAAAAATGGGCATTTCAAATTAGAAACAAGTCAAATGAACAAAATAGTGTGAATAAGTAAGTATTTCAGGGGTGAGTTAGCAGGTTATTGGGGTAGTAAGTCCTGATTTTTTTGGAGGTTGCAGTGACCACTACGCCATTCAAAATAGGCAGGCTTTGGCATAAGCAGTTAGGCCCCGTAGGATGATTTTAGCTAAAATGTGCCCCAAACACTCAAACCGGCTTGTATCTTGCAATGGAAAATATGGGAAACATGACTTAGACAGCAAATGATACACTGTATGCCATGTTTCCAAATTTTTATGCACAGTGGTTACAGCATGAAGCGAATGCATGTGAATATACAAAGGTGCATTGCATTAAACAAGTCCAATGAGCGTGAAAAAAATGGCCGGCCTGCCTGCTTTCATCCATCATTTGTTCTAAATTTATAATTAATCAATGAGCTGAGGTGGAGTCTTAGCCAGTGGTACCATCAGGGGTGTGTAATGCACTTTAGGGTAGACAGCCAATCAGCTGCCAGATTCAATCTGTCAATCAAACACAGCAGCCAATCAGAGAGCTGGCCATTGATCAGCAGGCCCTTTATGACATCACAGACAGACCCACGGAACTCTCTGTGCTTGTCTGCTGGCTGGCTGTCAGTTGGGTGGGTGGGCGGCAGAGGGGGAGGATGTACGTCTCGTTTCTCCTGAAAATTGCGGTTTTTCAGCGTTTCCGGAAAAAGTCGCGGTCCGACGCGCAAAAGTGGGGTATCGTAGAAATCGCCTTTTAAAGACGCACCTTTCTGGCCCCACAAAAATGGGCATTTCAAATTAGAAACAAGTCAAATGAACAAAATAGTGTGAATAAGTAAGTATTTCAGGGGTGAGTTAGCAGGTTATTGGGGTAGTAAGTCCTGATTTTTTTGGAGGTTGCAGTGACCACTACGCCATTCAAAATAGGCAGGCTTTGGCATAAGCAGTTAGGCCCCGTAGGATGATTTTAGCTAAAATGTGCCCCAAACACTCAAACCGGCTTGTATCTTGCAATGGAAAATATGGGAAACATGACTTAGACAGCAAATGATACACTGTATGCCATGTTTCCAAATTTTTATGCACAGTGGTTACAGCATGAAGCGAATGCATGTGAATATACAAAGGTGCATTGCATTAAACAAGTCTAATGAGCGTGAAAAAAATGGCCGGCCTGCCTGCTTTCATCCATCATTTGTTCTAAATTTATAATTAATCAATGAGCTGAAGTGGAGTCTTAGCCAGTGGTACCATCAGGGGTGTGTAATGCACTTTAGGGTAGACAGCCAATCAGCTGCCAGATTCAATCTGTCAATCAAACACAGCAGCCAATCAGAGAGCTGGCCATTGATCAGCAGGCCCTTTATGACATCACAGACAGACCCACGGAACTCTCTGTGCTTGTCTGCTGGCTGGCTGTCAGTTGGGTGGGTGGGCGGCAGAGGGGGAGGATGTACGTCTCGTTTCTCCTGAAAATTGCGTTTTTTCTGCGTTTCCGGAAAAAGTCGCGGTCCGACGCGCAAAAGTGGGGTATCGTAGAAATCGCCTTTTAAAGACGCACCTTTCTGGCCCCACAAAAATGGGCATTTCAAATTAGAAACAAGTCAAATGAACAAAATAGTGTGAATAAGTAAGTATTTCAGGGGTGAGTTAGCAGGTTATTGAGGTAGTAAGTCCTGATTTTTTTGGAGGTTGCAGTGACCACTACGCCATTCAAAATAGGCAGGCTTTGGCATAAGCAGTTAGGCCCCGTAGGATGATTTTAGCTAAAATGTGCCCCAAACACTCAAACCGGCTTGTATCTTGCAATGGAAAATATGGGAAACATGACTTAGACAGCAAATGATACACTGTATGCCATGTTTCCAAATTTTTATGCACAGTGGTTACAGCATGAAGCGAATGCATGTGAATATACAAAGGTGCATTGCATTAAACAAGTCCAATGAGCGTGAAAAAAATGGCCGGCCTGCCTGCTTTCATCCATCATTTGTTCTAAATTTATAATTAATCAATGAGCTGAGGTGGAGTCTTAGCCAGTGGTACCATCAGGGGTGTGTAATGCACTTTAGGGTAGACAGCCAATCAGCTGCCAGATTCAATCTGTCAATCAAACACAGCAGCCAATCAGAGAGCTGGCCATTGATCAGCAGGCCCTTTATGACATCACAGACAGACCCACGGAACTCTCTGTGCTTGTCTGCTGGCTGGCTGTCAGTTGGGTGGGTGGGCGGCAGAGGGGGAGGATGTACGTCTCGTTTCTCCTGAAAATTGCGGTTTTTCAGCGTTTCCGGAAAAAGTCGCGGTCCGACGCGCAAAAGTGGGGTATCGTAGAAATCGCCTTTTAAAGACGCACCTTTCTGGCCCCACAAAAATGGGCATTTCAAATTAGAAACAAGTCAAATGAACAAAATAGTGTGAATAAGTAAGTATTTCAGGGGTGAGTTAGCAGGTTATTGGGGTAGTAAGTCCTGATTTTTTTGGAGGTTGCAGTGACCACTACGCCATTCAAAATAGGCAGGCTTTGGCATAAGCAGTTAGGCCCCGTAGGATGATTTTAGCTAAAATGTGCCCCAAACACTCAAACCGGCTTGTATCTTGCAATGGAAAATATGGGAAACATGACTTAGACAGCAAATGATACACTGTATGCCATGTTTCCAAATTTTTATGCACAGTGGTTACAGCATGAAGCGAATGCATGTGAATATACAAAGGTGCATTGCATTAAACAAGTCTAATGAGCGTGAAAAAAATGGCCGGCCTGCCTGCTTTCATCCATCATTTGTTCTAAATTTATAATTAATCAATGAGCTGAAGTGGAGTCTTAGCCAGTGGTACCATCAGGGGTGTGTAATGCACTTTAGGGTAGACAGCCAATCAGCTGCCAGATTCAATCTGTCAATCAAACACAGCAGCCAATCAGAGAGCTGGCCATTGATCAGCAGGCCCTTTATGACATCACAGACAGACCCACGGAACTCTCTGTGCTTGTCTGCTGGCTGGCTGTCAGTTGGGTGGGTGGGCGGCAGAGGGGGAGGATGTACGTCTCGTTTCTCCTGAAAATTGCGTTTTTTCTGCGTTTCCGGAAAAAGTCGCGGTCCGACGCGCAAAAGTGGGGTATCGTAGAAATCGCCTTTTAAAGACGCACCTTTCTGGCCCCACAAAAATGGGCATTTCAAATTAGAAACAAGTCAAATGAACAAAATAGTGTGAATAAGTAAGTATTTCAGGGGTGAGTTAGCAGGTTATTGAGGTAGTAAGTCCTGATTTTTTTGGAGGTTGCAGTGACCACTACGCCATTCAAAATAGGCAGGCTTTAGCATAAGCAGTTAGGCCCCGTAGGATGATTTTAGCTAAAATGTGCCCCAAACACTCAAACCGGCTTGTATCTTGCAATGGAAAATATGGGAAACATGACTTAGACAGCAAATGATACACTGTATGCCATGTTTCCAAATTTTTATGCACAGTGGTTACAGCATGAAGCGAATGCATGTGAATATACAAAGGTGCATTGCATTAAACAAGTCCAATGAGCGTGAAAAAAATGGCCGGCCTGCCTGTTTTCATCCATCATTTGTTCTAAATTTATAATTAATCAATGAGCTGAGGTGGAGTCTTAGCCAGTGGTACCATCAGGGGTGTGTAATGCACTTTAGGGTAGACAGCCAATCAGCTGCCAGATTCAATCTGTCAATCAAACACAGCAGCCAATCAGAGAGCTGGCCATTGATCAGCAGGCCCTTTATGACATCACAGACAGACCCACGGAACTCTCTGTGCTTGTCTGCTGGCTGGCTGTCAGTTGGGTGGGTGGGCGGCAGAGGGGGAGGATGTACGTCTCGTTTCTCCTGAAAATTGCGGTTTTTCGGCGTTTCCGGAAAAAGTCGCGGTCCGACGCGCAAAAGTGGGGTATCGTAGAAATCGCCTTTTAAAGACGCACCTTTCTGGCCCCACAAAAATGGGCATTTCAAATTAGAAACAAGTCAAATGAACAAAATAGTGTGAATAAGTAAGTATTTCAGGGGTGAGTTAGCAGGTTATTGGGGTAGTAAGTCCTGATTTTTTTGGAGGTTGCATTGACCACTACGCCATTCAAAATAGGCAGGCTTTGGCATAAGCAGTTAGGCCCCGTAGGATGATTTTAGCTAAAATGTGCCCCAAACACTCAAACCGGCTTGTATCTTGCAATGGAAAATATGGGAAACATGACTTAGACAGCAAATGATACACTGTATGCCATGTTTCCAAATTTGTATGCACAGTGGTTACAGCATGAAGCGAATGCATGTGAATATACAAAGGTGCATTGCATTAAACAAGTCCAATGAGCGTGAAAAAAATGGCCGGCCTGCCTGCTTTCATCCATCATTTGTTCTAAATTTATAATTAATCAATGAGCTGAGGTGGAGTCTTAGCCAGTGGTACCATCAGGGGTGTGTAATGCACTTTAGGGTAGACAGCCAATCAGCTGCCAGATTCAATCTGTCAATCAAACACAGCAGCCAATCAGAGAGCTGGCCATTGATCAGCAGGCCCTTTATGACATCACAGACAGACCCACGGAACTCTCTGTGCTTGTCTGCTGGCTGGCTGTCAGTTGGGTGGGTGGGCGGCAGAGGGGGTGGATGTACGTCTCGTTTCGCCTGAAAATTGCGGTTTTTCTGCGTTTCCGGAAAAAGTCGCGGTCCGACGCGCAAAAGTGGGGTATCGTAGAAATCGCCTTTTAAAGACGCACCTTTCTGGCCCCACAAAAATGGGCATTTCAAATTAGAAACAAGTCAAATGAACAAAATAGTGTGAATAAGTAAGTATTTCAGGGGTGAGTTAGCAGGTTATTGGGGTAGTAAGTCCTGATTTTTTTGGAGGTTGCAGTGACCACTACGCCATTCAAAATAGGCAGGCTTTAGCATAAGCATTTAGGCCCCGTAGGATGATTTTAGCTAAAATGTGCCCCAAACACTCAAACCGGCTTGTATCTTGCAATGGAAAATATGGGAAACATGACTTAGACAGCAAATTATACACTGTATGTCATGTTTCCAAATTTTTATGCACAGTGGTTACAGCATGAAGTGAATGCATGTGAATATACACAGGTGCATTGCATTAAACAAGTCCAATGAGCGTGAAAAAAATGGCCGGCTTGCCTGCTTTCATCCATCATTTGTTCTAAATTTATAATTAATCAATGAGCTGAGGTGGAGTCTTAGCCAGTGGTACCATCAGGGGTGTGTAATGCACTTTAGGGTAGACAGCCAATCAGCTGCCAGATTCAATCTGTCAATCAAACACAGCAGCCAATCAGAGAGCTGGCCATTGATCAGCAGGCCCTTTATGACATCACAGACAGACCCACGGAACTCTCTGTGCTTGTCTGCTGGCTGGCTGTCAGTTGGGTGGGTGGGCGGCAGAGGGGGAGGATGTACGTCTCGTTTCTCCTGAAAATTGCGGTTTTTCGGCGTTTCCGGAAAAAGTCGCGGTCCGACGCGCAAAAGTGGGGTATCGTAGAAATCGCCTTTTAAAGACGCACCTTTCTGGCCCCACAAAAATGGGCATTTCAAATTAGAAACAAGTCAAATGAACAAAATAGTGTGAATAAGTAAGTATTTCAGGGGTGAGTTAGCAGGTTATTGGGGTAGTAAGTCCTGATTTTTTTGGAGGTTGCAGTGACCACTACGCCATTCAAAATAGGCAGGCTTTAGCATAAGCAGTTAGGCCCCGTAGGATGATTTTAGCTAAAATGTTCCCCAAACACTCAAACCGGCTTGTATCTTGCAATGGAAAATATGGGAAACATGACTTAGACAGCAAATGATACACTGTATGCCATGTTTCCAAATTTTTATGCACAGTGGTTACAGCATGAAGCGAATGCATGTGAATATACAAAGGTGCATTGCATTAAACAAGTCCAATGAGCGTGAAAAAAATGGCCGGCCTGCCTGCTTTCATCCATCATTTGTTCTAAATTTATAATTAATCAATGAGCTGAGGTGGAGTCTTAGCCAGTGGTACCATCAGGGGTGTGTAATGCACTTTAGGGTAGACAGCCAATCAGCTGCCAGATTCAATCTGTCAATCAAACACAGCAGCCAATCAGAGAGCTGGCCATTGATCAGCAGGCCCTTTATGACATCACAGACAGACCCACGGAACTCTCTGTGCTTGTCTGCTGGCTGGCTGTCAGTTGGGTGGGTGGGCGGCAGAGGGGGAGGATGTACGTCTCGTTTCTCCTGAAAATTGCGGTTTTTCTGCGTTTCCGGAAAAAGTCGCGGTCCGACGCGCAAAAGTGGGGTATCGTAGAAATCGCCTTTTAAAGACGCACCTTTCTGGCCCCACAAAAATGGGCATTTCAAATTAGAAACAAGTCAAATGAACAAAATAGTGTGAATAAGTAAGTATTTCAGGGGTGAGTTAGCAGGTTATTGGGGTAGTAAGTCCTGATTTTTTTGGAGGTTGCAGTGACCACTACGCCATTCAAAATAGGCAGGCTTTAGCATAAGCATTTAGGCCCCGTAGGATGATTTTAGCTAAAATGTGCCCCAAACACTCAAACCGGCTTGTATCTTGCAATGGAAAATATGGGAAACATGACTTAGACAGCAAATTATACACTGTATGTCATGTTTCCAAATTTTTATGCACAGTGGTTACAGCATGAAGTGAATGCATGTGAATATACACAGGTGCATTGCATTAAACAAGTCCAATGAGCGTGAAAAAAATGGCCGGCCTGCCTGCTTTCATCCATCATTTGTTCTAAATTTATAATTAATCAATGAGCTGAGGTGGAGTCTTAGCCAGTGGTACCATCAGGGGTGTGTAATGCACTTTAGGGTAGACAGCCAATCAGCTGCCAGATTCAATCTGTCAATCAAACACAGCAGCCAATCAGAGAGCTGGCCATTGATCAGCAGGCCCTTTATGACATCACAGACAGACCCACGGAACTCTCTGTGCTTGTCTGCTGGCTGGCTGTCAGTTGGGTGGGTGGGTGGCAGAGGGGGAGGATGTACGTCTCGTTTCTCCTGAAAATTGCGGTTTTTCAGCGTTTCCGGAAAAAGTCGCGGTCCGACGCGCAAAAGTGGGGTATCGTAGAAATCGCCTTTTAAAGACGCACCTTTCTGGCCCCACAAAAATGGGCATTTCAAATTAGAAACAAGTCAAATGAACAGAATAGTGTGAATAAGTAAGTATTTCAGGGGTGAGTTAGCAGGTTATTGGGGTAGTAAGTCCTGATTTTTTTGGAGGTTGCAGTGACCACTACGCCATTCAAAATAGGCAGGCTTTAGCATAAGCATTTAGGCCCCGTAGGATGATTTTAGCTAAAATGTGCCCCAAACACTCAAACCGGCTTGTATCTTGCAATGGAAAATATGGGAAACATGACTTAGACAGCAAATGATACACTGTATGCCATGTTTCCAAATTTTTATGCACAGTGGTTACAGCATGAAGTGAATGCATGTGAATATACACAGGTGCATTGCATTAAACAAGTCCAATGAGCGTGAAAAAAATGGCCGGCCTGCCTGCTTTCATCCATCATTTGTTCTAAATTTATAATTAATCAATGAGCTGAGGTGGAGTCTTAGCCAGTGGTACCATCAGGGGTGTGTAATGCACTTTAGGGTAGACAGCCAATCAGCTGCCAGATTCAATCTGTCAATCAAACACAGCAGCCAATCAGAGAGCTGGCCATTGATCAGCAGGCCCTTTATGACATCACAGACAGACCCACGGAACTCTCTGTGCTTGTCTGCTGGCTGGCTGTCAGTTGGGTGGGTGGGCGGCAGAGGGGGAGGATGTACGTCTCGTTTCTCCTGAAAATTGCGGTTTTTCGGCGTTTCCGGAAAAAGTCGCGGTCCGACGCGCAAAAGTGGGGTATCGTAGAAATCGCCTTTTAAAGACGCACCTTTCTGGCCCCACAAAAATGGGCATTTCAAATTAGAAACAAGTCAAATGAACAAAATAGTGTGAATAAGTAAGTATTTCAGGGGTGAGTTAGCAGGTTATTGGGGTAGTAAGTCCTGATTTTTTTGGAGGTTGCAGTGACCACTACGCCATTCAAAATAGGCAGGCTTTAGCATAAGCATTTAGGCCCCGTAGGATGATTTTAGCTAAAATGTGCCCCAAACACTCAAACCGGCTTGTATCTTGCAATGGAAAATATGGGAAACATGACTTAGACAGCAAATGATACACTGTATGCCATGTTTCCAAATTTTTATGCACAGTGGTTACAGCATGAAGTGAATGCATGTGAATATACACAGGTGCATTGCATTAAACAAGTCCAATGAGCGTGAAAAAAATGGCCGGCCTGCCTGCTTTCATCCATCATTTGTTCTAAATTTATAATTAATCAATGAGCTGAGGTGGAGTCTTAGCCAGTGGTACCATCAGGGGTGTGTAATGCACTTTAGGGTAGACAGCCAATCAGCTGCCAGATTCAATCTGTCAATCAAACACAGCAGCCAATCAGAGAGCTGGCCATTGATCAGCAGGCCCTTTATGACATCACAGACAGACCCACGGAACTCTCTGTGCTTGTCTGCTGGCTGGCTGGCAGTTGGGTGGGTGGGCGGCAGAGGGGGTGGATGTACGTCTCGTTTCGCCTGAAAATTGCGGTTTTTCGGCGTTTCCGGAAAAAGTCGCGGTCCGACGCGCAAAAGTGGGGTATCGTAGAAATCGCCTTTTAAAGACGCACCTTTCTGGCCCCACAAAAATGGGCATTTCAAATTAGAAACAAGTCAAATGAACAAAATAGTGTGAATAAGTAAGTATTTCAGGGGTGAGTTAGCAGGTTATTGGGGTAGTAAGTCCTGATTTTTTTGGAGGTTGCAGTGACCACTACGCCATTCAAAATAGGCAGGCTTTAGCATAAGCATTTAGGCCCCGTAGGATGATTTTAGCTAAAATGTGCCCCAAACACTCAAACCGGCTTGTATCTTGCAATGGAAAATATGGGAAACATGACTTAGACAGCAAATGATACACTGTATGCCATGTTTCCAAATTTTTATGCACAGTGGTTACAGCATGAAGTGAATGCATGTGAATATACACAGGTGCATTGCATTAAACAAGTCCAATGAGCGTGAAAAAAATGGCCGGCTTGCCTGCTTTCATCCATCATTTGTTCTAAATTTATAATTAATCAATGAGCTGAGGTGGAGTCTTAGCCAGTGGTACCATCAGGGGTGTGTAATGCACTTTAGGGTAGACAGCCAATCAGCTGCCAGATTCAATCTGTCAATCAAACACAGCAGCCAATCAGAGAGCTGGCCATTGATCAGCAGGCCCTTTATGACATCACAGACAGACCCACGGAACTCTCTGTGCTTGTCTGCTGGCTGGCTGTCAGTTGGGTGGGTGGGCGGCAGAGGGGGAGGATGTACGTCTCGTTTCTCCTGAAAATTGCGGTTTTTCGGCGTTTCCGGAAAAAGTCGCGGTCCGACGCGCAAAAGTGGGGTATCGTAGAAATCGCCTTTTAAAGACGCACCTTTCTGGCCCCACAAAAATGGGCATTTCAAATTAGAAACAAGTCAAATGAACAAAATAGTGTGAATAAGTAAGTATTTCAGGGGTGAGTTAGCAGGTTATTGGGGTAGTAAGTCCTGATTTTTTTGGAGGTTGCATTGACCACTACGCCATTCAAATTAGGCAGGCTTTGGCATAAGCAGTTAGGCCCCGTAGGATGATTTTAGCTAAAATGTGCCCCAAACACTCAAACCGGCTTGTATCTTGCAATGGAAAATATGGGAAACATGACTTAGACAGCAAATGATACACTGTATGCCATGTTTCCAAATTTTTATGCACAGTGGTTACAGCATGAAGCGAATGCATGTGAATATACAAAGGTGCATTGCATTAAACAAGTCCAATGAGCGTGAAAAAAATGGCCGGCCTGCCTGCTTTCATCCATCATTTGTTCTAAATTTATAATTAATCAATGAGCTGAGGTGGAGTCTTAGCCAGTGGTACCATCAGGGGTGTGTAATGCACTTTAGGGTAGACAGCCAATCAGCTGCCAGATTCAATCTGTCAATCAAACACAGCAGCCAATCAGAGAGCTGGCCATTGATCAGCAGGCCCTTTATGACATCACAGACAGACCCACGGAACTCTCTGTGCTTGTCTGCTGGCTGGCTGTCAGTTGGGTGGGTGGGCGGCAGAGGGGGAGGATGTACGTCTCGTTTCTCCTGAAAATTGCGGTTTTTCAGCGTTTCCGGAAAAAGTCGCGGTCCGACGCGCAAAAGTGGGGTATCGTAGAAATCGCCTTTTAAAGACGCACCTTTCTGGCCCCACAAAAATGGGCATTTCAAATTAGAAACAAGTCAAATGAACAAAATAGTGTGAATAAGTAAGTATTTCAGGGGTGAGTTAGCAGGTTATTGGGGTAGTAAGTCCTGATTTTTTTGGAGGTTGCATTGACCACTACGCCATTCAAATTAGGCAGGCTTTGGCATAAGCAGTTAGGCCCCGTAGGATGATTTTAGCTAAAATGTGCCCCAAACACTCAAACCGGCTTGTATCTTGCAATGGAAAATATGGGAAACATGACTTAGACAGCAAATGATACACTGTATGCCATGTTTCCAAATTTTTATGCACAGTGGTTACAGCATGAAGCGAATGCATGTGAATATACAAAGGTGCATTGCATTAAACAAGTCCAATGAGCGTGAAAAAAATGGCCGGCCTGCCTGCTTTCATCCATCATTTGTTCTAAATTTATAATTAATCAATGAGCTGAGGTGGAGTCTTAGCCAGTGGTACCATCAGGGGTGTGTAATGCACTTTAGGGTAGACAGCCAATCAGCTGCCAGATTCAATCTGTCAATCAAACACAGCAGCCAATCAGAGAGCTGGCCATTGATCAGCAGGCCCTTTATGACATCACAGACAGACCCACGGAACTCTCTGTGCTTGTCTGCTGGCTGGCTGTCAGTTGGGTGGGTGGGCGGCAGAGGGGGAGGATGTACGTCTCGTTTCTCCTGAAAATTGCGGTTTTTCAGCGTTTCCGGAAAAAGTCGCGGTCCGACGCGCAAAAGTGGGGTATCGTAGAAATCGCCTTTTAAAGACGCACCTTTCTGGCCCCACAAAAATGGGCATTTCAAATTAGAAACAAGTCAAATGAACAAAATAGTGTGAATAAGTAAGTATTTCAGGGGTGAGTTAGCAGGTTATTGGGGTAGTAAGTCCTGATTTTTTTGGAGGTTGCAGTGACCACTACGCCATTCAAAATAGGCAGGCTTTAGCATAAGCATTTAGGCCCCGTAGGATGATTTTAGCTAAAATGTGCCCCAAACACTCAAACCGGCTTGTATCTTGCAATGGAAAATATGGGAAACATGACTTAGACAGCAAATGATACACTGTATGCCATGTTTCCAAATTTTTATGCACAGTGGTTACAGCATGAAGTGAATGCATGTGAATATACACAGGTGCATTGCATTAAACAAGTCCAATGAGCGTGAAAAAAATGGCCGGCCTGCCTGCTTTCATCCATCATTTGTTCTAAATTTATAATTAATCAATGAGCTGAGGTGGAGTCTTAGCCAGTGGTACCATCAGGGGTGTGTAATGCACTTTAGGGTAGACAGCCAATCAGCTGCCAGATTCAATCTGTCAATCAAACACAGCAGCCAATCAGAGAGCTGGCCATTGATCAGCAGGCCCTTTATGACATCACAGACAGACCCACGGAACTCTCTGTGCTTGTCTGCTGGCTGGCTGTCAGTTGGGTGGGTGGGCGGCAGAGGGGGAGGATGTACGTCTCGTTTCTCCTGAAAATTGCGGTTTTTCGGCGTTTCCGGAAAAAGTCGCGGTCCGACGCGCAAAAGTGGGGTATCGTAGAAATCGCCTTTTAAAGACGCACCTTTCTGGCCCCACAAAAATGGGCATTTCAAATTAGAAACAAGTCAAATGAACAAAATAGTGTGAATAAGTAAGTATTTCAGGGGTGAGTTAGCAGGTTATTGGGGTAGTAAGTCCTGATTTTTTTGGAGGTTGCAGTGACCACTACGCCATTCAAAATAGGCAGGCTTTAGCATAAGCAGTTAGGCCCCGTAGGATGATTTTAGCTAAAATGTGCCCCAAACACTCAAACCGGCTTGTATCTTGCAATGGAAAATATGGGAAACATGACTTAGACAGCAAATGATACACTGTATGCCATGTTTCCAAATTTTTATGCACAGTGGTTACAGCATGAAGCGAATGCATGTGAATATACAAAGGTGCATTGCATTAAACAAGTCCAATGAGCGTGAAAAAAATGGCCGGCCTGCCTGTTTTCATCCATCATTTGTTCTAAATTTATAATTAATCAATGAGCTGAGGTGGAGTCTTAGCCAGTGGTACCATCAGGGGTGTGTAATGCACTTTAGGGTAGACAGCCAATCAGCTGCCAGATTCAATCTGTCAATCAAACACAGCAGCCAATCAGAGAGCTGGCCATTGATCAGCAGGCCCTTTATGACATCACAGACAGACCCACGGAACTCTCTGTGCTTGTCTGCTGGCTGGCTGTCAGTTGGGTGGGTGGGCGGCAGAGGGGGAGGATGTACGTCTCGTTTCTCCTGAAAATTGCGGTTTTTCAGCGTTTCCGGAAAAAGTCGCGGTCCGACGCGCAAAAGTGGGGTATCGTAGAAATCGCCTTTTAAAGACGCACCTTTCTGGCCCCACAAAAATGGGCATTTCAAATTAGAAACAAGTCAAATGAACAAAATAGTGTGAATAAGTAAGTATTTCAGGGGTGAGTTAGCAGGTTATTGGGGTAGTAAGTCCTGATTTTTTTGGAGGTTGCAGTGACCACTACGCCATTCAAAATAGGCAGGCTTTAGCATAAGCATTTAGGCCCCGTAGGATGATTTTAGCTAAAATGTGCCCCAAACACTCAAACCGGCTTGTATCTTGCAATGGAAAATATGGGAAACATGACTTAGACAGCAAATGATACACTGTATGCCATGTTTCCAAATTTTTATGCACAGTGGTTACAGCATGAAGTGAATGCATGTGAATATACACAGGTGCATTGCATTAAACAAGTCCAATGAGCGTGAAAAAAATGGCCGGCCTGCCTGCTTTCATCCATCATTTGTTCTAAATTTATAATTAATCAATGAGCTGAGGTGGAGTCTTAGCCAGTGGTACCATCAGGGGTGTGTAATGCACTTTAGGGTAGACAGCCAATCAGCTGCCAGATTCAATCTGTCAATCAAACACAGCAGCCAATCAGAGAGCTGGCCATTGATCAGCAGGCCCTTTATAACATCACAGACAGACCCACGGAACTCTCTGTGCTTGTCTGCTGGCTGGCTGTCAGTTGGGTGGGTGGGCGGCAGAGGGGGAGGATGTACGTCTCGTTTCTCCTGAAAATTGCGGTTTTTCAGCGTTTCCGGAAAAAGTCGCGGTCCGACGCGCAAAAGTGGGGTATCGTAGAAATCGCCTTTTAAAGACGCACCTTTCTGGCCCCACAAAAATGGGCATTTCAAATTAGAAACAAGTCAAATGAACAAAATAGTGTGAATAAGTAAGTATTTCAGGGGTGAGTTAGCAGGTTATTGGGGTAGTAAGTCCTGATTTTTTTGGAGGTTGCATTGACCACTACGCCATTCAAAATAGGCAGGCTTTGGCATAAGCAGTTAGGCCCCGTAGGATGATTTTAGCTAAAATGTGCCCCAAACACTCAAACCGGCTTGTATCTTGCAATGGAAAATATGGGAAACATGACTTAGACAGCAAATGATACACTGTATGCCATGTTTCCAAATTTTTATGCACAGTGGTTACAGCATGAAGTGAATGCATGTGAATATACACAGGTGCATTGCATTAAACAAGTCCAATGAGCGTGAAAAAAATGGCCGGCCTGCCTGCTTTCATCCATCATTTGTTCTAAATTTATAATTAATCAATGAGCTGAGGTGGAGTCTTAGCCAGTGGTACCATCAGGGGTGTGTAATGCACTTTAGGGTAGACAGCCAATCAGCTGCCAGATTCAATCTGTCAATCAAACACAGCAGCCAATCAGAGAGCTGGCCATTGATCAGCAGGCCCTTTATGACATCACAGACAGACCCACGGAACTCTCTGTGCTTGTCTGCTGGCTGGCTGTCAGTTGGGTGGGTGGGCGGCAGAGGGGGAGGATGTACGTCTCGTTTCTCCTGAAAATTGCGGTTTTTCAGCGTTTCCGGAAAAAGTCGCGGTCCGACGCGCAAAAGTGGGGTATCGTAGAAATCGCCTTTTAAAGACGCACCTTTCTGGTGCCACAAAAATGGGCATTTCAAATTAGAAACAAGTCAAATGAACAAAATAGTGTGAATAAGTAAGTATTTCAGGGGTGAGTTAGCAGGTTATTGGGGTAGTAAGTCCTGATTTTTTTGGAGGTTGCATTGACCACTACGCCATTCAAAATAGGCAGGCTTTGGCATAAGCAGTTAGGCCCCGTAGGATGATTTTAGCTAAAATGTGCCCCAAACACTCAAACCGGCTTGTATCTTGCAATGGAAAATATGGGAAACATGACTTAGACAGCAAATGATACACTGTATGCCATGTTTCCAAATTTTTATGCACAGTGGTTACAGCATGAAGTGAATGCATGTGAATATACACAGGTGCATTGCATTAAACAAGTCCAATGAGCGTGAAAAAAATGGCCGGCCTGCCTGCTTTCATCCATCATTTGTTCTAAATTTATAATTAATCAATGAGCTGAGGTGGAGTCTTAGCCAGTGGTACCATCAGGGGTGTGTAATGCACTTTAGGGTAGACAGCCAATCAGCTGCCAGATTCAATCTGTCAATCAAACACAGCAGCCAATCAGAGAGCTGGCCATTGATCAGCAGGCCCTTTATGACATCACAGACAGACCCACGGAACTCTCTGTGCTTGTCTGCTGGCTGGCTGTCAGTTGGGTGGGTGGGCGGCAGAGGGGGAGGATGTACGTCTCGTTTCTCCTGAAAATTGCGGTTTTTCGGCGTTTCTGGAAAAAGTCGCGGTCCGACGCGCAAAAGTGGGGTATCGTAGAAATCGCCTTTTAAAGACGCACCTTTCTGGCCCCACAAAAATGGGCATTTCAAATTAGAAACAAGTCAAATGAACAAAATAGTGTGAATAAGTAAGTATTTCAGGGGTGAGTTAGCAGGTTATTGGGGTAGTAAGTCCTGATTTTTTTGGAGGTTGCATTGACCACTACGCCATTCAAAATAGGCAGGCTTTGGCATAAGCAGTTAGGCCCCGTAGGATGATTTTAGCTAAAATGTGCCCCAAACACTCAAACCGGCTTGTATCTTGCAATGGAAAATATGGGAAACATGACTTAGACAGCAAATGATACACTGTATGCCATGTTTCCAAATTTTTATGCACAGTGGTTACAGCATGAAGCGAATGCATGTGAATATACAAAGGTGCATTGCATTAAACAAGTCCAATGAGCGTGAAAAAAATGGCCGGCCTGCCTGCTTTCATCCATCATTTGTTCTAAATTTATAATTAATCAATGGGCTGAGGTGGAGTCTTAGCCAGTGGTACCATCAGGGGTGTGTAATGCACTTTAGGGTAGACAGCCAATCAGCTGCCAGATTCAATCTGTCAATCAAACACAGCAGCCAATCAGAGAGCTGGCCATTGATCAGCAGGCCCTTTATGACATCACAGACAGACCCACGGAACTCTCTGTGCTTGTCTGCTGGCTGGCTGTCAGTTGGGTGGGTGGGCGGCAGAGGGGGAGGATGTACGTCTCGTTTCTCCTGAAAATTGCGGTTTTTCAGCGTTTCCGGAAAAAGTCGCGGTCCGACGCGCAAAAGTGGGGTATCGTAGAAATCGCCTTTTAAAGACGCACCTTTCTGGCCCCACAAAAATGGGCATTTCAAATTAGAAACAAGTCAAATGAACAAAATAGTGTGAATAAGTAAGTATTTGAGGGGTGAGTTAGCAGGTTATTGGGGTAGTAAGTCCTGATTTTTTTGGAGGTTGCAGTGACCACTACGCCATTCAAAATAGGCAGGCTTTAGCATAAGCATTTAGGCCCCGTAGGATGATTTTAGCTAAAATGTGCCCCAAACACTCAAACCGGCTTGTATCTTGCAATGGAAAATATGGGAAACATGACTTAGACAGCAAATGATACACTGTATGCCATGTTTCCAAATTTTTATGCACAGTGGTTACAGCATGAAGTGAATGCATGTGAATATACACAGGTGCATTGCATTAAACAAGTCCAATGAGCGTGAAAAAAATGGCCGGCCTGCCTGCTTTCATCCATCATTTGTTCTAAATTTATAATTAATCAATGAGCTGAGGTGGAGTCTTAGCCAGTGGTACCATCAGGGGTGTGTAATGCACTTTAGGGTAGACAGCCAATCAGCTGCCAGATTCAATCTGTCAATCAAACACAGCAGCCAATCAGAGAGCTGGCCATTGATCAGCAGGCCCTTTATGACATCACAGACAGACCCACGGAACTCTCTGTGCTTGTCTGCTGGCTGGCTGTCAGTTGGGTGGGTGGGCGGCAGAGGGGGAGGATGTACGTCTCGTTTCTCCTGAAAATTGCGGTTTTTCAGCGTTTCTGGAAAAAGTCGCGGTCCGACGCGCAAAAGTTGGGTATCGTAGAAATCGCCTTTTAAAGACGCACCTTTCTGGCCCCACAAAAATGGGCATTTCAAATTAGAAACAAGTCAAATGAACAAAATAGTGTGAATAAGTAAGTATTTCAGGGGTGAGTTAGCAGGTTATTGGGGTAGTAAGTCCTGATTTTTTTGGAGGTTGCAGTGACCACTACGCCATTCAAAATAGGCAGGCTTTAGCATAAGCAGTTAGGCCCCGTAGGATGATTTTAGCTAAAATGTGCCCCAAACACTCAAACCGGCTTGTATCTTGCAATGGAAAATATGGGAAACATGACTTAGACAGCAAATGATACACTGTATGCCATGTTTCCAAATTTTTATGCACAGTGGTTACAGCATGAAGTGAATGCATGTGAATATACACAGGTGCATTGCATTAAACAAGTCCAATGAGCGTGAAAAAAATGGCCGGCCTGCCTGCTTTCATCCATCATTTGTTCTAAATTTATAATTAATCAATGAGCTGAGGTGGAGTCTTAGCCAGTGGTACCATCAGGGGTGTGTAATGCACTTTAGGGTAGACAGCCAATCAGCTGCCAGATTCAATCTGTCAATCAAACACAGCAGCCAATCAGAGAGCTGGCCATTGATCAGCAGGCCCTTTATGACATCACAGACAGACCCACGGAACTCTCTGTGCTTGTCTGCTGGCTGGCTGTCAGTTGGGTGGGTGGGCGGCAGAGGGGGAGGATGTACGTCTCGTTTCTCCTGAAAATTGCGGTTTTTCGGCGTTTCCGGAAAAAGTCGCGGTCCGACGCGCAAAAGTGGGGTATCGTAGAAATCGCCTTTTAAAGACGCACCTTTCTGGCCCCACAAAAATGGGCATTTCAAATTAGAAACAAGTCAAATGAACAAAATAGTGTGAATAAGTAAGTATTTCAGGGGTGAGTTAGCAGGTTATTGGGGTAGTAAGTCCTGATTTTTTTGGAGGTTGCATTGACCACTACGCCATTCAAAATAGGCAGGCTTTGGCATAAGCAGTTAGGCCCCGTAGGATGATTTTAGCTAAAATGTGCCCCAAACACTCAAACCGGCTTGTATCTTGCAATGGAAAATATGGGAAACATGACTTAGACAGCAAATGATACACTGTATGCCATGTTTCCAAATTTTTATGCACAGTGGTTACAGCATGAAGCGAATGCATGTGAATATACAAAGGTGCATTGCATTAAACAAGTCCAATGAGCGTGAAAAAAATGGCCGGCCTGCCTGCTTTCATCCATCATTTGTTCTAAATTTATAATTAATCAATGGGCTGAGGTGGAGTCTTAGCCAGTGGTACCATCAGGGGTGTGTAATGCACTTTAGGGTAGACAGCCAATCAGCTGCCAGATTCAATCTGTCAATCAAACACAGCAGCCAATCAGAGAGCTGGCCATTGATCAGCAGGCCCTTTATGACATCACAGACAGACCCACGGAACTCTCTGTGCTTGTCTGCTGGCTGGCTGTCAGTTGGGTGGGTGGGCGGCAGAGGGGGAGGATGTACGTCTCGTTTCTCCTGAAAATTGCGGTTTTTCAGCGTTTCCGGAAAAAGTCGCGGTCCGACGCGCAAAAGTGGGGTATCGTAGAAATCGCCTTTTAAAGACGCACCTTTCTGGCCCCACAAAAATGGGCATTTCAAATTAGAAACAAGTCAAATGAACAAAATAGTGTGAATAAGTAAGTATTTGAGGGGTGAGTTAGCAGGTTATTGGGGTAGTAAGTCCTGATTTTTTTGGAGGTTGCAGTGACCACTACGCCATTCAAAATAGGCAGGCTTTAGCATAAGCATTTAGGCCCCGTAGGATGATTTTAGCTAAAATGTGCCCCAAACACTCAAACCGGCTTGTATCTTGCAATGGAAAATATGGGAAACATGACTTAGACAGCAAATGATACACTGTATGCCATGTTTCCAAATTTTTATGCACAGTGGTTACAGCATGAAGTGAATGCATGTGAATATACACAGGTGCATTGCATTAAACAAGTCCAATGAGCGTGAAAAAAATGGCCGGCCTGCCTGCTTTCATCCATCATTTGTTCTAAATTTATAATTAATCAATGAGCTGAGGTGGAGTCTTAGCCAGTGGTACCATCAGGGGTGTGTAATGCACTTTAGGGTAGACAGCCAATCAGCTGCCAGATTCAATCTGTCAATCAAACACAGCAGCCAATCAGAGAGCTGGCCATTGATCAGCAGGCCCTTTATGACATCACAGACAGACCCACGGAACTCTCTGTGCTTGTCTGCTGGCTGGCTGTCAGTTGGGTGGGTGGGCGGCAGAGGGGGAGGATGTACGTCTCGTTTCTCCTGAAAATTGCGGTTTTTCAGCGTTTCTGGAAAAAGTCGCGGTCCGACGCGCAAAAGTTGGGTATCGTAGAAATCGCCTTTTAAAGACGCACCTTTCTGGCCCCACAAAAATGGGCATTTCAAATTAGAAACAAGTCAAATGAACAAAATAGTGTGAATAAGTAAGTATTTCAGGGGTGAGTTAGCAGGTTATTGGGGTAGTAAGTCCTGATTTTTTTGGAGGTTGCAGTGACCACTACGCCATTCAAAATAGGCAGGCTTTAGCATAAGCAGTTAGGCCCCGTAGGATGATTTTAGCTAAAATGTGCCCCAAACACTCAAACCGGCTTGTATCTTGCAATGGAAAATATGGGAAACATGACTTAGACAGCAAATGATACACTGTATGCCATGTTTCCAAATTTTTATGCACAGTGGTTACAGCATGAAGTGAATGCATGTGAATATACACAGGTGCATTGCATTAAACAAGTCCAATGAGCGTGAAAAAAATGGCCGGCCTGCCTGCTTTCATCCATCATTTGTTCTAAATTTATAATTAATCAATGAGCTGAGGTGGAGTCTTAGCCAGTGGTACCATCAGGGGTGTGTAATGCACTTTAGGGTAGACAGCCAATCAGCTGCCAGATTCAATCTGTCAATCAAACACAGCAGCCAATCAGAGAGCTGGCCATTGATCAGCAGGCCCTTTATGACATCACAGACAGACCCACGGAACTCTCTGTGCTTGTCTGCTGGCTGGCTGTCAGTTGGGTGGGTGGGCGGCAGAGGGGGAGGATGTACGTCTCGTTTCTCCTGAAAATTGCGGTTTTTCGGCGTTTCCGGAAAAAGTCGCGGTCCGACGCGCAAAAGTGGGGTATCGTAGAAATCGCCTTTTAAAGACGCACCTTTCTGGCCCCACAAAAATGGGCATTTCAAATTAGAAACAAGTCAAATGAACAAAATAGTGTGAATAAGTAAGTATTTCAGGGGTGAGTTAGCAGGTTATTGGGGTAGTAAGTCCTGATTTTTTTGGAGGTTGCAGTGACCACTACGCCATTCAAAATAGGCAGTCTTTGGCATAAGCAGTTAGGCCCCGTAGGATGATTTTAGCTAAAATGTGCCCCAAACACTCAAACCGGCTTGTATCTTGCAATGGAAAATATGGGAAACATGACTTAGACAGCAAATGATACACTGTATGCCATGTTTCCAAATTTTTATGCACAGTGGTTACAGCATGAAGCGAATGCATGTGAATATACAAAGGTGCATTGCATTAAACAAGTCCAATGAGCGTGAAAAAAATGGCCGGCCTGCCTGCTTTCATCCATCATTTGTTCTAAATTTATAATTAATCAATGAGCTGAGGTGGAGTCTTAGCCAGTGGTACCATCAGGGGTGTGTAATGCACTTTAGGGTAGACAGCCAATCAGCTGCCAGATTCAATCTGTCAATCAAACACAGCAGCCAATCAGAGAGCTGGCCATTGATCAGCAGGCCCTTTATGACATCACAGACAGACCCATGGAACTCTCTGTGCTTGTCTGCTGGCTGGCTGTCAGTTGGGTGGGTGGGCGGCAGAGGGGGAGGATGTACGTCTCGTTTCTCCTGAAAATTGCGGTTTTTCGGCGTTTCCGGAAAAAGTCGCGGTCCGACGCGCAAAAGTGGGGTATCGTAGAAATCGCCTTTTAAAGACGCACCTTTCTGGCCCCACAAAAATGGGCATTTCAAATTAGAAACAAGTCAAATGAACAAAATAGTGTGAATAAGTAAGTATTTCAGGGGTTAGTTAGCAGGTTATTGGGGTAGTAAGTCCTGATTTTTTTGGAGGTTGCAGTGACCACTACGCCATTCAAAATAGGCAGGCTTTAGCATAAGCAGTTAGGCCCCGTAGGATGATTTTAGCTAAAATGTTCCCCAAACACTCAAACCGGCTTGTATCTTGCAATGGAAAATATGGGAAACATGACTTAGACAGCAAATGATACACTGTATGCCATGTTTCCAAATTTTTATGCACAGTGGTTACAGCATGAAGCGAATGCATGTGAATATACAAAGGTGCATTGCATTAAACAAGTCCAATGAGCGTGAAAAAAATGGCCGGCCTGCCTGCTTTCATCCATCATTTGTTCTAAATTTATAATTAATCAATGAGCTGAGGTGGAGTCTTAGCCAGTGGTACCATCAGGGGTGTGTAATGCACTTTAGGGTAGACAGCCAATCAGCTGCCAGATTCAATCTGTCAATCAAACACAGCAGCCAATCAGAGAGCTGGCCATTGATCAGCAGGCCCTTTATGACATCACAGACAGACCCACGGAACTCTCTGTGCTTGTCTGCTGGCTGGCTGTCAGTTGGGTGGGTGGGCGGCAGAGGGGGAGGATGTACGTCTCGTTTCTCCTGAAAATTGCGGTTTTTCAGCGTTTCCGGAAAAAGTCGCGGTCCGACGCGCAAAAGTGGGGTATCGTAGAAATCGCCTTTTAAAGACGCACCTTTCTGGCCCCACAAAAATGGGCATTTCAAATTAGAAACAAGTCAAATGAACAAAATAGTGTGAATAAGTAAGTATTTCAGGGGTGAGTTAGCAGGTTATTGGGGTAGTAAGTCCTGATTTTTTTGGAGGTTGCAGTGACCACTACGCCATTCAAAATAGGCAGGCTTTAGCATAAGCAGTTAGGCCCCGTAGGATGATTTTAGCTAAAATGTGCCCCAAACACTCAAACCGGCTTGTATCTTGCAATGGAAAATATGGGAAACATGACTTAGACAGCAAATGATACACTGTATGCCATGTTTCCAAATTTTTATGCACAGTGGTTACAGCATGAAGTGAATGCATGTGAATATACACAGGTGCATTGCATTAAACAAGTCCAATGAGCGTGAAAAAAATGGCCGGCCTGCCTGCTTTCATCCATCATTTGTTCTAAATTTATAATTAATCAATGAGCTGAGGTGGAGTCTTAGCCAGTGGTACCATCAGGGGTGTGTAATGCACTTTAGGGTAGACAGCCAATCAGCTGCCAGATTCAATCTGTCAATCAAACACAGCAGCCAATCAGAGAGCTGGCCATTGATCAGCAGGCCCTTTATGACATCACAGACAGACCCACGGAACTCTCTGTGCTTGTCTGCTGGCTGGCTGTCAGTTCGGTGGGTGGGCGGCAGAGGGGGAGGATGTACGTCTCGTTTCTCCTGAAAATTGCGTTTTTTCTGCGTTTCCGGAAAAAGTCGCGGTCCGACGCGCAAAAGTGGGGTATCGTAGAAATCGCCTTTTAAAGACGCACCTTTCTGGCCCCACAAAAATGGGCATTTCAAATTAGAAACAAGTCAAATGAACAAAATAGTGTGAATAAGTAAGTATTTCAGGGGTGAGTTAGCAGGTTATTGGGGTAGTAAGTCCTGATTTTTTTGGAGGTTGCAGTGACCACTACGCCATTCAAAATAGGCAGGCTTTAGCATAAGCAGTTAGGCCCCGTAGGATGATTTTAGCTAAAATGTGCCCCAAACACTCAAACCGGCTTGTATCTTGCAATGGAAAATATGGGAAACATGACTTAGACAGCAAATGATACACTGTATGCCATGTTTCCAAATTTTTATGCACAGTGGTTACAGCATGAAGCGAATGCATGTGAATATACAAAGGTGCATTGCATTAAACAAGTCCAATGAGCGTGAAAAAAATGGCCGGCCTGCCTGCTTTCATCCATCATTTGTTCTAAATTTATAATTAATCAATGAGCTGAGGTGGAGTCTTAGCCAGTGGTACCATCAGGGGTGTGTAATGCACTTTAGGGTAGACAGCCAATCAGCTGCCAGATTCAATCTGTCAATCAAACACAGCAGCCAATCAGAGAGCTGGCCATTGATCAGCAGGCCCTTTATGACATCACAGACAGACCCACGGAACTCTCTGTGCTTGTCTGCTGGCTGGCTGTCAGTTGGGTGGGTGGGCGGCAGAGGGGGAGGATGTACGTCTCGTTTCTCCTGAAAATTGCGGTTTTTCAGCGTTTCCGGAAAAAGTCGCGGTCCGACGCGCAAAAGTGGGGTATCGTAGAAATCGCCTTTTAAAGACGCACCTTTCTGGCCCCACAAAAATGGGCATTTCAAATTAGAAACAAGTCAAATGAACAAAATAGTGTGAATAAGTAAGTATTTCAGGGGTGAGTTAGTAGATTATTGGGGTAGTAAGTCCTGATTTTTTTGGAGGTTGCAGTGACCACTACGCCATTCAAAATAGGCAGGCTTTAGCATAAGCATTTAGGCCCCGTAGGATGATTTTAGCTAAAATGTGCCCCAAACACTCAAACCGGCTTGTATCTTGCAATGGAAAATATGGGAAACATGACTTAGACAGCAAATGATACACTGTATGCCATGTTTCCAAATTTTTATGCACAGTGGTTACAGCATGAAGTGAATGCATGTGAATATACACAGGTGCATTGCATTAAACAAGTCCAATGAGCGTGAAAAAAATTGCCGGCCTGCCTGCTTTCATCCATCATTTGTTCTAAATTTATAATTAATCAATGAGCTGAGGTGGAGTCTTAGCCAGTGGTACCATCAGGGGTGTGTAATGCACTTTAGGGTAGACAGCCAATCAGCTGCCAGATTCAATCTGTCAATCAAACACAGCAGCCAATCAGAGAGCTGGCCATTGATCAGCAGGCCCTTTATGACATCACAGACAGACCCACGGAACTCTCTGTGCTTGTCTGCTGGCTGGCTGTCAGTTGGGTGGGTGGGCGGCAGAGGGGGAGGATGTACGTCTCGTTTCTCCTGAAAATTGCGGTTTTTCGGCGTTTCTGGAAAAAGTCGCGGTCCGACGCGCAAAAGTGGGGTATCGTAGAAATCGCCTTTTAAAGACGCACCTTTCTGGCCCCACAAAAATGGGCATTTCAAATTAGAAACAAGTCAAATGAACAAAATAGTGTGAATAAGTAAGTATTTCAGGGGTGAGTTAGCAGGTTATTGGGGTAGTAAGTCCTGATTGTTTTGGAGGTTGCAGTGACCACTACGCCATTCAAAATAGGCAGGCTTTAGCATAAGCAGTTAGGCCCCGTAGGATGATTTTAGCTAAAATGTGCCCCAAACACTCAAACCGGCTTGTATCTTGCAATGGAAAATATGGGAAACATGACTTAGACAGCAAATGATACACTGTATGCCATGTTTCCAAATTTTTATGCACAGTGGTTACAACATGAAGTGAATGCATGTGAATATACACAGGTGCATTGCATTAAACAAGTCCAATGAGCGTGAAAAAAATGGCCGGCCTGCCTGCTTTCATCCATCATTTGTTCTAAATTTATAATTAATCAATGAGCTGAGGTGGAGTCTTAGCCAGTGGTACCATCAGGGGTGTGTAATGCACTTTAGGGTAGACAGCCAATCAGCTGCCAGATTCAATCTGTCAATCAAACACAGCAGCCAATCAGAGAGCTGGCCATTGATCAGCAGGCCCTTTATGACATCACAGACAGACCCACGGAACTCTCTGTGCTTGTCTGCTGGCTGGCTGTCAGTTGGGTGGGTGGGCGGCAGAGGGGGAGGATGTACGTCTCGTTTCTCCTGAAAATTGCGGTTTTTCAGCGTTTCCGGAAAAAGTCGCGGTCCGACGCGCAAAAGTGGGGTATCGTAGAAATCGCCTTTTAAAGACGCACCTTTCTGGCCCCACAAAAATGGGCATTTCAAATTAGAAACAAGTCAAATGAACAAAATAGTGTGAATAAGTAAGTATTTCAGGGGTGAGTTAGTAGATTATTGGGGTAGTAAGTCCTGATTTTTTTGGAGGTTGCAGTGACCACTACGCCATTCAAAATAGGCAGGCTTTAGCATAAGCATTTAGGCCCCGTAGGATGATTTTAGCTAAAATGTGCCCCAAACACTCAAACCGGCTTGTATCTTGCAATGGAAAATATGGGAAACATGACTTAGACAGCAAATGATACACTGTATGCCATGTTTCCAAATTTTTATGCACAGTGGTTACAGCATGAAGTGAATGCATGTGAATATACACAGGTGCATTGCATTAAACAAGTCCAATGAGCGTGAAAAAAATGGCCGGCCTGCCTGCTTTCATCCATCATTTGTTCTAAATTTATAATTAATCAATGAGCTGAGGTGGAGTCTTAGCCAGTGGTACCATCAGGGGTGTGTAATGCACTTTAGGGTAGACAGCCAATCAGCTGCCAGATTCAATCTGTCAATCAAACACAGCAGCCAATCAGAGAGCTGGCCATTGATCAGCAGGCCCTTTATGACATCACAGACAGACCCACGGAACTCTCTGTGCTTGTCTGCTGGCTGGCTGTCAGTTGGGTGGGTGGGCGGCAGAGGGGGAGGATGTACGTCTCGTTTCTCCTGAAAATTGCGGTTTTTCGGCGTTTCTGGAAAAAGTCGCGGTCCGACGCGCAAAAGTGGGGTATCGTAGAAATCGCCTTTTAAAGACGCACCTTTCTGGCCCCACAAAAATGGGCATTTCAAATTAGAAACAAGTCAAATGAACAAAATAGTGTGAATAAGTAAGTATTTCAGGGGTGAGTTAGCAGGTTATTGGGGTAGTAAGTCCTGATTGTTTTGGAGGTTGCAGTGACCACTACGCCATTCAAAATAGGCAGGCTTTAGCATAAGCAGTTAGGCCCCGTAGGATGATTTTAGCTAAAATGTGCCCCAAACACTCAAACCGGCTTGTATCTTGCAATGGAAAATATGGGAAACATGACTTAGACAGCAAATGATACACTGTATGCCATGTTTCCAAATTTTTATGCACAGTGGTTACAACATGAAGTGAATGCATGTGAATATACACAGGTGCATTGCATTAAACAAGTCCAATGAGCGTGAAAAAAATGGCCGGCCTGCCTGCTTTCATCCATCATTTGTTCTAAATTTATAATTAATCAATGAGCTGAGGTGGAGTCTTAGCCAGTGGTACCATCAGGGGTGTGTAATGCACTTTAGGGTAGACAGCCAATCAGCTGCCAGATTCAATCTGTCAATCAAACACAGCAGCAAAACAGAGAGCTGGCCATTGATCAGCAGGCCCTTTATGACATCACAGACAGACCCACGGAACTCTCTGTGCTTGTCTGCTGGCTGGCTGTCAGTTGGGTGGGTGGGCGGCAGAGGGGGAGGATGTACGTCTCGTTTCTCCTGAAAATTGCGGTTTTTCGGCGTTTCCGGAAAAAGTCGCGGTCCGACGCGCAAAAGTGGGGTATCGTAGAAATCGGCTTTTAAAGACGCACCTTTCTGGCCCCACAAAAATGGGCATTTCAAATTAGAAACAAGTCAAATGAACAAAATAGTGTGAATAAGTAAGTATTTCAGGGGTGAGTTAGCAGGTTATTGGGGTAGTAAGTCCTGATTTTTTTGGAGGTTGCAGTGACCACTACGCCATTCAAAATAGGCAGGCTTTGGCATAAGCAGTTAGGCCCCGTAGGATGATTTTAGCTAAAATGTGCCCCAAACACTCAAACCGGCTTGTATCTTGCAATGGAAAATATGGGAAACATGACTTAGACAGCAAATGATACACTGTATGCCATGTTTCCAAATTTTTATGCACAGTGGTTACAGCATGAAGCGAATGCATGTGAATATACAAAGGTGCATTGCATTAAACAAGTCCAATGAGCGTGAAAAAAATGGCCGGCCTGCCTGCTTTCATCCATCATTTGTTCTAAATTTATAATTAATCAATGAGCTGAGGTGGAGTCTTAGCCAGTGGTACCATCAGGGGTGTGTAATGCACTTTAGGGTAGACAGCCAATCAGCTGCCAGATTCAATCTGTCAATCAAACACAGCAGCCAATCAGAGAGCTGGCCATTGATCAGCAGGCCCTTTATGACATCACAGACAGACCCACGGAACTCTCTGTGCTTGTCTGCTGGCTGGCTGTCAGTTGGGTGGGTGGGCGGCAGAGGGGGAGGATGTACGTCTCGTTTCTCCTGAAAATTGCGGTTTTTCGGCGTTTCCGGAAAAAGTCGCGGTCCGACGCGCAAAAGTGGGGTATCGTAGAAATCGCCTTTTAAAGACGCACCTTTCTGGCACAACAAAAATGGGCATTTCAAATTAGAAACAAGTCAAATGAACAAAATAGTGTGAATAAGTAAGTATTTCAGGGGTGAGTTAGCAGGTTATTGGGGTAGTAAGTCCTGATTTTTTTGGAGGTTGCAGTGACCACTACGCCATTCAAAATAGGCAGGCTTTAGCATAAGCAGTTAGGCCCCGTAGGATGATTTTAGCTAAAATGTTCCCCAAACACTCAAACCGGCTTGTATCTTGCAATGGAAAATATGGGAAACATGACTTAGACAGCAAATGATACACTGTATGCCATGTTTCCAAATTTTTATGCACAGTGGTTACAGCATGAAGCGAATGCATGTGAATATACAAAGGTGCATTGCATTAAACAAGTCCAATGAGCGTGAAAAAAATGGCCGGCCTGCCTGCTTTCATCCATCATTTGTTCTAAATTTATAATTAATCAATGAGCTGAGGTGGAGTCTTAGCCAGTGGTACCATCAGGGGTGTGTAATGCACTTTAGGGTAGACAGCCAATCAGCTGCCAGATTCAATCTGTCAATCAAACACAGCAGCCAATTAGAGAGCTGGCCATTGATCAGCAGGCCCTTTATGACATCACAGACAGACCCACGGAACTCTCTGTGCTTGTCTGCTGGCTGGCTGTCAGTTGGGTGGGTGGGCGGCAGAGGGGGAGGATGTACGTCTCGTTTCTCCTGAAAATTGCGGTTTTTCAGCGTTTCCGGAAAAAGTCGCGGTCCGACGCGCAAAAGTGGGGTATCGTAGAAATCGCCTTTTAAAGACGCACCTTTCTGGCCCCACAAAAATGGGCATTTCAAATTAGAAACAAGTCAAATGAACAAAATAGTGTGAATAAGTAAGTATTTCAGGGGTGAGTTAGCAGGTTATTGGGGTAGTAAGTCCTGATTTTTTTGGAGGTTGCAGTGACCACTACGCCATTCAAAATAGGCAGGCTTTAGCATAAGCAGTTAGGCCCCGTAGGATGATTTTAGCTAAAATGTGCCCCAAACACTCAAACCGGCTTGTATCTTGCAATGGAAAATATGGGAAACATGACTTAGACAGCAAATGATACACTGTATGCCATGTTTCCAAATTTTTATGCACAGTGGTTACAGCATGAAGTGAATGCATGTGAATATACACAGGTGCATTGCATTAAACAAGTCCAATGAGCGTGAAAAAAATGGCCGGCCTGCCTGCTTTCATCCATCATTTGTTCTAAATTTATAATTAATCAATGAGCTGAGGTGGAGTCTTAGCCAGTGGTACCATCAGGGGTGTGTAATGCACTTTAGGGTAGACAGCCAATCAGCTGCCAGATTCAATCTGTCAATCAAACACAGCAGCCAATCAGAGAGCTGGCCATTGATCAGCAGGCCCTTTATGACATCACAGACAGACCCATGGAACTCTCTGTGCTTGTCTGCTGGCTGGCTGTCAGTTGGGTGGGTGGGCGGCAGAGGGGGAGGATGTACGTTTCGTTTCTACTGAAAATTGCGGTTTTTCAGCGTTTCCGGAAAAAGTCGCGGTCTGACGCGCAAAAGTGGGGTATCGTAGAAATCGCCTTTTAAAGACGCACCTTTCTGGCCCCACAAAAATGAGCATTTCAAATTAGAAACAAGTCAAATGAACAAAATAGTGTGAATAAGTAAGTATTTCAGGGGTGAGTTAGCAGGTTATTGGGGTAGTAAGTCCTGATTTTTTTGGAGGTTGCAGTGACCACTACGCCATTCAAAATAGGCAGGCTTTAGCATAAGCAGTTAGGCCCCGTAGGATGATTTTAGCTAAAATGTGCCCTAAACACTCAAACCGGCTTGTATCTTGCAATGGAAAATATGGGAAACATGACTTAGACAGCAAATGATACACTGTATGCCATGTTTCCAAATTTTTATGCACAGTGGTTACAGCATGAAGTGAATGCATGTGAATATACACAGGTGCATTGCATTAAACAAGTCCAATGAGCGTGAAAAAAATGGCCGGCCTGCCTGCTTTCATCCATCATTTGTTCTAAATTTATAATTAATCAATGAGCTGAGGTGGAGTCTTAGCCAGTGGTACCATCAGGGGTGTGTAATGCACTTTAGGGTAGGGTACTTATGTAGTATCTGGGCGTCCGATTTAGAAATCGGATCGCATCGCATCGCATCGCATGCGACCAAATCGTATGCGATGCGATGGTCAAGATTTTTCCTTAGGATTCAATGTTAAAATGGTCTGAGTCCATTTTAACATAGAATTCAATGGGAAAAAGTAGTCCTTTTCCTTTCCCCACTATCCAAGTGGGCATGGAGTTGGATATAAACCTGTGGCGAGCGTAGCGAGCCACCGAGCCCGAAGCGTGGCGAGCGTAGCGAGCCCCGCGAGGGGACACAGAATACTTTTTAAGAAATATGCGTCCCCTCGCGGGGCTCGCTTCGCTCGCCACGCTTCGGGCTCGGTGGCTCGCTGCGCTCGCCACACTATATAAAATCAACTCTATGCCCACTTGGATAGTGGGGAAATGAACAGGACCTTCTTAACATTGAATCCTATGCAAAATCGCATCGAATCGCATCGCATCGCATCTGATTGTATGCCTTAAGGTAAGGCATACAATCACAAAATCGGCAGCCCAGATACTACATACTGTAAGTACCTAGGGTAGACAGCCAATCAGCTGCCAGATTCAATCTGTCAATCAAACACAGCAGCCAATCAGAGAGCTGGCCATTGATCAGCAGGCCCTTTATGACATCACAGACAGACCCACGGAACTCTCTGTGCTTGTCTGCTGGCTGGCTGTCAGTTGGGTGGGTGGGCGGCAGAGGGGGAGGATGTACGTCTCGTTTCTCCTGAAAATTGCGGTTTTTCGGCGTTTCCGGAAAAAGTCGCGGTCCGACGCGCAAAAGTGGGGTATCGTAGAAATCGCCTTTTAAAGACGCACCTTTCTGGCCCCACAAAAATGGGCATTTCAAATTAGAAACAAGTCAAATGAACAAAATAGTGTGAATAAGTAAGTATTTCAGGGGTGAGTTAGCAGGTTATTGGGGTAGTAAGTCCTGATTTTTTTGGAGGTTGCATTGACCACTACGCCATTCAAAATAGGCAGGCTTTGGCATAAGCAGTTAGGCCCCGTAGGATGATTTTAGCTAAAATGTGCCCCAAACACTCAAACCGGCTTGTATCTTGCAATGGAAAATATGGGAAACATGACTTAGACAGCAAATGATACACTGTATGCCATGTTTCCAAATTTTTATGCACAGTGGTTACAGCATGAAGTGAATGCATGTGAATATACACAGGTGCATTGCATTAAACAAGTCCAATGAGCGTGAAAAAAATGGCCGGCCTGCCTGCTTTCATCCATCATTTGTTCTAAATTTATAATTAATCAATGAGCTGAGGTGGAGTCTTAGCCAGTGGTACCATCAGGGGTGTGTAATGCACTTTAGGGTAGACAGCCAATCAGCTGCCAGATTCAATCTGTCAATCAAACACAGCAGCCAATCAGAGAGCTGGCCATTGATCAGCAGGCCCTTTATGACATCACAGACAGACCCACGGAACTCTCTGTGCTTGTCTGCTGGCTGGCTGTCAGTTGGGTGGGTGGGCGGCAGAGGGGGAGGATGTACGTCTCGTTTCTCCTGAAAATTGCGGTTTTTCGGCGTTTCCGGAAAAAGTCGCGGTCCGACGCGCAAAAGTGGGGTATCGTAGAAATCGCCTTTTAAAGACGCACCTTTCTGGCCCCACAAAAATGGGCATTTCAAATTAGAAACAAGTCAAATGAACAAAATAGTGTGAATAAGTAAGTATTTCAGGGGTGAGTTAGCAGGTTATTGGGGTAGTAAGTCCTGATTTTTTTGGAGGTTGCATTGACCACTACGCCATTCAAAATAGGCAGGCTTTGGCATAAGCAGTTAGGCCCCGTAGGATGATTTTAGCTAAAATGTGCCCCAAACACTCAAACCGGCTTGTATCTTGCAATGGAAAATATGGGAAACATGACTTAGACAGCAAATGATACACTGTATGCCATGTTTCCAAATTTTTATGCACAGTGGTTACAGCATGAAGCGAATGCATGTGAATATACAAAGGTGCATTGCATTAAACAAGTCCAATGAGCGTGAAAAAAATGGCCGGCCTGCCTGCTTTCATCCATCATTTGTTCTAAATTTATAATTAATCAATGAGCTGAGGTGGAGTCTTAGCCAGTGGTACCATCAGGGGTGTGTAATGCACTTTAGGGTAGACAGCCAATCAGCTGCCAGATTCAATCTGTCAATCAAACACAGCAGCCAATCAGAGAGCTGGCCATTGATCAGCAGGCCCTTTATGACATCACAGACAGACCCACGGAACTCTCTGTGCTTGTCTGCTGGCTGGCTGTCAGCTGGGTGGGTGGGCGGCAGAGGGGGAGGATGTACGTCTCGTTTCTCCTGAAAATTGCGGTTTTTCAGCGTTTCCGGAAAAAGTCGCGGTCCGACGCGCAAAAGTGGGGTATCGTAGAAATCGCCTTTTAAAGACGCACCTTTCTGGCCCCACAAAAATGGGCATTTCAAATTAGAAACAAGTCAAATGAACAAAATAGTGTGAATAAGTAAGTATTTCAGGGGTGAGTTAGCAGGTTATTGGGGTAGTAAGTCCTGATTTTTTTGGAGGTTGCAGTGACCACTACGCCATTCAAAATAGGCAGGCTTTAGCATAAGCATTTAGGCCCCGTAGGATGATTTTAGCTAAAATGTGCCCCAAACACTCAAACCGGCTTGTATCTTGCAATGGAAAATATGGGAAACATGACTTAGACAGCAAATGATACACTGTATGCCATGTTTCCAAATTTTTATGCACAGTGGTTACAGCATGAAGTGAATGCATGTGAATATACACAGGTGCATTGCATTAAACAAGTCCAATGAGCGTGAAAAAAATGGCCGGCCTGCCTGCTTTCATCCATCATTTGTTCTAAATTTATAATTAATCAATGAGCTGAGGTGGAGTCTTAGCCAGTGGTACCATCAGGGGTGTGTAATGCACTTTAGGGTAGACAGCCAATCAGCTGCCAGATTCAATCTGTCAATCAAACACAGCAGCCAATCAGAGAGCTGGCCATTGATCAGCAGGCCCTTTATGACATCACAGACAGACCCACGGAACTCTCTGTGCTTGTCTGCTGGCTGGCTGTCAGTTGGGTGGGTGGGCGGCAGAGGGGGAGGATGTACGTCTCGTTTCTCCTGAAAATTGCGGTTTTTCGGCGTTTCCGGGAAAAGTCGCGGTCCGACGCGCAAAAGTGGGGTATCGTAGAAATCGCCTTTTAAAGACGCACCTTTCTGGCCCCACAAAAATGGGCATTTCAAATTAGAAACAAGTCAAATGAACAAAATAGTGTGAATAAGTAAGTATTTCAGGGGTGAGTTAGCAGGTTATTGGGGTAGTAAGTCCTGATTTTTTTGGAGGTTGCAGTGACCACTACGCCATTCAAAATAGGCAGGCTTTAGCATAAGCAGTTAGGCCCCGTAGGATGATTTTAGCTAAAATGTGCCCCAAACACTCAAACCGGCTTGTATCTTGCAATGGAAAATATGGGAAACATGACTTAGACAGCAAATGATACACTGTATGCCATGTTTCCAAATTTTTATGCACAGTGGTTACAGCATGAAGTGAATGCATGTGAATATACACAGGTGCATTGCATTAAACAAGTCCAATGAGCGTGAAAAAAATGGCCGGCCTGCCTGCTTTCATCCATCATTTGTTCTAAATTTATAATTAATCAATGAGCTGAGGTGGAGTCTTAGCCAGTGGTACCATCAGGGGTGTGTAATGCACTTTAGGGTAGACAGCCAATCAGCTGCCAGATTCAATCTGTCAATCAAACACAGCAGCCAATCAGAGAGCTGGCCATTGATCAGCAGGCCCTTTATGACATCACAGACAGACCCACGGAACTCTCTGTGCTTGTCTGCTGGCTGGCTGTCAGTTGGGTGGGTGGGCGGCAGAGGGGGAGGATGTACGTCTCGTTTCTCCTGAAAATTGCGGTTTTTCGGCGTTTCCGGAAAAAGTCGCGGTCCGACGCGCAAAAGTGGGGTATCGTAGAAATCGCCTTTTAAAGACGCACCTTTCTGGCCCCACAAAAATGGGCATTTCAAATTAGAAACAAGTCAAATGAACAAAATAGTGTGAATAAGTAAGTATTTCAGGGGTGAGTTAGCAGGTTATTGGGGTAGTAAGTCCTGATTTTTTTGGAGGTTGCAGTGACCACTACGCCATTCAAAATAGGCAGGCTTTGGCATAAGCAGTTAGGCCCCGTAGGATGATTTTAGCTAAAATGTGCCCCAAACACTCAAACCGGCTTGTATCTTGCAATGGAAAATATGGGAAACATGACTTAGACAGCAAATGATACACTGTATGCCATGTTTCCAAATTTTTATGCACAGTGGTTACAGCATGAAGCGAATGCATGTGAATATACAAAGGTGCATTGCATTAAACAAGTCCAATGAGCGTGAAAAAAATGGCCGGCCTGCCTGCTTTCATCCATCATTTGTTCTAAATTTATAATTAATCAATGAGCTGAGGTGGAGTCTTAGCCAGTGGTACCATCAGGGGTGTGTAATGCACTTTAGGGTAGACAGCCAATCAGCTGCCAGATTCAATCTGTCAATCAAACACAGCAGCCAATCAGAGAGCTGGCCATTGATCAGCAGGCCCTTTATGACATCACAGACAGACCCACGGAACTCTCTGTGCTTGTCTGCTGGCTGGCTGTCAGTTGGGTGGGCGGCAGAGGGGGAGGATGTAAGTCTCGTTTCTCCTGAAAATTGCGGTTTTTCAGCGTTTCCGGAAAAAGTCGCGGTCCGACGCGCAAAAGTGGGGTATCGTAGAAATCGCCTTTTAAAGACGCACCTTTCTGGCCCCACAAAAATGGGCATTTCAAATTAGAAACAAGTCAAATGAACAAAATAGTGTGAATAAGTAAGTATTTCAGGGGTGAGTTAGCAGGTTATTGGGGTAGTAAGTCCTGATTTTTTTGGAGGTTGCAGTGACCACTACGCCATTCAAAATAGGCAGGCTTTAGCATAAGCAGTTAGGCCCCGTAGGATGATTTTAGCTAAAATGTGCCCCAAACACTCAAACCGGCTTGTATCTTGCAATGGAAAATATGGGAAACATGACTTAGACAGCAAATGATACACTGTATGCCATGTTTCCAAATTTTTATGCACAGTGGTTACAGCATGAAGTGAATGCATGTGAATATACACAGGTGCATTGCATTAAACAAGTCCAATGAGCGTGAAAAAAATGGCTGGCCTGCCTGCTTTCATCCATCATTTGTTCTAAATTTATAATTAATCAATGAGCTGAGGTGGAGTCTTAGCCAGTGGTACCATCAGGGGTGTGTAATGCACTTTAGGGTAGACAGCCAATCAGCTGCCAGATTCAATCTGTCAATCAAACACAGCAGCCAATCAGAGAGCTAGCCATTGATCAGCAGGCCCTTTATGACATCACAGACAGACCCACGGAACTCTCTGTGCTTGTCTGCTGGCTGGCTGTCAGTTGGGTGGGTGGGCGGCAGAGGGGGAGGATGTACGTCTCGTTTCTCCTGAAAATTGCGGTTTTTCGGCGTTTCCGGAAAAAGTCGCGGTCCGACGCGCAAAAGTGGGGTATCGTAGAAATCGCCTTTTAAAGACGCACCTTTCTGGCCCCACAAAAATGGGCATTTCAAATTAGAAACAAGTCAAATGAACAAAATAGTGTGAATAAGTAAGTATTTCAGGGGTGAGTTAGCAGGTTATTGGGGTAGTAAGTCCTGATTTTTTTGGAGGTTGCAGTGACCACTACGCCATTCAAAATAGGCAGGCTTTAGCATAAGCAGTTAGGCCCCGTAGGATGATTTTAGCTAAAATGTGCCCCAAACACTCAAACCGGCTTGTATCTTGCAATGGAAAATATGGGAAACATGACTTAGACAGCAAATGATACACTGTATGCCATGTTTCCAAATTTTTATGCACAGTGGTTACAGCATGAAGTGAATGCATGTGAATATACACAGGTGCATTGCATTAAACAAGTCCAATGAGCGTGAAAAAAATGGCCGGCCTGCCTGCTTTCATCCATCATTTGTTCTAAATTTATAATTAATCAATGAGCTGAGGTGGAGTCTTAGCCAGTGGTACCATCAGGGGTGTGTAATGCACTTTAGGGTAGACAGCCAATCAGCTGCCAGATTCAATCTGTCAATCAAACACAGCAGCCAATCAGAGAGCTGGCCATTGATCAGCAGGCCCTTTATGACATCACAGACAGACCCACGGAACTCTCTGTGCTTGTCTGCTGGCTGGCTGTCAGTTGGGTGGGTGGGTGGGCGGCAGAGGGGGAGGATGTACGTCTCGTTTCTCCTGAAAATTGCGGTTTTTCGGCGTTTCCGGAAAAAGTCGCGGTCCGACGCGCAAAAGTGGGGTATCGTAGAAATCGCCTTTTAAAGACGCACCTTTCTGGCCCCACAAAAATGGGCATTTCAAATTAGAAACAAGTCAAATGAACAAAATAGTGTGAATAAGTAAGTATTTCAGGGGTGAGTTAGCAGGTTATTGGGGTAGTAAGTCCTGATTTTTTTGGAGGTTGCAGTGACCACTACGCCATTCAAAATAGGCAGGCTTTGGCATAAGCAGTTAGGCCCCGTAGGATGATTTTAGCTAAAATGTGCCCCAAACACTCAAACCGGCTTGTATCTTGCAATGGAAAATATGGGAAACATGACTTAGACAGCAAATGATACACTGTATGCCATGTTTCCAAATTTTTATGCACAGTGGTTACAGCATGAAGTGAATGCATGTGAATATACACAGGTGCATTGCATTAAACAAGTCCAATGAGCGTGAAAAAAATGGCCGGCCTGCCTGCTTTCATCCATCATTTGTTCTAAATTTATAATTAATCAATGAGCTGAGGTGGAGTCTTAGCCAGTGGTACCATCAGGGGTGTGTAATGCACTTTAGGGTAGACAGCCAATCAGCTGCCAGATTCAATCTGTCAATCAAACACAGCAGCCAATCAGAGAGCTGGCCATTGATCAGCAGGCCCTTTATGACATCACAGACAGACCCACGGAACTCTCTGTGCTTGTCTGCTGGCTGGCTGTCAGTTGGGTGGGTGGGCGGCAGAGGGGGAGGATGTACGTCTCGTTTCTCCTGAAAATTGCGTTTTTTCTGCGTTTCCGGAAAAAGTCGCGGTCCGACGCGCAAAAGTGGGGTATCGTAGAAATCGCCTTTTAAAGACGCACCTTTCTGGCCCCACAAAAATGGGCATTTCAAATTAGAAACAAGTCAAATGAACAAAATAGTGTGAATAAGTAAGTATTTCAGGGGTGAGTTAGCAGGTTATTGGGGTAGTAAGTCCTGATTTTTTTGGAGGTTGCAGTGACCACTACGCCATTCAAAATAGGCAGGCTTTAGCATAAGCAGTTAGGCCCCGTAGGATGATTTTAGCTAAAATGTGCCCCAAACACTCAAACCGGCTTGTATCTTGCAATGGAAAATATGGGAAACATGACTTAGACAGCAAATGATACACTGTATGCCATGTTTCCAAATTTTTATGCACAGTGGTTACAGCATGAAGTGAATGCATGTGAATATACACAGGTGCATTGCATTAAACAAGTCCAATGAGCGTGAAAAAAATGGCCGGCCTGCCTGCTTTCATCCATCATTTGTTCTAAATTTATAATTAATCAATGAGCTGAGGTGGAGTCTTAGCCAGTGGTACCATCAGGGGTGTGTAATGCACTTTAGGGTAGACAGCCAATCAGCTGCCAGATTCAATCTGTCAATCAAACACAGCAGCCAATCAGAGAGCTGGCCATTGATCAGCAGGCCCTTTATGACATCACAGACAGACCCACGGAACTCTCTGTGCTTGTCTGCTGGCTGGCTGTCAGTTGGGTGGGTGGGCGGCAGAGGGGGAGGATGTACGTCTCGTTTCTACTGAAAATTGCGTTTTTTCGGCGTTTCCGGAAAAAGTCGCGGTCCGACGCACAAAAGTGGGGTATCGTAGAAATCGCCTTTTAAAGACGCACCTTTCTGGCCCCACAAAAATGGGCATTTCAAATTAGAAACAAGTCAAATGAACAAAATAGTGTGAATAAGTAAGTATTTCAGGGGTGAGTTAGCAGGTTATTGGGGTAGTAAGTCCTGATTTTTTTGAAGGTTGCAGTGACCACTACGCCATTCAAAATAGGCAGGCTTTAGCATAAGCAGTTAGGCCCCGTAGGATGATTTTAGCTAAAATGTGCCCCAAACACTCAAACCGGCTTGTATCTTGCAATGGAAAATATGGGAAACATGACTTAGACAGCAAATGATACACTGTATGCCATGTTTCCAAATTTTTATGCACAGTGGTTACAGCATGAAGTGAATGCATGTGAATATACACAGGTGCATTGCATTAAACAAGTCCAATGAGCGTGAAAAAAATGGCCGGCCTGCCTGCTTTCATCCATCATTTGTTCTAAATTTATAATTAATCAATGAGCTGAGGTGGAGTCTTAGCCAGTGGTACCATCAGGGGTGTGTAATGCACTTTAGGGTAGACAGCCAATCAGCTGCCAGATTCAATCTGTCAATCAAACACAGCAGCCAATCAGAGAGCTGGCCATTGATCAGCAGGCCCTTTATGACATCACAGACAGACCCACGGAACTCTCTGTGCTTGTCTGCTGGCTGGCTGTCAGTTGGGTGGGTGGGCGGCAGAGGGGGAGGATGTACGTCTCGTTTCTCCTGAAAATTGCGTTTTTTCTGCGTTTCCGGAAAAAGTCGCGGTCCGACGCGCAAAAGTGGGGTATCGTAGAAATCGCCTTTTAAAGACGCACCTTTCTGGCCCCACAAAAATGGGCATTTCAAATTAGAAACAAGTCAAATGAACAAAATAGTGTGAATAAGTAAGTATTTCAGGGGTGAGTTAGCAGGTTATTGGGGTAGTAAGTCCTGATTTTTTTGAAGGTTGCAGTGACCACTACGCCATTCAAAATAGGCAGGCTTTAGCATAAGCATTTAGGCCCCGTAGGATGATTTTAGCTAAAATGTGCCCCAAACACTCAAACCGGCTTGTATCTTGCAATGGAAAATATGGGAAACATGACTTAGACAGCAAATGATACACTGTATGCCATGTTTCCAAATTTTTATGCACAGTGGTTACAGCATGAAGTGAATGCATGTGAATATACACAGGTGCATTGCATTAAACAAGTCCAATGAGCGTGAAAAAAATGGCCGGCCTGCCTGCTTTCATCCATCATTTGTTCTAAATTTATAATTAATCAATGAGCTGAGGTGGAGTCTTAGCCAGTGGTACCATCAGGGGTGTGTAATGCACTTTAGGGTAGACAGCCAATCAGCTGCCAGATTCAATCTGTCAATCAAACACAGCAGCCAATCAGAGAGCTGGCCATTGATCAGCAGGCCCTTTATGACATCACAGACAGACCCACGGAACTCTCTGTGCTTGTCTGCTGGCTGGCTGTCAGTTGGGTGGGTGGGCGGCAGAGGGGGAGGATGTACGTCTCGTTTCTCCTGAAAATTGCGGTTTTTCGGCGTTTCCGGAAAAAGTCGCGGTCCGACGCGCAAAAGTGGGGTATCGTAGAAATCGCCTTTTAAAGACGCACCTTTCTGGCCCCACAAAAATGGGCATTTCAAATTAGAAACAAGTCAAATGAACAAAATAGTGTGAATAAGTAAGTATTTCAGGGGTGAGTTAGCAGGTTAATGGGGTAGTAAGTCCTGATTTTTTTGGAGGTTGCAGTGACCACTACGCCATTCAAAATAGGCAGGCTTTGGCATAAGCAGTTAGGCCCCGTAGGATGATTTTAGCTAAAATGTGCCCCAAACACTCAAACCGGCTTGTATCTTGCAATGGAAAATATGGGAAACATGACTTAGACAGCAAATGATACACTGTATGCCATGTTTCCAAATTTTTATGCACAGTGGTTACAGCATGAAGCGAATGCATGTGAATATACAAAGGTGCATTGCATTAAACAAGTCCAATGAGCGTGAAAAAAATGGCCGGCCTGCCTGCTTTCATCCATCATTTGTTCTAAATTTATAATTAATCAATGAGCTGAGGTGGAGTCTTAGCCAGTGGTACCATCAGGGGTGTGTAATGCACTTTAGGGTAGACAGCCAATCAGCTGCCAGATTCAATCTGTCAATCAAACACAGCAGCCAATCAGAGAGCTGGCCATTGATCAGCAGGCCCTTTATGACATCACAGACAGACCCACGGAACTCTCTGTGCTTGTCTGCTGGCTGGCTGTCAGTTGGGTGGGTGGGCGGCAGAGGGGGAGGATGTACGTCTCGTTTCTCCTGAAAATTGCGGTTTTTCGGCGTTTCCGGAAAAAGTCGCGGTCCGACGCGCAAAAGTGGGGTATCGTAGAAATCGCCTTTTAAAGACGCACCTTTCTGGCCCCACAAAAATGGGCATTTCAAATTAGAAACAAGTCAAATGAACAAAATAGTGTGAATAAGTAAGTATTTCAGGGGTGAGTTAGCAGGTTATTGGGGTAGTAAGTCCTGATTTTTTTGGAGGTTGCAGTGACCACTACGCCATTCAAAATAGGCAGGCTTTAGCATAAGCAGTTAGGCCCCGTAGGATGATTTTAGCTAAAATGTTCCCCAAACACTCAAACCGGCTTGTATCTTGCAATGGAAAATATGGGAAACATGACTTAGACAGCAAATGATACACTGTATGCCATGTTTCCAAATTTTTATGCACAGTGGTTACAGCATGAAGCGAATGCATGTGAATATACAAAGGTGCATTGCATTAAACAAGTCCAATGAGCGTGAAAAAAATGGCCGGCCTGCCTGCTTTCATCCATCATTTGTTCTAAATTTATAATTAATCAATGAGCTGAGGTGGAGTCTTAGCCAGTGGTACCATCAGGGGTGTGTAATGCACTTTAGGGTAGACAGCCAATCAGCTGCCAGATTCAATCTGTCAATCAAACACAGCAGCCAATCAGAGAGCTGGCCATTGATCAGCAGGCCCTTTATGACATCACAGACAGACCCACGGAACTCTCTGTGCTTGTCTGCTGGCTGGCTGTCAGTTGGGTGGGTGGGCGGCAGAGGGGGAGGATGTACGTCTCGTTTCTCCTGAAAATTGCGGTTTTTCAGCGTTTCCGGAAAAAGTCGCGGTCCGACGCGCAAAAGTGGGGTATCGTAGAAATCGCCTTTTAAAGACGCACCTTTCTGGCCCCACAAAAATGGGCATTTCAAATTAGAAACAAGTCAAATGAACAAAATAGTGTGAATAAGTAAGTATTTCAGGGGTGAGTTAGCAGGTTATTGGGGTAGTAAGTCCTGATTTTTTTGGAGGTTGCAGTGACCACTACGCCATTCAAAATAGGCAGGCTTTAGCATAAGCAGTTAGGCCCCGTAGGATGATTTTAGCTAAAATGTGCCCCAAACACTCAAACCGGCTTGTATCTTGCAATGGAAAATAATGGAAACATGACTTAGACAGCAAATGATACACTGTATGCCATGTTTCCAAATTTTTATGCACAGTGGTTACAGCATGAAGTGAATGCATGTGAATATACACAGGTGCATTGCATTAAACAAGTCCAATGAGCGTGAAAAAAATGGCCGGCCTGCCTGCTTTCATCCATCATTTGTTCTAAATTTATAATTAATCAATGAGCTGAGGTGGAGTCTTAGCCAGTGGTACCATCAGGGGTGTGTAATGCACTTTAGGGTAGACAGCCAATCAGCTGCCAGATTCAATCTGTCAATCAAACACAGCAGCCAATCAGAGAGCTGGCCATTGATCAGCAGGCCCTTTATGACATCACAGACAGACCCACGGAACTCTCTGTGCTTGTCTGCTGGCTGGCTGTCAGTTGGGTGGGTGGGCGGCAGAGGGGGAGGATGTACGTCTCGTTTCTCCTGAAAATTGCGTTTTTTCTGCGTTTCCGGAAAAAGTCGCGGTCTGACGCGCAAAAGTGGGGTATCGTAGAAATCGCCTTTTAAAGACGCACCTTTCTGGCCCCACAAAAATGGGCATTTCAAATTAGAAACAAGTCAAATGAACAAAATAGTGTGAATAAGTAAGTATTTCAGGTGTGAGTTAGCAGGTTATTGGGGTAGTAAGTCCTGATTTTTTTGGAGGTTGCAGTGACCACTACGCCATTCAAAATAGGCAGGCTTTAGCATAAGCAGTTAGGCCCCGTAGGATGATTTTAGCTAAAATGTGCCCCAAACACTCAAACCGGCTTGTATCTTGCAATGGAAAATATGGGAAACATGACTTAGACAGCAAATGATACACTGTATGCCATGTTTCCAAATTTTTATGCACAGTGGTTACAGCATGAAGTGAATGCATGTGAATATACACAGGTGCATTGCATTAAACAAGTCCAATGAGCGTGAAAAAAATGGCCGGCCTGCCTGCTTTCATCCATCATTTGTTCTAAATTTATAATTAATCAATGAGCTGAGGTGGAGTCTTAGCCAGTGGTACCATCAGGGGTGTGTAATGCACTTTAGGCTAGACAGCCAATCAGCTGCCAGATTCAATCTGTCAATCAAACACAGCAGCCAATCAGAGAGCTGGCCATTGATCAGCAGGCCCTTTATGACATCACAGACAGACCCACGGAACTCTCTGTGCTTGTCTGCTGGCTGGCTGTCAGTTGGGTGGGTGGGCGGCAGAGGGGGAGGATGTACGTCTCGTTTCTCCTGAAAATTGCGGTTTTTCGGCGTTTCCGGAAAAAGTCGCGGTCCGACGCGCAAAAGTGGGGTATCGTAGAAATCGCCATTTAAAGACGCACCTTTCTGGCCCCACAAAAATGGGCATTTCAAATTAGAAACAAGTCAAATGAACAAAATAGTGTGAATAAGTAAGTATTTCAGGGGTGAGTTAGCAGGTTATTGGGGTAGTAAGTCCTGATTTTTTTGGAGGTTGCATTGACCACTACGCCATTCAAAATAGGCAGGCTTTGGCATAAGCAGTTAGGCCCCGTAGGATGATTTTAGCTAAAATGTGCCCCAAACACTCAAACCGGCTTGTATCTTGCAATGGAAAATATGGGAAACATGACTTAGACAGCAAATGATACACTGTATGCCATGTTTCCAAATTTTTATGCACAGTGGTTACAGCATGAAGTGAATGCATGTGAATATACACAGGTGCATTGCATTAAACAAGTCCAATGAGCGTGAAAAAAATGGCCGGCCTGCCTGCTTTCATCCATCATTTGTTCTAAATTTATAATTAATCAATGAGCTGAGGTGGAGTCTTAGCCAGTGGTACCATCAGGGGTGTGTAATGCACTTTAGGGTAGACAGCCAATCAGCTGCCAGATTCAATCTGTCAATCAAACACAGCAGCCAATCAGAGAGCTGGCCATTGATCAGCAGGCCCTTTATGACATCACAGACAGACCCACGGAACTCTCTGTGCTTGTCTGCTGGCTGGCTGTCAGTTGGGTGGGTGGGCGGCAGAGGGGGAGGATGTACGTCTCGTTTCTCCTGAAAATTGCGGTTTTTCGGCGTTTCCGGAAAAAGTCGCGGTCCGACGCGCAAAAGTGGGGTATCGTAGAAATCGCCTTTTAAAGACGCACCTTTCTGGCCCCACAAAAATGGGCATTTCAAATTAGAAACAAGTCAAATGAACAAAATAGTGTGAATAAGTAAGTATTTCAGGGGTGAGTTAGCAGGTTATTGGTGTAGTAAGTCCTGATTTTTTTGGAGGTTGCATTGACCACTACGCCATTCAAAATAGGCAGGCTTTGGCATAAGCAGTTAGGCCCCGTAGGATGATTTTAGCTAAAATGTGCCCCAAACACTCAAACCGGCTTGTATCTTGCAATGGAAAATATGGGAAACATGACTTAGACAGCAAATGATACACTGTATGCCATGTTTCCAAATTTTTATGCACAGTGGTTACAGCATGAAGCGAATGCATGTGAATATACAAAGGTGCATTGCATTAAACAAGTCCAATGAGCGTGAAAAAAATGGCCGGCCTGCCTGCTTTCATCCATCATTTGTTCTAAATTTATAATTAATCAATGAGCTGAAGTGGAGTCTTAGCCAGTGGTACCATCAGGGGTGTGTAATGCACTTTAGGGTAGACAGCCAATCAGCTGCCAGATTCAATCTGTCAATCAAACACAGCAGCCAATCAGAGAGCTGGCCATTGATCAGCAGGCCCTTTATGACATCACAGACAGACCCACGGAACTCTCTGTGCTTGTCTGCTGGCTGGCTGTCAGTTGGGTGGGTGGGCGGCAGAGGGGGAGGATGTACGTCTCGTTTCTCCTGAAAATTGCGTTTTTTCGGCGTTTCCGGAAAAAGTCGCGGTCCGACGCGCAAAAGTGGGGTATCGTAGAAATCGCCTTTTAAAGACGCACCTTTCTGGCCCCACAAAAATGGGCATTTCAAATTAGAAACAAGTCAAATGAACAAAATAGTGTGAATAAGTAAGTATTTCAGGGGTGAGTTAGCAGGTTATTGGGGTAGTAAGTCCTGATTTTTTTGAAGGTTGCAGTGACCACTACGCCATTCAAAATAGGCAGGCTTTAGCATAAGCAGTTAGGCCCCGTAGGATGATTTTAGCTAAAATGTGCCCCAAACACTCAAACCGGCTTGTATCTTGCAATGGAAAATATGGGAAACATGACTTAGACAGCAAATGATACACTGTATGCCATGTTTCCAAATTTTTATGCACAGTGGTTACAGCATGAAGTGAATGCATGTGAATATACACAGGTGCATTGCATTAAACAAGTCCAATGAGCGTGAAAAAAATGGCCGGCCTGCCTGCTTTCATCCATCATTTGTTCTAAATTTATAATTAATCAATGAGCTGAGGTGGAGTCTTAGCCAGTGGTACCATCAGGGGTGTGTAATGCACTTTAGGGTAGACAGCCAATCAGCTGCCAGATTCAATCTGTCAATCAAACACAGCAGCCAATCAGAGAGCTGGCCATTGATCAGCAGGCCCTTTATGACATCACAGACAGACCCACGGAACTCTCTGTGCTTGTCTGCTGGCTGGCTGTCAGTTGGGTGGGTGGGCGGCAGAGGGGGAGGATGTACGTCTCGTTTCTCCTGAAAATTGCGTTTTTTCTGCGTTTCCGGAAAAAGTCGCGGTCCGACGCGCAAAAGTGGGGTATCGTAGAAATCGCCTTTTAAAGACGCACCTTTCTGGCCCCACAAAAATGGGCATTTCAAATTAGAAACAAGTCAAATGAACAAAATAGTGTGAATAAGTAAGTATTTCAGGGGTGAGTTAGCAGGTTATTGGGGTAGTAAGTCCTGATTTTTTTGAAGGTTGCAGTGACCACTACGCCATTCAAAATAGGCAGGCTTTAGCATAAGCATTTAGGCCCCGTAGGATGATTTTAGCTAAAATGTGCCCCAAACACTCAAACCGGCTTGTATCTTGCAATGGAAAATATGGGAAACATGACTTAGACAGCAAATGATACACTGTATGCCATGTTTCCAAATTTTTATGCACAGTGGTTACAGCATGAAGTGAATGCATGTGAATATACACAGGTGCATTGCATTAAACAAGTCCAATGAGCGTGAAAAAAATGGCCGGCCTGCCTGCTTTCATCCATCATTTGTTCTAAATTTATAATTAATCAATGAGCTGAGGTGGAGTCTTAGCCAGTGGTACCATCAGGGGTGTGTAATGCACTTTAGGGTAGACAGCCAATCAGCTGCCAGATTCAATCTGTCAATCAAACACAGCAGCCAATCAGAGAGCTGGCCATTGATCAGCAGGCCCTTTATGACATCACAGACAGACCCACGGAACTCTCTGTGCTTGTCTGCTGGCTGGCTGTCAGTTGGGTGGGTGGGCGGCAGAGGGGGAGGATGTACGTCTCGTTTCTCCTGAAAATTGCGGTTTTTCGGCGTTTCCGGAAAAAGTCGCGGTCCGACGCGCAAAAGTGGGGTATCGTAGAAATCGCCTTTTAAAGACGCACCTTTCTGGCCCCACAAAAATGGGCATTTCAAATTAGAAACAAGTCAAATGAACAAAATAGTGTGAATAAGTAAGTATTTCAGGGGTGAGTTAGCAGGTTATTGGGGTAGTAAGTCCTGATTTTTTTGAAGGTTGCAGTGACCACTACGCCATTCAAAATAGGCAGGCTTTAGCATAAGCAGTTAGGCCCCGTAGGATGATTTTAGCTAAAATGTGCCCCAAACACTCAAACCGGCTTGTATCTTGCAATGGAAAATATGGGAAACATGACTTAGACAGCAAATGATACACTGTATGCCATGTTTCCAAATTTTTATGCACAGTGGTTACAGCATGAAGTGAATGCATGTGAATATACACAGGTGCATTGCATTAAACAAGTCCAATGAGCGTGAAAAAAATGGCCGGCCTGCCTGCTTTCATCCATCATTTGTTCTAAATTTATAATTAATCAATGAGCTGAGGTGGAGTCTTAGCCAGTGGTACCATCAGGGGTGTGTAATGCACTTTAGGGTAGACAGCCAATCAGCTGCCAGATTCAATCTGTCAATCAAACACAGCAGCCAATCAGAGAGCTGGCCATTGATCAGCAGGCCCTTTATGACATCACAGACAGACCCACGGAACTCTCTGTGCTTGTCTGCTGGCTGGCTGTCAGTTGGGTGGGTGGGCGGCAGAGGGGGAGGATGTACGTCTCGTTTCTCCTGAAAATTGCGTTTTTTCTGCGTTTCCGGAAAAAGTCGCGGTCCGACGCGCAAAAGTGGGGTATCGTAGAAATCGCCTTTTAAAGACGCACCTTTCTGGCCCCACAAAAATGGGCATTTCAAATTAGAAACAAGTCAAATGAACAAAATAGTGTGAATAAGTAAGTATTTCAGGGGTGAGTTAGCAGGTTATTGGGGTAGTAAGTCCTGATTTTTTTGAAGGTTGCAGTGACCACTACGCCATTCAAAATAGGCAGGCTTTAGCATAAGCATTTAGGCCCCGTAGGATGATTTTAGCTAAAATGTGCCCCAAACACTCAAACCGGCTTGTATCTTGCAATGGAAAATATGGGAAACATGACTTAGACAGCAAATGATACACTGTATGCCATGTTTCCAAATTTTTATGCACAGTGGTTACAGCATGAAGTGAATGCATGTGAATATACACAGGTGCATTGCATTAAACAAGTCCAATGAGCGTGAAAAAAATGGCCGGCCTGCCTGCTTTCATCCATCATTTGTTCTAAATTTATAATTAATCAATGAGCTGAGGTGGAGTCTTAGCCAGTGGTACCATCAGGGGTGTGTAATGCACTTTAGGGTAGACAGCCAATCAGCTGCCAGATTCAATCTGTCAATCAAACACAGCAGCCAATCAGAGAGCTGGCCATTGATCAGCAGGCCCTTTATGACATCACAGACAGACCCACGGAACTCTCTGTGCTTGTCTGCTGGCTGGCTGTCAGTTGGGTGGGTGGGCGGCAGAGGGGGAGGATGTACGTCTCGTTTCTCCTGAAAATTGTGGTTTTTCGGCGTTTCCGGAAAAAGTCGCGGTCCGACGCGCAAAAGTGGGGTATCGTAGAAATCCCCTTTTAAAGACGCACCTTTCTGGCCCCACAAAAATGGGCATTTCAAATTAGAAACAAGTCAAATGAACAAAATAGTGTGAATAAGTAAGTATTTCAGGGGTGAGTTAGCAGGTTAATGGGGTAGTAAGTCCTGATTTTTTTGGAGGTTGCAGTGACCACTACGCCATTCAAAATAGGCAGGCTTTGGCATAAGCAGTTAGGCCCCGTAGGATGATTTTAGCTAAAATGTGCCCCAAACACTCAAACCGGCTTGTATCTTGCAATGGAAAATATGGGAAACATGACTTAGACAGCAAATGATACACTGTATGCCATGTTTCCAAATTTTTATGCACAGTGGTTACAGCATGAAGCGAATGCATGTGAATATACAAAGGTGCATTGCATTAAACAAGTCCAATGAGCGTGAAAAAAATGGCCGGCCTGCCTGCTTTCATCCATCATTTGTTCTAAATTTATAATTAATCAATGAGCTGAGGTGGAGTCTTAGCCAGTGGTACCATCAGGGGTGTGTAATGCACTTTAGGGTAGACAGCCAATCAGCTGCCAGATTCAATCTGTCAATCAAACACAGCAGCCAATCAGAGAGCTGGCCATTGATCAGCAGGCCCTTTATGACATCACAGACAGACCCACGGAACTCTCTGTGCTTGTCTGCTGGCTGGCTGTCAGTTGGGTGGGTGGGCGGCAGAGGGGGAGGATGTACGTCTCGTTTCTCCTGAAAATTGCGGTTTTTCGGCGTTTCCGGAAAAAGTCGCGGTCCGACGCGCAAAAGTGGGGTATCGTAGAAATCGCCTTTTAAAGACGCACCTTTCTGGCCCCACAAAAATGGGCATTTCAAATTAGAAACAAGTCAAATGAACAAAATAGTGTGAATAAGTAAGTATTTCAGGGGTGAGTTAGCAGGTTATTGGGGTAGTAAGTCCTGATTTTTTTGGAGGTTGCAGTGACCACTACGCCATTCAAAATAGGCAGGCTTTAGCATAAGCAGTTAGGCCCCGTAGGATGATTTTAGCTAAAATGTTCCCCAAACACTCAAACCGGCTTGTATCTTGCAATGGAAAATATGGGAAACATGACTTAGACAGCAAATGATACACTGTATGCCATGTTTCCAAATTTTTATGCACAGTGGTTACAGCATGAAGCGAATGCATGTGAATATACAAAGGTGCATTGCATTAAACAAGTCCAATGAGCGTGAAAAAAATGGCCGGCCTGCCTGCTTTCATCCATCATTTGTTCTAAATTTATAATTAATCAATGAGCTGAGGTGGAGTCTTAGCCAGTGGTACCATCAGGGGTGTGTAATGCACTTTAGGGTAGACAGCCAATCAGCTGCCAGATTCAATCTGTCAATCAAACACAGCAGCCAATCAGAGAGCTGGCCATTGATCAGCAGGCCCTTTATGACATCACAGACAGACCCACGGAACTCTCTGTGCTTGTCTGCTGGCTGGCTGTCAGTTGGGTGGGTGGGCGGCAGAGGGGGAGGATGTACGTCTCGTTTCTCCTGAAAATTGCGGTTTTTCAGCGTTTCCGGAAAAAGTCGCGGTCCGACGCGCAAAAGTGGGGTATCGTAGAAATCGCCTTTTAAAGACGCACCTTTCTGGCCCCACAAAAATGGGCATTTCAAATTAGAAACAAGTCAAATGAACAAAATAGTGTGAATAAGTAAGTATTTCAGGGGTGAGTTAGCAGGTTATTGGGGTAGTAAGTCCTGATTTTTTTGGAGGTTGCAGTGACCACTACGCCATTCAAAATAGGCAGGCTTTAGCATAAGCAGTTAGGCCCCGTAGGATGATTTTAGCTAAAATGTGCCCCAAACACTCAAACCGGCTTGTATCTTGCAATGGAAAATATGGGAAACATGACTTAGACAGCAAATGATACACTGTATGCCATGTTTCCAAATTTTTATGCACAGTGGTTACAGCATGAAGTGAATGCATGTGAATATACACAGGTGCATTGCATTAAACAAGTCCAATGAGCGTGAAAAAAATGGCCGGCCTGCCTGCTTTCATCCATCATTTGTTCTAAATTTATAATTAATCAATGAGCTGAGGTGGAGTCTTAGCCAGTGGTACCATCAGGGGTGTGTAATGCACTTTAGGGTAGACAGCCAATCAGCTGCCAGATTCAATCTGTCAATCAAACACAGCAGCCAATCAGAGAGCTGGCCATTGATCAGCAGGCCCTTTATGACATCACAGACAGACCCACGGAACTCTCTGTGCTTGTCTGCTGGCTGGCTGTCAGTTGGGTGGGTGGGCGGCAGAGGGGGAGGATGTACGTCTCGTTTCTCCTGAAAATTGCGGTTTTTCGGCGTTTCCGGAAAAAGTCGCGGTCCGACGCGCAAAAGTGGGGTATCGTAGAAATCGCCTTTTAAAGACGCACCTTTCTGGCCCCACAAAAATGGGCATTTCAAATTAGAAACAAGTCAAATGAACAAAATAGTGTGAATAAGTAAGTATTTCAGGGGTGAGTTAGCAGGTTATTGGGGTAGTAAGTCCTGATTTTTTTGGAGGTTGCAGTGACCACTACGCCATTCAAAATAGGCAGGCTTTAGCATAAGCAGTTAGGCCCCGTAGGATGATTTTAGCTAAAATGTTCCCCAAACACTCAAACCGGCTTGTATCTTGCAATGGAAAATATGGGAAACATGACTTAGACAGCAAATGATACACTGTATGCCATGTTTCCAAATTTTTATGCACAGTGGTTACAGCATGAAGCGAATGCATGTGAATATACAAAGGTGCATTGCATTAAACAAGTCCAATGAGCGTGAAAAAAATGGCCGGCCTGCCTGCTTTCATCCATCATTTGTTCTAAATTTATAATTAATCAATGAGCTGAGGTGGAGTCTTAGCCAGTGGTACCATCAGGGGTGTGTAATGCACTTTAGGGTAGACAGCCAATCAGCTGCCAGATTCAATCTGTCAATCAAACACAGCAGCCAATCAGAGAGCTGGCCATTGATCAGCAGGCCCTTTATGACATCACAGACAGACCCACGGAACTCTCTGTGCTTGTCTGCTGGCTGGCTGTCAGTTGGGTGGGTGGGCGGCAGAGGGGGAGGATGTACGTCTCGTTTCTCCTGAAAATTGCGTTTTTTCTGCGTTTCCGGAAAAAGTCGCGGTCTGACGCGCAAAAGTGGGGTATCGTAGAAATCGCCTTTTAAAGACGCACCTTTCTGGCCCCACAAAAATGGGCATTTCAAATTAGAAACAAGTCAAATGAACAAAATAGTGTGAATAAGTAAGTATTTCAGGTGTGAGTTAGCAGGTTATTGGGGTAGTAAGTCCTGATTTTTTTGGAGGTTGCAGTGACCACTACGCCATTCAAAATAGGCAGGCTTTAGCATAAGCAGTTAGGCCCCGTAGGATGATTTTAGCTAAAATGTGCCCCAAACACTCAAACCGGCTTGTATCTTGCAATGGAAAATATGGGAAACATGACTTAGACAGCAAATGATACACTGTATGCCATGTTTCCAAATTTTTATGCACAGTGGTTACAGCATGAAGTGAATGCATGTGAATATACACAGGTGCATTGCATTAAACAAGTCCAATGAGCGTGAAAAAAATGGCCGGCCTGCCTGCTTTCATCCATCATTTGTTCTAAATTTATAATTAATCAATGAGCTGAGGTGGAGTCTTAGCCAGTGGTACCATCAGGGGTGTGTAATGCACTTTAGGCTAGACAGCCAATCAGCTGCCAGATTCAATCTGTCAATCAAACACAGCAGCCAATCAGAGAGCTGGCCATTGATCAGCAGGCCCTTTATGACATCACAGACAGACCCACGGAACTCTCTGTGCTTGTCTGCTGGCTGGCTGTCAGTTGGGTGGGTGGGCGGCAGAGGGGGAGGATGTACGTCTCGTTTCTCCTGAAAATTGCGGTTTTTCGGCGTTTCCGGAAAAAGTCGCGGTCCGACGCGCAAAAGTGGGGTATCGTAGAAATCGCCATTTAAAGACGCACCTTTCTGGCCCCACAAAAATGGGCATTTCAAATTAGAAACAAGTCAAATGAACAAAATAGTGTGAATAAGTAAGTATTTCAGGGGTGAGTTAGCAGGTTATTGGGGTAGTAAGTCCTGATTTTTTTGGAGGTTGCATTGACCACTACGCCATTCAAAATAGGCAGGCTTTGGCATAAGCAGTTAGGCCCGTAGGATGATTTTAGCTAAAATGTGCCCCAAACACTCAAACCGGCTTGTATCTTGCAATGGAAAATATGGGAAACATGACTTAGACAGCAAATGATACACTGTATGCCATGTTTCCAAATTTTTATGCACAGTGGTTACAGCATGAAGTGAATGCATGTGAATATACACAGGTGCATTGCATTAAACAAGTCCAATGAGCGTGAAAAAAATGGCCGGCCTGCCTGCTTTCATCCATCATTTGTTCTAAATTTATAATTAATCAATGAGCTGAGGTGGAGTCTTAGCCAGTGGTACCATCAGGGGTGTGTAATGCACTTTAGGGTAGACAGCCAATCAGCTGCCAGATTCAATCTGTCAATCAAACACAGCAGCCAATCAGAGAGCTGGCCATTGATCAGCAGGCCCTTTATGACATCACAGACAGACCCACGGAACTCTCTGTGCTTGTCTGCTGGCTGGCTGTCAGTTGGGTGGGTGGGCGGCAGAGGGGGAGGATGTACGTCTCGTTTCTCCTGAAAATTGCGGTTTTTCGGCGTTTCCGGAAAAAGTCGCGGTCCGACGCGCAAAAGTGGGGTATCGTAGAAATCGCCTTTTAAAGACGCACCTTTCTGGCCCCACAAAAATGGGCATTTCAAATTAGAAACAAGTCAAATGAACAAAATAGTGTGAATAAGTAAGTATTTCAGGGGTGAGTTAGCAGGTTATTGGTGTAGTAAGTCCTGATTTTTTTGGAGGTTGCATTGACCACTACGCCATTCAAAATAGGCAGGCTTTGGCATAAGCAGTTAGGCCCCGTAGGATGATTTTAGCTAAAATGTGCCCCAAACACTCAAACCGGCTTGTATCTTGCAATGGAAAATATGGGAAACATGACTTAGACAGCAAATGATACACTGTATGCCATGTTTCCAAATTTTTATGCACAGTGGTTACAGCATGAAGCGAATGCATGTGAATATACAAAGGTGCATTGCATTAAACAAGTCCAATGAGCGTGAAAAAAATGGCCGGCCTGCCTGCTTTCATCCATCATTTGTTCTAAATTTATAATTAATCAATGAGCTGAGGTGGAGTCTTAGCCAGTGGTACCATCAGGGGTGTGTAATGCACTTTAGGGTAGACAGCCAATCAGCTGCCAGATTCAATCTGTCAATCAAACACAGCAGCCAATCAGAGAGCTGGCCATTGATCAGCAGGCCCTTTATGACATCACAGACAGACCCACGGAACTCTCTGTGCTTGTCTGCTGGCTGGCTGTCAGTTGGGTGGGTGGGCGGCAGAGGGGGAGGATGTACGTCTTGTTTCTCCTGAAAATTGCGGTTTTTCGGCGTTTCCGGAAAAAGTCGCGGTCCGACACGCAAAAGTGGGGTATCGTAGAAATCGCCTTTTAAAGACGCACCTTTCTGGCCCCACAAAAATGGGCATTTCAAATTAGAAACAAGTCAAATGAACAAAATAGTGTGAATAAGTAAGTATTTCAGGGGTGAGTTAGCAGGTTATTGGGGTAGTAAGTCCTGATTTTTTTGGAGGTTGCAGTGACCACTACGCCATTCAAAATAGGCAGGCTTTAGCATAAGCAGTTAGGCCCCGTAGGATGATTTTAGCTAAAATGTGCCCCAAACACTCAAACCGGCTTGTATCTTGCAATGGAAAATATGGGAAACATGACTTAGACAGCAAATGATACACTGTATGCCATGTTTCCAAATTTTTATGCACAGTGGTTACAGCATGAAGTGAATGCATGTGAATATACACAGGTGCATTGCATTAAACAAGTCCAATGAGCGTGAAAAAAATGGCCGGCCTGCCTGCTTTCATCCATCATTTGTTCTAAATTTATAATTAATCAATGAGCTGAGGTGGAGTCTTAGCCAGTGGTACCATCAGGGGTGTGTAATGCACTTTAGGGTAGACAGCCAATCAGCTGCCAGATTCAATCTGTCAATCAAACACAGCAGCCAATCAGAGAGCTGGCCATTGATCAGCAGGCCCTTTATGACATCACAGACAGACCCACGGAACTCTCTGTGCTTGTCTGCTGGCTGGCTGTCAGTTGGGTGGGTGGGCGGCAGAGGGGGAGGATGTACGTTTCGTTTCTCCTGAAAATTGCGGTTTTTCGGCGTTTCCGGAAAAAGTCGCGGTCCGACGCGCAAAAGTGGGGTATCGTAGAAATCGCCTTTTAAAGACGCACCTTTTTGGCCCCACAAAAATGGGCATTTCAAATTAGAAACAAGTCAAATGAACAAAATAGTGTGAATAAGTAAGTATTTCAGGGGTGAGTTAGCAGGTTATTGGGGTAGTAAGTCCTGATTTTTTTGGAGGTTGCAGTGACCACTACGCCATTCAAAATAGGCAGGCTTTGGCATAAGCAGTTAGGCCCCGTAGGATGATTTTAGCTAAAATGTGCCCCAAACACTCAAACCGGCTTGTATCTTGCAATGGAAAATATGGGAAACATGACTTAGACAGCAAATGATACACTGTATGCCATGTTTCCAAATTTTTATGCACAGTGGTTACAGCATGAAGCGAATGCATGTGAATATACAAAGGTGCATTGCATTAAACAAGTCCAATGAGCGTGAAAAAAATGGCCGGCCTGCCTGCTTTCATCCATCATTTGTTCTAAATTTATAATTAATCAATGAGCTGAGGTGGAGTCTTAGCCAGTGGTACCATCAGGGGTGTGTAATGCACTTTAGGGTAGACAGCCAATCAGCTGCCAGATTCAATCTGTCAATCAAACACAGCAGCCAATCAGAGAGCTGGCCATTGATCAGCAGGCCCTTTATGACATCACAGACAGACCCACGGAACTCTCTGTGCTTGTCTGCTGGCTGGCTGTCAGTTGGGTGGGTGGGCGGCAGAGGGGGAGGATGTAAGTCTCGTTTCTCCTGAAAATTGCGGTTTTTCAGCGTTTCCGGAAAAAGTCGCGGTCCGACGCGCAAAAGTGGGGTATCGTAGAAATCGCCTTTTAAAGACGCACCTTTCTGGCCCCACAAAAATGGGCATTTCAAATTAGAAACAAGTCAAATGAACAAAATAGTGTGAATAAGTAAGTATTTCAGGGGTGAGTTAGCAGGTTATTGGGGTAGTAAGTCCTGATTTTTTTGGAGGTTGCAGTGACCACTACGCCATTCAAAATAGGCAGGCTTTAGCATAAGCAGTTAGGCCCCGTAGGATGATTTTAGCTAAAATGTGCCCCAAATACTCAAACCGGCTTGTATCTTGCAATGGAAAATATGGGAAACATGACTTAGACAGCAAATGATACACTGTATGCCATGTTTCCAAATTTTTATGCACAGTGGTTACAGCATGAAGTGAATGCATGTGAATATACACAGGTGCATTGCATTAAACAAGTCCAATGAGCGTGAAAAAAATGGCCGGCCTGCCTGCTTTCATCCATCATTTGTTCTAAATTTATAATTAATCAATGAGCTGAGGTGGAGTCTTAGCCAGTGGTACCATCAGGGGTGTGTAATGCACTTTAGGGTAGACAGCCAATCAGCTGCCAGATTCAATCTGTCAATCAAACACAGCAGCCAATCAGAGAGCTGGCCATTGATCAGCAGGCCCTTTATGACATCACAGACAGACCCACGGAACTCTCTGTGCTTGTCTGCTGGCTGGCTGTCAGTTGGGTGGGTGGGCGGCAGAGGGGGAGGATGTACGTCTCGTTTCTCCTGAAAATTGCATTTTTTCTGCGTTTCCGGAAAAAGTCGCGGTACGACGCGCAAAAGTGGGGTATCGTAGAAATCGCCTTTTAAAGACGCACCTTTCTGGCCCCACAAAAATGGGCATTTCAAATTAGAAACAAGTCAAATGAACAAAATAGTGTGAATAAGTAAGTATTTCAGGGGTGAGTTAGCAGGTTATTGGGGTAGTAAGTCCTGATTTTTTTGGAGGTTGCAGTGACCACTACGCCATTCAAAATAGGCAGGCTTTAGCATAAGCAGTTAGGCCCCGTAGGATGATTTTAGCTAAAATGTGCCCCAAACACTCAAACCGGCTTGTATCTTGCAATGGAAAATATGGGAAACATGACTTAGACAGCAAATGATACACTGTATGCCATGTTTCCAAATTTTTATGCACAGTGGTTACAGCATGAAGTGAATGCATGTGAATATACACAGGTGCATTGCATTAAACAAGTCCAATGAGCGTGAAAAAAATGGCCGGCCTGCCTGCTTTCATCCATCATTTGTTCTAAATTTATAATTAATCAATGAGCTGAGGTGGAGTCTTAGCCAGTGGTACCATCAGGGGTGTGTAATGCACTTTAGGGTAGACAGCCAATCAGCTGCCAGATTCAATCTGTCAATCAAACACAGCAGCCAATCAGAGAGCTGGCCATTGATCAGCAGGCCCTTTATGACATCACAGACAGACCCACGGAACTCTCTGTGCTTGTCTGCTGGCTGGCTGTCAGTTGGGTGGGTGGGCGGCAGAGGGGGAGGATGTACGTCTCGTTTCCCTTGAAAATTGCGTTTTTTCTGCGTTTCCGGAAAAAGTCGCGGTCCGACGCGCAAAAGTGGGGTATCGTAGAAATCGCCTTTTAAAGACGCACCTTTCTGGCCCCACAAAAATGGGCATTTCAAATTAGAAACAAGTCAAATGAACAAAATAGTGTGAATAAGTAAGTATTTCAGGGGTGAGTTAGCAGGTTATTGGGGTAGTAAGTCCTGATTTTTTTGGAGGTTGCAGTGACCACTACGCCATTCAAAATAGGCAGGCTTTAGCATAAGCAGTTAGGCCCCGTAGGATGATTTTAGCTAAAATGTGCCCCAAACACTCAAACCGGCTTGTATCTTGCAATGGAAAATATGGGAAACATGACTTAGACAGCAAATGATACACTGTATGCCATGTTTCCAAATTTTTATGCACAGTGGTTACAGCATGAAGTGAATGCATGTGAATATACACAGGTGCATTGCATTAAACAAGTCCAATGAGCGTGAAAAAAATGGCCGGCCTGCCTGCTTTCATCCATCATTTGTTCTAAATTTATAATTAATCAATGAGCTGAGGTGGAGTCTTAGCCAGTGGTACCATCAGGGGTGTGTAATGCACTTTAGGGTAGACAGCCAATCAGCTGCCAGATTCAATCTGTCAATCAAACACAGCAGCCAATCAGAGAGCTGGCCATTGATCAGCAGGCCCTTTATGACATCACAGACAGACCCACGGAACTCTCTGTGCTTGTCTGCTGGCTGGCTGTCAGTTGAGTGGGTGGGCGGCAGAGGGGGAGGATGTACGTCTCGTTTCTCCTGAAAATTGCGGTTTTTCGGCGTTTCCGGAAAAAGTCGCGGTCCGACGCGCAAAAGTGGGGTATCGTAGAAATCGCCTTTTAAAGACGCACCTTTCTGGCCCCACAAAAATGGGCATTTCAAATTAGAAACAAGTCAAATGAACAAAATAGTGTGAATAAGTAAGTATTTCAGGGGTGAGTTAGCAGGTTATTGGGGTAGTAAGTCCTGATTTTTTTGGAGGTTGCATTGACCACTACGCCATTCAAAATAGGCAGGCTTTGGCATAAGCAGTTAGGCCCCGTAGGATGATTTTAGCTAAAATGTGCCCCAAACACTCAAACCGGCTTGTATCTTGCAATGGAAAATATGGGAAACATGACTTAGACAGCAAATGATACACTGTATGCCATGTTTCCAAATTTTTATGCACAGTGGTTACAGCATGAAGCGAATGCATGTGAATATACAAAGGTGCATTGCATTAAACAAGTCCAATGAGCGTGAAAAAAATGGCCGGCCTGCCTGCTTTCATCCATCATTTGTTCTAAATTTATAATTAATCAATGAGCTGAGGTGGAGTCTTAGCCAGTGGTACCATCAGGGGTGTGTAATGCACTTTAGGGTAGACAGCCAATCAGCTGCCAGATTCAATCTGTCAATCAAACACAGCAGCCAATCAGAGAGCTGGCCATTGATCAGCAGGCCCTTTATGACATCACAGACAGACCCACGGAACTCTCTGTGCTTGTCTGCTGGCTGGCTGTCAGTTGGGTGGGTGGGCGGCAGAGGGGGAGGATGTAAGTCTCGTTTCTCCTGAAAATTGCGGTTTTTCAGCGTTTCCGGAAAAAGTCGCGGTCCGACGCGCAAAAGTGGGGTATCGTAGAAATCGCCTTTTAAAGACGCACCTTTCTGGCCCCACAAAAATGGGCATTTCAAATTAGAAACAAGTCAAATGAACAAAATAGTGTGAATAAGTAAGTATTTCAGGGGTGAGTTAGCAGGTTATTGGGGTAGTAAGTCCTGATTTTTTTGGAGGTTGCAGTGACCACTACGCCATTCAAAATAGGCAGGCTTTAGCATAAGCAGTTAGGCCCCGTAGGATGATTTTAGCTAAAATGTGCCCCAAACACTCAAACCGGCTTGTATCTTGCAATGGAAAATATGGGAAACATGACTTAGACAGCAAAGGATACACTGTATGCCATGTTTCCAAATTTTTATGCACAGTGGTTACAGCATGAAGTGAATGCATGTGAATATACACAGGTGCATTGCATTAAACAAGTCCAATGAGCGTGAAAAAAATGGCCGGCCTGCCTGCTTTCATCCATCATTTGTTCTAAATTTATAATTAATCAATGAGCTGAGGTGGAGTCTTAGCCAGTGGTACCATCAGGGGTGTGTAATGCACTTTAGGGTAGACAGCCAATCAGCTGCCAGATTCAATCTGTCAATCAAACACAGCAGCCAATCAGAGAGCTGGCCATTGATCAGCAGGCCCTTTATGACATCACAGACAGACCCACGGAACTCTCTGTGCTTGTCTGCTGGCTGGCTGTCAGTTGGGTGGGTGGGCGGCAGAGGGGGAGGATGTACGTCTCGTTTCTCCTGAAAATTGCATTTTTTCTGCGTTTCCGGAAAAAGTCGCGGTACGACGCGCAAAAGTGGGGTATCGTAGAAATCGCCTTTTAAAGACGCACCTTTCTGGCCCCACAAAAATGGGCATTTCAAATTAGAAACAAGTCAAATGAACAAAATAGTGTGAATAAGTAAGTATTTCAGGGGTGAGTTAGCAGGTTATTGGGGTAGTAAGTCCTGATTTTTTTGGAGGTTGCAGTGACCACTACGCCATTCAAAATAGGCAGGCTTTAGCATAAGCAGTTAGGCCCCGTAGGATGATTTTAGCTAAAATGTGCCCCAAACACTCAAACCGGCTTGTATCTTGCAATGGAAAATATGGGAAACATGACTTAGACAGCAAATGATACACTGTATGCCATGTTTCCAAATTTTTATGCACAGTGGTTACAGCATGAAGTGAATGCATGTGAATATACACAGGTGCATTGCATTAAACAAGTCCAATGAGCGTGAAAAAAATGGCCGGCCTGCCTGCTTTCATCCATCATTTGTTCTAAATTTATAATTAATCAATGAGCTGAGGTGGAGTCTTAGCCAGTGGTACCATCAGGGGTGTGTAATGCACTTTAGGGTAGACAGCCAATCAGCTGCCAGATTCAATCTGTCAATCAAACACAGCAGCCAATCAGAGAGCTGGCCATTGATCAGCAGGCCCTTTATGACATCACAGACAGACCCACGGAACTCTCTGTGCTTGTCTGCTGGCTGGCTGTCAGTTGGGTGGGTGGGCGGCAGAGGGGGAGGATGTACGTCTCGTTTCTCCTGAAAATTGCGTTTTTTCTGCGTTTCCGGAAAAAGTCGCGGTCCGACGCGCAAAAGTGGGGTATCGTAGAAATCGCCTTTTAAAGACGCACCTTTCTGGCCCCACAAAAATGGGCATTTCAAATTAGAAACAAGTCAAATGAACAAAATAGTGTGAATAAGTAAGTATTTCAGGGGTGAGTTAGCAGGTTATTGGGGTAGTAAGTCCTGATTTTTTTGGAGGTTGCAGTGACCACTACGCCATTCAAAATAGGCAGGCTTTAGCATAAGCAGTTAGGCCCCGTAGGATGATTTTAGCTAAAATGTGCCCCAAACACTCAAACCGGCTTGTATCTTGCAATGGAAAATATGGGAAACATGACTTAGACAGCAAATGATACACTGTATGCCATGTTTCCAAATTTTTATGCACAGTGGTTACAGCATGAAGTGAATGCATGTGAATATACACAGGTGCATTGCATTAAACAAGTCCAATGAGCGTGAAAAAAATGGCCGGCCTGCCTGCTTTCATCCATCATTTGTTCTAAATTTATAATTAATCAATGAGCTGAGGTGGAGTCTTAGCCAGTGGTACCATCAGGGGTGTGTAATGCACTTTAGGGTAGACAGCCAATCAGCTGCCAGATTCAATCTGTCAATCAAACACAGCAGCCAATCAGAGAGCTGGCCATTGATCAGCAGGCCCTTTATGACATCACAGACAGACCCACGGAACTCTCTGTGCTTGTCTGCTGGCTGGCTGTCAGTTGGGTGGGTGGGCGGCAGAGGGGGAGGATGTACGTCTCGTTTCTCCTGAAAATTGCGGTTTTTCGGCGTTTCCGGAAAAAGTCGCGGTCCGACGCGCAAAAGTGGGGTATCGTAGAAATCGCCTTTTAAAGACGCACCTTTCTGGCCCCACAAAAATGGGCATTTCAAATTAGAAACAAGTCAAATGAACAAAATAGTGTGAATAAGTAAGTATTTCAGGGGTGAGTTAGCAGGTTATTGGGGTAGTAAGTCCTGATTTTTTTGGAGGTTGCATTGACCACTACGCCATTCAAAATAGGCAGGCTTTGGCATAAGCAGTTAGGCCCCGTAGGATGATTTTAGCTAAAATGTGCCCCAAACACTCAAACCGGCTTGTATCTTGCAATGGAAAATATGGGAAACATGACTTAGACAGCAAATGATACACTGTATGCCATGTTTCCAAATTTTTATGCACAGTGGTTACAGCATGAAGTGAATGCATGTGAATATACACAGGTGCATTGCATTAAACAAGTCCAATGAGCGTGAAAAAAATGGCCGGCCTGCCTGCTTTCATCCATCATTTGTTCTAAATTTATAATTAATCAATGAGCTGAGGTGGAGTCTTAGCCAGTGGTACCATCAGGGGTGTGTAATGCACTTTAGGGTAGACAGCCAATCAGCTGCCAGATTCAATCTGTCAATCAAACACAGCAGCCAATCAGAGAGCTGGCCATTGATCAGTAGGCCCTTAATGACATCACAGACAGACCCACGGAACTCTCTGTGCTTGTCTGCTGGCTGGCTGTCAGTTGGGTGGGTGGGCGGCAGAGGGGGAGGATGTACGTCTCGTTTCTCCTGAAAATTGCGGTTTTTCTGCGTTTCCGGAAAAAGTCGCGGTCCGACGCGCAAAAGTGGGGTATCGTAGAAATCGCCTTTTAAAGACGCACCTTTCTGGCCCCACAAAAATGGGCAATTCAAATTAGAAACAAGTCAAATGAACAAAATAGTGTGAATAAGTAAGTATTTCAGGGGTGAGTTAGCAGGTTATTGGGGTAGTAAGTCCTGATTTTTTTTTAGGTTGCATTGACCACTACGCCATTCAAAATAGGCAGGCTTTGGCATAAGCAGTTAGGCCCCGTAGGATGATTTTAGCTAAAATGTGCCCCAAACACTCAAACCGGCTTGTATCTTGCAATGGAAAATATGGGAAACATGACTTAGACAGCAAATGATACACTGTATGCCATGTTTCCAAATTTTTATGCACAGTGATTACAGCATGAAGCGAATGCATGTGAATATACAAAGGTGCATTGCATTAAACAAGTCCAATGAGCGTGAAAAAAATGGCCGGCCTGCCTGCTTTCATCCATCATTTGTTCTAAATTTATAATTAATCAATGAGCTGAGGTGGAGTCTTAGCCAGTGGTACCATCAGGGGTGTGTAATGCACTTTAGGGTAGACAGCCAATCAGCTGCCAGATTCAATCTGTCAATCAAACACAGCAGCCAATCAGAGAGCTGGCCATTGATCAGCAGGCCCTTTATGACATCACAGACAGACCCACGGAACTCTCTGTGCTTGTCTGCTGGCTGGCTGTCAGTTGGGTGGGTGGGCGGCAGAGGGGGAGGATGTACGTCTCGTTTCTCCTGAAAATTGCGGTTTTTCATCGTTTCCGGAAAAAGTCGCGGTCCGACGCGCAAAAGTGGGGTATCGTAGAAATCGCCTTTTAAAGACGCACCTTTCTGGCCCCACAAAAATGGGCATTTCAAATTAGAAACAAGTCAAATGAACAAAATAGTGTGAATAAGTAAGTATTTCAGGGGTGAGTTAGCAGGTTATTGGGGTAGTAAGTCCTGATTTTTTTGGAGGTTGCAGTGACCACTACGCCATTCAAAATAGGCAGGCTTTAGCATAAGCAGTTAGGCCCCGTAGGATGATTTTAGCTAAAATGTGCCCCAAACACTCAAACCGGCTTGTATCTTGCAATGGAAAATATGGGAAACATGACTTAGACAGCAAATGATACACTGTATGCCATGTTTCCAAATTTTTATGCACAGTGGTTACAGCATGAAGTGAATGCATGTGAATATACACAGGTGCATTGCATTAAACAAGTCCAATGAGCGTGAAAAAAATGGCCGGCCTGCCTGCTTTCATCCATCATTTGTTCTAAATTTATAATTAATCAATGAGCTGAGGTGGAGTCTTAGCCAGTGGTACCATCAGGGGTGTGTAATGCACTTTAGGGTAGACAGCCAATCAGCTGCCAGATTCAATCTGTCAATCAAACACAGCAGCCAATCAGAGAGCTGGCCATTGATCAGCAGGCCCTTTATGACATCACAGACAGACCCACGGAACTCTCTGTGCTTGTCTGCTGGCTGGCTGTCAGTTGGGTGGGTGGGCGGCAGAGGGGGAGGATGTACGTCTCGTTTCTCCTGAAAATTGCGATTTTTCGGCGTTTCCGGAAAAAGTCGCGGTCCGACGCGCAAAAGTGGGGTATCGTAGAAATCGCCTTTTAAAGACGCACCTTTCTGGCCCCACAAAAATGGGCATTTCAAATTAGAAACAAGTCAAATGAACAAAATAGTGTGAATAAGTAAGTATTTCAGGGGTGAGTTAGCAGGTTAATGGGGTAGTAAGTCCTGATTTTTTTGGAGGTTGCAGTGACCACTACGCCATTCAAAATAGGCAGGCTTTGGCATAAGCAGTTAGGCCCCGTAGGATGATTTTAGCTAAAATGTGCCCCAAACACTCAAACCGGCTTGTATCTTGCAATGGAAAATATGGGAAACATGACTTAGACAGCAAATGATACACTGTATGCCATGTTTCCAAATTTTTATGCACAGTGGTTACAGCATGAAGCGAATGCATGTGAATATACAAAGGTGCATTGCATTAAACAAGTCCAATGAGCGTGAAAAAAATGGCCGGCCTGCCTGCTTTCATCCATCATTTGTTCTAAATTTATAATTAATCAATGAGCTGAGGTGGAGTCTTAGCCAGTGGTACCATCAGGGGTGTGTAATGCACTTTAGGGTAGACAGCCAATCAGCTGCCAGATTCAATCTGTCAATCAAACACAGCAGCCAATCAGAGAGCTGGCCATTGATCAGCAGGCCCTTTATGACATCACAGACAGACCCACGGAACTCTCTGTGCTTGTCTGCTGGCTGGCTGTCAGTTGGGTGGGTGGGCGGCAGAGGGGGAGGATGTACGTCTCGTTTCTCCTGAAAATTGCGGTTTTTCGGCGTTTCCGGAAAAAGTCGCGGTCCGACGCGCAAAAGTGGGGTATCGTAGAAATCGCCTTTTAAAGACGCACCTTTCTGGCCCCACAAAAATGGGCATTTCAAATTAGAAACAAGTCAAATGAACAAAATAGTGTGAATAAGTAAGTATTTCAGGGGTGAGTTAGCAGGTTATTGGGGTAGTAAGTCCTGATTTTTTTGGAGGTTGCAGTGACCACTACGCCATTCAAAATAGGCAGGCTTTAGCATAAGCAGTTAGGCCCCGTAGGATGATTTTAGCTAAAATGTTCCCCAAACACTCAAACCGGCTTGTATCTTGCAATGGAAAATATGGGAAACATGACTTAGACAGCAAATGATACACTGTATGCCATGTTTCCAAATTTTTATGCACAGTGGTTACAGCATGAAGCGAATGCATGTGAATATACAAAGGTGCATTGCATTAAACAAGTCCAATGAGCGTGAAAAAAATGGCCGGCCTGCCTGCTTTCATCCATCATTTGTTCTAAATTTATAATTAATCAATGAGCTGAGGTGGAGTCTTAGCCAGTGGTACCATCAGGGGTGTGTAATGCACTTTAGGGTAGACAGCCAATCAGCTGCCAGATTCAATCTGTCAATCAAACACAGCAGCCAATCAGAGAGCTGGCCATTGATCAGCAGGCCCTTTATGACATCACAGACAGACCCACGGAACTCTCTGTGCTTGTCTGCTGGCTGGCTGTCAGTTGGGTGGGTGGGCGGCAGAGGGGGAGGATGTACGTCTCGTTTCTCCTGAAAATTGCGGTTTTTCAGCGTTTCCGGAAAAAGTCGCGGTCCGACGCGCAAAAGTGGGGTATCGTAGAAATCGCCTTTTAAAGACGCACCTTTCTGGCCCCACAAAAATGGGCATTTCAAATTAGAAACAAGTCAAATGAACAAAATAGTGTGAATAAGTAAGTATTTCAGGGGTGAGTTAGCAGGTTATTGGGGTAGTAAGTCCTGATTTTTTTGGAGGTTGCAGTGACCACTACGCCATTCAAAATAGGCAGGCTTTAGCATAAGCAGTTAGGCCCCGTAGGATGATTTTAGCTAAAATGTGCCCCAAACACTCAAACCGGCTTGTATCTTGCAATGGAAAATATGGGAAACATGACTTAGACAGCAAATGATACACTGTATGCCATGTTTCCAAATTTTTATGCACAGTGGTTACAGCATGAAGTGAATGCATGTGAATATACACAGGTGCATTGCATTAAACAAGTCCAATGAGCGTGAAAAAAATGGCCGGCCTGCCTGCTTTCATCCATCATTTGTTCTAAATTTATAATTAATCAATGAGCTGAGGTGGAGTCTTAGCCAGTGGTACCATCAGGGGTGTGTAATGCACTTTAGGGTAGACAGCCAATCAGCTGCCAGATTCAATCTGTCAATCAAACACAGCAGCCAATCAGAGAGCTGGCCATTGATCAGCAGGCCCTTTATGACATCACAGACAGACCCACGGAACTCTCTGTGCTTGTCTGCTGGCTGGCTGTCAGTTGGGTGGGTGGGCGGCAGAGGGGGAGGATGTACGTCTCGTTTCTCCTGAAAATTGCGTTTTTTCTGCGTTTCCGGAAAAAGTCGCGGTCTGACGCGCAAAAGTGGGGTATCGTAGAAATCGCCTTTTAAAGACGCACCTTTCTGGCCCCACAAAAATGGGCATTTCAAATTAGAAACAAGTCAAATGAACAAAATAGTGTGAATAAGTAAGTATTTCAGGGGTGAGTTAGCAGGTTATTGGGGTAGTAAGTCCTGATTTTTTTGGAGGTTGCAGTGACCACTACGCCATTCAAAATAGGCAGGCTTTAGCATAAGCAGTTAGGCCCCGTAGGATGATTTTAGCTAAAATGTGCCCCAAACACTCAAACCGGCTTGTATCTTGCAATGGAAAATATGGGAAACATGACTTAGACAGCAAATGATACACTGTATGCCATGTTTCCAAATTTTTATGCACAGTGGTTACAGCATGAAGTGAATGCATGTGAATATACACAGGTGCATTGCATTAAACAAGTCCAATGAGCGTGAAAAAAATGGCCGGCCTGCCTGCTTTCATCCATCATTTGTTCTAAATTTATAATTAATCAATGAGCTGAGGTGGAGTCTTAGCCAGTGGTACCATCAGGGGTGTGTAATGCACTTTAGGGTAGACAGCCAATCAGCTGCCAGATTCAATCTGTCAATCAAACACAGCAGCCAATCAGAGAGCTGGCCATTGATCAGCAGGCCCTTTATGACATCACAGACAGACCCACGGAACTCTCTGTGCTTGTCTGCTGGCTGGCTGTCAGTTGGGTGGGTGGGCGGCAGAGGGGGAGGATGTACGTCTCGTTTCTCCTGAAAATTGCGGTTTTTCGGCGTTTCCGGAAAAAGTCGCGGTCCGACGCGCAAAAGTGGGGTATCGTAGAAATCGCCTTTTAAAGACGCACCTTTCTGGCCCCACAAAAATGGGCATTTCAAATTAGAAACAAGTCAAATGAACAAAATAGTGTGAATAAGTAAGTATTTCAGGGGTGAGTTAGCAGGTTATTGGGGTAGTAAGTCCTGATTTTTTTGGAGGTTGCATTGACCACTACGCCATTCAAAATAGGCAGGCTTTGGCATAAGCAGTTAGGCCCCGTAGGATGATTTTAGCTAAAATGTGCCCCAAACACTCAAACCGGCATGTATCTTGCAATGGAAAATATGGGAAACATGACTTAGACAGCAAATGATACACTGTATGCCATGTTTCCAAATTTTTATGCACAGTGGTTACAGCATGAAGTGAATGCATGTGAATATACACAGGTGCATTGCATTAAACAAGTCCAATGAGCGTGAAAAAAATGGCCGGCCTGCCTGCTTTCATCCATCATTTGTTCTAAATTTATAATTAATCAATGAGCTGAGGTGGAGTCTTAGCCAGTGGTACCATCAGGGGTGTGTAATGCACTTTAGGGTAGACAGCCAATCAGCTGCCAGATTCAATCTGTCAATCAAACACAGCAGCCAATCAGAGAGCTGGCCATTGATCAGCAGGCCCTTTATGACATCACAGACAGACCCACGGAACTCTCTGTGCTTGTCTGCTGGCTGGCTGTCAGTTGGGTGGGTGGGCGGCAGAGGGGGAGGATGTACGTCTCGTTTCTCCTGAAAATTGCGGTTTTTCGGCGTTTCCGGAAAAAGTCGCGGTCCGACGCGCAAAAGTGGGGTATCGTAGAAATCGCCTTTTAAAGACGCACCTTTCTGGCCCCACAAAAATGGGCATTTCAAATTAGAAACAAGTCAAATGAACAAAATAGTGTGAATAAGTAAGTATTTCAGGGGTGAGTTAGCAGGTTATTGGGGTAGTAAGTCCTGATTTTTTTGGAGGTTGCATTGACCACTACGCCATTCAAAATAGGCAGGCTTTGGCATAAGCAGTTAGGCCCCGTAGGATGATTTTAGCTAAAATGTGCCCCAAACACTCAAACCGGCTTGTATCTTGCAATGGAAAATATGGGAAACATGACTTAGACAGCAAATGATACACTGTATGCCATGTTTCCAAATTTTTATGCACAGTGGTTACAGCATGAAGCGAATGCATGTGAATATACAAAGGTGCATTGCATTAAACAAGTCCAATGAGCGTGAAAAAAATGGCCGGCCTGCCTGCTTTCATCCATCATTTGTTCTAAATTTATAATTAATCAATGAGCTGAGGTGGAGTCTTAGCCAGTGGTACCATCAGGGGTGTGTAATGCACTTTAGGGTAGACAGCCAATCAGCTGCCAGATTCAATCTGTCAATCAAACACAGCAGCCAATCAGAGAGCTGGCCATTGATCAGCAGGCCCTTTATGACATCACAGACAGACCCACGGAACTCTCTGTGCTTGTCTGCTGGCTGGCTGTCAGTTGGGTGGGTGGGCGGCAGAGGGGGAGGATGTACGTCTCGTTTCTCCTGAAAATTGCGGTTTTTCAGCGTTTCCGGAAAAAGTCGCGGTCCGACGCGCAAAAGTGGGGTATCGTAGAAATCGCCTTTTAAAGACGCACCTTTCTGGCCCCACAAAAATGGGCATTTCAAATTAGAAACAAGTCAAATGAACAAAATAGTGTGAATAAGTAAGTATTTCAGGGGTGAGTTAGCAGGTTATTGGGGTAGTAAGTCCTGATTTTTTTGGAGGTTGCAGTGACCACTACGCCATTCAAAATAGGCAGGCTTTAGCATAAGCATTTAGGCCCTGTAGGATGATTTTAGCTAAAATGTGCCCCAAACACTCAAACCGGCTTGTATCCTGCAATGGAAAATATGGGAAACATGACTTAGACAGCAAATGATACACTGTATGCCATGTTTCCAAATTTTTATGCACAGTGGTTACAGCATGAAGTGAATGCATGTGAATATACACAGGTGCATTGCATTAAACAAGTCCAATGAGCGTGAAAAAAATGGCCGGCCTGCCTGCTTTCATCCATCATTTGTTCTAAATTTATAATTAATCAATGAGCTGAGGTGGAGTCTTAGCCAGTGGTACCATCAGGGGTGTGTAATGCACTTTAGGGTAGACAGCCAATCAGCTGCCAGATTCAATCTGTCAATCAAACACAGCAGCCAATCAGAGAGCTGGCCATTGATCAGCAGGCCCTTTATGACATCACAGACAGACCCACGGAACTCTCTGTGCTTGTCTGCTGGCTGGCTGTCAGTTGGGTGGGTGGGCGGCAGAGGGGGAGGATGTACGTCTCGTTTCTCCTGAAAATTGCGGTTTTTCGGCGTTTCCGGAAAAAGTCGCGGTCCGACGCGCAAAAGTGGGGTATCGTAGAAATCGCCTTTTAAAGACGCACCTTTCTGGCCCCACAAAAATGGGCATTTCAAATTAGAAACAAGTCAAATGAACAAAATAGTGTGAATAAGTAAGTATTTCAGGGGTGAGTTAGCAGGTTATTGGGGTAGTAAGTCCTGATTTTTTTGGAGGTTGCAGTGACCACTACGCCATTCAAAATAGGCAGGCTTTAGCATAAGCAGTTAGGCCCCGTAGGATGATTTTAGCTAAAATGTGCCCCAAACACTCAAACCGGCTTGTATCTTGCAATGGAAAATATGGGAAACATGACTTAGATGGCAAATGATACACTGTATGCCATGTTTCCAAATTTTTATGCACAGTGGTTACAGCATGAAGTGAATGCATGTGAATATACACAGGTGCATTGCATTAAACAAGTCCAATGAGCGTGAAAAAAATGGCCGGCCTGCCTGCTTTCATCCATCATTTGTTCTAAATTTATAATTAATCAATGAGCTGAGGTGGAGTCTTAGCCAGTGGTACCATCAGGGGTGTGTAATGCACTTTAGGGTAGACAGCCAATCAGCTGCCAGATTCAATCTGTCAATCAAACACAGCAGCCAATCAGAGAGCTGGCCATTGATCAGCAGGCCCTTTATGACATCACAGACAGACCCACGGAACTCTCTGTGCTTGTCTGCTGGCTGGCTGTCAGTTGGGTGGGTGGGCGGCAGAGGGGGAGGATGTACGTCTCGTTTCTCCTGAAAATTGCGGTTTTTCGGCGTTTCCGGAAAAAGTCGCGGTCCGACGCGCAAAAGTGGGGTATCGTAGAAATCGCCTTTTAAAGACGCACCTTTCTGGCCCCACAAAAATGGGCATTTCAAATTAGAAACAAGTCAAATGAACAAAATAGTGTGAATAAGTAAGTATTTCAGGGGTGAGTTAGCAGGTTATTGGGGTAGTAAGTCCTGATTTTTTTGGAGGTTGCAGTGACCACTACGCCATTCAAAATAGGCAGGCTTTGGCATAAGCAGTTAGGCCCCGTAGGATGATTTTAGCTAAAATGTGCCCCAAACACTCAAACCGGCTTGTATCTTGCAATGGAAAATATGGGAAACATGACTTAGACAGCAAATGATACACTGTATGCCATGTTTCCAAATTTTTATGCACAGTGGTTACAGCATGAAGCGAATGCATGTGAATATACAAAGGTGCATTGCATTAAACAAGTCCAATGAGCGTGAAAAAAATGGCCGGCCTGCCTGCTTTCATCCATCATTTGTTCTAAATTTATAATTAATCAATGAGCTGAGGTGGAGTCTTAGCCAGTGGTACCATCAGGGGTGTGTAATGCACTTTAGGGTAGACAGCCAATCAGCTGCCAGATTCAATCTGTCAATCAAACACAGCAGCCAATCAGAGAGCTGGCCATTGATCAGCAGGCCCTTTATGACATCACAGACAGACCCACGGAACTCTCTGTGCTTGTCTGCTGGCTGGCTGTCAGTTGGGTGGGTGGGCGGCAGAGGGGGAGGATGTAAGTCTCGTTTCTCCTGAAAATTGCGGTTTTTCAGCGTTTCCGGAAAAAGTCGCGGTCCGACGCGCAAAAGTGGGGTATCGTAGAAATCGCCTTTTAAAGACGCACCTTTCTGGCCCCACAAAAATGGGCATTTCAAATTAGAAACAAGTCAAATGAACAAAATAGTGTGAATAAGTAAGTATTTCAGGGGTGAGTTAGCAGGTTATTGGGGTAGTAAGTCCTGATTTTTTTGGAGGTTGCAGTGACCACTACGCCATTCAAAATAGGCAGGCTTTAGCATAAGCAGTTAGGCCCCGTAGGATGATTTTAGCTAAAATGTGCCCCAAACACTCAAACCGGCTTGTATCTTGCAATGGAAAATATGGGAAACATGACTTAGACAGCAAATGATACACTGTATGCCATGTTTCCAAATTTTTATGCACAGTGGTTACAGCATGAAGTGAATGCATGTGAATATACACAGGTGCATTACATTAAACAAGTCCAATGAGCGTGAAAAAAATGGCCGGCCTGCCTGCTTTCATCCATCATTTGTTCTAAATTTATAATTAATCAATGAGCTGAGGTGGAGTCTTAGCCAGTGGTACCATCAGGGGTGTGTAATGCACTTTAGGGTAGACAGCCAATCAGCTGCCAGATTCAATCTGTCAATCAAACACAGCAGCCAATCAGAGAGCTGGCCATTGATCAGCAGGCCCTTTATGACATCACAGACAGACCCACGGAACTCTCTGTGCTTGTCTGCTGGCTGGCTGTCAGTTGGGTGGGTGGGCGGCAGAGGGGGAGGATGTACGTCTCGTTTCTCCTGAAAATTGCGTTTTTTCTGCGTTTCCGGAAAAAGTCGCGGTCCGACGCGCAAAAGTGGGGTATCGTAGAAATCGCCTTTTAAAGACGCACCTTTCTGGCCCCACAAAAATGGGCATTTCAAATTAGAAACAAGTCAAATGAACAAAATAGTGTGAATAAGTAAGTATTTCAGGGGTGAGTTAGCAGGTTATTGGGGTAGTAAGTCCTGATTTTTTTGGAGGTTGCAGTGACCACTACGCCATTCAAAATAGGCAGGCTTTAGCATAAGCAGTTAGGCCCCGTAGGATGATTTTAGCTAAAATGTGCCCCAAACACTCAAACCGGCTTGTATCTTGCAATGGAAAATATGGGAAACATGACTTAGACAGCAAATGATACACTGTATGCCATGTTTCCAAATTTTTATGCACAGTGGTTACAGCATGAAGTGAATGCATGTGAATATACACAGGTGCATTGCATTAAACAAGTCCAATGAGCGTGAAAAAAATGGCCGGCCTGCCTGCTTTCATCCATCATTTGTTCTAAATTTATAATTAATCAATGAGCTGAGGTGGAGTCTTAGCCAGTGGTACCATCAGGGGTGTGTAATGCACTTTAGGGTAGACAGCCAATCAGCTGCCAGATTCAATCTGTCAATCAAACACAGCAGCCAATCAGAGAGCTGGCCATTGATCAGCAGGCCCTTTATGACATCACAGACAGACCCACGGAACTCTCTGTGCTTGTCTGCTGGCTGGCTGTCAGTTGGGTGGGTGGGCGGCAGAGGGGGAGGATGTACGTCTCGTTTCTCCTGAAAATTGCGGTTTTTCAGCGTTTCCGGAAAAAGTCGCGGTCCGACGCGCAAAAGTGGGGTATCGTAGAAATCGCCTTTTAAAGACGCACCTTTCTGGCCCCACAAAAATGGGCATTTCAAATTAGAAACAAGTCAAATGAACAAAATAGTGTGAATAAGTAAGTATTTCAGGGGTGAGTTAGCAGGTTATTGGGGTAGTAAGTCCTGATTTTTTTGGAGGTTGCATTGACCACTACGCCATTCAAAATAGGCAGGCTTTGGCATAAGCAGTTAGGCCCCGTAGGATGATTTTAGCTAAAATGTGCCCCAAACACTCAAACCGGCTTGTATCTTGCAATGGAAAATATGGGAAACATGACTTAGACAGCAAATGATACACTGTATGCCATGTTTCCAAATTTTTATGCACAGTGGTTACAGCATGAAGTGAATGCATGTGAATATACACAGGTGCATTGCATTAAACAAGTCCAATGAGCGTGAAAAAAATGGCCGGCCTGCCTGCTTTCATCCATCATTTGTTCTAAATTTATAATTAATCAATGAGCTGAGGTGGAGTCTTAGCCAGTGGTACCATCAGGGGTGTGTAATGCACTTTAGGGTAGACAGCCAATCAGCTGCCAGATTCAATCTGTCAATCAAACACAGCAGCCAATCAGAGAGCTGGCCATTGATCAGCAGGCCCTTTATGACATCACAGACAGACCCACGGAACTCTCTGTGCTTGTCTGCTGGCTGGCTGTCAGTTGGGCGGGTGGGCGGCAGAGGGGGAGGATGTACGTCTCGTTTCTCCTGAAAATTGCGGTTTTTCGGCGTTTCCGGAAAAAGTCGCGGTCCGACGCGCAAAAGTGGGGTATCGTAGAAATCGCCTTTTAAAGACGCACCTTTCTGGCCCCACAAAAATGGGCATTTCAAATTAGAAACAAGTCAAATGAACAAAATAGTGTGAATAAGTAAGTATTTCAGGGGTGAGTTAGCAGGTTATTGGGGTAGTAAGTCCTGATTTTTTTGGAGGTTGCATTGACCACTACGCCATTCAAAATAGGCAGGCTTTGGCATATGCAGTTAGGCCCCGTAGGATGATTTTAGCTAAAATGTGCCCCAAACACTCAAACCGGCTTGTATCTTGCAATGGAAAATATGGGAAACATGACTTAGACAGCAAATGATACACTGTATGCCATGTTTCCAAATTTTGATGCACAGTGGTTACAGCATGAAGCGAATGCATGTGAATATACAAAGGTGCATTGCATTAAACAAGTCCAATGAGCGTGAAAAAAATGGCCGGCCTGCCTGCTTTCATCCATCATTTGTTCTAAATTTATAATTAATCAATGAGCTGAGGTGGAGTCTTAGCCAGTGGTACCATCAGGGGTGTGTAATGCACTTTAGGGTAGACAGCCAATCAGCTGCCAGATTCAATCTGTCAATCAAACACAGCAGCCAATCAGAGAGCTGGCCATTGATCAGCAGGCCCTTTATGACATCACAGACAGACCCACGGAACTCTCTGTGCTTGTCTGCTGGCTGGCTGTCAGTTGGGTGGGTGGGCGGCAGAGGGGGAGGATGTACGTCTCGTTTCTCCTGAAAATTGCGGTTTTTCAGCGTTTCCGGAAAAAGTCGCGGTCCGACGCGCAAAAGTGGGGTATCGTAGAAATCGCCTTTTAAAGACGCACCTTTCTGGCCCCACAAAAATGGGCATTTCAAATTAGAAACAAGTCAAATGAACAAAATAGTGTGAATAAGTAAGTATTTCAGGGGTGAGTTAGCAGGTTATTGGGGTAGTAAGTCCTGATTTTTTTGGAGGTTGCAGTGACCACTACGCCATTCAAAATAGGCAGGCTTTAGCATAAGCATTTAGGCCCCGTAGGATGATTTTAGCTAAAATGTGCCCCAAACACTCAAACCGGCTTGTATCTTGCTATGGAAAATATGGGAAACATGACTTAGACAGCAAATGATACACTGTATGCCATGTTTCCAAATTTTTATGCACAGTGGTTACAGCATGAAGTGAATGCATGTGAATATACACAGGTGCATTGCATTAAACAAGTCCAATGAGCGTGAAAAAAATGGCCGGCCTGCCTGCTTTCATCCATCATTTGTTCTAAATTTATAATTAATCAATGAGCTGAGGTGGAGTCTTAGCCAGTGGTACCATCAGGGGTGTGTAATGCACTTTAGGGTAGATAGCCAATCAGCTGCCAGATTCAATCTGTCAATCAAACACAGCAGCCAATCAGAGAGCTGGCCATTGATCAGCAGGCCCTTTATGACATCACAGACAGACCCACGGAACTCTCTGTGCTTGTCTGCTGGCTGGCTGTCAGTTGGGTGGGTGGGCGGCAGAGGGGGAGGATGTACGTCTCGTTTCTCCTGAAAATTGCGGTTTTTCGGCGTTTCCGGAAAAAGTCGCGGTCCGACGCGCAAAAGTGGGGTATCGTAGAAATCGCCTTTTAAAGACGCACCTTTCTGGCCCCACAAAAATGGGCATTTCAAATTAGAAACAAGTCAAATGAACAAAATAGTGTGAATAAGTAAGTATTTCAGGGGTGAGTTAGCAGGTTATTGGGGTAGTAAGTCCTGATTTTTTTGGAGGTTGCAGTGACCACTACGCCATTCAAAATAGGCAGGCTTTAGCATAAGCAGTTAGGCCCCGTAGGATGATTTTAGCTAAAATGTGCCCCAAACACTCAAACCGGCTTGTATCTTGCAATGGAAAATATGGGAAACATGACTTAGACAGCAAATGATACACTGTATGCCATGTTTCCAAATTTTTATGCACAGTGGTTACAGCATGAAGCGAATGCATGTGAATATACAAAGGTGCATTGCATTAAACAAGTCCAATGAGCGTGAAAAAAATGGCCGGCCTGCCTGCTTTCATCCATCATTTGTTCTAAATTTATAATTAATCAATGAGCTGAGGTGGAGTCTTAGCCAGTGGTACCATCAGGGGTGTGTAATGCACTTTAGGATAGACAGCCAATCAGCTGCCAGATTCAATCTGTCAATCAAACACAGCAGCCAATCAGAGAGCTGGCCATTGATCAGCAGGCCCTTTATGACATCACAGACAGACCCACGGAACTCTCTGTGCTTGTCTGCTGGCTGGCTGTCAGTTGGGTGGGTGGGCGGCAGAGGGGGAGGATGTAAGTCTCGTTTCTCCTGAAAATTGCGGTTTTTCAGCGTTTCCGGAAAAAGTCGCGGTCCGACGCGCAAAAGTGGGGTATCGTAGAAATCGCCTTTTAAAGACGCACCTTTCTGGCCCCACAAAAATGGGCATTTCAAATTAGAAACAAGTCAAATGAACAAAATAGTGTGAATAAGTAAGTATTTCAGGGGTGAGTTAGCAGGTTATTGGGGTAGTAAGTCCTGATTTTTTTGGAGGTTGCAGTGACCACTACGCCATTCAAAATAGGCAGGCTTTAGCATAAGCAGTTAGGCCCCGTAGGATGATTTTAGCTAAAATGTGCCCCAAACACTCAAACCGGCTTGTATCTTGCAATGGAAAATATGGGAAACATGACTTAGACAGCAAATGATACACTGTATGCCATGTTTCCAAATTTTTATGCACAGTGGTTACAGCATGAAGTGAATGCATGTGAATATACACAGGTGCATTGCATTAAACAAGTCCAATGAGCGTGAAAAAAATGGCCGGCCTGCCTGCTTTCATCCATCATTTGTTCTAAATTTATAATTAATCAATGAGCTGAGGTGGAGTCTTAGCCAGTGGTACCATCAGGGGTGTGTAATGCACTTTAGGGTAGACAGCCAATCAGCTGCCAGATTCAATCTGTCAATCAAACACAGCAGCCAATCAGAGAGCTGGCCATTGATCAGCAGGCCCTTTATGACATCACAGACAGACCCACGGAACTCTCTGTGCTTGTCTGCTGGCTGGCTGTCAGTTGGGTGGGTGGGCGGCAGAGGGGGAGGATGTACGTCTCGTTTCTCCTGAAAATTGCGTTTTTTCTGCGTTTCCGGAAAAAGTCCCAGTCCGACGCGCAAAAGTGGGGTATCGTAGAAATCGCCTTTTAAAGACGCACCTTTCTGGCCCCACAAAAATGGGCATTTCAAATTAGAAACAAGTCAAATGAACAAAATAGTGTGAATAAGTAAGTATTTCAGGGGTGAGTTAGCAGGTTATTGGGGTAGTAAGTCCTGATTTTTTTGGAGGTTGCAGTGACCACTACGCCATTCAAAATAGGCAGGCTTTGGCATAAGCAGTTAGGCCCCGTAGGATGATTTTAGCTAAAATGTGCCCCAAACACTCAAACCGGCTTGTATCTTGCAATGGAAAATATGGGAAACATGACTTAGACAGCAAATGATACACTGTATGCCATGTTTCCAAATTTTTATGCACAGTGGTTACAGCATGAAGCGAATGCATGTGAATATACACAGGTGCATTGCATTAAACAAGTCCAATGAGCGTGAAAAAAATGGCCGGCCTGCCTGCTTTCATCCATCATTTGTTCTAAATTTATAATTAATCAATGAGCTGAGGTGGAGTCTTAGCCAGTGGTACCATCAGGGGTGTGTAATGCACTTTAGGGTAGACAGCCAATCAGCTGCCAGATTCAATCTGTCAATCAAACACAGCAGCCAATCAGAGAGCTGGCCATTGATCAGCAGGCCCTTTATGACATCACAGGCAGACCCACGGAACTCTCTGTGCTTGTCTGCTGGCTGGCTGTCAGTTGGGTGGGTGGGCGGCAGAGGGGGAGGATGTACGTCTCGTTTCTCCTGAAAATTGCGGTTTTTCAGCGTTTCCGGAAAAAGTCACGGTCCGACGCGCAAAAGTGGGGTATCGTAGAAATCGCCTTTTAAAGACGCACCTTTCTGGCCCCACAAAAATGGGCATTTCAAATTAGAAACAAGTCAAATGAACAAAATAGTGTGAATAAGTAAGTATTTCAGGGGTGAGTTAGCAGGTTATTGGGGTAGTAAGTCCTGATTTTTTTGGAGGTTGCAGTGACCACTACGCCATTCAAAATAGGCAGGCTTTAGCATAAGCAGTTAGGCCCCGTAGGATGATTTTAGCTAAAATGTGCCCCAAACACTCAAACCGGCTTGTATCTTGCAATGGAAAATATGGGAAACATGACTTAGACAGCAAATGATACACTGTATGCCATGTTTCCAAATTTTTATGCACAGTGGTTACAGCATGAAGTGAATGCATGTGAATATACACAGGTGCATTGCATTAAACAAGTCCAATGAGCGTGAAAAAAATGGCCGGTCTGCCTGCTTTCATCCATCATTTGTTCTAAATTTATAATTAATCAATGAGCTGAGGTGGAGTCTTAGCCAGTGGTACCATCAGGGGTGTGTAATGCACTTTAGGGTAGACAGCCAATCAGCTGCCAGATTCAATCTGTCAATCAAACACAGCAGCCAATCAGAGAGCTGGCCATTGATCAGCAGGCCCTTTATGACATCACAGACAGACCCACGGAACTCTCTGTGCTTGTCTGCTGGCTGGCTGTCAGTTGGGTGGGTGGGCGGCAGAGGGGGAGGATGTACGTCTCGTTTCTCCTGAAAATTGCGTTTTTTCTGCGTTTCCGGAAAAAGTCGCGGTCCGACGCGCAAAAGTGGGGTATCGTAGAAATCGCCTTTTAAAGACGCACCTTTCTGGCCCCACAAAAATGGGCATTTCAAATTAGAAACAAGTCAAATGAACAAAATAGTGTGAATAAGTAAGTATTTCAGGGGTGAGTTAGCAGGTTATTGGGGTAGTAAGTCCTGATTTTTTTGGAGGTTGCAGTGACCACTACGCCATTCAAAATAGGCAGGCTTTAGCATAAGCAGTTAGGCCCCGTAGGATGATTTTAGCTAAAATGTGCCCCAAACACTCAAACCGGCTTGTATCTTGCAATGGAAAATATGGGAAACATGACTTAGACAGCAAATGATACACTGTATGCCATGTTTCCAAATTTTTATGCACAGTGGTTACAGCATGAAGCGAATGCATGTGAATATACAAAGGTGCATTGCATTAAACAAGTCCAATGAGCGTGAAAAAAATGGCCGGCCTGCCTGTTTTCATCCATCATTTGTTCTAAATTTATAATTAATCAATGAGCTGAGGTGGAGTCTTAGCCAGTGGTACCATCAGGGGTGTGTAATGCACTTTAGGGTAGACAGCCAATCAGCTGCCAGATTCAATCTGTCAATCAAACACAGCAGCAAATCAGAGAGCTGGCCATTGATCAGCAGGCCCTTTATGACATCACAGACAGACCCACGGAACTCTCTGTGCTTGTCTGCTGGCTGGCTGTCAGTTGGGTGGGTGGGCGGCAGAGGGGGAGGATGTACGTCTCGTTTCTCCTGAAAATTGCGGTTTTTCGGCGTTTCCGGAAAAAGTCGCGGTCCGACGCGCAAAAGTGGGGTATCGTAGAAATCGCCTTTTAAAGACGCACCTTTCTGGCCCCACAAAAATGGGCATTTCAAATTAGAAACAAGTCAAATGAACAAAATAGTGTGAATAAGTAAGTATTTCAGGGGTGAGTTAGCAGGTTATTGGGGTAGTAAGTCCTGATTTTTTTGGAGGTTGCAGTGACCACTACGCCATTCAAAATAGGCAGGCTTTAGCATAAGCAGTTAGGCCCCGTAGGATGATTTTAGCTAAAATGTGCCCCAAACACTCAAACCGGCTTGTATCTTGCAATGGAAAATATGGGAAACATGACTTAGACAGCAAATGATACACTGTATGCCATGTTTCCAAATTTTTATGCACAGTGGTTACAGCATGAAGTGAATGCATGTGAATATACACAGGTGCATTGCATTAAACAAGTCCAATGAGCGTGAAAAAAATGGCCGGTCTGCCTGCTTTCATCCATCATTTGTTCTAAATTTATAATTAATCAATGAGCTGAGGTGGAGTCTTAGCCAGTGGTACCATCAGGGGTGTGTAATGCACTTTAGGGTAGACAGCCAATCAGCTGCCAGATTCAATCTGTCAATCAAACACAGCAGCCAATCAGAGAGCTGGCCATTGATCAGCAGGCCCTTTATGACATCACAGACAGACCCACGGAACTCTCTGTGCTTGTCTGCTGGCTGGCTGTCAGTTGGGTGGGTGGGCGGCAGAGGGGGAGGATGTACGTCTCGTTTCTCCTGAAAATTGCGTTTTTTCTGCGTTTCCGGAAAAAGTCGCGGTCCGACGCGCAAAAGTGGGGTATCGTAGAAATCGCCTTTTAAAGACGCACCTTTCTGGCCCCACAAAAATGGGCATTTCAAATTAGAAACAAGTCAAATGAACAAAATAGTGTGAATAAGTAAGTATTTCAGGGGTGAGTTAGCAGGTTATTGGGGTAGTAAGTCCTGATTTTTTTGGAGGTTGCAGTGACCACTACGCCATTCAAAATAGGCAGGCTTTAGCATAAGCAGTTAGGCCCCGTAGGATGATTTTAGCTAAAATGTGCCCCAAACACTCAAACCGGCTTGTATCTTGCAATGGAAAATATGGGAAACATGACTTAGACAGCAAATGATACACTGTATGCCATGTTTCCAAATTTTTATGCACAGTGGTTACAGCATGAAGCGAATGCATGTGAATATACAAAGGTGCATTGCATTAAACAAGTCCAATGAGCGTGAAAAAAATGGCCGGCCTGCCTGTTTTCATCCATCATTTGTTCTAAATTTATAATTAATCAATGAGCTGAGGTGGAGTCTTAGCCAGTGGTACCATCAGGGGTGTGTAATGCACTTTAGGGTAGACAGCCAATCAGCTGCCAGATTCAATCTGTCAATCAAACACAGCAGCCAATCAGAGAGCTGGCCATTGATCAGCAGGCCCTTTATGACATCACAGACAGACCCACGGAACTCTCTGTGCTTGTCTACTGGCTGGCTGTCAGTTGGGTGGGTGGGCGGCAGAGGGGGAGGATGTACGTCTCGTTTCTCCTGAAAATTGCGGTTTTTCGGCGTTTCCGGAAAAAGTCGCGGTCCGACGCGCAAAAGTGGGGTATCGTAGAAATCGCCTTTTAAAGACGCACCTTTCTGGCCCCACAAAAATGGGCATTTCAAATTAGAAACAAGTCAAATGAACAAAATAGTGTGAATAAGTAAGTATTTCAGGGGTGAGTTAGCAGGTTATTGGGGTAGTAAGTCCTGATTTTTTTGGAGGTTGCAGTGACCACTACGCCATTCAAAATAGGCAGGCTTTAGCATAAGCAGTTAGGCCCCGTAGGATGATTTTAGCTAAAATGTTCCCCAAACACTCAAACCGGCTTGTATCTTGCAATGGAAAATATGGGAAACATGACTTAGACAGCAAATGATACACTGTATGCCATGTTTCCAAATTTTTATGCACAGTGGTTACAGCATGAAGCGAATGCATGTGAATATACAAAGGTGCATTGCATTAAACAAGTCCAATGAGCGTGAAAAAAATGGCCGGCCTGCCTGCTTTCATCCATCATTTGTTCTAAATTTATAATTAATCAATGAGCTGAGGTGGAGTCTTAGCCAGTGGTACCATCAGGGGTGTGTAATGCACTTTAGGGTAGACAGCCAATCAGCTGCCAGATTCAATCTGTCAATCAAACACAGCAGCCAATCAGAGAGCTGGCCATTGATCAGCAGGCCCTTTATGACATCACAGACAGACCCACGGAACTCTCTGTGCTTGTCTGCTGGCTGGCTGTCAGTTGGGTGGGTGGGCGGCAGAGGGGGAGGATGTACGTCTCGTTTCTCCTGAAAATTGCGATTTTTCGGCGTTTCCGGAGAAAGTCACGGTCCGACGCGCAAAAGTGGGGTATCGTAGAAATCGCCTTTTATAGACGCACCTTTCTGGCCCCACAAAAATGGGCATTTCAAATTAGAAACAAGTCAAATGAACAAAATAGTGTGAATAAGTAAGTATTTCAGGGGTGAGTTAGCAGGTTATTGGGGTAGTAAGTCCTGATTTTTTTGGAGGTTGCAGTGACCACTACGCCATTCAAAATAGGCAGGCTTTAGCATAAGCAGTTAGGGCCCGTAGGATGATTTTAGCTAAAATGTGCCCCAAACACTCAAACCGGCTTGTATCTTGCAATGGAAAATATGGGAAACATGACTTAGACAGCAAATGATACACTGTATGCCATGTTTCCAAATTTTTATGCACAGTGGTTACAGCATGAAGCGAATGCATGTGAATATACAAAGGTGCATTGCATTAAACAAGTCCAATGAGCGTGAAAAAAATGTCCGGCCTGCCTGCTTTCATCCATCATTTGTTCTAAATTTATAATTAATCAATGAGCTGAGGTGGAGTCTTAGCCAGTGGTACCATCAGGGGTGTGTAATGCACTTTAGGGTAGACAGCCAATCAGCTGCCAGATTCAATCTGTCAATCAAACACAGCAGCCAATCAGAGAGCTGGCCATTGATCAGCAGGCCCTTTATGACATCACAGACAGACCCACGGAACTCTCTGTGCTTGTCTGCTGGCTGGCTGTCAGTTGGGTGGGTGGGCGGCAGAGGGGGAGGATGTACGTCTCGTTTCTCCTGAAAATTGCGGTTTTTCGGCGTTTCCGGAAAAAGTCGCGGTCCGACGCGCAAAAGTGGGGTATCGTAGAAATTGCCTTTTAAAGACGCACCTTTCTGGCCCCACAAAAATGGGCATTTCAAATTAGAAACAAGTCAAATGAACAAAATAGTGTGAATAAGTAAGTATTTCAGGGGTGAGTTAGCAGGTTATTGGGGTAGTAAGTCCTGATTTTTTTGGAGGTTGCATTGACCACTACGCCATTCAAAATAGGCAGGCTTTGGCATAAGCAGTTAGGCCCCGTAGGATGATTTTAGCTAAAATGTGCCCCAAACACTCAAACCGGCTTGTATCTTGCAATGGAAAATATGGGAAACATGACTTAGACAGCAAATGATACACTGTATGCCATGTTTCCAAATTTTTATGCACAGTGGTTACAGCATGAAGCGAATGCATGTGAATATACAAAGGTGCATTGCATTAAACAAGTCCAATGAGCGTGAAAAAAATGGCCGGCCTGCCTGCTTTCATCCATCATTTGTTCTAAATTTATAATTAATCAATGAGCTGAGGTGGAGTCTTAGCCAGTGGTACCATCAGGGGTGTGTAATGCACTTTAGGGTAGACAGCCAATCAGCTGCCAGATTCAATCTGTCAATCAAACACAGCAGCCAATCAGAGAGCTGGCCATTGATCAGCAGGCCCTTTATGACTTCACAGACAGACCCACGGAACTCTCTGTGCTTGTCTGCTGGCTGGCTGTCAGTTGGGTGGGTGGGCGGCAGAGGGGGAGGATGTACGTCTCGTTTCTCCTGAAAATTGCGGTTTTTCAGCGTTTCCGGAAAAAGTCGCGGTCCGACGCGCAAAAGTGGGGTATCGTAGAAATCGCCTTTTAAAGACGCACCTTTCTGGCCCCACAAAAATGGGCATTTCAAATTAGAAACAAGTCAAATGAACAAAATAGTGTGAATAAGTAAGTATTTCAGGGGTGAGTTAGCAGGTTATTGGGGTAGTAAGTCCTGATTTTTTTGGAGGTTGCAGTGACCACTACGCCATTCAAAATAGGCAGGCTTTAGCATAAGCATTTAGGCCCCGTAGGATGATTTTAGCTAAAATGTGCCCCAAACACTCAAACCGGCTTGTATCTTGCAATGGAAAATATGGGAAACATGACTTAGACAGCAAATGATACACTGTATGCCATGTTTCCAAATTTTTATGCACAGTGGTTACAGCATGAAGTAAATGCATGTGAATATACACAGGTGCATTGCATTAAACAAGTCCAATGAGCGTGAAAAAAATGGCCGGCCTGCCTGCTTTCATCCATCATTTGTTCTAAATTTATAATTAATCAATGAGCTGAGGTGGAGTCTTAGCCAGTGGTACCATCAGGGGTGTGTAATGCACTTTAGGGTAGACAGCCAATCAGCTGCCAGATTCAATCTGTCAATCAAACACAGCAGCCAATCAGAGAGCTGGCCATTGATCAGCAGGCCCTTTATGACATCACAGACAGACCCACGGAACTCTCTGTGCTTGTCTGCTGGCTGGCTGTCAGTTGGGTGGGTGGGCGGCAGAGAGGGAGGATGTACGTCTCGTTTCTCCTGAAAATTGCGGTTTTTCGGCGTTTTCGGAAAAAGTCGCGGTCCGACGCGCAAAAGTGGGGTATCGTAGAAATCGCCTTTTAAAGACGCACCTTTCTGGCCTCACAAAAATGGGCATTTCAAATTAGAAACAAGTCAAATGAACAAAATAGTGTGAATAAGTAAGTATTTCAGGGGTGAGTTAGCAGGTTATTGGGGTAGTAAGTCCTGATTTTTTTGGAGGTTGCAGTGACCACTACGCCATTCAAAATAGCCAGGCTTTAGCATAAGCAGTTAGGCCCCGTAGGATGATTTTAGCTAAAATGTGCCCCAAACACTCAAACCGGCTTGTATCTTGCAATGGAAAATATGGGAAACATGACTTAGACAGCAAATGATACACTGTATGCCATGTTTCCAAATTTTTATGCACAGTGGTTACAGCATGAAGTGAATGCATGTGAATATACACAGGTGCATTGCATTAAACAAGTCCAATGAGCGTGAAAAAAATGGCCGGCCTGCCTGCTTTCATCCATCATTTGTTCTAAATTTATAATTAATCAATGAGCTGAGGTGGAGTCTTAGCCAGTGGTACCATCAGGGGTGTGTAATGCACTTTAGGGTAGACAGCCAATCAGCTGCCAGATTCAATCTGTCAATCAAACACAGCAGCCAATCAGAGAGCTGGCCATTGATCAGCAGGCCCTTTATGACATCACAGACAGACCCACGGAACTCTCTGTGCTTGTCTGCTGGCTGGCTGTCAGTTGGGTGGGTGGGCGGCAGAGGGGGAGGATGTACGTCTCGTTTCTCCTGAAAATTGCGGTTTTTCGGCGTTTCCGGAAAAAGTCGCGGTCCGACGCGCAAAAGTGGGGTATCGTAGAAATCGCCTTTTAAAGACGCACCTTTCTGGCCCCACAAAAATGGGCATTTCAAATTAGAAACAAGTCAAATGAACAAAATAGTGTGAATAAGTAAGTATTTCAGGGGTGAGTTAGCAGGTTATTGGGGTAGTAAGTCCTGATTTTTTTGGAGGTTGCAGTGACCACTACGCCATTCAAAATAGGCAGGCTTTGGCATAAGCAGTTAGGCCCCGTAGGATGATTTTAGCTAAAATGTGCCCCAAACACTCAAACCGGCTTGTATCTTGCAATGGAAAATATGGGAAACATGACTTAGACAGCAAATGATACACTGTATGCCATGTTTCCAAATTTTTATGCACAGTGGTTACAGCATGAAGCGAATGCATGTGAATATACAAAGGTGCATTGCATTAAACAAGTCCAATGAGCGTGAAAAAAATGGCCGGCCTGCCTGCTTTCATCCATCATTTGTTCTAAATTTATAATTAATCAATGAGCTGAGGTGGAGTCTTAGCCAGTGGTACCATCAGGGGTGTGTAATGCACTTTAGGGTAGACAGCCAATCAGCTGCCAGATTCAATCTGTCAATCAAACACAGCAGCCAATCAGAGAGCTGGCCATTGATCAGCAGGCCCTTTATGACATCACAGACAGACCCACGGAACTCTCTGTGCTTGTCTGCTTGCTGGCTGTCAGTTGGGTGGGTGGGCGGCAGAGGGGGAGGATGTACGTCTCGTTTCTCCTGAAAATTGCGGTTTTTCAGCGTTTCCGGAAAAAGTCGCGGTCCGACGCGCAAAAGTGGGGTATCGTAGAAATCGCCTTTTAAAGACGCACCTTTCTGGCCCCACAAAAATGGGCATTTCAAATTAGAAACAAGTCAAATGAACAAAATAGTGTGAATAAGTAAGTATTTCAGGGGTGAGTTAGCAGGTTATTGGGGTAGTAAGTCCTGATTTTTTTGGAGGTTGCATTGACCACTACGCCATTCAAAATAGGCAGGCTTTGGCATAAGCAGTTAGGCCCCGTAGGATGATTTTAGCTAAAATGTGCCCCAAACACTCAAACCGGCTTGTATCTTGCAATGGAAAATAAGATTGCAGAGGATAACTAGTTTATCTGAAGCAACATAAGCTTACCAGCATGGGCATGTAACAAGGAATCATATACACTGGCATGTGGGGGTTGAGCTTTTAAGGGGAGGAACGTTGTGTGAAGGGAGTACTGATTTGATTGGTTGATGGAATATCAGGGGAGTGGCTCTACATCTGATATATGCCTATGATCTAGAAGGTTCCATCTCTTTTCAGTCAGATTCGTACCGTGGGTTTCGTCATATGTAATCATATGTAATGACATCTGTCTGGTTCAAAGGCCTCGCAGCGCATTTCCCTCTTTAGATCGGCCTAGTCCCTAGTTTTCTAAGCACAGCAATCCAAACCTTTTTCCAAGTATACACAGGTATACCCATTCGAATTAACTGATTTTTATTAGTAGTATTTGTTGTCAGTTAATTTTATAGCGCACACATGGTCCGCGCACTTTGCATAGATGTGTCTGGGCATTCTTGTTGGGCCCTGCCCCAGTGGGGCCTGTAGGCTGTGTTCTCTGCCGTATGTCTACGCACACGTATTTCATTTGGGGTTTGGATTTGTTGGAAGCCAATTAACCTATCAGTGTATTTTAAAGCTGCATATATTTGCAAGGCACTTAATCCTTTAATTATTGTTATGGCCTTTTCAGCTATTTAGTTTTATTTATAAATTATATAATTATTTATAAATTATTGTTATCAGACAGGATATTTGGTTAATCACAGGCATTTTACAACCGTGCTCTTGGGTTTTTCGATTTATAGGTGGGGCCACGCTGTATGCAATTCGTGGGCATAGCTTCGCCGCACGTCAGCATTTCATAGAAAGGGTTGTTGCCAGGACTGTTCATTTTTTGGAAGGAAGTGCGTGTTTTTGTGTCCCCTGTTTTTTTGTTTTTTGTTTTTTTTTCAGATGCTGTACACATGATGAAGAATAACAGACATTGGTGGTCGAGGTGATGGTCACGGTCCGGATAGATGTATCAGCTTATGATCTCGATGGTTCTTCTCTTACTGCTAGGATGAAGGCAGAGTCCACGAATTGTAGATTCCCATTTGTTACCAATCCTGGTACCCAGTGAGGGGGAAATTTACACTGAGAATTTGTACGCTGTTTTGATTTATATTTCGGTTTTGGCACTCAAGGCGGCTAGTTACGTATAAGCATGTCAACTAATTATAATTTGTTTAATGAACAGGCTCAGTTACTTCTGCGGGCACAGAGTACGTAGCCCATAGTCGATAGAATGGCAGCGAGTCTTAAGCGGCTTCATTATAGTTGCCATATAGTCCTGGCAGATGTTTTCTTGGCATGCATGGTTGGGAGACATAACTCCTTCTTGGTCCTAATTTGAAACTATGTAGTTATATCTAGCCTATATATATATATATATATATATATATATATATATATATATATCTGCGGGTAAGGAGGCACTCGCTAATCCAATCCACTTTTGCTGGGGTGTACACTCAGAAATTCATTGATGGAAACTATTATATACAAGAGTACAGTAAGAGGCCAATCTCCAGCCTGAAGATAATAAATCTGGGCTTTATTCAATCACGCTGCCACATCATAGGTCAACATTTCGGCTAGTATCAGAGCCTTTATTAAGACTTTTAGACAGCCAAAAGCATGTACATTAGTGCCATAACACCTCATGATGTCCATATGAAGTGCACGCCATACTATATATATGTATTTCCGATCCTAAGTTTAATTAATAAGCTAAGACTAGTTGTCTAATAGGCTCGATTATCACTATCACCTTGTGAGCCGAGTGTGTGGCATTTGCATTTTAGCGCATATGATGTTTGCGCGATAGTCTGCCGATGTTCTTTGCATGCATGGTCAAGAGGCATACCCTAGCTACGCAGTTATCTCTGGATTGCATATTGCGAGACTCTGCATGTTCACCGCTGGCGTACTGCAGCAATTGCCCTTAATAGTATCTTTGGAAATTGTTAAATAGATGCACCCTCTCCAAAGGAGCAATACACGTGGCGGGTTTATCATCCGTGTATATATGTAGGCGCATAGGTACATAGAGCCTGCTAGTGGGGTAGCATTTGGTCTTGCAGGAATTTTAGGCTCAGTTTCCCATTTGGAAAAAGCAAGCAGAGATAGTGGTGAGACTTACTTAATTCTGCTCTTGGGTGATACCCTTAATGCTGCTGGGAAATAGCACTCCTGCTTCCGACAGCTGTGGGTGCGCTTATCCTGATTATCAGTATTCACATGACAAAGAGCATTACCATGTCTTTCTTTTTCAGGATATCTACAGGGCTCTCCAAGATAGCTCCATCTTGCCTGGAGTAGGACTACCTGATGTCAGCCTTGTTGCTAAAATATATATTCCAAGGAGCATTTACTTTTTAGCCAGGCGTAGTTCGTCTTTTTGAGGGAACTCCGTTTTGGCTTTATATGGTACGCTCAGGATGGGTGAGCTGCTGTCTAATTCTAGTACAGCAGCGTTGCCCATGTGGGCGTGCTTTGTCGTCGTTTGCCCCGTCGGATTGTTATGATGTTGGATGCAGCGTCCCGGGACTGGCATAGTTGGCGGGGGGGCATTGGGTCTGGAGGGGTCCCTGTCATGGGCGCCAAGTTTGTCTGGTGGTGATGGCTGGGGCTCATTTGGATTTGGTGTCCTTGTTTGCCATGGTGAACTCATTTCTTTAAATGGTTCACGTTTTGGTTACTAGTTCAATCAGGTTGGTTTCGGAGCGCGGCATCCGGCATCTGGGTCTTATACCGGACGACTGCTGGGCACACCCGTTTGTATTGTTGCTGTTTAGGTGACCGTGGCACGGGTTGGCCTTAAGTCGTAATCTGGTCACTGAGTAGCCGGAGGTCTGGTGCGTTTCTACGTTTCAGCGGACCTCCGTCTGTCAGTGTACCCCCTTGAGGAGTTATCCGCTCGTCGCAAACGCCTTTTGCCTTTGCGGGGGCCTTGAGGAATTTTTGGGTTACCGTCAGTTTTAAGTTTGGCTGGCGGAGCCTTTTTTGCCTCAAGTCAAGCTGGGTGACCCCCCCCCCCCTCATTCATCATGCAGGTTATAATTTTTACAATCCCCTTTTTTATAAATGTTATCGTCAGTACAAAATTCTAGCATGAGCGCGGTTATGGCCGCTAACATTTTTGGGCTCATAGACCATCTATACATTGGTTGTTTATGGCCCTGGTATGCTCAATGTGACATCCTTAACAGAATTATGGCTTTTACGTGGATGGGTTGGTAGACCCTTCGTTTGCAATAACCTGCGGAACATTATGTATGCTTTATGGGAAATTTGAGTTCCCGTATTTTTGAATTTTCAATTACTGGGCAACGATACTATTGTTCAAATATTGGTTTAGGAGCAGTGATAGGTGAGGACAATACGTTTGATGGCCTATCTTGCTTTTTGATTGTATTTTCAATAGCTACGTTTAGGAGTTGCTGTTCTTTTTAAGTTAAGGTTTAGTTGTGGTGGCGGTGCAGGTTTTGAGGAACCTGGCAGTTGGCCGGTTCAGAATGGTTATATGTTTTGCTTATATTTAAAATATTGGTTGAAGGACAGTTTAGTCATATAAGTGGCTAGGCATGTATATCAGCTCACGAAGGTGGGCATCACCGGTCCAGGTGGGTCCACGCACCACTTTATGATTGACTGTCGTAATTATATGAATGGGGCAGTTGGCCCAATTATTATTCCCGTAGGCGGCAGAGTAATCAGCTTTGCCATTTGTGCCGTGGTCAGGGATAGTGGCAGATGGTCGATCCCTGACCATTGACGGGTAGTTGGCCCAATTATTGGGGTGGAGTAATCAGCTCTGCCATTACCGATTGGGTCATGGTCAGGGATAGTGGCAGATGGTCGATCCCTGACCATTGTGGGGCAGTTGGCCCATTAGTAGATTGAATTTAATGTTGGTGTTATTTTCTCGTTTGAAAAGGATAGTGGCAGAAGGCCGATCCTTAATTTTAGGGTGGCCAAGGATAGTGGCAGATGGTCAATCCTTGGCCATCAGGGCAGTTGGCCCCCCTTTTTCTTATTTGAATTATATAATCTTTTGCATAAATTTTTGTCCATATTTTAACCATTCTTCTCACCGCCACCTTAGTTTAGAGGAAGGGACCTTTTATTAAGAGTTAGTTATAAATAGGCCTTCCTCTTCAAATAAATAAAAAGCCGACCCCTTTCATGCCAAATGCAGTTGTCCGAGTCTTTATTTTTAGATAAGTGGGTATGAATGACGCGTGCATGCATCTGACTGTGTAACGCTTAAGATTGCAGAGGATAACTAGTTTATCTGAAGCAACATAAGCTTACCAGCATGGGCATGTAACAAGGAATCATATACACTGGCATGTGGGGGTTGAGCTTTTAAGGGGAGGAACGTTGTGTGAAGGGAGTACTGATTTGATTGGTTGATGGAATATCAGGGGAGTGGCTCTACATCTGATATATGCCTATGATCTAGAAGGTTCCATCTCTTTTCAGTCAGATTCGTTGCCCACCCTCCCGCCCTAAGTGGTTGGGTTTTTTACATTGGAATCATTGTGTCGGCTTTATTGGTGGCCGGTTCAGAATGGTTATATGTTTTGCTTATATTTAAAATATTGGTTGAAGGACAGTTTAGTCATATAAGTGGCTAGGCATGTATATCAGCTCACGAAGGTGGGCATCACCGGTCCAGGTGGGTCCACGCACCACTTTATGATTGACTGTCGTAATTATATGAATGGGGCAGTTGGCCCAATTATTATTCCCGTAGGCGGCAGAGTAATCAGCTTTGCCATTTGTGCCGTGGTCAGGGATAGTGGCAGATGGTCGATCCCTGACCATTGACGGGTAGTTGGCCCAATTATTGGGGTGGAGTAATCAGCTCTGCCATTACCGATTGGGTCATGGTCAGGGATAGTGGCAGATGGTCGATCCCTGACCATTGTGGGGCAGTTGGCCCATTAGTAGATTGAATTTAATGTTGGTGTTATTTTCTCGTTTGAAAAGGATAGTGGCAGAAGGCCGATCCTTAATTTTAGGGTGGCCAAGGATAGTGGCAGATGGTCAATCCTTGGCCATCAGGGCAGTTGGCCCCCCTTTTTCTTATTTGAATTATATAATCTTTTGCATAAATTTTTGTCCATATTTTAACCATTCTTCTCACCGCCACCTTAGTTTAGAGGAAGGGACCTTTTATTAAGAGTTAGTTATAAATAGGCCTTCCTCTTCAAATAAATAAAAAGCCGACCCCTTTCATGCCAAATGCAGTTGTCCGAGTCTTTATTTTTAGATAAGTGGGTATGAATGACGCGTGCATGCATCTGACTGTGTAACGCTTATGAGAAACATGACTTAGACAGCAAATGATACACTGTATGCCATGTTTCCAAATTTTTATGCACAGTGGTTACAGCATGAAGCGAATGCATGTGAATATACAAAGGTGCATTGCATTAAACAAGTCCAATGAGCGTGAAAAAAATGGCCCGCCTGCCTGCTTTCATCCATCATTTGTTCTAAATTTATAATTAATCAATGAGCTGAGGTGGAGTCTTAGCCAGTGGTACCATCAGGGGTGTGTAATGCACTTTAGGGTAGACAGCCAATCAGCTGCCAGATTCAATCTGTCAATCAAACACAGCAGCCAATCAGAGAGCTGGCCATTGATCAGCAGGCCCTTTATGACATCACAGACAGACCCACGGAACTCTCTGTGCTTGTCTGCTGGCTGGCTGTCAGTTGGGTGGGTGGGCGGCAGAGGGGGAGGATGTACGTCTCGTTTCTCCTGAAAATTGCGGTTTTTCAGCGTTTCCGGAAAAAGTCGCGGTCCGACGCGCAAAAGTGGGGTATCGTAGAAATCGCCTTTTAAAGACGCACCTTTCTGGCCCCACAAAAATGGGCATTTCAAATTAGAAACAAGTCAAATGAACAAAATAGTGTGAATAAGTAAGTATTTCAGGGGTGAGTTAGCAGGTTATTGGGGTAGTAAGTCCTGATTTTTTTGGAGGTTGCATTGACCACTACGCCATTCAAAATAGGCAGGCTTTGGCATAAGCAGTTAGGCCCCGTAGGATGATTTTAGCTAAAATGTGCCCCAAACACTCAAACCGGCTTGTATCTTGCAATGGAAAATATGGGAAACATGACTTAGACAGCAAATGATACACTGTATGCCATGTTTCCAAATTTTTATGCACAGTGGTTACAGCATGAAGTGAATGCATGTGAATATACACAGGTGCATTGCATTAAACAAGTCCAATGAGCGTGAAAAAAATGGCCGGCCTGCCTGCTTTCATCCATCATTTGTTCTAAATTTATAATTAATCAATGAGCTGAGGTGGAGTCTTAGCCAGTGGTACCATCAGGGGTGTGTAATGCACTTTAGGGTAGACAGCCAATCAGCTGCCAGATTCAATCTGTCAATCAAACACAGCAGCCAATCAGAGAGCTGGCCATTGATCAGCAGGCCCTTTATGACATCACAGACAGACCCACGGAACTCTCTGTGCTTGTCTGCTGGCTGGCTGTCAGTTGGGTGGGTGGGCGGCAGAGGGGGAGGATGTACGTCTCGTTTCTCCTGAAAATTGCGGTTTTTCAGCGTTTCCGGAAAAAGTCGCGGTCCGACGCGCAAAAGTGGGGTATCGTAGAAATCGCCTTTTAAAGACGCACCTTTCTGGCCCCACAAAAATGGGCATTTCAAATTAGAAACAAGTCAAATGAACAAAATAGTGTGAATAAGTAAGTATTTCAGGGGTGAGTTAGCAGGTTATTGGGGTAGTAAGTCCTGATTTTTTTGGAGGTTGCATTGACCACTACGCCATTCAAAATAGGCAGGCTTTGGCATAAGCAGTTAGGCCCCGTAGGATGATTTTAGCTAAAATGTGCCCCAAACACTCAAACCGGCTTGTATCTTGCAATGGAAAATATGGGAAACATGACTTAGACAGCAAATGATACACTGTATGCCATGTTTCCAAATTTTTATGCACAGTGGTTACAGCATGAAGTGAATGCATGTGAATATACACAGGTGCATTGCATTAAACAAGTCCAATGAGCGTGAAAAAAATGGCCGGCCTGCCTGCTTTCATCCATCATTTGTTCTAAATTTATAATTAATCAATGAGCTGAGGTGGAGTCTTAGCCAGTGGTACCATCAGGGGTGTGTAATGCACTTTAGGGTAGACAGCCAATCAGCTGCCAGATTCAATCTGTCAATCAAACACAGCAGCCAATCAGAGAGCTGGCCATTGATCAGCAGGCCCTTTATGACATCACAGACAGACCCACGGAACTCTCTGTGCTTGTCTGCTGGCTGGCTGTCAGTTGGGTGGGTGGGCGGCAGAGGGGGAGGATGTACGTCTCGTTTCTCCTGAAAATTGCGTTTTTTCTGCGTTTCCGGAAAAAGTCGCAGTCCGACGCGCAAAAGTGGGGTATCGTAGAAATCGCCTTTTAAAGACGCACCTTTCTGGCCCCACAAAAATGGGCATTTCAAATTAGAAACAAGTCAAATGAACAAAATAGTGTGAATAAGTAAGTATTTCAGGGGTGAGTTAGCAGGTTATTGGGGTAGTAAGTCCTGATTTTTTTGGAGGTTGCAGTGACCACTACGCCATTCAAAATAGGCAGGCTTTGGCATAAGCAGTTAGGCCCCGTAGGATGATTTTAGCTAAAATGTGCCCCAAACACTCAAACCGGCTTGTATCTTGCAATGGAAAATATGGGAAACATGACTTAGACAGCAAATGATACACTGTATGCCATGTTTCCAAATTTTTATGCACAGTGGTTACAGCATGAAGCGAATGCATGTGAATATACACAGGTGCATTGCATTAAACAAGTCCAATGAGCGTGAAAAAAATGGCCGGCCTGCCTGCTTTCATCCATCATTTGTTCTAAATTTATAATTAATCAATGAGCTGAGGTGGAGTCTTAGCCAGTGGTACCATCAGGGGTGTGTAATGCACTTTAGGGTAGACAGCCAATCAGCTGCCAGATTCAATCTGTCAATCAAACACAGCAGCCAATCAGAGAGCTGGCCATTGATCAGCAGGCCCTTTATGACATCACAGACAGACCCACGGAACTCTCTGTGCTTGTCTGCTGGCTGGCTGTCAGTTGGGTGGGTGGGCGGCAGAGGGGGAGGATGTACGTCTCGTTTCTCCTGAAAATTGCGGTTTTTCAGCGTTTCCGGAAAAAGTCACGGTCCGACGCGCAAAAGTGGGGTATCGTAGAAATCGCCTTTTAAAGACGCACCTTTCTGGCCCCACAAAAATGGGCATTTCAAATTAGAAACAAGTCAAATGAACAAAATAGTGTGAATAAGTAAGTATTTCAGGGGTGAGTTAGCAGGTTATTGGGGTAGTAAGTCCTGATTTTTTTGGAGGTTGCAGTGACCACTACGCCATTCAAAATAGGCAGGCTTTAGCATAAGCAGTTAGGCCCCGTAGGATGATTTTAGCTAAAATGTGCCCCAAACACTCAAACCGGCTTGTATCTTGCAATGGAAAATATGGGAAACATGACTTAGACAGCAAATGATACACTGTATGCCATGTTTCCAAATTTTTATGCACAGTGGTTACAGCATGAAGCGAATGCATGTGAATATACAAAGGTGCATTGCATTAAACAAGTCCAATGAGCGTGAAAAAAATGGCCGGCCTGCCTGTTTTCATCCATCATTTGTTCTAAATTTATAATTAATCAATGAGCTGAGGTGGAGTCTTAGCCAGTGGTACCATCAGGGGTGTGTAATGCACTTTAGGGTAGACAGCCAATCAGCTGCCAGATTCAATCTGTCAATCAAACACAGCAGCCAATCAGAGAGCTGGCCATTGATCAGCAGGCCCTTTATGACATCACAGACAGACCCACGGAACTCTCTGTGCTTGTCTGCTGGCTGGCTGTCAGTTGGGTGGGTGGGCGGCAGAGGGGGAGGATGTACGTCTCGTTTCTCCTGAAAATTGCGGTTTTTCGGCGTTTCCGGAAAAAGTCGCGGTCCGACGCGCAAAAGTGGGGTATCGTAGAAATCGCCTTTTAAAGACGCACCTTTCTGGCCCCACAAAAATGGGCATTTCAAATTAGAAACAAGTCAAATGAACAAAATAGTGTGAATAAGTAAGTATTTCAGGGGTGAGTTAGCAGGTTATTGGGGTAGTAAGTCCTGATTTTTTTGGAGGTTGCAGTGACCACTACGCCATTCAAAATAGGCAGGCTTTAGCATAAGCAGTTAGGCCCCGTAGGATGATTTTAGCTAAAATGTTCCCCAAACACTCAAACCGGCTTGTATCTTGCAATGGAAAATATGGGAAACATGACTTAGACAGCAAATGATACACTGTATGCCATGTTTCCAAATTTTTATGCACAGTGGTTACAGCATGAAGCGAATGCATGTGAATATACAAAGGTGCATTGCATTAAACAAGTCCAATGAGCGTGAAAAAAATGGCCGGCCTGCCTGCTTTCATCCATCATTTGTTCTAAATTTATAATTAATCAATGAGCTGAGGTGGAGTCTTAGCCAGTGGTACCATCAGGGGTGTGTAATGCACTTTAGGGTAGACAGCCAATCAGCTGCCAGATTCAATCTGTCAATCAAACACAGCAGCCAATCAGAGAGCTGGCCATTGATCAGCAGGCCCTTTATGACATCACAGACAGACCCACGGAACTCTCTGTGCTTGTCTGCTGGCTGGCTGTCAGTTGGGTGGGTGGGCGGCAGAGGGGGAGGATGTACGTCTCGTTTCTCCTGAAAATTGCGATTTTTCGGCGTTTCCGGAGAAAGTCACGGTCCGACGCGCAAAAGTGGGGTATCGTAGAAATCGCCTTTTATAGACGCACCTTTCTGGCCCCACAAAAATGGGCATTTCAAATTAGAAACAAGTCAAATGAACAAAATAGTGTGAATAAGTAAGTATTTCAGGGGTGAGTTAGCAGGTTATTGGGGTAGTAAGTCCTGATTTTTTTGGAGGTTGCAGTGACCACTACGCCATTCAAAATAGGCAGGCTTTAGCATAAGCAGTTAGGGCCCGTAGGATGATTTTAGCTAAAATGTGCCCCAAACACTCAAACCGGCTTGTATCTTGCAATGGAAAATATGGGAAACATGACTTAGACAGCAAATGATACACTGTATGCCATGTTTCCAAATTTTTATGCACAGTGGTTACAGCATGAAGCGAATGCATGTGAATATACAAAGGTGCATTGCATTAAACAAGTCCAATGAGCGTGAAAAAAATGTCCGGCCTGCCTGCTTTCATCCATCATTTGTTCTAAATTTATAATTAATCAATGAGCTGAGGTGGAGTCTTAGCCAGTGGTACCATCAGGGGTGTGTAATGCACTTTAGGGTAGACAGCCAATCAGCTGCCAGATTCAATCTGTCAATCAAACACAGCAGCCAATCAGAGAGCTGGCCATTGATCAGCAGGCCCTTTATGACATCACAGACAGACCCACGGAACTCTCTGTGCTTGTCTGCTGGCTGGCTGTCAGTTGGGTGGGTGGGCGGCAGAGGGGGAGGATGTACGTCTCGTTTCTCCTGAAAATTGCGGTTTTTCGGCGTTTCCGGAAAAAGTCGCGGTCCGACGCGCAAAAGTGGGGTATCGTAGAAATCGCCTTTTAAAGACGCACCTTTCTGGCCCCACAAAAATGGGCATTTCAAATTAGAAACAAGTCAAATGAACAAAATAGTGTGAATAAGTAAGTATTTCAGGGGTGAGTTAGCAGGTTATTGGGGTAGTAAGTCCTGATTTTTTTGGAGGTTGCATTGACCACTACGCCATTCAAAATAGGCAGGCTTTGGCATAAGCAGTTAGGCCCCGTAGGATGATTTTAGCTAAAATGTGCCCCAAACACTCAAACCGGCTTGTATCTTGCAATGGAAAATATGGGAAACATGACTTAGACAGCAAATGATACACTGTATGCCATGTTTCCAAATTTTTATGCACAGTGGTTACAGCATGAAGCGAATGCATGTGAATATACAAAGGTGCATTGCATTAAACAAGTCCAATGAGCGTGAAAAAAATGGCCGGCCTGCCTGCTTTCATCCATCATTTGTTCTAAATTTATAATTAATCAATGAGCTGAGGTGGAGTCTTAGCCAGTGGTACCATCAGGGGTGTGTAATGCACTTTAGGGTAGACAGCCAATCAGCTGCCAGATTCAATCTGTCAATCAAACACAGCAGCCAATCAGAGAGCTGGCCATTGATCAGCAGGCCCTTTATGACTTCACAGACAGACCCACGGAACTCTCTGTGCTTGTCTGCTGGCTGGCTGTCAGTTGGGTGGGTGGGCGGCAGAGGGGGAGGATGTACGTCTCGTTTCTCCTGAAAATTGCGGTTTTTCAGCGTTTCCGGAAAAAGTCGCGGTCCGACGCGCAAAAGTGGGGTATCGTAGAAATCGCCTTTTAAAGACGCACCTTTCTGGCCCCACAAAAATGGGCATTTCAAATTAGAAACAAGTCAAATGAACAAAATAGTGTGAATAAGTAAGTATTTCAGGGGTGAGTTAGCAGGTTATTGGGGTAGTAAGTCCTGATTTTTTTGGAGGTTGCAGTGACCACTACGCCATTCAAAATAGGCAGGCTTTAGCATAAGCATTTAGGCCCCGTAGGATGATTTTAGCTAAAATGTGCCCCAAACACTCAAACCGGCTTGTATCTTGCAATGGAAAATATGGGAAACATGACTTAGACAGCAAATGATACACTGTATGCCATGTTTCCAAATTTTTATGCACAGTGGTTACAGCATGAAGTAAATGCATGTGAATATACACAGGTGCATTGCATTAAACAAGTCCAATGAGCGTGAAAAAAATGGCCGGCCTGCCTGCTTTCATCCATCATTTGTTCTAAATTTATAATTAATCAATGAGCTGAGGTGGAGTCTTAGCCAGTGGTACCATCAGGGGTGTGTAATGCACTTTAGGGTAGACAGCCAATCAGCTGCCAGATTCAATCTGTCAATCAAACACAGCAGCCAATCAGAGAGCTGGCCATTGATCAGCAGGCCCTTTATGACATCACAGACAGACCCACGGAACTCTCTGTGCTTGTCTGCTGGCTGGCTGTCAGTTGGGTGGGTGGGCGGCAGAGGGGGAGGATGTACGTCTCGTTTCTCCTGAAAATTGCGGTTTTTCGGCGTTTTTGGAAAAAGTCGCGGTCCGACGCGCAAAAGTGGGGTATCGTAGAAATCGCCTTTTAAAGACGCACCTTTCTGGCCCCACAAAAATGGGCATTTCAAATTAGAAACAAGTCAAATGAACAAAATAGTGTGAATAAGTAAGTATTTCAGGGGTGAGTTAGCAGGTTATTGGGGTAGTAAGTCCTGATTTTTTTGGAGGTTGCAGTGACCACTACGCCATTCAAAATAGGCAGGCTTTAGCATAAGCAGTTAGGCCCCGTAGGATGATTTTAGCTAAAATGTGCCCCAAACACTCAAACCGGCTTGTATCTTGCAATGGAAAATATGGGAAACATGACTTAGACAGCAAATGATACACTGTATGCCATGTTTCCAAATTTTTATGCACAGTGGTTACAGCATGAAGTGAATGCATGTGAATATACACAGGTGCATTGCATTAAACAAGTCCAATGAGCGTGAAAAAAATGGCCGGCCTGCCTGCTTTCATCCATCATTTGTTCTAAATTTATAATTAATCAATGAGCTGAGGTGGAGTCTTAGCCAGTGGTACCATCAGGGGTGTGTAATGCACTTTAGGGTAGACAGCCAATCAGCTGCCAGATTCAATCTGTCAATCAAACACAGCAGCCAATCAGAGAGCTGGCCATTGATCAGCAGGCCCTTTATGACATCACAGACAGACCCACGGAACTCTCTGTGCTTGTCTGCTGGCTGGCTGTCAGTTGGGTGGGTGGGCGGCAGAGGGGGAGGATGTACGTCTCGTTTCTCCTGAAAATTGCGGTTTTTCGGCGTTTCCGGAAAAAGTCGCGGTCCGACGCGCAAAAGTGGGGTATCGTAGAAATCGCCTTTTAAAGACGCACCTTTCTGGCCCCACAAAAATGGGCATTTCAAATTAGAAACAAGTCAAATGAACAAAATAGTGTGAATAAGTAAGTATTTCAGGGGTGAGTTAGCAGGTTATTGGGGTAGTAAGTCCTGATTTTTTTGGAGGTTGCAGTGACCACTACGCCATTCAAAATAGGCAGGCTTTGGCATAAGCAGTTAGGCCCCGTAGGATGATTTTAGCTAAAATGTGCCCCAAACACTCAAACCGGCTTGTATCTTGCAATGGAAAATATGGGAAACATGACTTAGACAGCAAATGATACACTGTATGCCATGTTTCCAAATTTTTATGCACAGTGGTTACAGCATGAAGCGAATGCATGTGAATATACAAAGGTGCATTGCATTAAACAAGTCCAATGAGCGTGAAAAAAATGGCCGGCCTGCCTGCTTTCATCCATCATTTGTTCTAAATTTATAATTAATCAATGAGCTGAGGTGGAGTCTTAGCCAGTGGTACCATCAGGGGTGTGTAATGCACTTTAGGGTAGACAGCCAATCAGCTGCCAGATTCAATCTGTCAATCAAACACAGCAGCCAATCAGAGAGCTGGCCATTGATCAGCAGGCCCTTTATGACATCACAGACAGACCCACGGAACTCTCTGTGCTTGTCTGCTGGCTGGCTGTCAGTTGGGTGGGTGGGCGGCAGAGGGGGAGGATGTACGTCTCGTTTCTCCTGAAAATTGCGGTTTTTCGGCGTTTCCGGAAAAAGTCGCGGTCCGACGCGCAAAAGTGGGGTATCGTAGAAATCGCCTTTTAAAGACGCACCTTTCTGGCCCCACAAAAATGGGCATTTCAAATTAGAAACAAGTCAAATGAACAAAATAGTGTGAATAAGTAAGTATTTCAGGGGTGAGTTAGCAGGTTATTGGGGTAGTAAGTCCTGATTTTTTTGGAGGTTGCATTGACCACTACGCCATTCAAAATAGGCAGGCTTTGGCATAAGCAGTTAGGCCCCGTAGGATGATTTTAGCTAAAATGTGCCCCAAACACTCAAACCGGCTTGTATCTTGCAATGGAAAATATGGGAAACATGACTTAGACAGCAAATGATACACTGTATGCCATGTTTCCAAATTTTTATGCACAGTGGTTACAGCATGAAGCGAATGCATGTAAATATACAAAGGTGCATTGCATTAAACAAGTCCAATGAGCGTGAAAAAAATGGCCGGCCTGCCTGCTTTCATCCATCATTTGTTCTAAATTTATAATTAATCAATGAGCTGAGGTGGAGTCTTAGCCAGTGGTACCATCAGGGGTGTGTAATGCACTTTAGGGTAGACAGCCAATCAGCTGCCAGATTCAATCTGTCAATCAAACACAGCAGCCAATCAGAGAGCTGGCCATTGATCAGCAGGCCCTTTATGACATCACAGACAGACCCACGGAACTCTCTGTGCTTGTCTGCTGGCTGGCTGTCAGTTGGGTGGGTGGGCGGCAGAGGGGGAGGATGTACGTCTCGTTTCTCCTGAAAATTGCGGTTTTTCAGCGTTTCCGGAAAAAGTCGCGGTCCGACGCGCAAAAGTGGGGTATCGTAGAAATCGCCTTTTAAAGACGCACCTTTCTGGCCCCACAAAAATGGGCATTTCAAATTAGAAACAAGTCAAATGAACAAAATAGTGTGAATAAGTAAGTATTTCAGGGGTGAGTTAGCAGGTTATTGGGGTAGTAAGTCCTGATTTTTTTGGAGGTTGCATTGACCACTACGCCATTCAAAATAGGCAGGCTTTGGCATAAGCAGTTAGGCCCCGTAGGATGATTTTAGCTAAAATGTGCCCCAAACACTCAAACCGGCTTGTATCTTGCAATGGAAAATATGGGAAACATGACTTAGACAGCAAATGATACACTGTATGCCATGTTTCCAAATTTTTATGCACAGTGGTTACAGCATGAAGCGAATGCATGTGAATATACAAAGGTGCATTGCATTAAACAAGTCCAATGAGCGTGAAAAAAATGGCCGGCCTGCCTGCTTTCATCCATCATTTGTTCTAAATTTATAATTAATCAATGAGCTGAGGTGGAGTCTTAGCCAGTGGTACCATCAGGGGTGTGTAATGCACTTTAGGGTAGACAGCCAATCAGCTGCCAGATTCAATCTGTCAATCAAACACAGCAGCCAATCAGAGAGCTGGCCATTGATCAGCAGGCCCTTTATGACATCACAGACAGACCCACGGAACTCTCTGTGCTTGTCTGCTGGCTGGCTGTCAGTTGGGTGGGTGGGCGGCAGAGGGGGAGGATGTACGTCTCGTTTCTCCTGAAAATTGCGGTTTTTCAGCGTTTCCGGAAAAAGTCGCGGTCCGACGCGCAAAAGTGGGGTATCGTAGAAATCGCCTTTTAAAGACGCACCTTTCTGGCCCCACAAAAATGGGCATTTCAAATTAGAAACAAGTCAAATGAACAAAATAGTGTGAATAAGTAAGTATTTCAGGGGTGAGTTAGCAGGTTATTGGGGTAGTAAGTCCTGATTTTTTTGGAGGTTGCATTGACCACTACGCCATTCAAAATAGGCAGGCTTTGGCATAAGCAGTTAGGCCCCGTAGGATGATTTTAGCTAAAATGTGCCCCAAACACTCAAACCGGCTTGTATCTTGCAATGGAAAATATGGGAAACATGACTTAGACAGCAAATGATACACTGTATGCCATGTTTCCAAATTTTTATGCACAGTGGTTACAGCATGAAGCGAATGCATGTGAATATACAAAGGTGCATTGCATTAAACAAGTCCAATGAGCGTGAAAAAAATGGCCGGCCTGCCTGCTTTCATCCATCATTTGTTCTAAATTTATAATTTATCAATGAGCTGAGGTGGAGTCTTAGCCAGTGGTACCATCAGGGGTGTGTAATGCACTTTAGGGTAGACAGCCAATCAGCTGCCAGATTCAATCTGTCAATCAAACACAGCAGCCAATCAGAGAGCTGGCCATTGATCAGCAGGCCCTTTATGACATCACAGACAGACCCACGGAACTCTCTGTGCTTGTCTGCTGGCTGGCTGTCAGTTGGGTGGGTGGGCGGCAGAGGGGGAGGATGTACGTCTCGTTTCTCCTGAAAATTGCGGTTTTTCAGCGTTTCCGGAAAAAGTCGCGGTCCGACGCGCAAAAGTGGGGTATCGTAGAAATCGCCTTTTAAAGACGCACCTTTCTGGCCCCACAAAAATGGGCATTTCAAATTAGAAACAAGTCAAATGAACAAAATAGTGTGAATAAGTAAGTATTTCAGGGGTGAGTTAGCAGGTTATTGGGGTAGTAAGTCCTGATTTTTTTGGAGGTTGCAGTGACCACTACGCCATTCAAAATAGGCAGGCTTTAGCATAAGCATTTAGGCCCCGTAGGATGATTTTAGCTAAAATGTGCCCCAAACACTCAAACCGGCTTGTATCTTGCAATGGAAAATATGGGAAATATGACTTAGACAGCAAATGATACACTGTATGCCATGTTTCCAAATTTGTATGCACAGTGGTTACAGCATGAAGTGAATGCATGTGAATATACACAGGTGCATTGCATTAAACAAGTCCAATGAGCGTGAAAAAAATGGCCGGCCTGCCTGCTTTCATCCATCATTTGTTCTAAATTTATAATTAATCAATGAGCTGAGGTGGAGTCTTAGCCAGTGGTACCATCAGGCGTGTGTAATGCACTTTAGGGTAGACAGCCAATCAGCTGCCAGATTCAATCTGTCAATCAAACACAGCAGCCAATCAGAGAGCTGGCCATTGATCAGCAGGCCCTTTATGACATCACAGACAGACCCACGGAACTCTCTGTGCTTGTCTGCTGGCTGGCTGTCAGTTGGGTGGGTGGGCGGCAGAGGGGGTGGATGTACGTCTCGTTTCTCCTGAAAATTGCGGTTTTTCGGCGTTTCCGGAAAAAGTCGCGGTCCGACGCGCAAAAGTGGGGTATCGTAGAAATCGCCTTTTAAAGACGCACCTTTCTGGCCCCACAAAAATGGGCATTTCAAATTAGAAACAAGTCAAATGAACAAAATAGTGTGAATAAGTAAGTATTTCAGGGGTGAGTTAGCAGGTTATTGGGGTAGTAAGTCCTGATTTTTTTGGAGGTTGCAGTGACCACTACGCCATTCAAAATAGGCAGGCTTTAGCATAAGCAGTTAGGCCCCGTAGGATGATTTTAGCTAAAATGTGCCCCAAACACTCAAACCGGCTTGTATCTTGCAATGGAAAATATGGGAAACATGACTTAGACAGCAAATGATACACTGTATGCCATGTTTCCAAATTTTTATGCACAGTGGTTACAGCATGAAGCGAATGCATGTGAATATACAAAGGTGCATTGCATTAAACAAGTCCAATGAGCGTGAAAAAAATGGCCGGCCTGCCTGCTTTCATCCATCATTTGTTCTAAATTTATAATTAATCAATGAGCTGAGGTGGAGTCTTAGCCAGTGGTACCATCAGGGGTGTGTAATGCACTTTAGGGTAGACAGCCAATCAGCTGCCAGATTCAATCTGTCAATCAAACACAGCAGCCAATCAGAGAGCTGGCCATTGATCAGCAGGCCCTTTATGACATCACAGACAGACCCACGGAACTCTCTGTGCTTGTCTGCTGGCTGGCTGTCAGTTGGGTGGGTGGGCGGCAGAGGGGGAGGATGTACGTCTCGTTTCTCCTGAAAATTGCGGTTTTTCGGCGTTTCCGGAAAAAGTCGCGGTCCGACGCGCAAAAGTGGGGTATCGTAGAAATCGCCTTTTAAAGACGCACCTTTCTGGCCCCACAAAAATGGGCATTTCAAATTAGAAACAAGTCAAATGAACAAAATAGTGTGAATAAGTAAGTATTTCAGGGGTGAGTTAGCAGGTTATTGGGGTAGTAAGTCCTGATTTTTTTGGAGGTTGCAGTGACCACTACGCCATTCAAAATAGGCAGGCTTTAGCATAAGCAGTTAGGCCCCGTAGGATGATTTTAGCTAAAATGTGCCCCAAACACTCAAACCGGCTTGTATCTTGCAATGGAAAATATGGGAAACATGACTTAGACAGCAAATGATACACTGTATGCCATGCTTCCAAATTTTTATGCACAGTGGTTACAGCATGAAGTGAATGCATGTGAATATACACAGGTGCATTGCATTAAACAAGTCCAATGAGCGTGAAAAAAATGGCCGGCCTGCCTGCTTTCATCCATCATTTGTTCTAAATTTATAATTAATCAATGAGCTGAGGTGGAGTCTTAGCCAGTGGTACCATCAGGGGTGTGTAATGCACTTTAGGGTAGACAGCCAATCAGCTGCCAGATTCAATCTGTCAATCAAACACAGCAGCCAATCAGAGAGCTGGCCATTGATCAGCAGGCCCTTTATGACATCACAGACAGACCCACGGAACTCTCTGTGCTTGTCTGCTGGCTGGCTGTCAGTTTGGTGGGTGGGCGGCAGAGGGGGAGGATGTACGTCTCGTTTCTCCTGAAAATTGCGGTTTTTCAGCGTTTCCGGAAAAAGTCGCGGTCCGACGCGCAAAAGTGGGGTATCGTAGAAATCGCCTTTTAAAGACGCACCTTTCTGGCCCCACAAAAATGGGCATTTCAAATTAGAAACAAGTCAAATGAACAAAATAGTGTGAATAAGTAAGTATTTCAGGGGTGAGTTAGCAGGTTATTGATGTAGTAAGTCCTGATTTTTTTGGAGGTTGCAGTGACCACTACGCCATTCAAAATAGGCAGGCTTTAGCATAAGCATTTAGGCCCCGTAGGATGATTTTAGCTAAAATGTGCCCCAAACACTCAAACCGGCTTGTATCTTGCAATGGAAAATATGGGAAACATGACTTAGACAGCAAATGATACACTGTATGCCATTTTTCCAAATTTTTATGCACAGTGGTTACAGCATGAAGTGAATGCATGTGAATATACACAGGTGCATTGCATTAAACAAGTCCAATGAGCGTGAAAAAAATGGCCGGCTTGCCTGCTTTCATCCATCATTTGTTCTAAATTTATAATTAATCAATGAGCTGAGGTGGAGTCTTAGCCAGTGGTACCATCAGGGGTGTGTAATGCACTTTAGGGTAGACAGCCAATCAGCTGCCAGATTCAATCTGTCAATCAAACACAGCAGCCAATCAGAGAGCTGGCCATTGATCAGCAGGCCCTTTATGACATCACAGACAGACCCACGGAACTCTCTGTGCTTGTCTGCTGGCTGGCTGTCAGTTGGGTGGGTGGGCGGCAGAGGGGGAGGATGTACGTCTCGTTTCTCCTGAAAATTGCGGTTTTTCTGCGTTTCCGGAAAAAGTCGCGGTCCGACGCGCAAAAGTGGGGTATCGTAGAAATCGCCTTTTAAAGACGCACCTTTCTGGCCCCACAAAAATGGGCATTTCAAATTAGAAACAAGTCAAATGAACAAAATAGTGTGAATAAGTAAGTATTTCAGGGGTGAGTTAGCAGGTTATTGGGGTAGTAAGTCCTGATTTTTTTGGAGGTTGCAGTGACCACTACGCCATTCAAAATAGGCAGGCTTTAGCATAAGCAGTTAGGCCCCGTTGGATGATTTTAGCTAAAATGTGCCCCAAACACTCAAACCGGCTTGTATCTTGCAATGGAAAATATGGGAAACATGACTTAGACAGCAAATGATACACTGTATGCCATGTTTCCAAATTTTTATGCACAGTGGTTACAGCATGAAGCGAATGCATGTGAATATACAAAGGTGCATTCCATGAAACAAGTCCAATGAGCGTGAAAAAAATGGCCGGCCTGCCTGCTTTCATCCATCATTTGTTCTAAATTTATAATTAATCAATGAGCTGAGGTGGAGTCTTAGCCAGTGGTACCATCAGGGGTGTGTAATGCACTTTAGGGTAGACAGCCAATCAGGTGCCAGATTCAATCTGTCAATCAAACACAGCAGCCAATCAGAGAGCTGGCCATTGATCAGCAGGCCCTTTATGACATCACAGACAGACCCACGGAACTCTCTGTGCTTGTCTGCTGGCTGTCAGTTGGGTGGGTGGGCGGCAGAGGGGGAGGATGTACGTCTCGTTTCTCCTGAAAATTGCGGTTTTTCGGCGTTTCCGGAAAAAGTCGCGGTCCGACGCGCAAAAGTGGGGTATCGTAGAAATCGCCTTTTAAAGACGCACCTTTCTGGCCCCACAAAAATGATAATTTCAAATTAGAAACAAGTCAAATGAACAAAATAGTGTGAATAAGTAAGTATTTCAGGGGTGAGTTAGCAGGTTATTGGGGTAGTAAGTCCTGATTTTTTTGGAGGTTGCAGTGACCACTACGCCATTCAAAATAGGCAGGCTTTAGCATAAGCAGTTAGGCCCCGTAGGATGATTTTAGCTAAAATGTGCCCCAAACACTCAAACCGGCTTGTATCTTGCAATGGAAAATATGGGAAACATGACTTAGACAGCAAATGATACACTGTATGCCATGTTTCCAAATTTTTATGCACAGTGGTTACAGCATGAAGCGAATGCATGTGAATATACAAAGGTGCATTGCATTAAACAAGTCCAATGAGCGTGAAAAAAATGGACGGCCTGCCTGCTTTCATCCATCATTTGTTCTAAATTTATAATTAATCAATGAGCTGAGGTGGAGTCTTAGCCAGTGGTACCATCAGGGGTGTGTAATGCACTTTAGGGTAGACAGCCAATCAGCTGCCAGATTCAATCTGTCAATCAAACACAGCAGCCAATCAGAGAGCTGGCCATTGATCAGCAGGCCCTTTATGACATCACAGACAGACCCACGGAACTCTCTGTGCTTGTCTGCTGGCTGGCTGTCAGTTGGGTGGGTGGGCGGCAGAGGGGGAGGATGTACGTCTCGTTTCTCCTGAAAATTGCGGTTTTTCAGCGTTTCCGGAAAAAGTCGCGGTCCGACGCGCAAAAGTGGGGTATCGTAGAAATCGCCTTTTAAAGACGCACCTTTCTGGCCCCACAAAAATGGGCATTTCAAATTAGAAACAAGTCAAATGAACAAAATAGTGTGAATAAGTAAGTATTTCAGGGGTGAGTTAGCAGGTTATTGGGGTAGTAAGTCCTGATTTTTTTGGAGGTTGCAGTGACCACTACGCCATTCAAAATAGGCAGGCTTTAGCATAAGCATTTAGGCCCCATAGGATGATTTTAGCTAAAATGTGCCCCAAACACTCAAACCGGCTTGTATCTTGCAATGGAAAATATGGGAAACATGACTTAGACAGCAAATGATACACTGTATGCCATGTTTCCAAATTTTTATGCACAGTGGTTACAGCATGAAGTGAATGCATGTGAATATACACAGGTGCATTGCATTAAACAAGTCCAATGAGCGTGAAAAAAATGGCCGGCCTGCCTGCTTTCATCCATCATTTGTTCTAAATTTATAATTAATCAATGAGCTGAGGTGGAGTCTTAGCCAGTGGTACCATCAGGGGTGTGTAATGCACTTTAGGGTAGACAGCCAATCAGCTGCCAGATTCAATCTGTCAATCAAACACAGCAGCCAATCAGAGAGCTGGCCATTGATCAGCAGGCCCTTTATGACATCACAGACAGACCCACGGAACTCTCTGTGCTTGTCTGCTGGCTGGCTGTCAGTTGGGTGGGCGGCAGAGGGGGAGGATGTACGTCTCGTTTCTCCTGAAAATTGCGGTTTTTCAGCGTTTCCGGAAAAAGTCGCGGTCCGACGCGCAAAAGTGGGGTATCGTAGAAATCGCCTTTTAAAGACGCACCTTTCTGGCCCCACAAAAATGGGCATTTCAAATTAGAAACAAGTCAAATGAACAAAATAGTGTGAATAAGTAAGTATTTCAGGGGTGAGTTAGCAGGTAATTGGGGTAGTAAGTCCTGATTTTTTTGGAGGTTGCAGTGACCACTACGCCATTCAAAATAGGCAGGCTTTAGCATAAGCATTTAGGCCCCGTAGGATGATTTTAGCTAAAATGTGCCCCAAACACTCAAACCGGCTTGTATCTTGCAATGGAAAATATGGGAAACATGACTTAGACAGCAAATGATACACTGTATGCCATTTTTCCAAATTTTTATGCACAGTGGTTACAGCATGAAGTGAATGCATGTGAATATACACAGGTGCATTGCATTAAACAAGTCCAATGATCGTGAAAAAAATGGCCGGCTTGCCTGCTTTCATCCATCATGTGTTCTAAATTTATAATTAATCAATGAGCTGAGGTGGAGTCTTAGCCAGTGGTACCATCAGGGGTGTGTAATGCACTTTAGGGTAGACAGCCAATCAGCTGCCAGATTCAATCTGTCAATCAAACACAGCAGCCAATCAGAGAGCTGGCCATTGATCAGCAGGCCCTTTATGACATCACAGACAGACCCACGGAACTCTCTGTGCTTGTCTGCTGGCTGGCTGTCAGTTGGGTGGGTGGGCGGCAGAGGGGGAGGATGTACGTCTCGTTTCTCCTGAAAATTGCGGTTTTCCGGCGTTTCCGGAAAAAGTCGCGGTCCGACGCGCAAAAGTGGGGTATCGTAGAAATCGCCTTTTAAAGACGCACCTTTCTGGCCCCACAAAAATGGGCATTTCAAATTAGAAACAAGTCAAATGAACAAAATAGTGTGAATAAGTAAGTATTTCAGGGGTGAGTTAGCAGGTTATTGGGGTAGTAAGTCCTGATTTTTTTGGAGGTTGCAGTGACCACTACGCCATTCAAAATAGGCAGGCTTTAGCATAAGCAGTTAGGCCCCGTTGGATGATTTTAGCTAAAATGTGCCCCAAACACTCAAACCGGCTTGTATCTTGCAATGGAAAATATGGGAAACATGACTTAGACAGCAAATGATACACTGTATGCCATGTTTCCAAATTTTTATGCACAGTGGTTACAGCATGAAGCGAATGCATGTGAATATACAAAGGTGCATTCCATTAAACAAGTCCAATGAGCGTGAAAAAAATGGCCGGCCTGCCTGCTTTCATCCATCATTTGTTCTAAATTTATAATTAATCAATGAGCTGAGGTGGAGTCTTAGCCAGTGGTACCATCAGGGGTGTGTAATGCACTTTAGGGTAGACAGCCAATCAGGTGCCAGATTCAATCTGTCAATCAAACACAGCAGCCAATCAGAGAGCTGGCCATTGATCAGCAGGCCCTTTATGACATCACAGACAGACCCACGGAACTCTCTGTGCTTGTCTGCTGGCTGGCTGTCAGTTGGGTGGGTGGGCGGCAGAGGGGGAGGATGTACGTCTCGTTTCTCCTGAAAATTGCGGTTTTTCGGCGTTTCCGGAAAAAGTCGCGGTCCGACGCGCAAAAGTGGGGTATCGTAGAAATCGCCTTTTAAAGACGCACCTTTCTGGCCCCACAAAAATGATAATTTCAAATTAGAAACAAGTCAAATGAACAAAATAGTGTGAATAAGTAAGTATTTCAGGGGTGAGTTAGCAGGTTATTGGGGTAGTAAGTCCTGATTTTTTTGGAGGTTGCAGTGACCACTACGCCATTCAAAATAGGCAGGCTTTAGCATAAGCAGTTAGGCCCCGTAGGATGATTTTAGCTAAAATGTGCCCCAAACACTCAAACCGGCTTGTATCTTGCAATGGAAAATATGGGAAACATGACTTAGACAGCAAATGATACACTGTATGCCATGTTTCCAAATTTTTATGCACAGTGGTTACAGCATGAAGCGAATGCATGTGAATATACAAAGGTGCATTGCATTAAACAAGTCCAATGAGCGTGAAAAAAATGGCCGGCCTGCCTGCTTTCATCCATCATTTGTTCTAAATTTATAATTAATCAATGAGCTGAGGTGGAGTCTTAGCCAGTGGTACCATCAGGGGTGTGTAATGCACTTTAGGGTAGACAGCCAATCAGCTGCCAGATTCAATCTGTCAATCAAACACAGCAGCCAATCAGAGAGCTGGCCATTGATCAGCAGGCCCTTTATGACATCACAGACAGACCCACGGAACTCTCTGTGCTTGTCTGCTGGCTGGCTGTCAGTTGGGTGGGTGGGCGGCAGAGGGGGAGGATGTACGTCTCGTTTCTCCTGAAAATTGCGGTTTTTTGGCGTTTCCGGAAAAAGTCGCGGTCCGACGCGCAAAAGTGGGGTATCGTAGAAATCGCCTTTTAAAGACGCACCTTTCTGGCCCCACAAAAAATGGGCATTTCTAATTAGAAACAAGTCAAATGAACAAAATAGTGTGAATAAGTAAGTATTTCAGGGGTGAGTTAGCAGGTTATTGGGGTAGTAAGTCCTGATTTTTTTGGAGGTTGCAGTGACCACTACGCCATTCAAAATAGGCAGGCTTTAGCATAAGCAGTTATGCCCCGTAGGATGATTTTAGCTATAATGTGCCCCAAACACTCAAACCGGCTTGTATCTTGCAATGGAAAATATGGGAAACATGACTTAGACAGCAAATGATACACTGTATGCCATGTTTCCAAATTTGTATGCATAGTGGTTACAGCATGAAGCGAATGCATGTGAATATACAAAGGTGCATTGCATTAAACAAGTCCAATGAGCGTGAAAAAATGGCCGGCCTGCCTGCTTTCATCCATCATTTGTTCTAAATTTATAATTAATCAATGAGCTGAGGTGGAGTCTTAGCCAGTGGTACCATCAGGGGTGTGTAATGCACTTTAGGGTAGACAGCCAATCAGCTGCCAGATTCAATCTGTCAATCAAACACAGCAGCCAATCAGAGAGCTGGCCATTGATCAGCAGGCCCTTTATGACATCACAGACAGACCCACGGAACTCTCTGTGCTTGTCTGCTGGCTGGCTGTCAGTTGGGTGGGTGGGCGGCAGAGGGGGAGGATGTACGTCTCGTTTCTTCTGAAAATTGCGGTTTTTCGGCGTTTCCGGAAAAAGTCGCGGTCCGACGCGCAAAAGTGGGGTATCGTAGAAATCGCCTTTTAAAGACGCACCTTTCTGGCCCCACAAAAATGGGCATTTCAAATTAGAAACAAGTCAAATGAACAAAATAGTGTGAATAAGTAAGTATTTCAGGGGTGAGTTAGCAGGTTATTGGGGTAGTAAGTCCTGATTTTTTTGGAGGTTGCAGTGACCACTACGCCATTCAAAATAGGCAGGCTTTAGCATAAGCAGTTAGGCCCCGTAGGATGATTTTAGCTAAAATGTGCCCCAAACACTCAAACCGGCTTGTATCTTGCAATGGAAAATATGGGAAACATGACTTAGACCGCAAATGATACACTGTATGCCATGTTTCCAAATTTTTATGCACAGTGGTTACAGCATGAAGCGAATGCATGTGAATATACAAAGGTGCATTGCATTAAACAAGTCTAATGAGCGTGAAAAAAATGGCCGGCCTGCCTGCTTTCATCCATCATTTGTTCTAAATTTATAATTAATCAATGAGCTGAGGTGGAGTCTTAGCCAGTGGTACCATCAGGGGTGTGTAATGCACTTTAGGGTAGACAGCCAATCAGCTGCCAGATTCAATCTGTCAATCAAACACAGCAGCCAATCAGAGAGCTGGCCATTGATCAGCAGGCCCTTTATGGCATCACAGACAGACCCACGGAACTCTCTGTGCTTGTCTGCTGGCTGGCTGTCAGTTGGGTGGGTGGGCGGCAGAGGGGGAGGATGTACGTCTCGTTTCTCCTGAAAATTGCGTTTTTTCTGCGTTTCCGGAAAAAGTCGCGGTCCGACGCGCAAAAGTGGGGTATCGTAGAAATCGCCTTTTAAAGACGCACCTTTCTGGCCCCACAAAAATGGGCATTTCAAATTAGAAACAAGTCAAATGAACAAAATAGTGTGAATAAGTAAGTATTTCAGGGGTGAGTTAGCAGGTTATTGGGGTAGTAAGTCCTGATTTTTTTGGAGGTTGCAGTGACCACTACGCCATTCAAAATAGGCAGGCTTTAGCATAAGCAGTTAGGCCCCGTAGGATGATTTTAGCTAAAATGTGCCCCAAACACTCAAACCGGCTTGTATCTTGCAATGGAAAATATGGGAAACATGACTTAGACAGCAAATGATACACTGTATGCCATGTTTCCAAATTTTTATGCACAGTGGTTACAGCATGAAGCGAATGCATGTGAATATACAAAGGTGCATTGCATTAAACAAGTCCAATGAGCGTGAAAAAAATGTCCGGCCTGCCTGTTTTCATCCATCATTTGTTCTAAATTTATAATTAATCAATGAGCTGAGGTGGAGTCTTAGCCAGTGGTACCATCAGGGGTGTGTAATGCACTTTAGGGTAGACAGCCAATTAGCTGCCAGATTCAATCTGTCAATCAAACACAGCAGCCAATCAGAGAGCTGGCCATTGATCAGCAGGCCCTTTATGACATCACAGACAGACCCACGGAACTCTCTGTGCTTGTCTGCTGGCTGGCTGTCAGTTGGGTGGGTGGGCGGCAGAGGGGGAGGATGTACGTCTCGTTTCTCCTGAAAATTGCGGTTTTTCGGCGTTTCCGGAAAAAGTCGCGGTCCGACGCGCAAAAGTGGGGTATCGTAGAAATCGCCTTTTAAAGACGCACCTTTCTGGCCCCACAAAAATGGGCATTTCAAATTAGAAACAAGTCAAATGAACAAAATAGTGTGAATAAGTAAGTATTTCAGGGGTGAGTTAGCAGGTTATTGGGGTAGTAAGTCCTGATTTTTTTGGAGGTTGCAGTGACCACTACGCCATTCAAAATAGGCAGGCTTTAGCATAAGCAGTTAGGCCCCGTAGGATGATTTTAGCTAAAATGTTCCCCAAACACTCAAACCGGCTTGTATCTTGCAATGGAAAATATGGGAAACATGACTTAGACAGCAAATGATACACTGTATGCCATGTTTCCAAATTTTTATGCACAGTGGTTACAGCATGAAGCGAATGCATGTGAATATACAAAGGTGCATTGCATTAAACAAGTCCAATGAGCGTGAAAAAAATGGCCGGCCTGCCTGCTTTCATCCATCATTTGTTCTAAATTTATAATTAATCAATGAGCTGAGGTGGAGTCTTAGCCAGTGGTACCTTCAGGGGTGTGTAATGCACTTTAGGGTAGACAGCCAATCAGCTGCCAGATTCAATCTGTCAATCAAACACAGCAGCCAATCAGAGAGCTGGCCATTGATCAGCAGGCCCTTTATGACATCACAGACAGACCCACGGAACTCTCTGTGCTTGTCTGCTGGCTGGCTGTCAGTTGGGTGGGTGGGCGGCAGAGGGGGAGGATGTACGTCTCGTTTCTCCTGAAAATTGCGGTTTTTCGGCGTTTCCGGAAAAAGTCACGGTCCGACGCGCAAAAGTGAGGTATCGTAGAAATCGCCTTTTATAGACGCACCTTTCTGGCCCCACAAAAATGGGCATTTCAAATTAGAAACAAGTCAAATGAACAAAATAGTGTGAATAAGTAAGTATTTCAGGGGTGAGTTAGCAGGTTATTGGGGTAGTAAGTCCTGATTTTTTTGGAGGTTGCATTGACCACTACGCCATTCAAAATAGGCAGGCTTTGGCATAAGCAGTTAGGCCCCGTAGGATGATTTTAGCTAAAATGTGCTCCAAACACTCAAACCGGCTTGTATCTTGCAATGGAAAATATGGGAAACATGACTTAGACAGCAAATGATACACTGTATGCCATGTTTCCAAATTTTTATGCACAGTGGTTACAGCATGAAGCGAATGCATGTGAATATACACAGGTGCATTGCATTAAACAAGTCCAATGAGCGTGAAAAAAATGTCCGGCCTGCCTGCTTTCATCCATCATTTGTTCTAAATTTATAATTAATCAATGAGCTGAGGTGGAGTCTTAGCCAGTGGTACCATCAGGGGTGTGTAATGCACTTTAGGGTAGACAGCCAATCAGCTGCCAGATTCAATCTGTCAATCAAACACAGCAGCCAATCAGAGAGCTGGCCATTGATCAGCAGGCCCTTTATGACATCACAGACAGACCCACGGAACTCTCTGTGCTTGTCTGCTGGCTGGCTGTCAGTTGGGTGGGTGGGCGGCAGAGGGGGAGGATGTACGTCTCGTTTCTCCTGAAAATTGCGGTTTTTCAGCGTTTCCGGAAAAAGTCGCGGTCCGACGCGCAAAAGTGGGGTATCGTAGAAATCGCCTTTTAAAGACGCACCTTTCTCGCCCCACAAAAATGGGCATTTCAAATTAGAAACAAGTCAAATGAACAAAATAGTGTGAATAAGTAAGTATTTCAGGGGTGAGTTAGCAGGTTATTGGGGTAGTAAGTCCTGATTTTTTTGGAGGTTGCAGTGACCACTACGCCATTCAAAATAGGCAGGCTTTAGCATAAGCATTTAGGCCCCGTAGGATGATTTTAGCTAAAATGTGCCCCAAACACTCAAACCGGCTTGTATCTTGCAATGGAAAATATGGGAAACATGACTTAGACAGCAAATGATACACTGTATGCCATGTTTCCAAATTTTTATGCACAGTGGTTACAGCATGAAGTGAATGCATGTGAATATACACAGGTGCATTGCATTAAACAAGTCCAATGAGCGTGAAAAAAATGGCCGGCCTGCCTGCTTTCATCCATCATTTGTTCTAAATTTATAATTAATCAATGAGCTGAGGTGGAGTCTTAGCCAGTGGTACCATCAGGGGTGTGTAATGCACTTTAGGGTAGACAGCCAATCAGCTGCCAGATTCAATCTGTCAATCAAACACAGCAGCCAATCAGAGAGCTGGCCATTGATCAGCAGGCCCTTTATGACATCACAGACAGACCCACGGAACTCTCTGTGCTTGTCTGCTGGCTGGCTGTCAGTTGGGTGGGTGGGCGGCAGAGGGGGAGGATGTACGTCTCGTTTCTCCTGAAAATTGCGGTTTTTCTGCGTTTCCGGAAAAAGTCGCGGTCCGACGCGCAAAAGTGGGGTATCGTAGAAATCGCCTTTTAAAGACGCACCTTTCTGGCCCCACAAAAATGGGCATTTCAAATTAGAAACAAGTCAAATGAACAAAATAGTGTGAATAAGTAAGTATTTCAGGGGTGAGTTAGCAGGTTATTGGGGTAGTAAGTCCTGATTTTTTTGGAGGTTGCAGTGACCACTACGCCATTCAAAATAGGCAGGCTTTAGCATAAGCAGTTAGGCCCCGTAGGATGATTTTAGCTAAAATGTGCCCCAAACACTCAAACCGGCTTGTATCTTGCAATGGAAAATATGGGAAACATGACTTAGACAGCAAATGATACACTGTATGCCATGTTTCCAAATTTTAATGCACAGTGGTTACAGCATGAAGTGAATGCATGTGAATATACACAGGTGCATTGCATTAAACAAGTCCAATGAGCGTGAAAAAAATGGCCGGCCTGCCTGCTTTCATCCATCATTTGTTCTAAATTTATAATTAATCAATGAGCTGAGGTGGAGTCTTAGCCAGTGGTACCATCAGGGGTGTGTAATGCACTTTAGGGTAGACAGCCAATCAGCTGCCAGATTCAATCTGTCAATCAAACACAGCAGCCAATCAGAGAGCTGGCCATTGATCAGCAGGCCCTTTATGACATCACAGACAGACCCACGGAACTCTCTGTGCTTGTCTGCTGGCTGGCTGTCAGTTGGGTGGGTGGGCGGCAGAGGGGGTGGATGTACGTCTCGTTTCTCCTGAAAATTGCGGTTTTTCTGCGTTTCCGGAAAAAGTCGCGGTCCGACGCGCAAAAGTGGGGTATCGTAGAAATCGCCTTTTAAAGACGCACCTTTCTGGCCCCACAAAAATGGGCATTTCAAATTAGAAACAAGTCAAATGAACAAAATAGTGTGAATAAGTAAGTATTTCAGGGGTGAGTTAGCAGGTTATTGGGGTAGTAAGTCCTGATTTTTTTGGAGGTTGCAGTGACCACTACGCCATTCAAAATAGGCAGGCTTTAGCATAAGCAGTTAGGCCCCGTAGGATGATTTTAGCTAAAATGTGCCCCAAACACTCAAACCGGCTTGTATCTTGCAATGGAAAATATGGGAAACATGACTTAGACCGCAAATGATACACTGTATGCCATGTTTCCAAATTTTTATGCACAGTGGTTACAGCATGAAGCGAATGCATGTGAATATACAAAGGTGCATTGCATTAAACAAGTCTAATGAGCGTAAAAAAAATGGCCGGCCTGCCTGCTTTCATCCATCATTTGTTCTAAATTTATAATTAATCAATGAGCTGAGGTGGAGTCTTAGCCAGTGGTACCATCAGGGGTGTGTAATGCACTTTAGGGTAGACAGCCAATCAGCTGCCAGATTCAATCTGTCAATCAAACACAGCAGCCAATCAGAGAGCTGGCCATTGATCAGCAGGCCCTTTATGGCATCACAGACAGACCCACGGAACTCTCTGTGCTTGTCTGCTGGCTGGCTGTCAGTTGGGTGGGTGGGCGGCAGAGGGGGAGGATGTACGTCTCGTTTCTCCTGAAAATTGCGTTTTTTCTGCGTTTCCGGAAAAAGTCGCGGTCCGACGCGCAAAAGTGGGGTATCGTAGAAATCGCCTTTTAAAGACGCACCTTTCTGGCCCCACAAAAATGGGCATTTCAAATTAGAAACAAGTCAAATGAACAAAATAGTGTGAATAAGTAAGTATTTCAGGGGTGAGTTAGCAGGTTATTGGGGTAGTAAGTCCTGATTTTTTTGGAGGTTGCAGTGACCACTACGCCATTCAAAATAGGCAGGCTTTAGCATAAGCAGTTAGGCCCCGTAGGATGATTTTAGCTAAAATGTGCCCCAAACACTCAAACCGGCTTGTATCTTGCAATGGAAAATATGGGAAACATGACTTAGACAGCAAATGATACACTGTATGCCATGTTTCCAAATTTTTATGCACAGTGGTTACAGCATGAAGCGAATGCATGTGAATATACAAAGGTGCATTGCATTAAACAAGTCCAATGAGCGTGAAAAAAATGTCCGGCCTGCCTGTTTTCATCCATCATTTGTTCTAAATTTATAATTAATCAATGAGCTGAGGTGGAGTCTTAGCCAGTGGTACCATCAGGGGTGTGTAATGCACTTTAGGGTAGACAGCCAATTAGCTGCCAGATTCAATCTGTCAATCAAACACAGCAGCCAATCAGAGAGCTGGCCATTGATCAGCAGGCCCTTTATGACATCACAGACAGACCCACGGAACTCTCTGTGCTTGTCTGCTGGCTGGCTGTCAGTTGGGTGGGTGGGCGGCAGAGGGGGAGGATGTACGTCTCGTTTCTCCTGAAAATTGCGGTTTTTCGGCGTTTCCGGAAAAAGTCGCGGTCCGACGCGCAAAAGTGGGGTATCGTAGAAATCGCCTTTTAAAGACGCACCTTTCTGGCCCCACAAAAATGGGCATTTCAAATTAGAAACAAGTCAAATGAACAAAATAGTGTGAATAAGTAAGTATTTCAGGGGTGAGTTAGCAGGTTATTGGGGTAGTAAGTCCTGATTTTTTTGGAGGTTGCAGTGACCACTACGCCATTCAAAATAGGCAGGCTTTAGCATAAGCAGTTAGGCCCCGTAGGATGATTTTAGCTAAAATGTTCCCCAAACACTCAAACCGGCTTGTATCTTGCAATGGAAAATATGGGAAACATGACTTAGACAGCAAATGATACACTGTATGCCATGTTTCCAAATTTTTATGCACAGTGGTTACAGCATGAAGCGAATGCATGTGAATATACAAAGGTGCATTGCATTAAACAAGTCCAATGAGCGTGAAAAAAATGGCCGGCCTGCCTGCTTTCATCCATCATTTGTTCTAAATTTATAATTAATCAATGAGCTGAGGTGGAGTCTTAGCCAGTGGTACCTTCAGGGGTGTGTAATGCACTTTAGGGTAGACAGCCAATCAGCTGCCAGATTCAATCTGTCAATCAAACACAGCAGCCAATCAGAGAGCTGGCCATTGATCAGCAGGCCCTTTATGACATCACAGACAGACCCACGGAACTCTCTGTGCTTGTCTGCTGGCTGGCTGTCAGTTGGGTGGGTGGGCGGCAGAGGGGGAGGATGTACGTCTCGTTTCTCCTGAAAATTGCGGTTTTTCGGCGTTTCCGGAAAAAGTCACGGTCCGACGCGCAAAAGTGAGGTATCGTAGAAATCGCCTTTTATAGACGCACCTTTCTGGCCCCACAAAAATGGGCATTTCAAATTAGAAACAAGTCAAATGAACAAAATAGTGTGAATAAGTAAGTATTTCAGGGGTGAGTTAGCAGGTTATTGGGGTAGTAAGTCCTGATTTTTTTGGAGGTTGCATTGACCACTACGCCATTCAAAATAGGCAGGCTTTGGCATAAGCAGTTAGGCCCCGTAGGATGATTTTAGCTAAAATGTGCTCCAAACACTCAAACCGGCTTGTATCTTGCAATGGAAAATATGGGAAACATGACTTAGACAGCAAATGATACACTGTATGCCATGTTTCCAAATTTTTATGCACAGTGGTTACAGCATGAAGCGAATGCATGTGAATATACACAGGTGCATTGCATTAAACAAGTCCAATGAGCGTGAAAAAAATGGCCGGCCTGCCTGCTTTCATCCATCATTTGTTCTAAATTTATAATTAATCAATGAGCTGAGGTGGAGTCTTAGCCAGTGGTACCATCAGGGGTGTGTAATGCACTTTAGGGTAGACAGCCAATCAGCTGCCAGATTCAATCTGTCAATCAAACACAGCAGCCAATCAGAGAGCTGGCCATTGATCAGCAGGCCCTTTATGACATCACAGACAGACCCACGGAACTCTCTGTGCTTGTCTGCTGGCTGGCTGTCAGTTGGGTGGGTGGGCGGCAGAGGGGGAGGATGTACGTCTCGTTTCTCCTGAAAATTGCGGTTTTTCAGCGTTTCCGGAAAAAGTCGCGGTCCGACGCGCAAAAGTGGGGTATCGTAGAAATCGCCTTTTAAAGACGCACCTTTCTCGCCCCACAAAAATGGGCATTTCAAATTAGAAACAAGTCAAATGAACAAAATAGTGTGAATAAGTAAGTATTTCAGGGGTGAGTTAGCAGGTTATTGGGGTAGTAAGTCCTGATTTTTTTGGAGGTTGCAGTGACCACTACGCCATTCAAAATAGGCAGGCTTTAGCATAAGCATTTAGGCCCCGTAGGATGATTTTAGCTAAAATGTGCCCCAAACACTCAAACCGGCTTGTATCTTGCAATGGAAAATATGGGAAACATGACTTAGACAGCAAATGATACACTGTATGCCATGTTTCCAAATTTTTATGCACAGTGGTTACAGCATGAAGTGAATGCATGTGAATATACACAGGTGCATTGCATTAAACAAGTCCAATGAGCGTGAAAAAAATGGCCGGCCTGCCTGCTTTCATCCATCATTTGTTCTAAATTTATAATTAATCAATGAGCTGAGGTGGAGTCTTAGCCAGTGGTACCATCAGGGGTGTGTAATGCACTTTAGGGTAGACAGCCAATCAGCTGCCAGATTCAATCTGTCAATCAAACACAGCAGCCAATCAGAGAGCTGGCCATTGATCAGCAGGCCCTTTATGACATCACAGACAGACCCACGGAACTCTCTGTGCTTGTCTGCTGGCTGGCTGTCAGTTGGGTGGGTGGGCGGCAGAGGGGGAGGATGTACGTCTCGTTTCTCCTGAAAATTGCGGTTTTTCTGCGTTTCCGGAAAAAGTCGCGGTCCGACGCGCAAAAGTGGGGTATCGTAGAAATCGCCTTTTAAAGACGCACCTTTCTGGCCCCACAAAAATGGGCATTTCAAATTAGAAACAAGTCAAATGAACAAAATAGTGTGAATAAGTAAGTATTTCAGGGGTGAGTTAGCAGGTTATTGGGGTAGTAAGTCCTGATTTTTTTGGAGGTTGCAGTGACCACTACGCCATTCAAAATAGGCAGGCTTTAGCATAAGCAGTTAGGCCCCGTAGGATGATTTTAGCTAAAATGTGCCCCAAACACTCAAACCGGCTTGTATCTTGCAATGGAAAATATGGGAAACATGACTTAGACAGCAAATGATACACTGTATGCCATGTTTCCAAATTTTAATGCACAGTGGTTACAGCATGAAGTGAATGCATGTGAATATACACAGGTGCATTGCATTAAACAAGTCCAATGAGCGTGAAAAAAATGGCCGGCCTGCCTGCTTTCATCCATCATTTGTTCTAAATTTATAATTAATCAATGAGCTGAGGTGGAGTCTTAGCCAGTGGTACCATCAGGGGTGTGTAATGCACTTTAGGGTAGACAGCCAATCAGCTGCCAGATTCAATCTGTCAATCAAACACAGCAGCCAATCAGAGAGCTGGCCATTGATCAGCAGGCCCTTTATGACATCACAGACAGACCCACGGAACTCTCTGTGCTTGTCTGCTGGCTGGCTGTCAGTTGGGTGGGTGGGCGGCAGAGGGGGTGGATGTACGTCTCGTTTCTCCTGAAAATTGCGGTTTTTCTGCGTTTCCGGAAAAAGTCGCGGTCCGACGCGCAAAAGTGGGGTATCGTAGAAATCGCCTTTTAAAGACGCACCTTTCTGGCCCCACAAAAATGGGCATTTCAAATTAGAAACAAGTCAAATGAACAAAATAGTGTGAATAAGTAAGTATTTCAGGGGTGAGTTAGCAGGTTATTGGGGTAGTAAGTCCTGATTTTTTTGGAGGTTGCAGTGACCACTACGCCATTCAAAATAGGCAGGCTTTAGCATAAGCAGTTAGGCCCCGTAGGATGATTTTAGCTAAAATGTGCCCCAAACACTCAAACCGGCTTGTATCTTGCAATGGAAAATATGGGAAACATGACTTAGACAGCAAATGATACACTGTATGCCATGTTTCCAAATTTTTATGCACAGTGGTTACAGCATGAAGCGAATGCATGTGAATATACAAAGGTGCATTGCATTAAACAAGTCCAATGAGCGTGAAAAAAATGGCCGGCCTGCCTGCTTTCATCCATCATTTGTTCTAAATTTATAATTAATCAATGAGCTGAGGTGGAGTCTTAGCCAGTGGTACCATCAGGGGTGTGTAATGCACTTTAGGGTAGACAGCCAATCAGCTGCCAGATTCAATCTGTCAATCAAACACAGCAGCCAATCAGAGAGCTGGCCATTGATCAGCAGGCCCTTTATGACATCACAGACAGACCCACGGAACTCTCTGTGCTTGTCTGCTGGCTGGCTGTCAGTTGGGTGGGTGGGCGGCAGAGGGGGAGGATAGGATGTACGTCTCGTTTCTCCTGAAAATTGCGGTTTTTCAGCGTTTCCGGAAAAAGTCGCGGTCCGACGCGCAAAAGTGGGGTATCGTAGAAATCGCCTTTTAAAGACGCACCTTTCTGGCCCCACAAAAATGGGCATTTCAAATTAGAAACAAGTCAAATGAACAAAATAGTGTGAATAAGTAAGTATTTCAGGGGTGAGTTAGCAGGTTATTGGGGTAGTAAGTCCTGATTTTTTTGGAGGTTGCAGTGACCACTACGCCATTCAAAATAGGCAGGCTTTAGCATAAGCATTTAGGCCCCGTAGGATGATTTTAGCTAAAATGTGCCCCAAACACTCAAACCGGCTTGTATCTTGCAATGGAAAATATGGGAAACATGACTTAGACAGCAAATGATACACTGTATGCCATGTTTCCAAATTTTGATGCACAGTGGTTACAGCATGAAGTGAATGCATGTGAATATACACAGGTGCATTGCATTAAACAAGTCCAATGAGCGTGAAAAAAATGGCCGGCCTGCCTGCTTTCATCCATCATTTGTTCTAAATTTATAATTAATCAATGAGCTGAGGTGGAGTCTTAGCCAGTGGTACCATCAGGGGTGTGTAATGCACTTTAGGGTAGACAGCCAATCAGCTGCCAGATTCAATCTGTCAATCAAACACAGCAGCCAATCAGAGAGCTGGCCATTGATCAGCAGGCCCTTTATGACATCACAGACAGACCCACGGAACTCTCTGTGCTTGTCTGCTGGCTGGCTGTCAGTTGGGTGGGTGGGCGGCAGAGGGGGAGGATGTACGTCTCGTTTCTCCTGAAAATTGCGGTTTTTCGGCGTTTCCGGAAAAAGTCGCGGTCCGACGCGCAAAAGTGGGGTATCGTAGAAATCGCCTTTTAAAGACGCACCTTTCTGGCCCCACAAAAATGGGCATTTCAAATTAGAAACAAGTCAAATGAACAAAATAGTGTGAATAAGTAAGTATTTCAGGGGTGAGTTAGCAGGTTATTGGGGTAGTAAGTCCTGATTTTTTTGGAGGTTGCAGTGACCACTACGCCATTCAAAATAGGCAGGCTTTAGCATAAGCATTTAGGCCCCGTAGGATGATTTTAGCTAAAATGTGCCCCAAACACTCAAACCGGCTTGTATCTTGCAATGGAAAATATGGGAAACATGACTTAGACAGCAAATGATACACTGTATGCCATGTTTCCAAATTTTTATGCACAGTGGTTACAGCATGAAGTGAATGCATGTGAATATACACAGGTGCATTGCATTAAACAAGTCCAATGAGCGTGAAAAAAATGGCCGGCCTGCCTGCTTTCATCCATCATTTGTTCTAAATTTATAATTAATCAATGAGCTGAGGTGGAGTCTTAGCCAGTGGTACCATCAGGGGTGTGTAATGCACTTTAGGGTAGACAGCCAATCAGCTGCCAGATTCAATCTGTCAATCAAACACAGCAGCCAATCAGAGAGCTGGCCATTGATCAGCAGGCCCTTTATGACATCACAGACAGACCCACGGAACTCTCTGTGCTTGTCTGCTGGCTGGCTGTCAGTTGGGTGGGTGGGCGGCAGAGGGGGAGGATGTACGTCTCGTTTCTCCTAAAAATTGCAGTTTTTCGGCGTTTCCGGAAAAAGTCGCGGTCCGACGCGCAAAAGTGGGGTATCGTAGAAATCGCCTTTTAAAGACGCACCTTTCTGGCCCCACAAAAATGGGCATTTCAAATTAGAAACAAGTCAAATGAACAAAATAGTGTGAATAAGTAAGTATTTCAGGGGTGAGTTAGCAGGTTATTGGGGTAGTAAGTCCTGATTTTTTTGGAGGTTGCAGTGACCACTACGCCATTCAAAATAGGCAGGCTTTAGCATAAGCAGTTAGGCCCCGTAGGATGATTTTAGCTAAAATGTGCCCCAAACACTCAAACCGGCTTGTATCTTGCAATGGAAAATATGGGAAACATGACTTAGACAGCAAATGATACACTGTATGCCATGTTTCCAAATTTTTATGCACAGTGGTTACAGCATGAAGTGAATGCATGTGAATATACACAGGTGCATTGCATTAAACAAGTCCAATGAGCGTGAAAAAAATGGCCGGCCTGCCTGCTTTCATCCATCATTTGTTCTAAATTTATAATTAATCAATGAGCTGAGGTGGAGTCTTAGCCAGTGGTACCATCAGGGGTGTGTAATGCACTTTAGGGTAGACAGCCAATCAGCTGCCAGATTCAATCTGTCAATCAAACACAGCAGCCAATCAGAGAGCTGGCCATTGATCAGCAGGCCCTTTATGACATCACAGACAGACCCACGGAACTCTCTGTGCTTGTCTGCTGGCTGGCTGTCAGTTGGGTGGGTGGGCTGCAGAGGGGGAGGATGTACGTCTCGTTTCTCCTGAAAATTGCGGTTTTTCGGCGTTTCCGGAAAAAGTCGCGGTCCGACGCGCAAAAGTGGGGTATCGTAGAAATCGCCTTTTAAAGACGCACCTTTCTGGCCCCACAAAAATGGGCATTTCAAATTAGAAACAAGTCAAATGAACAAAATAGTGTGAATAAGTAAGTATTTCAGGGGTGAGTTAGCAGGTTATTGGGGTAGTAAGTCCTGATTTTTTTGGAGGTTGCAGTGACCACTACGCCATTCAAAATAGGCAGGCTTTGGCATAAGCAGTTAGGCCCCGTAGGATGATTTTAGCTAAAATGTTCCCCAAACACTCAAACCGGCTTGTATCTTGCAATGGAAAATATGGGAAACATGACTTAGACAGCAAATGATACACTGTATGCCATGTTTCCAAATTTTTATGCACAGTGGTTACAGCATGAAGCGAATGCATGTGAATATACAAAGGTGCATTGCATTAAACAAGTCCAATGAGCGTGAAAAAAATGGCCGGCCTGCCTGCTTTCATCCATCATTTGTTCTAAATTTATAATTAATCAATGAGCTGAGGTGGAGTCTTAGCCAGTGGTACCATCAGGGGTGTGTAATGCACTTTAGGGTAGACAGCCAATCAGCTGCCAGATTCAATCTGTCAATCAAACACAGCAGCCAATCAGAGAGCTGGCCATTGATCAGCAGGCCCTTTATGACATCACAGACAGACCCACGGAACTCTCTGTGCTTGTCTGCTGGCTGGCTGTCAGTTGGGTGGGTGGGCGGCAGAGGGGGAGGATGTACGTCTCGTTTCTCCTGAAAATTGCGGTTTTTCAGCGTTTCCGGAAAAAGTCGCGGTCCGACGCGCAAAAGTGGGGTATCGTAGAAATCGCCTTTTAAAGACGCACCTTTCTGGCCCCACAAAAATGGG